>NW_028081945.1:168660-768660 GCF_014824575.4 Sturnira hondurensis
CACCTGGCCAAGAGGGGGTCTGCACTCTGCTGAAACTGCATGGCTCTCCCTCCTAATGGCTACAGGGGTCTACATCTTTCTAAATAGCGTGGCTCTCCCCCTCATCTGGCCAAGAGGGGGTCCTCACTCTGCTAAAGCCACATGGCTCTCTCGCAGGCACTCTCTCAGAGAAGCAGCTCCCAATTCTAGCCTGGGTAGCCACTTACTTCTCCCTGGCCCAAAACTTGGCCACAGCTATTTAACATATCCATGAAACCAGTTAAAGGTTATAGATATGTTAAATACCATTCCAGAGGTTAGCTGCAAAACTGTTGCTATGCAAAACAGCTCTCAATGGCCCTGCTCCATTCGTCCCTTCCCCCAACTGACACCTGGGGGGGGGGTGAGGACATCCTAATATTTCCTACAATATTTCTGTACACTTTGAGTTCTGGACACCATTCCAAATCTTTTCTGGGCCCCCCCTTGGCTGCACCCTGTATCACCCCCCCCTCGGACCCTTTGTTCGGTAACATACATATGCCAAAACTTATCAAATTGAATACATTAAAATGTACAGTTTATTGTATCAATTATACTTCATTAGAGCTGGTAAAAAATTAACAATGGCAAAAAGAGAATAAATGCTAATTTGATCAAACCAGTAAATGTCAGAAAATGGACAAAGAGGAACCAGCAAAGTAAAATAAACAATAAACACAATGCAGGTTGGCAGAAGTACAGTGAGCAGTGTATCAAATGTAAATAAACTGAACTACCAATTACAAGTGAGAGATTGTCAGATTGGCATAAAAACAAAACCTGCTCTGCGCTGTATTCAAACAAAGAGACATAAAACACAGCGGTTAAGAAAAGCTGAAATTAAAGGAGTGGACAAGGGCTACCAGGCAAAAGCAAAGAGAGGGAAAGCAGAAGCAGCATATTAATAAAACAAAACCAACAGTGTACTGGGTACAGACTTCCCTGATCTGGAAATTTTGAATTGTAGTAAATTAATTATTTACTGAAATGTAATATACAGATGATAAAATGGGACACTTACTAACATGATTGTATAAATGATGACCAAAAAAGAGAGGCCTGCATTGATTTTTACGTTAACAATCTATCTAAATTAACTATTTTTTACGAGCAGGTGTTCTTGGAGGTTCTTGGAATAACACTCCTTGCTTGGAGTGCCTGATTAAATGACTCGGTGTGCTGGTCTTTAACCTTTTGGTCCCAAGATTTCTAAGCTGTTGCATCTAAGTAACTGCATGTACTGAGAGTCTCTAGGGGGCAAGTCATGATTTGTAGTTTAACCCATGAATCATTAGCATTTCATCATTTGGAAAAAGACTGGAGGATGCTAGATTAACGTATTATTCATTTGCTGATCATTGGTGGTGAACAGATATGACAGACCTGCAATGAGAAACACATCTCGTGATTCCTTTGTCTTGTGGAAATAGGATGTAAGAGATGGACAAGAAACAGGCAGTCCTGGTGAAGCACTATGAGAGGTGATGTACACCGTGATTAAGAGCTCTCGAGCTAGAACACCCAGCTCCAAATTCTGTGTGACCTTGGACAAGTCTCTCAACCTCTCTGAGTCCTCATGTCATCTGTAAAATGGGGATGGATGATAGCAGTGTGTACCTCATAGGTAGGTCTGGTTTAAGGTTTCAATGAGTTAATACAAGCAACGTGTTTAAAACGTTGCCTGGTGTAGAGTCCTGATTGCTAGCTCTTGTCAATATTGTCACAACAAACAGAAAGGCACTGAGTACCAGACTCAGGATAGAAACCAGTGACCTAAATGGAAAATGAGCCATCTCTGAGAGCTGCACCTTGCCTCTTGTAACAGAAGCCCAGGCTCCTTCCACTGTGAGAGCTGTGGTCTAGAGGCGCTATCCAGTGGCACCTACTGAGCACCCTGAGTGTCAGGCATTGGGCACAGTAGTCAGGAGAATCTCTTTTGCCTTGAACAAGTAGGAGTTGGGGGAGAGAGGGAGAATCCTATCTCACTTGAATTCAAGGGCCTCGGTTGAGACCAGCAGGGGTGGTCCCATGCTTGGGCAGGGCCTTCCTCCATCCAAGGAGCCCCAGGATCTTCGAGCTGCATCCTTCCTCTCTGTGCATCTCCCCTCCTCCCCACCCCATCAATGCCACCACTCCATCTCTGGGCCCATTTTTCTCTTCTATTTGTAAGTGCCACTGAAAGCCTGTGAATCTGCACATACACCTGTTCTCTTGGACAGAGGGACTACCAACTCCACAGCACTCCCCAGCTAGGAACTTTCAGAGGGCTGTGTGCCAAGGCTTTGGGGCACAGAGTCTTCTTGACAAACATTCAGGTTAGGAAAGGACACTGGATGACATGTAAAGAATGCTGGAGCTCACAGCAAGGCTGATAACTCCCTGAACAATGACTCAGGCCAGGAGGGAACAGGCCCAAAGGCAGCCCATCACTGTGCAGTGCAGACCATACCCTCCTCTTGGCCCCCAGGGAGGAGCTGGCTCACCCTTACGCTAGCTCCCGATCTTTCAGCACTCACATGCCATGAAGGTGACTGACTGGGAGAAAGGGAGAAATGACAGAGCAAATTCAGAGGGTCCCCAGGTTTTGCCTTGTGTTGTCTTCCTCTCCACCACTTCTTGTCTTCCTCAGCCTCCTGAACTCCAATTAAGAAAGGGGGAGGAAACAAAGCCATGGAACAAGGTGGAAGCTAATTTCAATCCCAAACACTGGGTGTGCCTTGGCCAGCAGCGCTCACAACTTCCAGCTTAGCCACCCTATGCTCCTTGTGCTGAAAATACCCAAGCATCTGATGAAGCAGCTGCAGTTAAATTTAGTTCTGGCATACCCGGACCTTGCCTGGGTGCTGGAAGCAGCAGTGGACCCACAGATGCACCCATCACACGTGTAAGTGCTGCCAGCTACAAAGGACAGACAGTGTGATGACGATGGCGCTTGAAAGGAAAGGGAGCAAGGGAAGGGAGATAGAGGTAGGGTGACGTTCCAGGTCCAAAGGCAGGTCTCATATTGAACAGGGGTGTAGACTGAGGGGCTCCCAAAACCTCCACAAACCTTGGTTGGGGTGGAGGAGTAGATGATAGGATTAAGGTACTTTGCATTACAATGGCAACCTCACAGGTGGTTTAATAGCTGTGTTAATAGCTGTGCTACCACCTTAAGCCAAGATGGGCATGACTCACTCAGACTGTATTCTGACTTCTGAGTAGCTGGGGAATGCAGTTCCCTCTGGATCACTGAGTCAGTCTTGCCCTGACTGGGAATGGAAGCCAAGAAAAGGTAGAAAGAGGCCAAGAAAAGGTAGAAAGAGACCAAGAAACTGGCAAACATAGCTCATAGTGGGAGGAGTCAGAGATGAGGTCACACAGGATGCTCCGGGTCAGAATTTAAACTAAGGGCAGGCAGCCATGAGGTAGAGATCCAGGCTGCTAGTAATGAGGTAGGAGCCATGGGGGCTGTATGATCTGGCCTGCCAAGAGCCAGTAAAAAAGCAGGCATGCTGCTTTGATTATACCTGCTCTTGGGGACTCCAAAGACAGCAGGACTCTTCCTTACAAGATGCTAACTGGCTGCCTTGCAGACCCAGACTCTATCTGGACTCTCAGGACCCAGGACATATAGAAAGGCCACTGTCCTGAGATTTGTGCCTTTCTTGATCTTCGCCATGATCCAGTGTAACAAGTCACATGCATTCCTGGAGTAGTACATGGAGGCTGATGACAATGTACCCCAGATTCTGAAGGAGAGAGCTGCTGTGTAAGGATGGCAACCTTGGTACCTTCCAGAGGGACTGAAGAACTGTTTGTGCAGCTGGCTTAAATATAGATAAGGAAAGGGGGAACTTCTGGTTTTGGAGCTTTTGGCTCCCAGCCCTTTGGGAGCAAGGGAAGTGCTGGGTCTTGCAGAAGAACAGGGCTCTGAGCTGAAGTGGTCCCCGCCCCCCCAAGGTTGGAATATTGTAAAAAACAACCTGTTTCTTCCAATACTCATTGTTGGGTCATGCTCCAAGGTGCCACATGAATGAGTCCCTGTTGGCTCAGTTACAATATTACAATAGTATTACCAGGATCCATTGGCCTGGTGCTTCCATCAGCAGAGAGACCAGGCTGGTAGCATAGATGAGTAAAGAATAAACATGGAAAGAAAAGGGAATGGTGGGGACTGGGATGAACTGCAGTGCAAACATCCCACTTAAAACTACTGAAATTTCTATTTTTAAATAGCACCATGTTAACTAAATACAATCACACAATATATCTTTCAGTGTGACTGACACCTGGGCATAGCTGTGTGCAGTAGGCAACCCCATGGCTACTATTTCAGCATCAGATATTCACTCTTCGTTTCTTCAGTCATTCGTTAAATGCAAACAGACCATGAGCTTTAAGACTTCTTGGCTAGCTCAGTTATTCTTAATGATTGTGTTTCATGAAAAAAGAAAAAGAAATATCAGCATGCATGAATGAACTAATTGGTGAATTGGCCTTTATAAATATGTTCGGAATCAATGAAATGTTACCTGTGTAAAGTAGCAGCTGTGGAACACGTGGAACACAAAGAACACTTGGCTTGGAGTCAGACAGGCTTGAGTTTAAATCTTGGCTCTGCCACCCACGAGGAAATTAATTAACTTCTCTAAGCTGCAGCTTCCTCTTTAGAGGAAATAATAAGCTTACTTTGAATTGCTATGAAGATTAAATTAAATAACCCAGGGCAGCAGTTGACATGAAATGATTCATGTTAAATAAATGGGTATGAACTTTAATCATCGGAGAGCCAGGTATTGTAGGACGGGGTCTAAGAATGAGAGGAAGAAATTGGTGAGCCAGCCTTTCACCAAGTCAGAGGCTTCCGGAAGATGTTCAGCCATCAGTTCAGGAGTTTCTAAGCCATGTGGGGCAACACTGCCCCTTGGTGTTCATTTGCTGCACTGCAGCCATACCTACACAGTTGAACCTTTCCTTTCTCCCCTTGGCAATTACAGATGGAGTGAAAGGTCATGCAGACCTTCTTTGCTATTGTTTCTACTCCATGTGAGCCACTTGTTCAGGCTTGTTAAGCTGGGTGGCTGTTGAAAGTTATTATCTGAGACTGGAACAGCCCAGGTTGTCCAATCACCCAAGCCAGCTGCCTACACTGGGGAGCATTTGTCTAGCCTTTGTGATTCATTGCTAATGCAGATTGCCAGCCCTGATGGTGTCCTGGAATCCCTTGGGGAAATTTAAAAATAGATATCCATTTGTACATTATACCCCTCTCTAGACCAACCAAACTAGAATTTCTGAAGGTAGGCTGGAGAATTCATAGAAAAAGAATAAACTCAAAGGATGTCAAATTCAACCAATTTTGAATCACATTGCTTTAACTCCTTACTGTGCTGCCCCCAGCTCATTTCTTGGGTAGGAGTTGGCTTTGCAAGTAACACAAGAAAAAGACAGTGCTGTTTGCACTAGAAATTAGTGTTTGCATGGAGTTGGAAAGTGAGGGGTGAGGAGCCAAGCGAGAGGGGTTAGACAGATAACAAAAGGAAAAAAAAGACACAAAGAAGGAAATAGAAACAAAGGCAGACTATCTCTCCCCCACCCTCTCTCTCTATATATATATAGATGGATAGATAGAGAGATAGTCTGCCTGGAAAATGTCCAACCATTGTTAATATAACAAGAACAGTTTGTGAGCATTGATGTAACTTGGCAGCCAAGGGGAGTGGACCAGGATGCACATACATGAACAGTGACAATTTTACTGTACTACTTAGTGGGGGTGGTAGACCTCACTGAGTGCCATTGAGTGAGCATGTGTACTATGTGGCTGTAGCATTCAAAATGACTAAGCGAGTAGAGCAATGAATTGGCAGCAAATTTTGCATTAAGCTTGAACATTCCACTGCAGAAACTATTTAGATGATTCAGAAGGCCACAGCTATGGGCAGCTGGTAACAGGCAGCTTCATCACAACAATGTGCCCCCTCAGGACTTATGTGTTGCGCAGATTTTTGGCAAAACAACAAATCACTGAGGGGCCTTAGCACCCCACAGCCCAGATTTGGTACCCTGCGACTTCTGGTTTTTCCCAAAACTAAAATCAACTATGAAAGGGAAGAGATTCAGACCATCAGTGAGATTCAGGAAAATACGATGGGGCAGCTAATGGTGAGTGGGATAACTGTGTGAGGTCCCAAGGTGCCTACTCTGAAGGGGACTTAGGCATCATTGTCCTATGTACAGTGTTTCTTGTATCTCATATCTCCTTCAATAAATGTCTCTATTCTTCATATTACATGACTGGGTATATACACACACATATATGAATATATGAGGGGGACCCAAAAATGAAGTATATTTATTAAAAATTGTCTCTTTATTCTAATATGTTTAAACTTCAGTCACCTTAAAAGTATGCTCATTTGATGCAATATAGTTATCAAGACTTTTTATCCACTGCTCAAAACAATGTTTGAACTCATTGTTTTTTATGCCTTTTAGTGCTTTGCTATTTTTCATTTCATCTCTTCAACATCAGCAAAACATTTTCCTTTAGTGATATTTTTCATCCAGGGAAACAAGAAAAAGTCACACAGGGCAAGATTAGATAATATGGGTGTGGGAGATGGAGGTCATGCTGTCTTTTGTTAAAAACTGCTGAACACTCAGGCAAATATGCTTGTAAATCACCCATTATGAAATGGGAAAACATGTTGAAAGAGTCTTCAGAAAAGTTCCCTGAAGTCAAATGAAGCATCTCAAAATAACACCAGCTGGTGTACTGATACAGATGGGTTCGTAAAACACTCATTTAATGTGGGAAGTCTGTAGTAAAAGGGGTCCGCCCTCCAGAAACCTTTGGGACTACATGAAGCTTAACAACATCTATATCATGGGAATACCATAAGGTGAAGAGAGTGAGCAAGAGATCAAGAACCTATTTGAAGAAATAATGACTGAAAACTTTCCTAATCTGATGAAGGAAAAAGGCACACAAGTCCAGGAAGCACAGAGTGCCCCAAACAAGATGAACTCAAAGAGGCCTACACCAAGATACATCATAATTAAAATGCCAATGTTTAAAGACAAGGGGAGAATCTTAAAAGCCACAAGAAAAAAGCAGGTAGTTACCTACAAGTGATCTCCAATTAGACTGTCATCTGATTTCTCAACAGAAACATATCAGGCCAAAAGGAATTGCCAATAAATATTCAAGGTGATGAAAAGCAAGGGCCTATGACCCAAGGCTACTTTACCCAGCAACTCTATCATTTAAAATTGAAGAATAAATAGATTCCCAAACAAGAAAAAGCTAATGGAATTTGTTAACATTAAACCAGTACTAATTGTTAAACCAGTACTAATTAAACCAGCAATAATTGTTAAAGGGCTTGAAAAAAGAAGGAGGAGGAAGATAAAGAAAGAAGAGAAAAAGAGGAATAAAAAGAAGAAGCAGGAGGAGGAGGAGGAGAAGAAAGAAGGAGGAGGAGAAAAGAGGAAAATAGTTGGAAAGTAAAATGGCAATAAATATGTCTCTATCAATAATTACCCTAAATGTAAATGGCTTAAATGTTCCAACCAAAAAACACAGGGTAGCTGAATGAATAAGAAAACAAGACCCACATATATGCTGTCTCAAAACACCCACATGAAGATCAAGAGATACACACATACTAAAAGTAAAGGGATGAAAAAAGATATTTCATGCAAATGGAAAAGAATAAATAAAAGTTGGTATAACAATATTTATATCTGACAAAACAGACTTAAACCAAGGCTATATTAAGAGACAAAGAAGGACAACACTAAATAATTAAGCAAAAGAATATAATCCTTGCAAACATTATTGCAACCAACATAAGAGCATGTAAATATGTAAAGCAAACCTTGATGGACATAAAAAGAGGGATCAACAGAAAATACAATCATTTTTATGGGATTTTAACACCCCATTGACTTCAATGGATAGATCTTCTGGAAAGAAAATCAACAAGGATATAGCAGCCTTAACACACTAGATCTCATGGATTTAACTGACATCTTCAGAACATTTCACCCTGAAGCAGCAAACTATACATACTTTTCAACAGCACATAGAACATTTTCTAGGCTAGATGACATAGTAGGGCACAAAACAAGTCTGAATGAATTTAGGAAGATTGAATTTATATCAAGCATCTTCTCTGACCACAGTGTTATGAAACCAGAAGTCAATCACAAGAAGAAAACTGAAAAATGCAAAAAAGACATGGAAGCTAAATAACATGGTATTAAAAAATAAATGGGCCAACAATAAGATCAAGGAAGAAGTCAAAGATACCTGGAAACAAATGAAAATAAGAATACCACAACCCAAACTCTGTGGAACACAGGGAAAGCAGTCCTAAGAGGGAAATTCATAGCAGTAGAGGCCTGTCTCAAGAAAAAAGAAAAAGATCCAATAAACAATCTAACTTTACATATAAAGGGACTTGAAAAAAAAACAATGAATAAGGCCCAAAGTGAGTGGAAAGAAGGAAATAATAAAGATCAGAGCAGACATAAATGAAATAGATCTAAAAAATACAGAAAAATCAATGAATCCAAGAGCTGGTTCTTTGAAAAGATAAACAAGATTGACAAACCTTTCACTGGACTCATGAAGAAAAAGGGAGGGAGGACCCAAAAATAAATAAAATCAGAATTGGAAGAGGAGAAATAAAAGCTGACACCAAAGAAATACAAAAGATTATAAGGAAAATTATGAACTATATGTCAAAAAATTGGACAACCTGGATATAATAGATAAATTTCTAGAAACATATTGTTGTGGACCACTCTGCCTGGCTTCAGGAATTGTAACTCTACCCACCACAGCTAAGGATGAGTGAGTGACCTCCAGAATGAGAGCCACAGGAGAAAAAGCTTGTCTCTGGTAGCAAATGCTGCCTCAGTTTCCTCTCCCTCCCCCTAAACATGGTCAGAAGTCCATGACAGGTAAGCCTCCTCACAGAGAGAGGGGCAACACAAGCCAGACTTGATCACTTCAGAGGACATCATGGAAGGATTGGGGGGGGCTGCAACAGAGAGCAAGCAATAGACATGTGCCCCTGGCTATGTGACATAGCCTGAGTCCCCATGTCCTCTGGGAGAAGCACTTCCTGGCTCTAATCCACTTAAGCCTGAATACCTAAAGGGGAGGGGTGCAGCTCCTTGCCTTGCCAGAGTGGATCCCAGGAGGAAAAATCTGGCATCACAAAGACTTCCTGAGGAACCTGTGAAATCTGCTCTGCTAAGAGTGCTTTCATTCATATGATAAGGGTCTGAGCAGGAAACCCTAAAGTTTCTGCAAACTCCCTTCCTCACAGACTCTAACTCAGACTAAGCTCTCAGATTTCTTTGAAATGTTATCTACTGTTTGATCCTTGCTGCCCTGTATTCCTGTGTATCACAACCCAATAAAAGCCCCTGGAGGAAGGGGCTTGAGGCCCTTCCCTTTTGAGAAACTGGTCACCTCTCCTCCCCAAGCAGATCATGTCTTGGTAGTGTTTACTTTCATCCATGGCAGAGGGGGGACTTGTGGGAAAATTTTCCCCCACAACATATAATCTTTCTAAACTAAATCAAGAAGAATCAGAGAATCTGAAGAGATAGATTATATCTAAAGAAATTGAAGCAGTAATAAAAAAACTCCCAAATAACAAAAGCTCTTTACTAGATGTCTTCACAAGTGAATTTTACCAAAAATTGCAAGAAGAATTAACACCCCTCCTTCTCAAACTGTTTCAAAAAATTCAAGAAGAAAGCTCATTTTTTGAGGCCAGCATTATCCTAATTCCAAAACCAGATAAAGATGCTACAAAAAAAGAAAATTATAAGCCAATATCCCTGATGAACATAGATGCTAAAATCCTCAACAAAATATTAGCAAACCAAATACAGCAATACATCAAAGTGATCATATACTAGGTATAGGTGGGATTTATTCTGTAAATAAAAAGTTGGTACAACATTCCCAAATCAATAAATGTAACACACCACATAAAAAAAGTAAAGGACAAAAACCACATGATCATATCAATAGATGTAGAAAAACCATTTGATAAAATCCAGCACCCATTTATGATAAAAACTCTCAGCAAAGTGAGAATAGAGGGAACATATCTCAAGGTAATAAAGGCCATATATGACAAACCCACTGCCAACATCATACTCAATGGGCAAAAAGTATAAGCATTCCCCTTAAGATCAGGAACAAGACAGGGATGTCTGCTTTCACCTATCTTATTTGACCTAGTGCTGGAAGTTCTAGCCACAGCAATTAGACAAGAAGAAGAAATAAAAGGCATCCGAATTGGAAAAAAGTAGAGTTGTCTTTATTTTCAGATAACATGATACTGTACATAGAGAACCCCAAAGAGTCCAACAAGAAACTACTAGAACTGATAAATGAATTCAGCAAAGCCACAGGATACAGAACTGATCTCCAGACATCAGCTGCATTTTTATATGCCAATAATCACTAACAGGGAAATTAAGAAAACAATCCCATTCACAATTGTTTCAAAAAGTAAAATACCTTGGAATAAACCTAACCAATATGTAAAAGATCTGTACTTGGAAAATTATAAGACACTGAAGAAAAACATTAAAAAGGATACAAATAAGTGGAAGCACATACCATGTTCATGGATAGGAAGAATTAACATTGTTAAAATTTCCATGCTACACAAAGCGATTTAAGGATTCAATGCAATTCCTATCAAGATTCCAATGAGGTATTTCACAGAACTAAAACAAATATTTTTAAAATGTATATGGAACCACAAAAGTCCCCACATAGTAACAATGATCCTGAGAAAAAGCAAAGTTGGAGGAATCATGCTACCTGATATTGAACTATATCATAAGGCCATAGTAATCAAAACAGCATGATACAGGCATAATAACAGACACACAGATCAATGGAACAGAACAGAGAGCCCAGAAATAGACACATACCTTCAGAGTCAATTCATATTTGACAGAGGAATCAAGTACATACAATGGCCTAAAGATAGTCAATTCAATAAATGGTGTTGGTAAAATTGGACAGATATGTGCAGAAAAATAAAACTAGACCACCTTCTTACACCACACACAAGAATAAATTCAAAATGTATCAAAGACTTAAATGTTAGGCTCCAAACTATAAAAATCCTAGAAGAAAAGACATGCAGTAAAATCTCGGACATTGCTTGTAACAGTATATCCCCTCAAACAAGGGAAACAACAACAACAAAAATAAACAAATGGAACTACATCAAACTAAAAAGGTTTTACACAGCAAAGGAAACCATCAACAAAACAAAAAGATAACCACAGAAAGGAACAACATATTCGCTTATACACTTGCTACAAGATTAATGTAAAAATTTATAAAGAACTTATAAAACTCAACACCAAAAAACCCCAAACAACCCAATTAAAAAATGGGCAAAGGATTTGAATAGACACTTCCCCGAAGAGTTACAAACAGATGGCCAATGGACATATGAAAAAATGCTTAATGTCACTAATCACCAGAGAAATGACAAATAAAAATACAATAAATTATCACCTCACATTAGTCAGAATGGCTATCATCAATAAATCAACAAGCAACAAGTGCTGGCAAGCATGTAGAGAAAGGGAACTCTTTTTCATGGTTAGTGGGAAGGCAGAGTGGTTCAGCAGCTGTGGAAAACAGTATGAGATACCTCAAAAAATAAAAAATGGAACTGCCTTTTGACCCAGCAATCCAATTTCTGGGAATATATCCAAAGAAACCCAAAACACTAACTCGAAAGAACATAAGCACCCCTATGTTGATTGCAACATTAGTTACAATCACCAAGATATGGAAGTAGCCCAAGTGTCCATCAGTAGATAAGTGGATAAAACAACTATGGGACATTTATGCAACGGAATGCTACTCAGCCATAAAAAAGAAGAAAGTTTTGCCATTTGTGACAGTATGGATGGACCTGGAAAACATTATGCTAAGTGAAATAAACTAGTCAGAGAAAGACAAATACCATATGATTTCACTCATATGTGGAAACTAATGAACAAACTGAACTAGCAGGTAAAATAGATAGACTCAAGAGAACAGGATGACTCTAAATTGGGGGTGGCAAGATTGGCAAAAAGAAAAAAGGGTATGTGGACATGGACAACAGTGGTGATTGTCACAAAAGAGGGAGTTATAAGAGGACTAAATATTAATGGAAAAAAGTACAGTACAAAAGCAAAAGAAAAATTTTTCTATCTGGCATAGTGTTAATATCTTACATGTTGATAAGTATAGAAACAACACAATGGAGAAATGAGCAAAAATGTAATGAGAAAATCCAATTAGCCAGCATATGGGAAGGTGGGTGAATTCATTAGCAGTTGGGAAATACAGATTATTACTTTATTTCTATGAGAGTAGCAGAAATCCAAAAGCCACTTATGTATTGCTGGGTAAATTGAAGGGGAAATGATTTGTTTAAATCCTCATGGTAAAAATTTAAATTGCCACAGAACTTTAAAAAGCTATCTGACATCATCTAATAAAAGGTACCACTCTTTATTAAATCTACCTGTTCCATTTCTAGGACTTGATACCCTAGAGATAAAAATACTAGTACATAATAATATATGTTTAAAATGGTAACTGCAGCATTATTTATGGTAACACAAACACTAGTAACAAAGAGGAAGTTGTTAACAGAGTACTGTCGAATGAATGTTGACACATCTGGCTCACAAAGTAAGATTTTATAAAGCAATTAAAAAGAATGAATAAAAGCCATACCACAGAATTTAAGGGATTTGGTATTGTATAAAAAACAATAATGGACAGCCCATAGACATATGAAAGGATGCTCAGCATCACTAACCATCAGAGAGATGCAAATTAAAACCACAGTGAGATATCACTTTACACCAGTCAGAATGGCTATCATAAACAAAGAAACAAACAACAAGTGCTGGAGAGGTTGTGAGGAAAAGAGGACCCTAGTTCACTGTTGGTGGGATTGCAGACTGGTGTAGCCACTGAGGGAAACAGTACGGAATTTCCTCAAAAAATTAAAATGGAACTGCCATTTGACACGGCAATTCCACTGCTGGCATTATACCCTAAGAATCCTGAAACACCAATTCAGAAGAACCTATGCACTTCAATGTTCACAGCAGCACAATTTACAATAGCCAAGTGCTGGAAATAGCCTAAGTGCCCATTGGTTAATGAATGTTTTAATAAACAGTGGTACATTTACACAATGGAATACTATGCAGCAGAAAGAAAGAAAAAAGGAGCTCCTACCTTTTGCAACAACATGGATGGAACTGAAGAGCATTATGCTAAGTGAAATAAGCTAGGTGGTGAAAGACAAATACTATTTGATCTCACCTACAAGTGGAACCTAATCAACAACAACAAAAATACAAGCAAGCAAAATAGAACCAGAGACTTGGAAATAAAGAACAAACTGACAGTGACCAGATGGGAGGGGGGAGGGGATAAAGAGGGTGAAGAAGGGGAGGGGTCAAGTCTAGGAACTTGTATAAAGATCCCATGAACAAAGTGAACAGGAGGGAAGATTAAATATAGAAGGTGGGGAGGTGGGTAGAGCAGGGGAGAGTAATGGGGGAAAAATGGGGACAATTACAATTGTAATTGAACAACAATAAAAAACAACAGTAATAGCGATAATAATAATACAAAATATATTTATAGTATTGTTCCATTTTTCAAACACGTAATAACAGTAACCCCTTTGGGGAGAGAGAACAACAGGGGTATCCAATAAGGAATAGAAATAAGGAAAAGAAAAAAAGACAGCAGTAAAAAATGTGTAATATAATAATTATGCTATGCACTAATGTAAAATTATGTATATGTCTTTATGTATACAAAATTTTTAAAAATATAATAGTTCAGAGCTTATATTAGTCAGCTATTGTTGCAATGCTATGTGATAACCAAACCCAAAATCTCACTGACATTTAAAAAGGCATTTTTTTCCTCATTTATAGATCTATGGATTGGCAAGTGTGACTGCTTCAGGCAGTAGCTCAGGTTCAGATTCTCTCCCTATGACTCTCATTCTGAAACCAGAACTTCTTGGGACACATTCTTCTCATGTAATACAGCAGAGGCACAAGAGGTCAAGCCATCCCATGCAAGCATATTAAAAACCTCTCCCTGCCCTGGCTGGTATGGCTCAGTGGATTGAGTACCAGCCTGCAAACCAACGGGTTGCCAGTTCAATTCCCAGCCAAGGCTCATGCCTGGGTTGTGGGCCAGGTCCCAGTAGGTGGTGCAGGGAGGAAACCACATATTGATGTTTTTCTCCCTCTCTTTCTCTCTCCTTTGTGCTATCTAAAAATAAATAATTAATTTAAAAAAAAAACACCTCTTCGCCTGGAGTGACTTCAGCATCATAGCAACATAAGATGTACCTCCTTTTTGTCCCACCTTTTAAACAACTAACTAGGCATCCATCTACAAATAGAGGGGCCTCTGTGGAATTTGTGGGGTCCGGCACCAAATGCCAAGGGACCCTGGAAGAGTTTCACCTAGTAATAGGATGAAATTACTGTGCATCTAGTATTAAGTAGACAGACCTCAGTACAGAACACAAAACCAGCAGGAACCAGTGGACTTGTCCAAATCCCTCTTGGCTGTGGTTGGGGAAAACCTGTCAAGTGCTGACTTGGGCAAAAACCCTTGGAGAAGAGAGAGTTTGTAAAAATCTAGGCTTCCCAAGGAAATTATAGTACACTATTGGGGGAGGGAGGAGGGAAGGACACACACACAATTTTGGAAGCAATGGTGAGAGTAAGAGGAACTTTTCTAGCACCACACCTAACCCTAACTCCCAAGGCAACACTGTGCAGGGCTAAACTACCCAGTGGCAACCTCTCCCACAGGGAGAGAGAGAGAAGCGGGTCACTATTTGGCTTCCAGATAGAGATACTGCTGGACCAACCTATTTCTCTCAGCAGCAACCACAGTACTGTGATTGCCATGACTGGGAGGAAAGGAGATCAGGAAAGAGGCAAGTAAGAATACCAAAGGGCATTATAAGGGTGTGATTCCTGCTGACTATACTCAAGACTTCATTAGGAAACCTTCCCACAAGCCTCTAGGAGAATCTCACTCAAGGACCTCTCTCACTGGCCTATAGGCACCCCCAACACCACAAGGGCTAAACCCATTCACCCTTATGCATGGACTCCTTGTGCATGCTCCCAACTATGGCAACAAGAATGAGCCCAGTATATATAGTGCTCTCAGAAAAACAAACCAAAGTCTGTGGACAAGGGAGAACCCATCAACCTAAGCTGTAGTACCACCTTATAGGAAACAAAAGAGGTGCCCAGCAGCCAACCAGGTGAGTTATAAGAATGAAAAGATATACAAGCTCAACAATTTTGCTGCAAGAGGGAGCAAGATGTGTCAAACAGGTGTATCCATACAAAGTTGAAGAAAACCACAGAGAGTCAAAAAGAGACTTCGCTTGGAGCAATGGACACATGATGTCATGTGAAGATTATGTTTTATTAAGTAGTACAATTGAAGCCTGTATGGTTTTGTGAAAAATGTCACCAAATGAATTCAATTAAAACAAAGAACTAAGAAAGGAATAAATATGGTCTTGAACACTCATTTGATTTATCCCTGACATTTCCAAGTTATTTCCATGTAATTTTAATTGGTGATAAAGATAAAGTTTTTTTGCAACCAGGACCCATTCATATCATATCCTCCTACAAACCAGTTTTAGAAAGAACAATAGGTAATCAGAAAATGTACTGAAGAGGGTAAAGAACACCAACATATTTCTTATTCTAATAATTGGACTTTACATACTTGTAGAAACTAGAACATAGCTTTCCCAAACACTTAATTTAAAAGAAAGGAAATATAGAGAAGTAAAATTTATTCTCCTACACCATACATTCAAAGTGAAGGTACACAGAAGCATTATGGTAAGAAAATATAAGAACTTCATAAATACTGTATTAGAAAAAGGTGAGAACATTCTATTATGATTTTAAATATTTTTTAAATAACCACAGATATAACAGAACCAATGAACAGTTTTTCTCACCTGAAGCTAAGTAGTAAAAATTTGAGGAGGTATCTACTACTTCAAATGCAAAATCAGCAACACAAAACTATAAGAAACATGAAGAATCAAAATGACAATGATCAGGCAATAAGCAAACTCAAAGATAGATAGTTTTGTGATCTAGCTGATAAAGTATTTAAAATAGTTGTTTTGAGAAACAAGTTGTCTCATAACAGAAAAACAACTCTACAAAATGAGAAAAACAATGCATGAACAAAATAAGAACTTTGGCAAAGAGATAAGGATAATAAAAAGAAACAAATAGTGTGGGGATGACTTTTCCCACAAGTCCCCCCATCCGCCATGGATGAAAGTAAACACTACCAAGACATGATCTGCTTGGGGAGGAGAGGTGACCAGTTTCTCAAAAGGGAAGGGCCTCAAGCCCCTTCCTCCAGGGGCTTTTATTGGGTTGTGATACACAGGAATACAGGGCAGCAAGGATCAAACAGTAGATAACATATCAAAGAAATCTGAGAGCTTAGTCTGAGTTAGAGTCTGTGAGGAAGGGAGTTTACAGAAACTTTAGGGTTTCCTGCTCAGACCCTTATCATATGAATGAAAGCACTCTTAGCAGAGCAGATTTCACAGGTTCCTCAGGAAGTCTTTGTGATGCCAGATTTTTCCTCCTGGGATCCACTCTGGCAAGGCAAGGAGCTGCACCCCTCCCCTTTAGGTATTCAGGCTTAAGTGGATTAGAGCCAGGAAGTGCTTCTCCCAGAGGACATGGGGACTCAGGCTATGTCACATAGCCAGGGGCACATGTCTATTGCTTGCTCTCTGTTGCAGCCCCCCCCAATCCTTCCATGATGTCCTCTGAAGTGATCAAGTCTGGCTTGTGTTGCCCCTCTCTCTGTGAGGAGGCTTACCTGTCATGGACTTCTGACCATGTTTAGGGGGAGGGAGAGGAAACTGAGGCAGCATTTGCTACCAGAGACAAGCTTTTTCTCCTGTGGCTCTCATTCTGGAGGTCACTCACTCATCTTTAGCCATGGGGGGGTAGAGTTACAATTCCTGAAGCCAGGCAGAGTGGTCCACAACAAAATAATTCAATGAATGAAACAAACAAAAAAATACACTAGAGAACATCTACAGCAGAACAGACCAAGTGGAAGACAGAATAAGTAAGTTTGTTGATAGGAACTTTGAAATAACACAATCAGAGGAGAACAAAGAAAAAAATTAAAAAGATCCCCAAAAGCCAACATGATTTATAGTACTCCAAAAAACATACAAATATTAGAATAACTAGTGTTTCAGGAGGAGAAGAGAAGAAGAAGGGGAAAGAAAGTTTATTCAAAGAAATAAGAGCTAAGAACTTTACAAATCTGAGAAAAGACTGGGACATACAAGCTCACCATTATTCAATGCAAAAGACCCTCTATACAACACATTATAATGAAAGTGTAAAAAAAATCAAAGATAAAAAGAAATCCCTAAAAACAGCCAGAATTTTTTTAAACTTTGTTGTAACCTACAAAAGAACCCCCATTGTGCTCTCAGAGTTTCAGCAGAAACCACTCAGTCCAAGAGAGAGGGGAATGGCATATTCAAGGTGTTGAAAGAAAAAAAAATGGTAGCTAAAAATACTATCTGGCCAAGTTATCCCTCAGGTGTGAAGAAGAAATAGACTTTCCCAGACAAACATATGCTGAGGGAATTTATCACCCCTAGACTTGCCTTGCAAGAAATGCAGAAAGGAGTTCTCCATGGTGAAATCAAAAGATGTTAAATAGTGACATAAAACACATAAAAGTATACCACACAATACAACAAGGCAAACATACATTCAGATTTGGAAAACTTTAATCCTATATAGGTTGGTGTATTAACCACTTAATCATGGAATAAATATTAAAGATAAAAGTATTAAAAATAACTACAACTACTATAATTTGGTAACAAGCAATATAAAAAGAGGTAAATTGTGACATAAAAATATAATGGGGAACAAAAGGAGTGGTTAGTCACATTTGAGCTATAGAATGGGGTCTCAAGAGCTATACATAAGTGAATCAGAGAATACACATCCCACAGAGGGAGCTGTCAGAAACCAGCACCATTTGGAGTTTATGGGACATGGAGACCATGTACAGCAGTGGGCTACAGGTAGCCAAGAAGCAGTCATAGGCCACCACAGCCAGCAGGAAGGCATCAATGGTTAACATAAGCAAAACAAGTAGAATTGTACCATTACCCCAGGAAGAAGATGGTTTTATCTTTGTTTAAGATATTGAACAGCATCTTTGGCATGATGATCATGAACTAGCAGAAATCTACAAAGGACAGGTGACTGAGGAAAAAATACATGGGAGAGTGAAGTTGATAGCTGACCCGAATCAGTGCAATCATGCCCAGGTTGGCAAAAAATGTGACTCCACATATGAGAAGGAACATCAGGGAGAAAAAGACTCTCACCTCAAGGACACCTGATAACCCAAGAAAAATGAAGTCTGTCACAATGGTATAGTTCTCCTCCCTCATTTCCACCATACATCAGATTGGGGAAACCAAATAAGTTTTGTGTTTCTTCTGAGATTGGAGTAAGAGAGAAAACACACATTTATATTAACTTAAAAAATATAACATTCAGGTCAAACAGTGTATTTGAAATTCAATTATCAAACAATTCTAAATGTTCAGTGTGTCAGTGGATCCCACCTATCAAATTTAAAGTTTCATCAGATTCTAACTGTCTTCTATGACAATAAATTGAGTTGATGAAATATATATGTGTGTGTGTGTGTGTGTGTGCACATATAATGGGACATATATATATAATGGGAAAGTAAAAAAGGTGGATTTTTTTGTATGCAATCAAATTAAACTTTCTATCAGCTTAAAATGAATTGCTTTATCTATAAGAGGTTTTATGTAAATTTCATGGTATCCTCAAAGCAAAAACCTAGATTCACAAAAGATAAACAAGGGGAAAACAGAGCATTCTACCATACAAAATCACCAATTTACAAAAGTAGGCAGAAACAGAGAAAGAAGGATCAATAGAACTATAAAATAGCCAAAAAGCAATAAATAGGATGGTATTAGTAAGTCCATAGAGGTCAAAACTTAC
Source organism: Sturnira hondurensis (assembly GCF_014824575.4). Classification (NCBI taxonomy): domain Eukaryota; kingdom Metazoa; phylum Chordata; class Mammalia; order Chiroptera; family Phyllostomidae; genus Sturnira; species Sturnira hondurensis. The sequence continues at coordinate 187,861 of NW_028081945.1, forward strand.
TCTAAATGTAAAAGGAGTAAATTCACCAACTAAAAACCACAGAATGCCTGGATGGATTTCTTTTTAAAGCAACAACAACTACAAGCTGTCTACAGGAGATACTTCCAATTTAAGGGCACATATAGGCTCAAGGTGAAGGAAGAGACAAAGATACTCGGTGTAAATGGAAACCAAAAGAAAGCAGGGGTAGCTATACTTATATCAGAAAAAATAGACTTTAAGCCAAAATAATAGTAGCAAGAGACAAAGAACACTATTACAGAATGATAAAGGAGTAATTCATCAAAAGTATATAACAATTGTAAAAATATACACACCCAGCACCAAGGCACCTAAATATATTAAGTACATACTAACAGATCGGAAGGGAGACATGCAATACAATACAACTATAGTGGAGGACTTCAATACTTACCTTTCAGCAATGGGTAGATCATCCAGAAGGAAAATCAATGAATCGTGGACTTCAACCACACATTAGACCAAATGGACCTAACTTGTATTTGTAGGATATTCCATCCAACTGCAGCAGAATAATTATTTTCTCAAGTCCTCAGGGCATGTTCTCCAGGATAGATGATATGACAGGTGACAAAAAAGTCTTACCAAATTTAAGTAGGTTGAAATATTGTACCAAGTATCATTTCTGACTGCAATGCCATGAAAATATGAATCAACAAAAGGAAAACAAGAAAATGGAATTGTTGAGTGGAAACTAAACAACAAACTCCTAAATAAAAACAATGGAGCAAAAAATAAATAAAAGAGAAATATAAAATATCTCAAAACAAATAAAAATGGAAACACAATATATTGAAACATATGGAATACTACAAAAGCAGTTCTGAGGTGAGAAGTTTTAGCAATAAATGCATACGTTAAGAAAACAGAAAGATCTCAAACAACCTAACTTTGTACCACAAGAAACTAGAAAAAGAAAAATAAACTGAGGCCAAAGTTAGTACAAGGAAGGATATAACAAAGATCAGAGCAAAGATAAATGAAAGAGAGATCAGAAAAAAAAACAATAGAAAAGATCAACAAGACTAAGAGCTGTTTTTTAAGAGAAGAAAGCAGATAAAATTGACAATCTTTCAGCCTGACTTACTGAGAAAAAAAGAAAGAAGACTCAAATAAATAAGAAATGAAGGAAAAGAAATTATATCTGATACAACAGATACAATTATGAGACTGTAAATAACTATATGTCAACAAATTGGACAACGTAGAAGAAATAGATCAATTTCTAGAAACACAATCTACCAAGGCTGACTCAGGAAGAAACAGAAAATCTAAACAGACCAATAATAAAAAAGGAGTCTGATTCAGAAATCAAATACCTCTCAACAATGAAAAGCCCAGGACCAAATGACTTTACTGTGAGTTCTACCAAACATTTAAAAATTAATGGCAACCTTTCTCAAGCTCTTCCAGAAAACTAAAGAGAAGGGAATGCTACCAAATTTATTTTACAGGGCCAGTATTACCCTAATACCAAACCCAGATAAGGACACTACAACAAAAGAAGCTAAAGACCAATACTCCTGATGAATATAAATGCAAAAATTCTCAACAAAATATTAGCAAAACAAATTCAACAACACATTTTAAAAAATCATACAGGGGTCAGATGGACATTAGATTTATCAAGGTGATCACTTTGTAAGTTCTTTAAATGTCTACCCACAGGGTTGTACACCTAAAACTAACATAATATTGTATATCAAGCGTAATTGAAAAATAAAAAATATTTAAAAGAAAAAATCACACACAAGGATTAAGTAGAATTTATCCCTGGGATGCAAAGATGGCCCAACATACAGACTGTTATACACCACATTTCATGACTTGGAATAAAAAATAAAAATTATATCATCATCTCAACGGATGCAGAGAAAGTACTCACAAAATATTTTCATTATTAAAAAAACCCTCAATAAATTGAGCATAGTAGGAACATTCCTCAACATAATAAGGCCACATACAACAAACCCACATTTAACATTGTACTCAATGGTGAAAGACTGAAAGCTTTTTCTCTAAAATCAGGAATAAGACAAGGGTGCCCATTCCCACCACTTTTACTCAACATAGTACTGGAAGTCCCAGCAAGAGCAATTAGGCAAGAAAAAAATTTAAAAGCACTCAAATTGAAAAGGAAGACATAAAATTGTCATTATTTGCAGCTGATATGATCTAATATAGAGAAAATCCCAAAGACTCAGCCGAAACACTGTGGGAACTAATCAATGAATTGAGTAAAGTTGGATACATAAGCAACACAGAGAAATCAGTTGTGTTTCCATAGACTAACAGGATGTAACTTTATTCTTTTTTAAAATATATTTTATTGATTATACCATTACAGTTGTTGTTCTATTTCCTCCTTCAGTCCCCTCCACCCTGCACAACCCCTCCCCCACCATTCCCCCCCTTTAGTTTATGACCACATGTCTCAAGTTCTTTAGATTCTATATTTCCCCTACCATTCTTGCCCTCCCCCCATCTATTTTCTACCTACTGCCTATGCTATTTTCTGTACCTTCTCCCCCCTTCTCCTCCTCCCACTCCCCTGTTGCGAACCCTCCATGTGTTCTTCATTTCTATGGTTCCACTCCTGATCTAGCTGTCCTCTTGGTTTGCTTTTGTTTTAGGTGTGGTTGTTGATAACTGTGAGTTTGCTGTCCTTTCACTGTTCATATTTTTCATCTTCTTTTTCTTAGATAAGTCCCTTTAACATTTCATATACTAAGGGCTTGGTGATGATGAACTCCTTGAATTTGACCTTATCTGAGAAGCACTTTATCTGTCCTTCCATTCTAAATGAAAACTTTGCTGAATAAAGCAATCTTGGATGTAGGTCTTTGGATTTCATGACTTGGAATACTTCTTTCTAGCCCCTTCTTGCCTGCAAGGTCTCTTTTGAGAAATCAGCTGACAGTCTGATGGGAACTCCTTTGTAGGTGACTGTCCCCTTATGTCTTGCTGCTTCTAGGATTCTCTCCTTCATTTTAATCTTGGCTAATGTAATGATGATGTGCCTTGGTGTATTCCTCCTTGGGTGCACCTTCTTTGGGACTCTCTGAGCTTCCTGGATTTCCTGGAAGTCCATTGCCTTTGCCAGATTAGGGAAGTTCTCCTTTATTATTTGTTCAGATATGTTTTCCACTCGTGGCTGTTTCTTTTCCCATTCTGGTACCCCTATAATTCAAATGTTGGAATGTTTAAAGATGTCCTGGAGGTTCCTAAGCCTCTCCTCATTTTTTTTTGAATTCTTGTTTCTTCATTCTTTTCTGTTTGGTTGTCTCTTTTTTTCTTCTGGTCCACTCCCTTGATTTGAGTCCCAGTTTCCTTTCCATCACTATGGGTTTCCTGTGCATTTCCCTTCCTTTCAATTAGTTTAGCCTTCATATGTTCCTCTAATGTGTGACTATAATCAACCAGTTCTGTGAGCATCCTGATCACCAGTGTTTTGAACTGTGCATCTGAGAGGTTTGCTATTTCTTGGGTGGTTAGAGTTATCGGCTCTGGGGCTTTGAGTTCTTCTTGAGCCATATTTTGGACTGTTTGTGCCTGTTACATATGAGGAGTGGAGCCCTAGGTGTTCACCAGGGCGGGGCAACTCCGTTCCTGGGTTGTGATGCTGTATGTGGGGCCGGGGTCGAAGGAAAGCAATGGTGGTCCCCTGTGCCGCCTCCCACCACCAGGGCCCGTGCAGTCCTGTGCCGGTTTATCTGCATGCGAATGTGCAACTGTGGTCAGCCTGCACCGCACCCTCACTGGGTTCGCCACTGGGGCCTGCACAGTTCGCCACTGGGGCCTGTGTGGTCCATCTCACTGCTCACTCCTCTGCTGGTTTATCTGCACGCGAATGTGTGACCATGGTCAGCCTGCCCCGCACCCTCACTGGGTCCTCAATGCTACCCTGGCTGCCTGTGTGCCTGGATTGGGAGATCCTTCCTGCCAGACCCTGCTCCACTGCTGGCTCCGCCCCTCTTACAGGTCCCAGTTGAAGGGTTCCTTGTTGTCAGACTTTCGTATAGTTCAATTTTCTGTTCTTTGGCTGCGTCTTTGTTTACTAAACCTTTGTTGTATTCAAACGTGGTTGTGGGACAAGGCACAGTGTTTCCACCTATGCCTCCATCTTCGCAGAAGTCCGGATGTAACTTTAAAAGATATAAAGAGAACTAATCCATTCACACTAGCATCAAAAATAGTAAAATACATAGGAATACATTGAACCAAAGACGCAAAAGATTAGTACAATGAAAATTACAAAACTTTGATAAGAGAAATTGGAGATGACACAAATAAATAGAAAGATATTCATGTTCATGGATTAGAACAATGAACATTGTTAAAATGCCTACACTACCCAAAGTCATCTGTAGATTTAATGCAATACCTATAGGAAAGTCCACTGGTATTTTTCACAGAAATGAAAAAATTCTAAAATCTGTACAGAACCACAAAGGGCCCTGAAGAAAAAAAGAACAAAGCTGAAAGCACCACACTTCCTGATTTCAAACAATACTACAAAACTAAAATAATAAAACATTATAGTACTGGCATAAAAATACACACATAGACCAATGGCACAGAATAGAAAGCCCAGAAATAAACCCCCACATATGCAGTCAACTCATACTTGGCAAGGGAGTCAAGAACACTCAATGAGAAAAGGATCATTCCTTTAACAAATAATGTTTAGAAAACTGGATAACCACATGCAGAAAAATGAAACTGGACCACTATTTTACACCACTCACAAAAATGAACTCAAAATGGACTAAAGGCTTAAAAATGAGACATCATACCATAAGACTACCAGGAAAAAAAAGAGAAGCTCCCTGACATTAGTCTTGGCAATGATTTTTTTAATATGACACCAAAAGCACAAGCAACAAAAGTGAAAATGAACAACTTGGGCTACATCAAACTAAAAACAAAATCGACAAAATGAAAAAAGCAACCTATTGGATGGGAGAAAATATTTGCAAATCATAAATCATATAAGGGGTTAATACCCAAATATATATATATAGAAATATATATATATTAATATATATATATTAATATATAAATATATATATCTATTTCTATATATATATAGAGAGAGAGAAATATATATAATATATATATATTAAAAGTCACCCTGACTGGTGTAGCTCATTGGGTTGAGTGTCATCCCACAAGTCAAAAGGGTGCTGGTTGATTCCCAGACAGGCACACGCCTGGGTTGCAGGACAGGTCCCCAGTTGGGGGCATACAAGAGGCAACCTGGTTGATGTTTCTCTTTCACATCAATGTTCCTCTCCCTTTCTTTCATCCTCCCTTCCCTCTCTCTAAAAATAAATAAATGAATAATCTTTTAAAAATAAATAGATTCAAAAACTCAATAACAACCAAAAACCCCAATTCTATTTCTTAATGGGCAGAAAACTTAATAAACATTTTTCCAGAGACATACAAATGGAAGACAGGTACATGAAAAGATGCTCAACATCACTAACCATCAAGGAAATGCAAATCAAAACCATAATGAGATATGACCTCATATGTGGTAGAATAGCTACCATCAGAAAGACAACATAACTAAAATTGCAATTAGTACAAACTTGCAATTAGTAGGTAAGTAAGTACTGGAGATCTAATGCACAGCATGGTCATTACAGTCAACACTGTATTATCAACTTTAAAGTTGCTAAAAGGCTAGTTTTTTAACTTTTATTTCTTTATTTTTAGAGAGAGGGGAAGGGAAGGAGAAAGAAAGGGAGAGAAATATCAGCGTGTGGTTGCCTCTCATGTACCCCCTACTGGGGACCTGGCCCACAACCCAGGGATGTGCCCTGACTGGGAATGAAATCAGTGACTCTTTGGTTCACAGCCCATGCTCAATCCACTGAGCTATGCCAGCCAGGGCTAGATCTGTTTTTAAGATAGATTTTTTTTAAATTAGAAATCTATTAAGTTTTATTATAAAGGAATACATGTATATATTTAAAAAGCTAAAAATACAAATAAGCAAAAACAAAATACAATTTAAATACTTATAATTCCAACTACACAAAGTCAGTTATTGGTAACTCTATAGTCTCAGATTTTTCTGTGTGTACCAAAAGAAAAAAATCTAATGCCATATATGTTTTGGATTTAGATCTGCTTTTAGACAGCTTGACTTTAATTTTTTAAAGATTTTATTTATTTACTTAAGTTATTATTTATTATCATTATTTGAAAGTATATTTTATTGATTGTTATTATAGTTTTCCCAATTTTTCCCACTTTATTCCTCCTCCACCCTGAACCCCCTCCAACCCTCCAGCATTCCCCATGCTTAGTTCACGTACATGCGTTGTACATATAAGTTCTTTGAGTTCTCTGTTTGCTATATCATTTTTGACCTCTCCCATCTATTTAATGCCTACCAATTATGCTTCTTCTTCCCTGTACCTTTCTCCCCCATTCCTCCCTTTCCTCTCCCCACTGAAAATCCTCCATGTGATGTCCATTTCTCTTATTCTGTCCCTGTTCTAAGTGTTTGCTTAGTTTTTGTTTTCTTTGTTTCTCTTTCATTTTTTTAGGTTCATTTGTTGATAGTTGTGAGTTTGTTGTCATTTTACTGTTCATAATTTTGATCTTCCTTTTCTTAGATAAGTCCCTTTAACATTTCGTATAATAATGGCTTGGTAATGATGAACTCCTTTAACTTGACCTTATCTGGGAAGCACTTTATTTGCCCTTCCATTCTAAATGATAACTTTGCTGGATAGAACAATCTTGGATGTAAGTCCTTGCCTTTCATGACTTTAAATACTTCTTTCCAGCCCCTTCTTGCCTATAAGGTTTCTTTTGAGAAATCAGCTAATAGTCTTATGGGCACTCCTTTGTAGGTAAATCTTTCCTTTCCTCTTGCTTCTTATAGGATTTTCTCTTTATATTTACTCTTGGGTAACTTAATGATGATGTGCCTTGGTGTGTTCCTCTTTGGGTCCAACTTCTTTGGAACTCTCTGGGCTTCCTGAAAATCTATTTTTTTCACCAGATTGGGGGAATTTTCCTTCATTATTTGTTCAAATAAGTTTTCGATTCCTTACTGTTGTTCTTCTCTTTCTGGCACCCCTATAATTGGAATGTTTCAGGTTGTCCCAGAGGTTTATATGCCTTTCTTCACTTTTTTGAATTCTTGTTTCTTCATTCTGTTCCAGTTGGATGTATATTTCTTCCTTTTGTTCCAAATCATTGATTTGAGTCATGGTTTCCTTCCTGTCACTGTTGGTTCCCTGAATATTTTGCTTTATTTCATTTTGGGTATTTTCATTTGTTCTTTCATTTTTCAACCAAGCTCAATCGGTTCTGTGAGCATTTTGATTACCAGGGCTTTTTTTAAAGATTTTATTTATTTATCTTTAGTGGGGAAGGGAAGGAGAGAGGGAGAGAAACATCAATGTATGGTTGCCCCTTATGCGCCCTCTGTTGGGAACTGGCCCACAACCCAGGCATGTGCCCTGACTGGGAATTGAACCACAGTCTTCTGTTTCACAGGCCCATGCCCAATCCACTGAGCTATACCAGCCAGGGCTGATTACCAGGGCTTTAAATTCTCCATCAGACAGGCTGGCTATCTCCTCATTGCTTCGTTCTCTTTTCCAGGTTTTGCTGTTCTTTCATTTGGGCCCTACTTCTTCGTCTGGGCACACAACCATAAGTTGTAAGGGGGTGGGACTTTAGGTATTCAGTAGGGCAGGGCAAACCTCCTTGCTGCACTGTGGAGCTGCCTGTGGGGGAGGGGCCAGAGAGGAAACAATGCAGCTCCCCTACTCATCTCTAGCCCATTTTTCAACAAACTCTCATGTGAGACTGGGAGTTTCTCCCACTGACACAACCGCTGTAGTCCACAGTCAACTCTGAGTCTCAGTTTTCTCTTGTCAGCCCCTCCTGCACAGCCTTGCCACCTCACTACAACCAGCCCCACCTGAACGGTCCACTGCCTCACCATCATTTCTCTCCGTCTGTTGTCTTACTAGTCTAGTTGTTCTGTTCGACTGCTTCTTTAATTCCATGATTGTCAGAGTTCCATGCAGTTTGATTTTCTGGCACTTCTGGTCATTTACGGATTTTAGATTGATTCTTATCCTCCTTTTGCTTGTGCAAGGAAGTGAAGGGTTTCTAGCTATGCCTCCACCTTGGCTAGAACTCCCTATTTATTTTTAGGGAGAGAGAAAGAGGAGAGAAACATAAATGTGTGAAAGAAACATCAATCTTGCCTCTCACACAAACCTTAACCAGGGAACCAGGCCTGCAGCCCAGGCATGTGACCTAATTGGGAATCAAAACTTACTCAGCCAACTGAGCCACACCAGTCAGGGCCAGATCTAGATCTCAATTGTTCTCACCACACACACAAAAAAATAGAAATGAAAATTATGTCATGTGATTGAGGTGTTACATAATGCTACAGCAGTAATTATGCTGCAAAATATAACCTCATTAGAAGAACAATTGGGAGCATCCACAATGGGCTAAATAAACAAAGAACTCAGGTTGATTAATCAGCTAATACCAGCCAAATGGCATCTACATTGGGCTCTTTTAATGTCTTGAGTGACAAGATGACTGGACTGCTCATCCCATGGGCAGACTCTTCACCCCATAGTGCACACCCAAGAATAGATTCCCAAAGACTGGGCAGATAAAATGGATGAGTCCACAAACAACAAAGCAGAATGTCATAGGCACTGATGTGAAGCCAAGTGCTTATTTACAAATTTTTAATGGCCAAGTGCAGAATAGGAGAGCTGTAGTTTATCATCAGTTCACATAAAGAAAGAAGTGGGAGGGGGTTTTGTTCATTTAAGATCAATTTGAGTTAATAGTATGTTGTAGCTACACCCATCCCCCCAAAAAAGATATTTTGCATCTGAGCTATAAGCTTTGTGCCATGTAACAGGTACGCTATGAGGGAGGTACTGACAACTCACAATAAGCAATAGCTCAGAGAGGCCATGGCATAAGACAGCTTGTACATGACCAAGCCAGGACTCAAACCCAGGTCTCTAAATCTAAGCCCTGGCCTTTGCCAATGACATTCTGTCACTGCCAACTGGAGGGGGGCCAGAGAAAGGCAGAGCGAGAGAGGAATGTTCCAGAAGTGAGGACCCATGGGAACAGAACTGAAGCAGACACTCTCACCACTTGTTACACACCTCTGTGGTATAATTTCAGAAGTTAAACCAATGACCAAGCCCGGCAGGCCTTTACAGACTAATCAACAGTTGGTCATGAAGATAGAAAGTAATAATGAAAACCATAAACACTTTAACAATCATATAATTACTGTTAGTAAATAATAATCAATAAATAAATTGACATATTGTGGAGATACCACTTTCTCATCTAAGCCATCTATGCTCTCTCTGTCCTACCACCTATATTTGAGTTGACCTTCACCTATGGGAAAAAAAAACAAGCAGATATAACTCTATGGTCATTTTTGACCCAAGCAAGAATTCATAGGCTCAAAGTGGGGAGGTCAGATACATTGACCTTGAACTGTCCAGTTATAACCACTCAGACATTTCCAAACCATGACAGGGAATAGCACTAGGAAAAATTAACACTAAATTCTCAAGCAGGAGGTCAACCAAGTCAGCTTCATGAGACTGAAGCCCAGAAATTTTTCTTTATCCATTACATAGGAGAAAGCCACTTACTCCTTTGAGGGAGCTAGGCTGTGAGCCTGGAGTTTCCAGCTGCCATTCTGCTGCTGCATGAGGAAGGCCTGCCGGTAGTAAAGGCCACACAGAGGAAAGCACTGCTGGGAGATGGAGAGAATACCCTGGAATGATATTTGTACTGGTTATCTATTGCTATCAACAAACTACCCCAAAACATAGCATCTTTTAAAAATAGGTTATTGTTTATGCTATTAGTTGCCCCAATTTTCCCCCTCTCCCTCGACTGACCCCCCCAACTTCCATAGTCAATTTCCACATGGTTGTCCATGTCTATGGGAATTGTTCTTTGATTAATCCCTTCACCCTCTTTCAAACCATCCCCATCTCCCTCCTCCCCTTACCTTATTCCATGATTCTATGCCTCTGGTTCTATTTTGTTCATTAGGTTCCTCTTATAAGTGAGATTATATGGTATTTGTCTTTCACCAATGAGCTTATTTCACTCAGCCTAATGCTCTCCAGTTCCATCAATGCTGTCTTGAAGGGGAGGAGTTCCTTCATTCTTTCTTTCTGCTGTGTAGTATTCCATTGTGTAAATGTGCCACAGTTTTGTTTTGTTTGTTTTTTTATCCACTCATCTACTGATGGGCACTTAGGCTGTTTCCAAATCTTGGCTATTGTAAATAATGCTGCTATGAACATTGGGGTACAAAGGTTCTTTTGAACTGGGGTTTTGGGATTCTTAGAGTATTCTAAAGAGTGGAATTGCTGGGTCAAAAGGCAGTCCCATTTTTAATTTTTTGAGGAAATTCCACAGTTTTCCACAGTGACTGCACCAGTCTTCATTCCCACTAACAGTGCACAAGGATTCCCTTTTCTCCACATTCTCTCCAACACTTGTGGTTTGAAACCATAGTATCTTAAAGCAACAAACATTTATCATTTCACAGTATCTGTGGGCCAGGAACACTGGGTAGATGTTTCAGGCTCAGGGTCTCTCTCAAGGCTGCAGTCAAAATATTGACCAGGATGACAGTCTTCTAAAGATTCTGCTGGTGGAAGAGCTGCACTCAGATGGCTGCCTGAAGGTCTCAGAGAACCCACTTCCAAACTCATTCATGTGGCTGATGACCAGCCTCAGGTTCTTGCCGGTGGTTACCTGGAGACAACAGTTTCTTGCCACATGTGCCTTTTCACAGGGCTACTCACAACATGACAGCTTGATCTCCCCAGATCAAGGGCTCTGTGAGAAGAAGAGAAAGCAATGGCAAGCAAGACTAAAGTTACTGTTCATCTGTGACCTAATCTCAGAAACATCATCCTATCACTTTTTTAAACCTTATTCTATGTGTTAGAAGCAAGGCTCTAGGTTGAACCTATACTCAAGGGAAGGGTACTACATTTTGGAGACTGCTTAACAGACCAACACTTGAGCCCCTGGAGCCAGCCATACCTGAAGCCAGATACTTTCTAGTCTTTTCAGTTATGAGAAGTACTATAGTCTCTCTTTGCTGAAATAAGTTTGAGTTGGGTTTCTGTCACATCTTAGTAGCCCAAGGAGTTCTTCACAAATACATTAACACACACACTGAAACCAGAGTGGTGAGGGTGAGGTCATCAGGCTTTCCTTGCAGAGGACATGCAAGCCAACCAGGAGTCTTAAACATCCTATATGACCCTTAATGACATTTTTGAATTTATTTTTCCTGGATTTATTCTAGCATTCTGAGGTTCTTCTCAGTTAATTTAGCATGACTGTGTCAGTGTAAGCATGCCAAACTCAGAATTTTACTGCCAAAAATGACAGTGAAAAGAATTAGACCATCAGGAGTACAATTAGCTTGCCATGCTATTATCACTCCACAGCAGGAAAAGCTTGAAAAAGAAAAAAGGAAATTTAAAATAAAAATACATTTAGCTCAGTTAAGTGACAAATAATAAAATAAAATTACTATCCCAAATTTGATTTGTTTGCAATGCCAACTACATTAAAAAATAATGATATACAAATGATGCAGATATTTGACAATCACTTGCATAATTTTAGCAGAAAGAACCAATCATGTTTCTCTGGCTAATAAACTATGCGGTAGACAATAGTGAGACTTGAGTGAGACAATAGTGAGATTTCTATTTAGCACCCAATCATAGTAGATGATGTCATGTGTCTCCCAAACAGTCAACCATGAGGGGAAAAAAAGTCAGAAAAATCTATTTGCCTTAGAAAATATATAATCTGTACAGTATTCCCTAAGTTACACAATTTTTACTTCTTAAAAAATTTTAATCCTCATCTGAGGATATGTTTGTTGATTTTTTAGGGAGACAGAGACAGAATCATTGATGTGAGAGAGAAACATCAATCAGTTGCCTCCTATACTTGCCCCAACTGGGGATGGAACCTGAAACCTTTTGGTGGATGGCACTCCAACCAACTGAGCCACCTGGCTAGGGCAAATTTACTGTATTTAAAGAAAAAAAATCAGTAATTGTATTTTTAATATAACATTTTCACATGCACAGTGGTATTCTGCTTCCCTCTAAATTAGCCATTGTCAAGCTTCAGTGGGCTTCTCAGTCCATCTGGAGGGGGAGACTTGTTGAAACTCAGATGGCTGGACCCCACCCCTACAGTTTCTGATAGTGCTGGTCTGGGCTAAACCAGGGGTCTACATTTCTAACAACTTCCCTGATGCTTCTGCTACTTGGGCTTGGGGACCAAACCCTAAGAACCACTGTTCCAAATAAACAAACTCATTCCTCTCACGCTATTTGAGGCTCTTGCTCATTCCTGTAGCCTCTAGAACTCTCACCTCTCTTGGGCATTGCTGGTTCTCCAAACAACACCCTTCCTTTTTGCTTCAGAAATTTCCCCTAGCCTCAACAAAAGGCAACATGCACATACTAACTTCCTCAAACAATCTCAGATTTCCCCTTCACTAAAGGATTTCTGTAGTTTCACTTTGAAAGTAGGAGTTGTAGATACCATGTGAATGAACTCTTTCTTAGAGTAACAAAACTGGAACTAGAATACTTAGTTTAAATTATTAGCAACGTAGGATTTAATTGATTTATATAGCCTATGAGAACTTTTTTACCTAAGTGATATTGTACTAATTTAAGTTAATTTGTTATTGTAGTAAACAATTGTTTGGAAAAAGAAGAGTGAAAGAATTCAAACAAACTAGATTTCCATGACACTCAGGGACAATGATTTCTTAAATTAAATCTTTTTCCTTTCTGTGCAACCAACTTGTGTTTAGACAGAGCCTAGGTATGTATAGTCAAAGAGGAATTCTATTCAAAATGGATGAAATGGATTATTTAATTAGTTGCACAACAAAGAAATGCCATCCAATTTTATATGTCAAAGAAACTTTGAAGTTTCCATCCACTATCACTAAATGAACAGAAAAAAATATTCAAAAATTATGTATTTCTTTGCCTTTATTCACCAAACTGCTAAAGCAATTTTTCAGAACCACCCAAACTGTAGATGGTGGTTTCGATGGCTTGCTAACAGAAATACTGTCGTATTTATTCTTATCTCCATTTAAAATGGAATTGATCTGTAGGTTTTCTGTTTTGATTTCTTATGTTTAGGATTTCCCTTCTTTGATGAATAAATAGATGACTAAAATTCACCCTGGCAAGAACTGCTGTACTTTCCACCCTGTATATAGTACTTCATACATAGTTGAGCATCCTAACTTAAAAATAAAAGTAACTTCAGCCTCACTATCAAGTACTCACTAATTTATTCATTCATTCAGATATTTATTAAGCACCTCCTAGGTACTAGGGATGAAAAAGTGAATAATGTGTGGTCCCTGCCTCAAGAAGTCTACAGTCCAGTGAAAGAAATGCCCAGAAATGGATGGGTCCAGGGGTCCAGGCTGAAGACCTGCACTTGGTGCCAGAGCACATGGGGACTGGCTGCCGTGCACCCCGGGGCTGGGTGTGGACTGAGAAGTAGAAAAGGAACCGAGAGGAATGCCAACATTTAGGAAGAGAAGACAAACCTTGCATGATGAGGGGCAGGGGTTATGTCGTGGAAGCCAAAGGAATCATGTCCAGGAGGGAAAACGCTTAAAATGGTAAGATGCTGTGGGGAGTCCCAGTGAAACAGGCCTGAAAAGAGTTGTTGGGGTTAGAGGTGGTGTTGGTAGAGGGGTGGGGGGGACTCAATGCCAGAGCTGAGGAGCAGACATGAAAGGATTTGAAGGAGACCAGCAGAGAGAAATTCTTCCCATACTAAAGAGCTGATGAAAAAGCTTTCCTGGTTAAAGAAAGTGCTCCTCACTGGGAGCGAAGGGCAGCCAAACATTTACCATGAATAAAATGAATCTTAAGCTTCAGGCTGCTCACCTGCATGGACCCCTGCCAGGCCCTGGAAAGGGGCCTAGTAATGGGTTTGTTACTACATGGTGACATGTTTTTGTAAAATTTGTAAGACATTTGAGCTGCAACTGGTTAAGAACACTGTCTCTTTCCATTCTGACTTTCTCTCCTTCCTATTTGTCCTCCTGCCAGTTGTGTTGGACTGGCAGGACACAGGATTGTGAGGTACCTGTGTAAAGAGAAGTTGGTTGAGTTCAGTGGGATATATTTGTGTGGTTTACAGTTACTTTCAAATAGGGCTAAAGCTGTAGTTAGCTGTCCTGGTGTAAAAATGTCTTCCAGGAATATTCCTACCATCCACTGTGACTACCTATCCAAGGTCATGACCCAGGGGCCCTGTCAGAGGTGGGGGTTTTTTTGTTTTGTTTTGAACCAGATTGTTGCCATAAAACCTTCAGTTGGAGTGCCAGGGGAGTTTCGCCCAATGGCCAAAATGGTAGCTGAGGGAGGTTCTTACACTAAGCGTGTGAAAGCTATAGATGTGAATGGATAGGTGGACCAAAAGTTGGAAAGATGAATGAATATGGCCCCAAATGTGCCAAAAGCTAGAAAAATAACTGGGTGAGGAAAAAGCCCTCCCCTCTGTATCCTTACAAGAACTATGGGCTTGAGCAGGCGGATTCAGATGGTCTTTGAGATGGGAGTCCGCCATTCTCTCAGGTTGTACAGTACCTGAACAAACCTGTTTCCATTTGCACAAGCACCTGCCTCAGGAGTCTGGCTTTTTGTGGTAACAGGCAGCCGAACCTCTGTTTTTGTTAGATAACAATATGAACATGTCCTATCGTAGCCAGCTTGGAAGTATGTGGCTAGGTAAGGAGAAACTAAACTTGAAATGCATGGGCCCAGAAACTAGACTATGGGAAATTCTTCCAACTTTCATAATTCATCATGAAAAAATTTATTTGAGGATTTCCCAACTTTTACAAGTTTATTCTAAACTTCTAAATCGCATTACCAATAATGTACTATGAAGCTGAAAGTAACTTTTCTAAAATTTTAGAAGTTAAAAAAAGAATTTGGATCAAACCATGCTAAAAGGAAAGGTGTATTTATCTGTCTTCGTCCATTCAAGCTACTACACCATAGGCTCAATGGCTTAAACAGCAAACATTTCTCACTGTCCTGAAGGCTGAGTGTATGGTGAGAGCCTGCTTCCTGTTCACAGACCCCCATCTTCAAGCTCTGTCCCCAGGTGGTAGAAAGGCAAGACAGCCCTCTGGAGGCTCCTTAGTAGGGCTCTAATGACATTCACGAGGGCTCTGAACTTGTGATCTAATCACATACCAAAGGCGTCCCTTCCAAACACCATCACATTGGAGATCAGGCTTTAACACGTGAATTGGGGGGAAGAGGACACGAACGTCCAATCCACACCACTACCCTTCTGTCATCTCTTATACAATGACATCACAAAGTCTTTTACACATTAAGATGTGCTCAAAGAGTATGCAGCCAGAAATACAGGAAAATAAGCATTCTAGAGGAGCATTGAGCAGTTGATGAATTTTGTTCTATTGCTGATTTTTGTGACATTTCTGGTATTTATTAGCTTAAACTTTTTAAAATTTTTATGACCACTTTTTTATTCTAAATATCCACTTTCACATCTAGTTTTTATTTCTAATTTTGTGGTCTTTTTCTTTATAGTATAAACACACACACTATATAAGCTTCAGGCCCCCCAAAACCTGGGTCTGCCCCCTGGTGTCAGGCTTCACGGGAGGGACCTTGAAAGAAGGGACAGAAGGGTGAGTGCCCAGCATGTCTTGGGATGG
The DNA here is from genome assembly GCF_014824575.4 of Sturnira hondurensis. NCBI lineage: Eukaryota > Metazoa > Chordata > Mammalia > Chiroptera > Phyllostomidae > Sturnira > Sturnira hondurensis. The sequence continues at coordinate 203,717 of NW_028081945.1, forward strand.
ATTCCTTCCCCTCCCTCTCCCAAACTGGCAGAGACAAACTCACACAAGTTTCTGACCTTCTAGAAAGGGTTTTAAGCTCTGAGTTCCTAGGAAGAGGTTGCATGTCCTCAGGAATGGCCTGAAGAGGTGACCTACCTAGCAGCACCTGTCACCACATTTCCAGTCCCTCCATGACTCAGGGCCAGGTGAAGCCAGCCAGGGTCAGTAGGTGCCTGTAAGAAATAATAGCTGCTGCCTCTACTGCTTCAGGTGTTAAATCAAGTAGTATTTTCAAAATTCTCCTTGGACATAGAAGGAACTAGAGATGGAGGCAGGGAAAATCCATGGGGGTTGACTAGATCTGACTGATTGGTGGAGGCAGATGACTGACTCTCACCCAGCCACAGCTCCCCTGGGTTTAAGTATCTATATTCATGCTCATCAGCTCTCTCTCCTATAAGGCTGTAAACTCCTTAAGGTTGGTGGTCAGCAACTTTGTCCATCAGTGTCTACGTAAAAAAAGAAAATTATAAACTTTGGAAACTTGATTCAACCTTGGTTAGGATGAAATCAGAGGCTACACGTTCCAAAAATGGTTAAGGATCTTTAAGTAAAATAAAATTATTATTATTGCAAATACTTCGAAAATACCAAGCCTATAGCTAATTTTGAAGACACCAAAAATACAAAAATTAGCCAAGTTGGTGAAGAAGCCCTTTCAAGCCAAATCATAAAATTGGGTCCTTAGTTTGCCATAAATGTTCATGTGAAATTCTATTTTAGATGCAATGATATACTGTTACATAAGCCTTAACCTAAAGATTACTCCGTGACTCGTACTTTTCACTACAGAAAATTAAACTTGCTGCCTTGGCCAGGTGGCTCAGTTGGTTGGAGTGTCATCCTATATACCAAAATGTTGTGGGTTCTATCCTAGGTTGGGGCACAGACAAGAAGCAGCCAATGGACACTTCTCTCTCACCTGATGTTTTTCTCTCTCCCCCTTCCTCTCTAGCTAAAGTCAATAAACATATCCTTGAGTGAGGATTAAAAAAAGAAAGAAAAACTGAAGTTGCTCATTTTACATTTGTTATGGAAACTCTGGTTTGCCATTAATCTTGTATTGTTTATCCCAGTATATGACTTCTCTGATCTTATTACAAAAACCAAGCCAGCATTATAAAAGTGGCACAGATTCACTTGGGATTTGAAACATGACAGAACAGATCCATTGCGGGCAACAAGAAACTGTTACCAAATGGACCCCCGCTCTCCCAGGGTCCCCCTGTATTAGGTTCGCCTTGCCTACCACCAGGGAATTATAGCTCTCAATGCCCAAGATTGGTGAAAAGGAAAGGAACTATTTATTCAAACATTATACAGACTTAGAGTAATGACTTAATGTCTTCATTAAAATCCTAAAGTCCCTTAAAACACCTGCAAACATACACAGTCCTTCCTTACCCTCTTTGCCCAGTTAGGGGTACCATATCTCAGGAAAATAAATAGAAGTCCGTGACTCTGGTAGCCCCCAGGTCCTCCCAGTAATCCGTACTCGGCAGGCAGGCCTCCCTCAGTTCCCAGAAGGATCACTGTGATCTCCAGCTCTTAATCCAAACCTGCGTGGCACTTTCTCATGGCCCACCAGCGAGAGTCCTTTCACCCCTTTCCTTCCTGCAACATCTCTCCTGCATTCTTTCAAACTGCTAAGAGAGACCTCTGCATTCTGCTACATTTGCTTTCCAGCATCCTAAGCTGCATGGCAAAGGGAACCCCAAAACTGTGTGGTTCCCCCAAAACCACGTAGTTCCATACCTGGCCAAAACTGCTTGGCTCCTCCCACATGGCTGTCTGCTCGGTTTAAATCCTGGCACCAATTTTCTGAATCCCCATTTCGGACTTCTCCCACAATTGGCTACACCTGCCAGCATTCCCACATTTTTTCCAGCTTTTCTGGGCTGCCATAGTAAGTCCGGGTAGGTGTGGCCCCTGGCGTGGAGCCAACCACTCCAAGCTCTCCTGGGGAAGCTGTGACCAGGGGGAGTTGCCTCCCACTCCCATCCCCCTGGCTCAGAGCTTGGCCCCAGCTACTTAACATATCTATGAAATCAGTCAAATGTTATAGATATGTTAAATGACCGTTCTTGTGGTTATTTGCAAAACTGTTGGTATGCAAAATAACTCTCAATTGCCCTGTTCCATGTGTCCCCCAGTTCAGACTTGATGGGGTGAGGACATCTATATATTTTTCAATATTTCCTGGACACCCCAAGTCTGGAACCCATTACAAACCCCTCTTTCGGGCGGCCCTGGCTACACCCTGTTACAGAATAAGCAATGTGAACTCCTCCTCATGTAAGTCATGCAAGTTACCTGTGTGTGTGTTTTGTTTTGTTTTTAATGTTATGGCAGAACTGGTTTGAAATGCAGTGAACTATATATTCTTCCAGTTGGGTTCTAGTGTCTAGAAGAGTGTGTGGGACCGAGGTGTTCAGTAAATATTTGTTGGCTGACTTACTTATTTGTTGACTTCTCTTCACAGTTATTTAAAACTGTTCATTTTTCAAACACATAATTTAGTATTACAAAGGGGGCTGAATCCAGTCAGAGATGAAATGTGGTCATTAATATATCCTTTAAAACTGTTGATCTCTATGACTGCTCTAACATGTAGAGGTTAATCAGCTCATACAGATGAGTCAGTAAATCAGGAGGCCACTAGAGGGCAACAAAGGGCCAGGAATCTATGGCTGAACCAAAAAAGTCAAGTGAGGGGGAAGTAATGACCCGATTCCCATTTAGGGTCCAACTTGCATAAGCCAAAGGACAGAGGTGAAAACATTATTCCAAACTGATGAAGACAGAGCTGAGGAATTTAAACATTTTAATCCAAACAGACAAAGAGTATAGATAAGGTAGGAAACATTTAAAAGCTATGGATACAGGAATTAGAGAACAATAGTGTTACTAGAAAGGTTAAATGTAGGGTTGAAAATATTAAGGACCTTAGAGAATATGCAAAACCAAGGTCCTGAATCACTAAAAATTCAAGAATTTAACTATAGACAGCAGAGGGCACATGGTCTAGGACTGCCTCTCTCAACATAAGTAAATAACTGATTTGAATCACCTGCAGTGACTATACATTCATAAACTGAGTCTTGTGGTAAAGGAAAAACATTTTAGGCAACTAGGATCCCACTAACCTTCTGCATTGCGTGTCTTCCCAAAAAGCAGTAATCACTTACTGTGAGATCTCAACCTCTCTACCTCTCAGGTTCCTCAGCTATTAAGTAGAGATAGTGATAATCAAAGGCATTTGGATTTTACATGAAGAATTAAATTAAAAAACTCACATTTTGGAAGACTCAATAAGTTAAGGCTGATCCAGGCAAAGAATATCAAGCATTTCCATTACTAGGCTGGCACAGTTTATAATGCATTCAACAAGCCAACCTTGAACTTAGATGATTCTTGACAAAATTTGGTTGGGGGTGGTATAAATATTTGCTTCATTTCAAAATTTTCACATAACCTGAGACTTTATTAATATTTTTATTATATAACATCAAATTTCCATTAAATAAGTAGTAACTAATTAATTTTAATGAGATAGGCACAAAGGACCCAGAGTAGACCATTACAAATATTTTTATTGGTCAGCTATTGCTGTTTAACAAAACACTCAAACTCAGTGGCTTAAAACAACATTTTGTTAGTTCATACTTACCTGCCAGTAAGCTGGGGAGTTGGCTAATCTAGGCCAGGCTTGAGTGGGCAATTCTGCTGGCCTCAGCAAGGCTCACTCAAACATCTTGGGTCAGCTCCCCATACTGATCATCCCCCTAGGATTAGCAAACCAGTCTCAGCATGACCCATTCATGGAAGTAGCAAAAGTACAAGAAAATAAGTGAAAACACACGAAAATTCATGAGACCCAGGTATGGAACTAGAAGACCATCACTTCTGCCTCATTCCATTGACCAAACCAAATCACATGGCCAAGTCCAGGTTCAAAGATGGGGAAACAGAATCTGCTGTCATATACTATGTATCTTTTTCTTAATTGTATGTCTCCCACAACTAGAATATGAATGCTCGAAGAATAGGGATACTGTCTGCCTTATTCCCATCTTACTAGTGAGAAAACTAAGGCATGGAGAGGTTGCATAGCTATGAAGTGGTAGAGCCAGAATTTGAATGAAAACATTCTGACTCTGAAGTCCATGCTATTGATCATTATAATATATTATCCGTCTTAATAAAAAGATGGGTAAGTAATTGGATGTTGTAGAAGACTTAAATATTGTAATGCTTTTTTCACTGAAGCCAGAATGTTTACTGGAGGCATCAAATCAATGTGTTTACTATTAAATGAGATGGTAACAGAGAAGAAAAGCATTGAGAAAACTGCACTGCCCTGACCAGTGTGGCTCAGTTGGTTGGGCATCATTTTACAAAGCAAAAGGTCATCTGTTATATTTCTGGTCAGGGCACATGCCTGGGTTGTAGGTTTGGCACATACGAGAGGCAACCTCAATGACTGTCTTATCGATGTTTCTCTCCCTCTCTTTCTCCCTCGCTTACCCTCTTTCTAAAAATATATAAATAAAATATTTTAATACTTAAAAAAAGAAAGAAAACTGCACTTACTAGGAAAGCCACATGAGTTCCTGAGACAACCCAGAGAGGCCATCTTTCCACCCCTCTGCTTCAGCTTTACTAGGAATACTACAACCAGCTGTGAATACCAGTCTTCAAGACTATTTCCACACCACCTCTGGAAATGCATGTCAGTGTCTCATAATTCCATTAGCAGTTCTCTTACTGCAAGACCTAACCTGTTCAATTTAATTGCACAGTAACTTGGATCAGCTCTTTTCCATTCAGTTTAGATCAAAGGTTGCGAATCGGTGGACAATGGGCCAAAACCAGCCTACAGAAATATTTTGTTTTCCCTGCACTGATGAAAGTGCTGCCACAGTTGCCAACACATAAAAAATAAGGACAGTTATATTAAAAATCCAGCTATTGTTGAAATAAGTTCCATGAAAAAATTTGCTTATCTTATCTGTGAAAGTCTGATGAAAGTCACCTATAAAACTTTCTGAACTTGGTGTTTTCTTTAAGGGATCATGTTCACTGATTTAAGTTATTTAAGGATCATAAGACTACTCTTTTCAAAATTTATTCCTGGGTAAATGAAAGTTATACTTTTCTATGAATTTAATCATTTAAACTAAGTCTTCAGATGTATTGACAAAAGGTTGCTCATACATCCTTTTATTATTATAACATCTGCAGTATCTGTAGTTCTATTTCCCTTTTCATCTTTTCTTTATTTATATCTCTTTTTTATATGAAATAATTTTGCCTGAAGTCAATTTTATTGCTGTGAATAGTTCTTGGTTTTGTTTCTCTTCTTGATCATATTTTTATTTGGTCAGTAATTCTTATTTCTAAACTACTACTTTTCTTTGTGTTTGATATGCTAGATTTATTATTAAATTTTTGAAGCTGGAATCTTACCTCATAATGGTTGATCCTTTCTTTTCTGATATAAACATTTAAGCTATCAATTTCTGGGTAGCATTTAACTGCACTTCACAAATTCTGATACTTGGTGTTATACTGTTCAATTCTAAATAAATTTCAATTTACACTATGATTCTTTTTTTTGACCCATAAGTTGTGGTGGATTTGGTAAATTGCCATTTATTATCAATGTCAAACCTCTATCTTGTTGCCTTTCAATCTTTCAGAGTCTGGAAATACGAAAGGTTCATATGTCAAACTTCCTTACAGATATAGTTACATATATGACTTAAGTTCTTCCACTGGCTGCACCAACACGTGATTTGAAAGGTGGAACAAAAGTAAACCACGGGGACAGTAAAAAATGGCAACCCAAGAGGCTCCTTAGCTCCCGCTCCTCCCACAGACACACTGGATGAATAGATAGATACACACAGAGCAATTCACTCTGAAAAAAATCTGGAAACTACCTGAGTGACTCCTATTCACTAAGAAAACAAGAAAACACTCACATCGAAACACGTAAGAAAGGATGAGACACTCTCTCTATAAACCCCATAACAGCATATAATCTGAGGAAACCCCCAACCCCTACATTCACCCTTTGTAGTGAAGAGGTTGGATCCCACGTTTAGAGCCTCAACTTTTAAGACTACCACCTAAGGGCATGCTTCAGCAGCATGTATTCCAAAAATGAAAACAACACAGAGATTAGCTTGGCCCTGTGCAAGGATGACATGCAAATTTGTGATGCATTCCATGTTTTTGCACAGGAAATACAGTCAATAATATTGTAATAACTTTGTACAGTGGCATGGTTACTAGACATATTGGGGTGATCACATCTCAAGGTATATAAATATAAATCACTATACTATATACCTGCAATGAATATAAATTCATACAATATGTCAACTATACTTTAATTTAAAAAAAGAATCCACCAGAGATACAGATCCCCAAAACAGTGAGCACTGAAAGACAACAGGACTTGAATCCATGAGACCCACAAAAGTATAGCTAGCAAGGAAGCAGTTATTTTTTTATTGATTGATTGATTATAGAGAGAGAGGAAGGAGGAGAGGGGAAGAAAGAGAAAGAGAAACATCAATTTGTTGTTCCTCTTTCGTATGCATTCATTGGTTGCTTGCATATGTACCTTGGCTAGAGATTAAACCCACAACCTTGGTGTGTGGGAATAGCACTCTAACCAAGTGAGCCACCTGGCCAGGGCTGCAAGGAAGCAGTTATTAAAAGGATCAGGGGGGATCTAAGATGGCTTTGGAGTAGGTGGAAGTTACATACACCACCTCTCAGGACCAAACCAGAATCACAACTAAATTACAGAATAATCAACCTATTTAACCAACTGGAGACTAGCGGAACAGAAATCCTAATAATCGAGGATTTCCAGGAGAAACCACATTGAGACTGGTAGGAGGGGCAGATACATGAAAAGGGCTGGCCCCACATTCATATGCAACTGTTGAGAATCTGGAGGGATATCTCAGTTGCAAGGGACCCTCCCAAAGAGTGAGGGTTCTCAACCCCATGCCAGGCTCCCCAACCTGAAGCACCAGAGTGGATAAGAGGTGCCCACATAATATCTGGCTATCAGTGGGGATTCTGCCCACCAGGGAGAGACAGGTGACTGCTAGAAACTCAGATGCCCTCTTAAAGGGCCAGCGCACAAAATCTGATTCAGTCACTCACCCTGTTGCTCCAGGGGAAAGCAGCTCAGAGCAGAATGGAGTCATACAGGGAGAGATTGGGTTGTGTGGCCTGAGGAAGAGGGCTACAAAGACAGCCAGCAGGGTCCCTGTGCTGACTCTCTCTCCTACATCTCCCACAGATACCATCTTTCCTGGGTCAAGCACTCCCCTCCACAGGGTATCAGCCTGGGACAATGCACTAGCCCCACCCTCTGAGCTCCCTGTGGCCCTACTCTGCCATGCTCATGGCCTGCAGAAGAGTCCACTGGCTGCAGCCAGCCTAGGCCCAGGATGCAGACTTTTCTGGAGGGCTCTTGAGGAGGTCCGGGCAGACTCATGTGATGTCAAGACTCGGTTGTGTGGCTCTAGAGTGAGGGCCTTGTTTCTCCTCACACACTTGACCAATGCCACCATTCCTGTGCATAAGTCTCCCTCCACATCACCAAATCTTGGTCTGTTTTAGCCCAATCAATTCTGCTGGCCTCACCCTGATGACTTACTGAGGCGCCACCCCACCACAACGGTCCACGGATACCAGGTGAGTGACAGCTGGTGTTGGTGTACCTGGGATTTTTGCTGAGTGGTCTCAGACCCATGACTGGTTCCATGTTTAACCTATGTCAGTTTGGTGAACACTACTCACCCCATCCTGGTGATTCACTGAGAATCTAACACACAATTTGTGTACTGCCAGAGGCTCTTTCAGTCACTGAACCTAATAGGCAGACAGCAAGCAAAGGTGAATCTCAGGCTGTTTTGGGCCTTTGTTGACCTGCCCTGGGCTCAGTGTCAGCCTTGATACACAGCTTGGCCCCTCTCCTATGCACCAAGGAAAGCAGAAGCAGCCACAAACTGTGGATCACTCTGTGGCACCTGAAAGATAGCCCAGGGCCAAACACAGGCAGCGTCTGACATTGACATGCATCTGCAACCCTTGCAAGAGGCCCCAGAACTAACACACCTGGTGATGGACTACCAACTATGGAGAGTATGACCCAATTAACTTCAAAGTGGCATATCCAAAGGGAAGATCTCCACAGGCACCAGATCCTGCTGGGGTGAATTCCACTTTATGGTGTCAACCCTGCACAGTAGCTTATACACTTTGGTTATGGTCAATCCTCATACTCAGCTGGCCTTAGGGTTGACTCCACCCATGGACTAGCCAGTGACAATCAAGACTCAACTACAGTAGGAGGGTTTACATAATCCACTCAAGGGACATTTCTTAGGAGCACATGGCTTGGGTGATCAGGGGGACTGAGCTACTGAGCCCGACAGGATACCTACTACATAAGGCCACCCTACCAAGATTGAGAGACATAGTAGGTCAACCTAATGCACGGAAACAAACTCAGACAGGCAGTAAAAATGAGGAGACAAAGAAACATGTCCCGAATGACAGAACAGAAGAAATCCCCAGAAAAAGAACTAAATAAAATTAAGTAAAGCAACTATTACATACTGAGTTCCAGACAATAATTACAAGGATGCTCAAGCAAATTAGGGGAAAAATGGATGAACTCAATGAGATCTAAAAACAAAGAAATAGTAAACATAACAAAGGACATAGAAAACATTAATAAGTCAGAAATAAAGAATACAATATTTCAAACAAAGAAATACTAGAAGGAATCACAGGAGACTAGATGTAGCAAAAAACTGAATCAGCAATTTGGAAGACAAGGTAGAATAGAACTAAGCAGAACAAATTTTTTAAAAATATATTTTATTGATTATACCATTACAGTTGTGCCATTCCCCTCCACCCAGCACACCCCCTCCCCCTTCCCCCCCTTTAGTTTATGACCACGTGTCTCAAGTTCTTTAGATTCTGTATTTCCCCTACCATTATTGCCCTCCCCCCTACCTATTTTCTACCTACTGTCTATGCTATTTTCTGTACCTTCTCCCCCCTTCTCCTCCTCCAACTCCCCTGTTGCTAACCCTCCATGTGATCTCCATTTCTATGGTTCTGCTCCTGATCTAGCTGTCCTCTTGGTTTGCTTTTGTTTTAGGTGTGGTTGTTGATAACTGTGAGTTTGCTGTCCTTTCACTGTTCATATTTTTCATCTTCTTTTTCTTAGATAAGTCCCTTTAACATTTCACATAATAAGGGCTTGGTGATGATGAACTCCTTGAATTTGACCTTATCTGAGAAGCACTTTATCTGTCATCCTTCCATTCTAAATGAAAGCTTTGCTGGATAGAGCAATCTTGGTTGTAGGTCTTTGGATTTCATGACTTGGAATACTTCTTTCTAGCCCCTTCTTGCCTGCAAGGTCTCTTTTGAGAAATCAGCTGACAGTCTGATGGGAACTCCTTTGTAGGTGACTGTCCCCTTATCTCTTGCTGCTTCTAGGATTCTCTCCTTCATTTTCATCTTGGCTAATGTAATGATGATGTGCCTTGGTGTGTTCTTCTTGGGTCCAACTTCTTTGGGACTCTCTGAGCTTCCTGGACTTCCTGGAAGTCTATTGCCTTTGCCAGACTGGGGAAGTTCTCCTTTATTATTTGTTCAAATAAGTTTTCCACTCATGGCTGTTCCTCTTCCCCTTCTGGTACCCCTATAATTCGGATGTTGGAACGTTTAAAGATGTCCTGGAGGTTCCTAAGCCTCTCCTCATTTTTTTGAATTCTTGTTTCTTTATTCTATTCTGTTTGGTTGTCTCTTTCTTCCTTCTGGTCCACACCCTTGATTTGAGTCCCAGTTTCCTTTCCATCACTATGGAAAGGAAATGCACAGTCATTAAGTGCACATAAATGCACTTCCTGTGCGTTTCTCTTCATTTCAATTAGTTTAGCCTTCATATGTTCCTCTAATGTGTGACTATAATCAACCAGTTCTGTGAGCATCCTGATCACCAGTGTTTTGAACTGTGCATCTGAGAGGTTTGCTATTTCTTGGGTGGTTAGAGTTATCGGTTCTGGGGCTTTGAGTTCTTCTTGAGCCATATTTTGGACTGTTCATGCCTGTTACATATGAGGAGCGGAGCCCTAGGTGTTCACCAGGGCGGGGCAACTCAGTTCCTGGGTTGTGATGCTGTATGTGGGGGTGGGGTCAAAGGAAAGCAATGGCGGTCCCCTCTGCTGCCTCTTGCCACTGGGGCCTCGCGTTTCATCCCACTGTGTGGGAATGTGCGACTTCGGTCAGCCCGCCGCCTTTCGCCCTCACTGGGTTCACTGGGGCCTGTGCAGTCCATCTCACTGCTCACTGTTCTGCTGGTTTATCTGCTCACGAATGTGTCACCGCAGCCAGCCCGCTGCCCTGCGCCCTCTCTGGGTCCTCGATGCTACCCCGGCTGCCTGTGTGTCTAGGTGTCTGGGTCGGGGGGATCTTTCCTGCCGGACCCTGCTCCACTGTTGGCTCCGCCCCTCTTACCGATCCATTTGAATGGTTCGTTGTTGTCAGACTCCCATATAGTTCAATTTTCTGTTCTTTGGCTGTGTCTTTGTTTACTAAACCTTTCTTGTATTCAAACTTGGTTGTGGGAGAAGGCACAGTGTTTCCACCTACACCTTCATCTTGGCGGAAGTCCAGAAAAAATTTTTTTAAATGAGGATTGTTTAAGGGACCTCTGGGGCAACATCAAACATAATAACATCAGCATCATTGGGATACCAGAGGAGAAGAGAGGGAGCAAAGGATTGAGAACCTGTTTGAAGAAATAATGACTGAAAGCTCCCTTAACCTGGTGAAGAAAAGAGAAGCACCAGTCCAAGAACTACAGAATCCCAAACAAAATAAACCCCAAAAGGTCCAAACCAAGACACATCATAATTAAAATGTCAAAGGTTAAAGACACAGGGGGACTCTTGAAAAGAGCAAAAGACAGTAACTTACAAGAAAGCTCCCAAAGAGTCTCAGATGATTTCTCAACAGAACTATTTCAGGCCAGAAGAGATTAGAATAAAATAGTGTAAAGGATGAAAAGCAAGGACCTACAATCAAGACTACTCTACCCAGTAAGAATATCATTTAAAATTGAAGAGGAAATGAAGAGCTACCCAAGACCAAAAAAAAGAAAGAAAACCTAAAAAGCTCATTTTCACCAAACCAGTATTACAAGAAATGGTAAAGGGTCTTCTTTAAAAAGAAGGAAAAAAGAGAAACATAAACATAATAAATAAAATTACAATAAATACATACCTTACAATAATCACTTTAAATGTAAATGGCTTAAATGCTACGATCAAAAGACATGTGGTAGTTAAATGGATAAGAAAATAAGACCTATATGTATATCATCTACAAGAGACCTACCAGAGAACAAAATACATGCACAGACTAAAAGTAAAGAAATGGGAAAAAAATTTCATGCAAATGGATATTTCAAAAAACCTGGGGTAGCAATACTTATATCACACAAAAAATACTTTAAAACCAATACTATAAATACGAGACAAAGAAGAACATTATATAATGATAAACAGATTAATCCAACAAGAGGATATAACCCCTATAAACATTTATGCATCCAACATAGGAGAATATAAAAAAATAAAGCAAATCTTGATGAACATAAGGGAAGAAACTGACCATAATACAGTCATATTAGGGGATTTTAAGACCCCATTAACATCAATGGAGAGATCTTCCAAACAGAGAATCAACAAGAAAACATTGGCCTTAGATGATATACTAGAACAGATGGATTTTACGATATTTTCTGAGCATTTCACCACAAAGCAGGAAAACAGACATACTTTTTAAGTGCACATGAAACATTTCCCAGGATAGGTCACATGTTAGAACAAAAACAGTCTCAATAATTTAAGAAGATTTAAATTATATCAAGCACCTTCTCCAGCAAAAATGGGATAAAACTAGAAATCAATTACAAGAAAAAAAACTAGCCTTGATGGGTGTGGCTCAGTTGGTTGGGTGCAAAGCAAAAGGTAGCTGGTTCAGTGAGGGCACATGCCTGGGTTGCAGGCCCCGTCCCTGGTTGGAGCCCACATGAAAGGGAACTGATCAATGTTTCTCTCCCTTCTTTTCTCCATCCCTTTTTCTCTATCTAAAAATAAATAAGTAAAATCTTTTTTAAAAGGAAAATAAAAATATTAAATCACACGTGGAGGCTAAATAACATGTTACTACACAATGAATGGGTTAACAAGGAGATTAAGGGAAAAAATAAAAAAATACCTTGAAACAAATAAAAATGAGAACACAGCAACCCAAAATCTACTAGACATAGCAAGAGCAGTCCCAAGAGAAAAATCATAGCAATACAGCCCTACCTTAAGAAACAAGACAAATCTCAAATAAAGAATCTAAACTTATGCATAATGGAAGTAGATAAAGAACAACAAACAAAGGTGAAGTGAACACAAGGAATTAAATAATAAAGATTTGATTGAAATAAACAAAACAATTTTTAAAAAACAATACAAAGGATCAATGGAACCAAGAGCTGGTTCTTTGAAAGGATAAATAACATGCATACACCTTTAATTGTACTCATCAATAAAAAAAGAAGACCCAAATAAATAAAATCAGAATTGAAAGATTATTGATAACTGGCACTATAAAAAAGAAGATGATAAGAAAATATATTATGAACAACTATATGCCAACAAATTGAACAATATGAAAGAAATGGATAAATTCCTAGAAACATATAATTTTCTAAAAGTGAATGAAAAACCAGATCTGCACAATGAGATACCACTTTACACCGCTGAGAATGGCTATCATAAACAAAGCAATAAACAACAAATGTTGGAGAGGGTGTGGGGAAAAGGGGACTCTGGTCAACTGTTGGTGGGATTGCAGACTGGTACAACCATTATGGAAAACAGTTTGGAATTTTCTCAGAAAACTAAAATTGGACTTGCCTTTTGACCCAGCAATTCCACTGCTAGGACTGTATCCTAAGAACCCTAAAACACCAATCCCAAAGAACCTATGCACCCCAATGCTCATAGAAGCACAATTTACAATAGCCAAGAGTTGGAAGCAACCTAGGTGCCCATCAGTAAATGAATGCATCCAAAACCTATGGTACATATACACAATGGAATTTTATGTTGCAGAAAGAAAGAAGGAGCTCCTACCTTTTGCAACAACATGGATGGAACTGGAAAGCATTATGCTGAGTGAAATAAGCCAGGTGTTGAAGGACAAATACCATATGATCTCACCTTTAACAGGAAGCTAAACAACAAAACAAACAAGCAAGCAAAATATAACCAAAGACACTGAAATAGAGAACAGGCTGACAGTGACCAGAGGGGAGAGGAGAGGGAATTTCAGGGGAAATAGGGGAGGGATTTAGAGGAACATATATAAAGGATACATGGACAACAACTGAGAAGGGTGGAAATGGGAGGGAGGGGGGAGTATGGGGGTGGGATGGGATGGGAGTAATAGAGTAAATAAAGTACAGTTACTTTTCAAGTGTCTGTACTTGAAAAATAATTAAATAAAAAATTTGGAAAAAAAACCAGATCTGAACAGGAAAATTACAACAGACACAATCAAACCAGTAATCAAAAAACTTGTAACAAATCAAAATACTGAACTGAATGGCTTCGTAAGTGAATTTTACCAAACATTCAAAGAAGAAGTAGCACTTATTTTTCTCAAACTATTTCAAATAATTCAAGAGGAGGGAAGACTCCCAAACTCATTTTACAAGGCCAGTATTATTCTAATTCCCAAAACATATAAAAATGCTACAAAGAAAACAAATTATATGCCAATATCCCTGAAGAAATCCTCAACAAAACATTAGCAGGCTGTTTTCAGCAATACATTAAAATCATTATACGCCATGATCAAGTGGGAATTATATCTGGAATGCAAGGTTGTTACAATATTTGCAAACCAATTGATGTGTTACATCACATAAACAAAATAAAGGATAAAAATCACATGATCACATCAATAGATGCAGAAAACATTTAATAAAATCTGCCATCCATTTATAATGAAAACTTTCAGCAAAATGGCAATAGAGGGAATATACATCAGGTAATAAAGGCCATATATGACAAACCCACAGCTAACATCAGATTCAGTGGGAAAACTAAGTGTTTCCCGTAAGATCAAGAACAAGACAAGAATGTTCACTTTTAACTGTTCTCATTAAACATAGTACTGGAAGTTCTAACCACAGAAATCAGGCAAGAAGAAAATAAAAGGCATCCACATTGGAAAGGAAGAAGTAAAACTGCCATTATTTGAACATGACATGATATTGTATACAGAGAACCCTAAAGATTCCATTAAAAAGTAATATAACTGGGCCTGGCTGGTGTAGCTCAGTGGATTGAGTGTGGGCCTGCAAACCACACGATCGCGGTTTGATTCCCAGTCAGGCCACATGCCTGGGTTGCGGGCCAGTTCCTAGCAGGGGACTCACAAGAAGCAACCATACATTGATATTTCCCTCCTTCTCTCCTTTCCTTCCTCTCTAAAGATAAGTAAATAAAAATCTTAAAAAAAATAAAAATAAAAACTAATATAACTGATAAATAAATTCAGTAAAGTAGTAAGATACAAAATAAATATTTAGGAATAAGTTGCATTTTTATATATTAATAAAAAACTATTAGGAAGAAAAATTAAGAAAACAATCCCACTTACAACTACATCAAAAAACTAAAATACTGAGGAATAAATTTAACCAAAGGGGTAAAAGATGTGTACTCAGAAAACTATAAGGCACTGAAGACACTGAAGAAAGGAACTTAAAAATATACAAATAAATGGAAGCAAATACCATGCTCATAGATAGAAGGAATTAACAGCATTAAGTGTCCATACTACCCAAAGCAGTCTACAATATCAATGCAATCCCTATCAAAATACCAATGGTGTTTTTCACAAGACTAAAACAGATAATTCAAAAATGTACATGGAACTACAAAAGACCCCAAATAGCCCCAGTTAGTGGGGCTCAGTGGATTGACTGCCAGCCTGTGAGTCAAAGGGTCGCTGGTTCAATTCCCAGTCAGGGTACATGCCTGGGTTGTGAGCCAGGTCCCAGCAGCGGGTATGTGAGAGGCAATCACATATCAATGTTTCTCTCCCTCTCTTTTTCCCTTACTTCTCCTCTCTCTAAAATTAAAATAAATAAAATATTTTAAAATTTTTATATTAAAAAAAATTCCACAAATAGCCAGAGCAATCTTGAAAATGAAGAACAAAGTAGGAGGTATGCTACTTGATATCTCACTATAGTACAAGGCTATAGTAATCAAATATAGCTCAATGGAACAGAATAGCCCAGAAATAAACCCACTCCCACACAATCAATTAATATATGACAAAGGAGGCCAAAAAAAATACAATGAAGTAAAGACAGTCTCCTCAATAAATGGTGCTGGGAACATTGGACATATCCACACACACAAAAAAATGAAACTAGACTACCTTCTTACACTACACACAAGAATAGACGCTAAGGGGATTAAAGACTTAAATGTAACTGACTGGTGTGGCTCAGTTGGTTGAACATCGTCATGTGAAGTGAAAGGTCACGGTTGATTCCCAACCAGGGCACATGCCTGGGTTGCAGGTTTGGTCCCCCAGTCAGGACACATTTGAGATGCAACCAATAAATGTTTGTCTCTCACATCTATGTTTCTCTCCCTCTCTTGCTCCTTCACTTTCCCTATAAATAAATAAACAAACAGATAGATAGATAAATAAATAAATAAATAAATAAATATTTTTGCAGACATAAATGTAAGACTTAAAAACATAAAACTCCTAGAAGAAAACATTGACAGTAGAATTTCTGACATTTCTCTTAGCAATATTTTTTCTGAACTATCTTCTCAAGCAAGAAAAAGAAAGTTAAAAAAATGACAAATAGAACTACATCAAATTAAGCTGTTTTTTTCCAGCAAAGGGAACCATCAATACCATAAAAAGACACCCAGTGAATTAGTGGCAATATTCACTAATGTTACTATATTTTGCTGTGTATACTGCATACACATGTTTTTGGCCCAAACTTTCAGGGAAACTTTAAAATTTTTAATCTAACTTTTTATTTATATTTAGATACTTGTTCTTTGTATTATAAAGGAATTTTAGCATTTATTTTTAAACATATGGTACAAGAAATTTTATGTAACAAATAATTATAAAACGCAAGAACAGATACAAGGTACTTCAGGTACTACCCATGAATATGCACATCCTTATTTTTCTTTGAAAATTGGGGCGAAACAAGTGCACATTATACACAGCAAAATACAGTACATCTGATAAGATTTAATACCCAAAATGTATAAAGAACTCATATGGATTGGAAGATGGTGGCTGAGTAAATGGAAGCTGAATCCACTTGCTCTCGCCCCCAACTCTCATTTTCGACTGATCTTCTCGCAAGTAACCTGAACAATCAACAGAATCTTAGCTGATAGGAAGTTTTGAAGCCAAGGAGTACAGAAGTAGCTTGTACTGTCCAGATTGCAAGCACCACATCCAATAAGGAAGCTCTGCAGAACAGTCAGGCCAGGCTTAGGAAGCCCCTTGCTGAATGCATAACCACAGGAAAAGAAAGGGAGATGCCAAAGGGAAACTTTCTGAACTTTTCTCAGCCAGGACAAGATGCACTGATTCCTTGAGCTCTATTTCACTGACCAGCTGAGCTGAGCACAGAAATTGGTGTAGCAAGGGGAATTCAGGGCTACGCCCAGCCTTGGCTCTTATACAGAACTGCCATCAGCACCAAGTAGGAAAGAGCTGACCTTACACAGATTAGCCCCTCACATAGAACAGGCAGCTAATTCATCAGAAACTCTACTTTACTGGAAATAATCTATGTCAGACCAAGACTTGTGGCACAGGGGTGGGAAACACACCCACAATCTTCCCTGAAGACTGAACAGCACCTCCCTTGGGAAATCCCCCCTACTCCCATCACACCAGGAGCATCCTCTAGAGGCAGGCGGAGACAACAGTCAAACACCGAACTCTGCTAAGATGAATCCCATCTTGTTCTTTTTCAGTATTTGTGTTATTTTTCTTGCATACCTTTTTAATATTTTTCTTTTTCTTCAATTTTAACCCTTTATTTCACTTTTTATTTTAATTTCAAATCTCATATATTACTCTTCCTTTGCCTTAGTCTGTTTTGCCTTCTTCCTCCCCTCTCCTACTCATGTTTTAAATTTTATGTTCTCCCTTTCCTTGCTGTGTTTCTATTCCTTAGTCTTACTATTTCTTCTCCCTGTAGCTTCTTAAAATTTTTTTTCTTTAGTCACCTTACATTCTTTTTCCCCTTTCTTATAATACTCTTACATTCTTTCCACCTTCATTAATTTTTGCTTGTTTGTCATTGATATTGCATTGTTATTTTTCTTCAATTTTAATTCTATTTGTTCACCATTTTGTAATTTTCTAATTTCATAGTATACTCTTCCTCTGTCATACTCCATTTTGCCTTCCTTCTGCCCTTTCTTAGTTTCATTTGAAATTTGTTTCCCTTTCTTAGCACAGCAACTATTCCTCACTCATTATTTCTCCTCCCTCTATCCTCTCCAAATAATTTTTCATTCCTGCACACACCACATACTCTTTTTTCCTCTTTCGTATAATATTCTCATTCTCTTCCCACCTTCATTAATCTTTGCTCAATTATCACTGATTCTGCTGCTGTTGTTGTTTTTCTTCAATTCTGTTCCTATTGTTTCACAATTTTTTATTTTAAGTCATATTATACTCTTCTCTTTTCTTACTCCATTTTGGCTTCTTCCTTCCCTTTTATATTCATCTTTTAAATTTTACTTTCTCCATTTCTTCATCTTGTTTCTAATCCCTACACTTATGATCTCTCCTCCCTCTAATCTCTCAAAAATCATTTGTCTTTCCTTTACTCATCTCTTACCTTTTTTTTCCTTTCTTCTAACATTTTTTTCTTTCCACCTTTATTAATCTTTACTCATTTGTTGTTGATATTGCTATTGTGGTTGGGGGATATTCTTGCTGATGTGGGTTTTGTTTTCTGGGTTGTTCTGACTTGTTCTGGCAGGACCTGTACAACAGAATACAAGATGTGGTAGGGGTGGTGACTCTCAGTCAGCCAGCCAGAAGGGAGAACCCACTAACAAATGAGCCAACAACAATCAAAACCCAATTACAACAAAAAAACCCACATAAATTGCATAAAGGGTACTACTAGAGCATCCAGTTCAGGAGATCAAAGTGACTACACCCCTGAAGCCCAGGGAAATCCTACCACAGAAGGCTGCCCCACAAAGACAGAGAGTCAAAGGAGACAATCTAATATGCAGAAACAGACCAAAGAGTCACCTAAAATAGGGAAACAAAGAATCAACCCTAATCAGAAGGAAAGGGGGAATGCCCAGAAAAAGAGAAAAATGGAATTGAGGCAAGCAATTTACCAGACATAGAGTTCAAAGTAATGGTTATAAGGATTCTCAAGGAACTCAGGGAGAACTACAGGAACATTACAGGAGCTACGAGGAACTAAGTGAGAACTAAATCAGCATGAAAAAGGACATAGAAACTATGAATAAGAACCAGGTGGAAATTAAGAGCACAATATCTGAAATGAGGAGTACACTAGAAAAAATTAAAAGCAGGCTAGATAAAGCAGAGGATCAAATCAGGTAGTTGGAAGACAAGGTAGAAAAACACCCATCAGAGCAACAAAAAGAAAAAAGACTCAAAAGGAACAAGGATAGTTTAAGGGAACTTCAGGACAACATGAAACATAACAACATTCACATCTATTTTCATAGACCATATGGTAAGACACAAAACATTCCTTAACAAATTCAAGAAAATTGAAATATCAAGCATCTCCTTGGATCACAATGGCTGGAAACTAGAAACCGACCTCAAGAAAAAAATTTAAAAACATTCAAATACATGGAGACTGAATAACATGTTATTAAATAATGAATGGGTTAACAGTGGGATCAAGAAAAAATTCAAAACCTATCTGGAAACAAATGAAAATGAACACACAACAACTCAGAACCTATGGAGCACAGCAAAAGTATTCTTGAGAAGGAAGTTTATAGCAAGAGAGGCCTACCTAAGGAACATAGAAAATTCTCAAACAACGTAACCCTACATCTAAAAGAATTAGAGCAGAGGGAGGTAATAATCAAGATCAGAGCAGAATTAAATGACATAGGGACTAAAAAACAATCCAAAGGATCAGTGGATCCAGGAGCTGATTCTTTAAAAAGATAAACAAAATTTGCAAAATTCTAACCAGACTCATCAAGAAAAAAGAGGGAGGACCCAAATAAATAAAATCAGAAATGAAAGGGGAGAAGCAAAAATGACACCACAGAAATACAAAGGATTGTAAGAAATTACTATGAACAACTATATGAAGGAAATTGGATAACCTGGGCAAAAGGGACAAATTTCTAGAAACATACAACCTTCCAAAACAGAATCGAGAAGAAGCAGAAAGCCTGAACAGACTGATAACAACTAGCAAAACTGAAGTAATGATTTAAAAATTTCTGGAACATAAAAGTCCTGACCTGGATGGCTTCACAGGCAAATTTTACCAAACATTCAAAGAAGAAAAACACCTATCCTTCTCAGACTATTCCAAAAAATTCAAGAAGAGGGAAGGCTCCCAAACTCTTTTTATGAGTCCAGTATCATCCTAGTTCCAAAACCAGTTAAAGACACAAAAAAGACAGAACATCACAGTACAATATCTCTGATAAGCAGAGTTGCTAAAATTCTTCACAAAATATTGGCAATCCAGATCCATCAATACATTAAAAAGTTCATACACCATGATCCACTGGGATTTATCCCAGAGATGCAAGGATGGTACAATATTTGCAAATCAATAAACATAATACACCACATAAACAAAATGAAGGACAAAAATCACATGATCATATCAATAGATGTTGAAAAAGCATTTGATAAAAAAACAGCACCCATATGATAAAAACACTCAGCAAATTGGGAATAGAGGTATTATACTTCAACATAATAAAGTCCATATACAAGAAACACCATATACAAGAAAAACCATAGAATAAAGAGCTCAGAAGTAAACCTATGCATCTATGGTCAATTAATATTTGACCAAAAAGGGCATGAGCATACAACAGGGCAAAAACGGTCTCTTCAATGAATAGTGTTGGGAGAACTGCAAACACCATACTCAATGTGCAAAAATAAAAGCATTTCCCTTATGCTTAGCAACAAGACAAGGGTCTTTGCTTTCACCACTCCCATTTGACACAGTACTGGAAGTTCTACCCACAGCAGAAAATTTTTCTACCCAAGAAAAATTTTAAAAAGGCATCCAAATTGGAAAGAAGGAAGTAAAACTGTCATTATTCACAAACAACATGATACTGTACATAGAAAACCCTATAGTCTCCACCAAAAAGTTAGTTGACCTAATAAGTGAATTCAGCAAAATAGCAGGATACAAAGTCAAGATTCAGAAATTGATGAACTATCAGAAAGAGAAACTAAGAAAAAATATCATTTACTACAGCAGCAAGAAAACTAAAGTACCTAGGAATAAATTAACAAAGGAGGTAAAAGATCTGTACTCGGAAAACTACAGAACATTGTGGTAAGAAATTGAGGAAGATACAAATAAATGGAAGCATACACCATGTTCATGGATTGGGAGAATTAACTTCATTAAAATGTCCATATTACCCAAAGCTATCTACACATGCAATGCAATTCCTACTAAAATACCAAAGGCATATTTCACAAATCTAGTACAAATATTTCAAAAATGTATATGGAACCAAAAAAGACCCAAATAGCCTCAGTAATCCTGAGAAAGAAGAACAAAGTTGGAGGGATCATGACCATCATACCAGATATAAAACCATACTACAAAGCCACTATAATTAAAACAGTCTGGTACTGGCACAAGAACAGACACATAGACCAATGGAACAGAATAAAGAGCTCAGAAGTAAACCTATGTGTCTATGGTCAATTAATATTTGACAAAAAAGGACATGAGCATACAACAGGGCAAAAACGGTCAATTCAATAAATAGTGTTGGGAGAACTGGACTGGTACATAAATTTTTTTTAATGGAACTAGACCACCAACTTACACCATACACCAGAGTAAACCAAAATCAATAAAAGACTTAAACGTAACCCTGGCTGATGTAGTTCAGTGGATTGAGCATGGGCCTGCGAACCAGATGATCAAGGTTCGATTCCCAGTCAGGGCACATGCCTGGGTTGCAGGCCAGTTCCCAGCAGGGGACTCACGAGAGGCAACCATACATTGATATCTCTCTCCTTCTCTCCTTCCCTTCCTCTCTAAAGATAAATAAATAAAATTTTTTAAAAAAACTTAAATGTAAGTCATGATACCATAAAAGTCCTAGCATGAAACATAGGTAGTAAAATTTCAAATATCCTATGTAGCAATATTTTTGCCCACATATTTCCTTAGGCAAAGAAAATAAAAGAAAAACAAACTAATGGGACTACATCAAATTTAAAAGCTTCTGCACAGGTAAAGAAAACATCATCAAAATGAAAAGATAACTGACTGTATAGGAAAATATATTTGCCAATGACACACCAGATAAGCATTTAATCTCCAAAATATATGAAGAACTCATACACCTCAACACCATGAAAACAAACAATACAATTAAAAAGTGGGCAAATGACCTGAAGAGATACCTCTCCCAGGAGGACATACAGATGGCCCACAGACATCTGAAAAAGTGCTCAACATCACTGGCCATCAGAGACATGCAAATTAAAACCACAACGAAATATACCTCACACCAGCCAGAATGGCCATCATTAATAAATCAACAAGCAACAAACGCTGGTGAGGATGTGGAGAAAAGAGAACCCTAGTACACTGTGGGAATGCAGATTGGTGCAACACCTGTGAAAAACGTATGGATTTTCCTCAAAATGTTAAAAATGCAACTGCCTTATGACCCCGCAATTCCACTAATGGGAATATACCCTAAGATTCTAAAACAGCAACTCAAAAGAACTTATGCACCTCTGTGTTTGGAGCAGCATTATTTACAAGAGTCAAGTATTGGAAACAGCCTAAGTGCCTATCTGTAGATAAGTGGATTAATAAACTGCTACATTTACACAATGTAATACTATGCAGCAGAAAAAAGAAGGAATTCTTACCTTTTACAACAACGTGGATAGAACTGGAGACTATTATGCTAAGTGAAGTACACCAGTCAGTGAAAGACAAGTACCAAATGATTGCACTCATATGTGCAATCTAATGAAAAAAAATACAATGATGAGCAAGAAGTAGAGACATGGAAACATGGAACAGCTATAAGATGGGAAGAGTGAGGGGGGAGTGGCCAAAGGAGGGGGAAGGAATTAGTCAAAGAACATGTATGAATGACCCACAGAGTAGGGATTGACTGAGTGGGGAAGGGGTGGGCTGAGTGTAGGGGAACAAAGCAGAAAAAAATTGGAACAGCCTTAGCTTTGGCTCCAAGGAAGAGAAGTTGCAACTTTCATCGGGAATCTAAGTTCATCTGAGAGGAGCTGAATAGACTCTTCTGTAAAGAGGACATATAAATGGCCAATAGACATGAAGAAACTCTGTACCACCAATCATCAGAGACATGCAAATTAAAACCACAGTGAGATATCACTTTACACCTGTCAGAATGACTATCATTATTAAATCAATAAACAAGTGTTGGTAAGGTACATGGAGAAAACTATAGATGTCATATTTTAGTATTTGATAATTTTATAAAAATACTTTTTTTCTTTTAATTTTCTAAGGTTGATCATATTTCAACTTTATTGGTTATTTATGTTTTGTTTCTGAAAATAGTCCCAAGTTTCATTACCTTATAGCTGCCACTGTTAATGTCCCTTGGCATCATTTTCAGAGGTTGATGCTTTATCTTCTACCTTAAACTTTACCATTCAAAACTAGTGTGTTATATAAAATATTCTGTAAAACATCTCTGTTTGACCCTAAACTTTTCTATTTCCTGATGTTTCTTATAGAATCTTTGAGTACCCCAATTCTCCAATTCACCATCGTATGCTCACCATCGTGTATTATTTAAATTGCTGACAAAATTGGTTTTTTAGAGGCTGTCTTCATATTGTTGTAGGGCCCTACCTGGGGTCAAAGTAGATCCAGCCTCTTTTTTCCCTAGTTTATATCATACTACATATTGCCAAGCTGGAGAATCTATATGTATTTTCCCCTTACCTTGCCCATTAGTGCTCACATTCATAGCTTTGCTGATTTTAATTCCATTCTCTGTCTTATCTTTTTATCTCTAATTCAAACTCCGAAAAGACTTTCAAATTCCACATTTTTTCATATACACTAAACTTATCTGGGACAAGTGTTTCTAGGAACCACCGTTACCGGATTCATTCTTCTCATAAGACATTTACCATGTTCTGTCTCCAATAAGGTGGTCTGAGTTAGCCTGTAGATATATAAATAATCAGCTCTTTAAAGGCTGGCCCTGCCCCTTCCTTCTCATGAAACTGGTGTTTTGCACACAAGAGACACTTGATTTCTATTTGTTCAATGGAATTATACTTACTTGGTTGTTGTAGAAATTCTGTCTTATTGCAAAGATTAAGTTCTTCATCAAATAGTCTCAAAACTTCTCTTGGGTTTTTATGTCTGTTTTTCAGAGTATGCTTTGAAGTTATTACTACTCTGGCTTAAAAATATATTCATAGATATTCCTTTATGGGATGGCTTTTTAAATTTGTGACTAGCATAGACACATTTAATTCAAGTCACTTTGTGCTCCAAGCAACAAAACCTCAAAAACACAGTTAATTTTGAAGAAGATACTTCTGAATTTGAGGGTTATGGATAGTATCTGTATGTTTACAGAGATTTAATTTTATTACTTCCTACTTTACATGAAAATAACAATGTTAATGTTAATGGGAAGTGAATTTTGGGGTCTTACTTTAATATACAAATACAGAAAATCCATTACAAGCATTTCAAATGTAAATTGCTATTTCTATAATATTTAAGGGTGAAGAATTACAAGTATTTTATGTTTTTAAATAATTTATGACAGTTTATACTTTTCACAGGTTTATATATAATTATAGCTTAATAATTATTTGTCGTTTTATCCATATTGCCTCATTTTATCTCTAGCACAGTTTAATAGGTAGATGGCATTTTAATTTTCATTTTCCAAAGAATGAAACCATTGGTGAAGAGGTAACATAACAAGCCAAAATTCTAACCAAGCAGAATATTGACCCTGGGTGTACGTGCTTTAGTACTTTGCTATTAAAGGTGTGTCCCATAGGCTAGAAGCTTTGGCATCACTTTGTTGAAAATGCAGGGCCTCACTTCAGATCTCTGATTCAGATTCTGCATTTTAACAAGATGTCCATCTGCATGATCCCTTTGCACATTAAAGTTTGAGAAGAACTGGCTAAATATGAGTATTTAGTGTTTCTGTTTTAAAATGTAGGTTTTATTATTAATCAGGTTTGAGAGGTCAGGAGGCAAAGTTTGTTACTGACAGTTCCCAAAGGGAGGGAGCACACCATGCCATGCAGGGCCGGCCACACAGGGAAAGCCCCAGGACCAATCAGGAGACACGGGGAGTGAGGGGGGTGGTGCAGGCAAAAATGTTTATTGTGCTTTCTCTGGGGAAGGCAGGCAAGATAAGTAGTATTAGGACTGGCTAGTCTGAATATGTCAGTGGGCACCATGGTATAGAGCAAGGGTTTCAAACTCATTTTAACTGGGGGTCACCTCAGTTTCGTGATTGCCTTCAAAGGGCCGAATGTAATTTCAACTCCTTAACAGTTAAGGAGTAGTTACATTTATACAGTCCTAAAAATTTAAGTGAAACTACAGTTTCACTTAAAATTACATTCAGCCCTTTGAAAGCAACCATGAGGCTGACATGGCCCCCGGTGAAAATGAGTTTGACACCCCTGATATAGAGGGTATAGATATGGAAGCTGTCTATTCGTTGTCTGGTATTTATTTGGCCCTGGGCTGATTAGGGCAGGAGAGTCGTGCCCTGGAGTCTAAGAGCCCAATAAAGGAGGTGCAGAAGTATGGGCTCTGGGAGGGACAGTATATTCAGGTTCAGCAAACATGTCAAAGTATCAGAAAAACAAAACATAGAAAGGCATGACGAATATATTATTACATAATGTAAACCTGTTATTACATAATGTAATAAACAGAATCAAAAAGCTTCATCATGTAAAATAGGGAGATGCAATCATTACAACACTCTAAAGGAAGGACCGTGTGAGACTATTTAGCTAGCTCCTGGAGTTTCCAGGGGTCTGGCTGAACAGACAAATTCTTTCAGGTCCTAGCTATCAGTGACTACTGCCTGGGGGCAGCTCTCCACTTTGGTTTATTTCTTTATGAGTAGAGATTACTCTGATTTCTGTGACTGGCAGGGATGTCCAGGGATGCAGCAGTAATTCCAGAAATCACCCCGTGAGTTAGCATCTGATTCAATACCAGAATTTGGGCACAGAGAATACTTTAAGGCAGAGGCCTGCCCTCATTTACCTGCTTCCTGCTTTCTCATTTCTCACACTTCAAGCCTACTCACCAGAAGATAGGAAGAAGATGCATTCCTGCCATTCTTTGTACAGATGTGGAAGAAGAATGGAACGCCTGTTGGGTTACAGCAGAACTGATGCAGTTAGGGGAACTCTGGAGACACATGGTGCCCGCTAAAGAAAAACAACAATGCCACACACTCACTCAGCACCTACTGTCATCAGGCTAGGTACTGCACAGTTGCTGGCACATTTAGTCTTAACATACAAGTATGGAAATCGAGGCTCGGGAGGTTTAGTATTTGACCAAAGTGACTAGGTGTTGGAGAGGTAGTGTTTGATACCACACCTCTCTGATTTAAAGCCCATATGTTCTCCTATAGGCACATCTTCAGTATCACACAGTGGATGGCGGTGCTTAAACAATTCATGCGTTGCGAGAACTCTCCCATCCTTATTAGCGTAAAGGCTGATCTCTCGGTTCATGGGGTCATTGTGATAGTATCAAGACGAGATAGAATAATTTCCTGATTTTTCTGAAACAGGTCAATTTTTTTAGGTCAGCTTACTTTTCTTTTGTCACATTCAAAGCTAAATTATTTATCAAATACGAAATGTTTCCAGGACTACCTTTGCTTGGATCACCTAGATTGATAAATCTATTATATAATTTAGATGTATCATTTAGATCAGAATAATAGAAATTTTGCAGAGCTGTATAAATATGAGAGAGAGTTTATGTGGAACCATAAAATGATTATTTAAATTTTTATCAATTTTATTGAGATATAATTTACACACAATAGAACTCACTGATTTTAGACATTTAATTCAATAATTTTGGCAAATACATACTGCCAGGTATAGTTGTTTGTCAGGTTTACAGTCTATAGTAAAAGGTAAATTTTACATATTACATATACATATTACATATATGTACATATATATTTGTCAGATACATTGTCTTAAGTTGAAATTTACCTTTTACTATAACATGGAATCATGCATTTCCTATGTATCTAATATGTCTAATAAATATTTTCTATTCTTTATAATCTAACACATTTCCCTTACTTGTAGTGTATTATTCTTATTCATAAATTTTTAAAACAACTCTGTGCCATGCCAGTTTCAATTTCTCATAAATGGGTTATCTGTGTGACAAAGAAGATGCTTTATTATAGAAAAAGAGCACTATACAAGGCTATGACTACATTATAATAATTGTTCAAAATAGGATAAAATGTTATTAAATGCAAAGCTATGAGGATCTCACTAAAACAACACATAACTGTCCACAGCAATCATTGTTTTCAAACTTTAACCTCCATCAGATTCACTTCAAAGGCTTCTAGAAACAGACCAGTGGGTCCTACCTCCTGAGCTGTCCACCCACTGCTTCCCAGCTGCGGCCGATAGAGCTTGAGGACCATAACGCATATAATGCATTTTGGGATGATACATATAAATTTATGCAAAAATATCATGTTATAGCTCTCAAAGGTTTTCTAAGATTTTGAGTCAATATACTTCTAAAATACATCAGTGATGCTATTTGTTGAGTTGGTTGTGATGCCTAAGTCGGTTGTGTCTGATCACTGCATCAACCTCTACTCTAAGTCCCACTGTATTTTACTGATGGAATATGCTAGTAATAGACACATAAGGCAGTTTCTTATAAAACTAAACATAATGTAAACTCACTTCCAGATAACAGTATGTTATGCATTTCATTGATCAAACTACTGATAAATTGTTCTCTGGAATGACTTGAATTTTATATTCTGGCATAAAAATATAATTTTACTAATTAATTTACTTAATTTTGTTTTCCCTTTATCCATGACAATTAAGCCCCCTGAGAGCAAAAACATTATTTAATTTTGTTCATCTTTGTTCCCATAGCACTAACCCCACAGTATCAGAGACAGGAAACCCCTCAATAAGTATTCATAGAAAGAGTAAATAATTATAATTTCTGGTTACAATTCAAGAAGATATTTGCTTAGATTTTTTCTTGCAAAAACATAAACTTAATGCTGGAAATATGCTAGAAGTCTCTAGCTTGACCTGTCTTTTAAGAATAGACTTACTTGCATCTGAAGAACCACAGTAACCCCGAATGCTGGAGAGGATGTGGAGCAACCCTCACTCATTGCTGCTGGAAATGCAAAATGGCACAGCTACTCAGGAAGAATTCGGCAGTTTCTTATGAAACTAAGCATAATTTTAAAATTATATTTCAGCCACTGAACTGCTTGGTATTTCCATAAAGGAGTCAAAAAGTTATATCCACATGAAAACCTGCACAAAGATGTTTAGCAGTTTTCTTCTTATTACTGAAGTGTGGACACAAGTAAGATGTATTTCAGTAGGTGACTGGATAAATAAATTATACATATAGATATAAATTATTATTCAGGGCTGAAAAGTAATGAACTATCAAGGCATGAAAAGATATAAAAACTAGATATTACTCAATGAGAATAGTCAATCTGAAAGTATATGGCACTCTAGAAAAAGCAAAACTATAAAGACAGTAAAAAGATCAATAATTTCCAGGGGTTTAGGGGTAGGGGTAAATATGTGGAGCACAGAGGATTTTTACAGCAGTAAAACACTCTGTCTAAGTATAAAATGATGGATACACTTGTCCAAACCATGCGATATACAATTTGAAGAGTGAACCCTAAAGTAAACTCTGGACTTTGGGTGGTTATAATGTGTCAATGTATGTTCATCAATTGTACCACTCTAGTGGGTGATGCTGATAATAAGAAAAGCTATGCATGTCTGGGGCCAGGGAATATGGGGGAAATCCCTGTACCTTTCTCTTATTCTTGCTGTGAAACTTCTAAACTGTTGTAAAAAAGTAAAGTCTTAATTCTTTTTTTTAAGTGGTAGGCTCTGTAAGAAACCTAATTTATGAAAGAATAAAATTAAATAGAATACAAACATGAGAAATTTCTCTAAAAGTATTCACTATGAAGTTCCTTAGAGTTCTCCTAATAAGCTTAAGAGAGTGTTGAAAGCATATAATCAACTTTTTTGATAAAGTGTTTGAGGATAAAGACAATAACAAATTGGTATAGATATTTAATGAGATATAAAGATAAAATGTCTGTTGATGTATAAGTTAACACAAAAAGCAATTATTGTAAATATTGCTTTTATTTACAAAAGCAATAGTTTACTCACTGATCACAAACATATCCAGAGTAGAGCCCTGGCCAGTGTGGCTCAGTTGGTTGGGCATCACCCCACAAACTGAAAAGTCACCAGTTCGATTCCCAGTCAAAGCACATGGCTAGTATGTAGGTGTGTTCCTCAGTGGAGGCATGTACAGGAGGCAACCAACAGATGTTTCTCTCTCAAGTTGATGCTTCTCTCCCATTCGCTCTCCCTCCTTTCCCCTCTCTCTAAAATCAATAAGCATGTCCATATCTTAAGTTCTTACTTATAGTTCAAGAAAAGTTGAAATCTTGAATGTTACATCTGCTAATGCCAAGGCTGATTATTTTGTCTATGACAACAATGGATGCTAAAATCAACAGGTACTTAAAGTCAAGAAAACAAACTGGGGAAACATTACTTTGTTTTTCTAGAAAACATAGTTAAATAAAACTACAGAAATACCAAAATAAATAAACCAATAAAAGCCACAAAATTGAGAAAGTCATCAACCAGAAAAAGGTTTTGCTATACTGTTGGAAAGCAAAGAAAACAGAGAGAAAAGGCGGGACCTTAAAACAAGGAGACAAAAGTTATTGCAGAAAAAAATATTTGAAGAACTCCGGAGATCACTCAGCATACCCCCACATTAACTTGTACAAATTACAATGGATTCCTGGTAAGTAAGTCAAGAGAACAGGGAGTGAGACTGTTCAACCACAGGCTGCCAGCTGCGGTTTATGGTCACCACTACAAACTCCATCCAGTGCTGTATATTCCCAGTTCGTTTGCTATGACTGGAGACTGGTGTTTTTAAAATTGCCAAACTAGTAATCTCACCTGGCAAGTATAAATGGCTGTTAGTATTAAAAAAATTACTTTGCCTTAACAAATTCTGTCTCAACTTGCTTGCTTCTGCCAAGCCAAATTATCTCAGAATAACCACTTGCCATCTGAGTTATTTTGCCTTATAAGGACAAGTAAGATAACATTCTACATCTCAAAAACACATCCTGTTCATGTATTCTCATTTGACAGGAAACATGAAGTGTATTTTCTTGGATTATCCTTGTCCAGATTTTCTTTTATTGTCCTGAAACTTGGGATAGTAAACATGCAATGCAATATAGAAATGATATATTATAGAAGCATACATGAGAAACCTATGTAATTTAATCAACCAAAGTCACCCCAATAAATTCAATTAAAATGGAAAAAGAAAAGATATTCATGCTCACAGACTGGAAGAATTAATATTGTTAAAATGTTCATGCTACCCAAAGTTATCTACAGACTAGTATAATCCCTATCAAAATTCTAACAGCATTTTACATAAAAAATTTTTCAAGCCCCAAATTTATATGAAACCACAAAAGACCCCCACTAGCCAAAGCAATTTTCAGAAAGAAGAAAAAGCTAGAGGTACCACACTTCCTGATTTCAAGCTATATTATAAAGCTATAGTAATCAAATAGGGTGGTACTGGCATAAAAACAGACACATAGATCAATGAAACAAAAGAGAAAGCTCCGAAATAACCCACATATACACGACCAATTAAAATAGAACTACCACATGATCCAGTAATCTCAGTTCTTGGTATTTATCCCAAGGAAATGAAAACAAGATCTTGAAAAGAAATATGCACTCCATGTTCATTGCAGCATTATTCACAATAGCCAAGACATAGACAACCTAAGTGTCCATTTTTGGACGAGTGAATAAAGAATAAGTGGTACATCTATACAATAGAATACTACTGAGCCACGAGAAAGAAAGAAACACTGACATTTGCAACAATACAGATGGACCTTGAGGGGATTTTACTAAGTGAAGTAAACCAGAGAAAGACAAACAGCATAATCTCACTTACATATGGAATTTTTAAAAGCTGAACTCATAGCCACCAAAAGTAGAATGGCAGTTACCAGAGGCTGGGTCAGTATAAATGGGGAGATATTGGTCAAACAGCACAAACTTCCAGTTATAAGGTATTCTGAGGATGTCATGTACAGCATGGTGATTAGTTAATAGCACTATATTATATACTTGAAAGTTGCTAACAATAAATCTTAAATGATCTCACCACAGAAAAAGTGCTAATTATGTGAGGTGTTAGCTAAAGCTATTATGGTAATCATTTAGCAATATATAAATGTATCAAATCAATATCTTGTACACCTTAAGCTTTCACAAAGTTATATGTTGATTATATCTTAATAAAGCTGGGGGGATTTAAAAAAAGAAGTGAACATCATTAATCTGACAAGTGAAGTCTTGGAATGCATGATTTTCTTCAGCAGTATTCTCGTGTTTCATCACTGTCTTTTTGAGGGTGGTAGCACCAAACTCAGGGACTGTGTCTGGTCCCTGGCTTAAGGGTGTGGCGAGACAGTTGTGACAGCAGCAGTGGCTGCTCCCTGATCCCTGGATGGCAGCCTGGTGATCTACCTTCCATTTAGAATTATTCCCTGAGCCACCACACAGCGCCTCGGGGCCCCTCCTGCACAGCCTTTGCTTCCCACCTTACACCTGTGGCAGGGGTCAAGGCAATTGTACACAGGGCATTTGTTCTGGAAATTGTCCCTGGAAGCCCCACCTGGAGTTCACTTATCTATCCCTTCCCACAAATCTGTATTCACCTATTTCCCAGTATTTCTTTTTTGCCTAACGTTGCTAGAAATTTCTGAATCACTGACTACTGAATGATACAGATTTTTTAGTTCTTACTTTTTATTTTTATTTTTTAAGATTTTTAATTGTTACTCTATTACAGTTGTCCCAATTTCCCCCCCTTTGCCCTGCTCCACCCATCCCACTCCCCACTCCCACAGTCAATTCCCACACTGTTGTCCATGTCCATGGGTCATTCATACATGCTCTTTAGTCCCTTCCCCTATTTCTACCATAATCTGCCCCCCTTCTCTGGTCGCTGTCAGTCTGTTCCATGTTTCCATGCCTGTGGTTCTATTTTTTTTTATTTGTTAGTTTATTTTGTTCATTAGATTCCTCTTATAGGTGAGGTCATATGGTTTGTCTTTCACCACCTGGCTTATTTCACTTAACATAATACTCCCCAGTTCCACTCATGCTGTTGCAAAGGGTAGGAGTTCCTTCATTCTTTCTGCTGCATAGTATTCCATCATGTAAACATATCACAGTTTTTTGATCCACTCATCTACTGGTGGGCACTTTTTATATCTCACAATTGGATTATTATCAGAGACCATGTTCTGTACGATACTAATTCTCTGACATCTATAAAAGGTAGATTTGTATTCTAGCACATGGATGATTTTACTAAATGCTATGTGTCCTAAAAATGATGTGTATTTTCCAATTGTTTGTGTATATTTTTTATATAATACTTGCTAATTGTACCTTTCAAATATCTATATCTCACTGATTTTTATCTGCTTGAGCCAAAACTTACTGAAAGTGATGCGTTAAAAATCTTGAAGGATCGCCCTGGCTGGTGTAGCTCAGTGGATTGAGCTTGGGCCTGAGAACCACATGATCCTGGTTCAATTCCAGTCAGGGCACATGCCTGGGTTGCAGGCCAGTTCCCAGCAGGGGACTCATGAGAGGCAACCATACATTGACATTTCTCTCCTTCTCTCCTTCCCTTCCTCTCTAAAGATAAATAAGTAAAATCTTTTAAAAAATCTTGAAGGATTATGATGAATTTCTCATTTTCTCCTGGTAGGTATGCCATTCTGCTTTAAGTATCATGATGCTGTATTATCAAGTTCATACAAGCTTAGAATTAGTATAACTTCCCAGTAAATATATTTTTAATCATTACCCAGCAACCACTTTGCTATCCTTCAACTTCATACCTTTTTGCATCCGATATCTCATTTAACAGTATGATTTTATTTATTTTAATCCAGTCTGAAATTCTTTATTTTTGAACTAAATTTTCATTCATTTACTTTTTCTTTCTCCCTGTCTTCTTTTAATGATAACCCCCAAAAGGTTTAAGATACACTTTAGTACTCATATTCTTACAAAAACTAAAGTTAATCAATATCCTTAACCTCCTTCATAATAAATACCCAAAGAATGTTTTAACTCCAAGCACACAGTTATAACTTAATGCTATTTTTGTTCAGTATTTTGACTGTTTTGTTTGCCTCCACAGATATACACTTATTAATACAATTATTTTAAGGTGCTGGCATTAGTTTATATATACCCACATATTTACCATTATCTTACTCATCATTCATTTTTCCATTTTTAGAAATATTCCTTTCTTCCTGAAATTTATCCTTTAATTTGCTTCTGGTGAAGATTTGTTGGAAAACTCTCAAATTTTTGTTTCTCTGAAAATATCTTCCCTTTGTCCTAATACTTGAGAAATATTTTTTGAGTACAGAATTCTAGTGTGAGAGTTTTCTGTTAGCAAATTGAAGCTGTTATGCCACTCTGTTCTGCCTTCCATTTTTGCTGTTAAAAATCAGGTTTCTCTAATTACTGCTCCTTTTTAACATGGCTACCTTTAACATCTCTTTCTATTGTTCTGTGGTTTGCTTATGATGTGCCTTGGTAGATTTCTTTGTATCTATACTTGGAATTTCTTGGGCTTCCTGAATATAAGAATTGGTTGCTTTCATCAGCTTTGTAAAATTCTCGGCTATGGTCTCCTTGCACACTGCCTCACTGACATTGTCTTCCAGAACTCTGGCTGGTCATCTGTTAGATGTTCTCTCTTCTCCAAGTCCTGTTACCTCGGTCATTGCCGTGCCTTTGTCCTTCTGATGTGCATTATTATTCTTTTCTTCAAATGTATTTCCCGGTTCACTATTTCTCTCTTATGGTTCATCTAAAATCTGATATTTAAAACACCCTTAGAATTTCTAGCAATAAAAAAGTAAGTGAAGATAAAAATTCCATTTGTTTCTTTTTTTAATTTACTTGGGCATTCTGTACAGTCTCTTTTACAATTATATTTTCCAAGCTTTATATTTTTTAAAAATGTCAGTTTTATAGTTTTAAATATGTCTGATTTATAGTTTGCACCTGATAATTCCAATATCCAAAGACTTTTTAAAATATATCTTATTGATTATGCTATTACAGTTGTCCCATTTTTTTCTCCCTTTAATTCACTTCTGCTCTGTACCACTCCTCCCACCATTGCGCCCCCACCTTAGTTCATACCCACGGGTCATACATATAAGTTCTCTAGTTTCTTTATTTCCTATACTGATCTTAACCTCCCCCTGTCTATTTTGTACCAACCATTTATGCATTTTATTCCCTGTACCTTTTCCTTCATTCCCCCCCCACACTCCCCATTGATAACCCTGCATGTGATCTCTATTTCTGTGAATCTGTTCCTGTTCTAAGTGTTTGCTTAGTTTGTTTTTGTTTTTGTTCTTGTTTTCAGGTTCAGTTGTTGACAGTTGTGAGTCTGTTGTCATTTTACTGTTCATAGTTTTGATCTTCCTTTTCTTAGATAAGCCCCTTTAACATTTCATATAATAATGGCTTGGTAATGATGAACTCCTTTAACTTGACCTTATCTGGGAAGCACTTTATTTGCCCTTCCATTCTAAATGATAACTTTGCTGGATAGAACAATCTTGGATGTAGGTTCTTGCCTTTCATAATTTTGAATACTTTTCAGCCCCTTCTTGCCTATGAGGTTTCTTTTAAGAAATCAGCTGATAGCCTTATGGGAACTCCTTTGTAGGTAACTATCTCCTTTTCTCTTGATGCTTTTAAGATTCTCTCCTTATCTTTAATCTTGCGTAATGTAATTATGATGTGCCTTCGTGTGTGCTTCCTTGGGTCCAACTTCTTTGGAACTCTCTGGGCTTCCTAGACTTCCTGGAAGTCTATTTTATTTGCCAGATTGGGGAAGTTCTTTTTCATTACATTTTCAAGTACATTTTCAATTTCTTGCTCTTTCTTCTCCTGTCACCCCTATGATTCGGATGTTGGAATGTTTAAAGTTGTCCTGGAGGTTCCTAAGTCTCTCCTCATTTTTTTTTGAATTCTTGTTTCTTCATTCTGTTTCAGTTGAAAATTTATTTCTTCCTTCTACTCCAAACTGTTGATTTGAGTACCTGTTTCCTTCCTGTCACTGTTGGTTCCCTGTGCATTTTCCTTTATTTCACTTTTCATAACCTCCACGTTTCCTCTGTTTTGCAACCATACTCAACCATTTTTGCGAGCATTCTGATTACCAGTATTTTGAACTATGCATCTGATAGGTTGGCTATCTCTTCATCATTTAGTTGTATTCATTTCTGGAGCTTTTCTTTGTTCCTTCATTTGGGCCAATTTTTTGTTTTTGTCTCGGCGCACCTGTTACATAGTAAGGAGCGGAGCCTTAGGTATTTGCCAGAGCAGGGAAATATGGCAGTATCACTTTGAGACAGTATCACTTTGCTGTGTTGTGATACTGTCTATGGAGAAGGGGTCTGAAAGGGAACAATGCCTCTTGCTCAGCTATTGGGTAGCTTTCAATCACTTCCCCTGCTACCCATAAGCCAATTGGGCCCTTCTGGGGCTGATTCCAGGGTGGGTGGTTTTGTTTATGTTCTAGGTCAGAACCCTGTGGATATCTCCAATGAACTCTCCTGTGAGGATTGGAGTTTCTCCTGCCACCTCAGCCTCCACAGGTTTTTTTAGTCAGAGGTTTTGAGGCTTTATTTCCCCATGCTGGAACCCTGGGTTGCACTCCCCAGTTGTCCTTCCCAGTCATCCTGCCAATGTGGGACCACCAACCCCAGTCCTGTAGCCACTGCCTTGCCTCCAGTCCTCTCCACCCAGACTGCCCATCTCTGCCCCTCCTACTGGTCTAGATGAATGTTTCTTTTTTAACTCCTTGGTTATTGGACTTTTATACAGTTTGATTTCCTGGCAATTCTGGTTATTTTTTGTTTTTAAATTTGTTGTTGTTAGTGTAAGTAGTTGTGGCCAAGTGGTTAAGTGATGGATTCAATTTGTTGTTGTCCTTCATTTGGTTGTGTGAGGAGGCAAAGTGTATCTACCTATGCCTCCATCTTGACTGGAAGGTCAATATCCAAAGCCTTTAGGGTATATTCCTGATATCTATTTTTTCAAATAGTTTTCAATTATGTACCTCACCACCCCCTTTTTAATTTTTTTACCTTGAATCACTCACTTACTAGGAAGTAAAGAAATTCTCTGAAGTGGTTGCTGAGGTTGCATTCCTCCAGAAAAGGTTTATGTTTGATTCTGCCATTTCCCTGGAGACACTATCAACTGAGAAGCATTCTAAATTTAATGATCTCTTTGAGGTTTTTTTAACCACACACATTACATAAGTTTGGACCACAACTCTAATACAGCCAGCTTGTCATTATGAATTCTCAAAGGAGATTTTTTCATTACCCCTCCATCTGGCGTCAAGGTTGAAATGGTCAAATCTCCATGCTGTGTTCTGTAGAACATGAGGTTTATTTCTTAGCCATCCTTTCCCTCACATTGTAGCCTGTTGCATTCCCAACCTCAGCAGAAGGGTATCCTAACATAAACTTTTGGGGGGCATGCCCTAGCCTTATTCCCTATTTGCTAAGCCCCCTGTAACTATCAAAGAAGAGGTTCAGAGTCTCCACACTTTGGCAAAAACCCTCTTTTGTCAAGAAATTAATTTATAAGATTTCTGCTTCTTTATTTTGTTTTGTTGTTGTTTTTTTTTTTTTGACTTCTGAAGATTTATTTTAGGGAAGCGCAATGATACAGTTTTAAATTTTGGTGTTTTTCAACTGGAAGGTCATTTAGAATAGCTAACCTGCTAGGTGAACAGAACAGCCATCTCACCTCATGGAGACTGGGTCACCAGGGAACAAGGAACCTTTGATTCTGGGTGTATAAGTGGCCAGATGCCGGAACAAGTGGGCCAGTAGTTCTGAGGCCAGCTTGGGCCTTGCAAAGTCCTGTGAGAGCTAACTGCTAGGGGGTCAGAATTAGAAGGGTTCAAGTATCCCAGGATTGTGTAAGATGTTAGCATTACCTTTCTCTAAACAACAACTGCCACAGGAAAACATCTCCTTATAGAGGTGGTCTTACTAACAAATGAAATGAAAAAGAAATGATAGTGTCAGAATATCACCATTTCTCAATGCCCAGTGAATTAGTGGATCTAGACATTGAGATAAGTGACTTCAATGGATAAAACCATGCAGTCAGAGGCTGTGAGATAAAGAAGCCTTATCACATAGCCCTGAGCAGTGTTGCTCAGTTGGTTAGGCATGGTCCTGCAAAGCCAAAGGTGACCAGTTTGATTGCCAGTCAGATACCCAAGTTGTGGGTTCATTCCCCAGTCAGGGCTCATACAAGAAGCAACCAATCAATATTTTTCTCCCTATCTTTCTCCTTTTCTTCCCCTCTCTCTAAGAATAAATAAAATCTTAAAAAAAAAGAAGTCTCATTACCTAGCATCTTGCCAAAGGATTCAAACCTAAGTGTGATCCAGACTCTGGATCCAGCTTCCAATCTTCAGGGAATATGGAGATCAGAGGAACCCAAGAGGGGATATGCACACACAATCACGAGATCCAAACTACAGGTCCAGCGTCCCAGCCTCTGTAACCAATACATTTTAAGGAAAGAAACACAATGGAAGGGAAACCGTAGATTAAAAATGACCTGAGAAACGTATCAAATCATTTTCACAAGGGTGGATACTTTTAACTAGAGCATCTAGGATTGCACACTTGGATGATCAACTAAATATAAATAAAAGAAATGCAAGGAAATAAATGCTCTAGAAAAATAGTGGTTACTATTGGGGAGAAAACCAATTGTGTTTCAATCCTCACACAGGTGGATAATCATCTTGTAATAATTCACTAAGCTATACCTTTGTTTTGCATAATTTTCTTATCTGGTTGAGTTGACAATAAAAAGGAAAAAAGTGAAGACAATTTTTAATATCTCAAAATATTATCTCACTGCATAGTTCAATTCCATGTGAAACATTTGGCATATTTCAGGATCAGTCTCTAAAAAATCTAAGCAAACCTCATATTACTCTTTTACAAACATATAGATGGAGATATACATAAGTCTTTTATACATGAGTGTGTGTGTGTGTATGCATATACACACACACACAGAATTAGAGTGACAGTAAGTAAATTCATTTTATTAACCATGAACTTCAAACAATACCAAAATACAGAATAAAGGGGTGGGGAAAGAACTAAATTCCCACCTGCCCTCCCCAACTTCCCCCTGCCACTCACGTGCACTCTAATCTCTGAACACACTCGACCATCCCCCACTTTCAAACATGATCTAAATAGGATAGAGACCTTGTCCTATTATTCCCTTGTTGGAATACTCTCACCTACTCACATCTTACTGCATTTACTGCTTTTGGAGATCCCCTTTCCTGATTTTTAGCTGAATCCGAGCTCCCTTTCAACTGAGCCCCATTACTATCTGATACTTTCTTAGGAAAATTTATCTCAATCCACCTTATTTTATAATTACTTCCCCCACTCCTGGATAATAAAATTATAAACTCACTGAAAGGAGAAACTGTAGAACTCATTTCATGTGTCCTTTTACGGATGAGCACAATACCTTGTACAGTGTAGTCATCAATAAGCATTTTTTTGAAGTATAAGAAATTTGTTCTGTCTTTCTTGGTTGATAATTAACTGTTTCATTTATGCTTTTTACAGCCATGTTACTCATTCTGTGATAATAGAGCATTGATTTTACTTAGTTTTCAGTGATGTCATAAAAGTCTGTATTTGCTTGTAAGTTTCTTTCTGTTATAGACCATAAAGAAGTATCAAGAATTGGCCAAGAACCCTAGAATGCTATGCAGGTAAATTCCAGTGGTGCTGACAGCACTGTTCCAGCAGAGGGCAGCAGAGAGCCTAGGGAAGGGCAGAAACCTGGTGCTGGGTTTCAGGAGGCATTTTCCAGCTGAGTCAGGCAAGAGAAGCGGACCCTGGGAAATCTCCCATTTCAAGGCAAAAGGTTTCCTGAGCTAGAGAATAAGCACAGCTAGAATACTCCACGTGCCTCTTGAATCTCAAAGCGACCATAGCCCTGATGGGATCTGCACTTGTTCAAAGTTCAGACTACTGGGAGTGAGGGTCTGTGGTGGGGAGGGGTTAAAGGGCTTCATTTTCTTTTATGGAACATCCAGAATCAACCTTTCTCCTGACTCAAAATCAGTCTCCTAGAAAAACCACCTTCCTTCTGCACATTGCTCCTTCTCGGGAATTCCAACAAGGAAGAGCTCCCCCTGTGCTCTGAGAGTGGAGTCAGTTTTCAAAGCAGCCTATGTTTTCTGCTGTGGACTGTTTTCTGCCTTCCTGATTCTACTCAGCAGGTTCTTTCTCGTGAAGGCTGACCCACTCAGGATTGCAGAAAGACCATCCTTATTTCAGACTTAAATAACATATGTTAGCACAAATTTGATTCCAAACTTTAAGGAGCACATGTTTGAAAAGGAAACTCCACAATAGTTTTACTCTAAGCATTTATCTTACAGGAAGCCCAACTCGGACCTTTGGGAGGTCTCTGGGTCTCACCGCTCCAGGGCCTCCTCCCCTCCGGAGGGATCAAGTTTCCCTCTAAACACTGCAATACCAAGCATGTCTGTGACTTCAATGACTGTGAAAGAACGCCGGTGGGCCTAACCATACGGGAATAGAAAGAAACACTGAGGATGATCTGTGAGAACTTTCTGTTTGTGGAGAGCAGGACCAATAAAATGGCACTGGTCTGATCAAGTTAGCATAAAGTATATAAAACAAACTAGAGTTGATACAGGGTGCAGCCAAGGGGGGGCCCAGAAAAGATTTGGAATGGTGTCCAGAACTCAAAGTGTACAGAAATATTGGAGGAAATATTAGGATGCCCTCACCCCCCCCCCCCGTGTCAGTTGGGGGAAGGGACACATGGAGCAGGGCCATTGAGAGCTGTTTTGTACAGCAACAGCTTTGCAGCTAACCTCTGGAATAGTATTTAACATATCTATAACCTTTAACTGGTTTGATAGATATGTTAAAGAGCTGTGGCCAAGTTTTGGGGGAGGGAGAAGTGAGTGACTACCCAGGCTAGAATTGGAAGCTGCTTCTCTGAGAGAGGGCCTGCTTGAGAGCCATGTGGCTTTAGCAGAGTGGGGGCTAACCAGGTTGGAACTGGGGCTGTTTCTCTGAGAGAGGGCCTGCTTGAGAGCCGTGTGGCTTTAGCAGAGTGGGGGTTAACCAGGTTGGAACTGGGGCTGTTTCTCGGAGAGAGTGCCTGCGAGAGAGCCATGTGGCTTTAGCAGAGTGAGGACCCCCTCTTGGCCAGATGAGGGGGAGAGCCACGCTATTTAGAAAGATGTAGACCCCTGTAGCCATTAGGAGGGAGAGCCATGCAGTTTCAGCAGAGTGCAGACCCCCTCTTGGCCAGGTGGAAGAGAAAACCACGCAACTTTGCCAGAATGGAGATCCCTGCGGCCAGGTGAAGAAGAAAGACGCGGCTTTGGTAGAAGAGGCCCACACGGCTTTGGCATGCTCCCTTTGGCTGAGTAGCCTGGAAAGCAGGAGAGACTTTGACTAGAACTTGGTACAAAGAACTCTTGCCAGTGGAAGGTGCCGCATGACTTTGGATTAATTGGAGATCCTGCCTGGACAGGCAGGCGACACAGCTCACGTGCCAGCGACCTGAAAACAGACGTGTGCTCTTTTCCTGATTTACGGTACCCGGAGTTGGGACAGTGGGAGAAGGGAGCGCTGTGTGTGTGTGTGTAGGTGTATACCCTTAAAGACTTTAATATTTTAAGGAAGGCATTAGGCCTGAATAGCATTAAATAAACATTTTGTTTCCTTTTCACAAATCTCTGGCATTGAGAGATGTGTTTCCAATTGGCGGCGGACAGAAGGACCTTAAGATTTTAGTGTATCGTCCTTGGGAGGGGTCCCTGTTTTCTGTAGCAGTTTTTGGCATCCCTCGGTGGGCCAAGTATTGTCCCCCCCTCGGACCCCTTGTCGGTAACAGAGTCACTCATCAACCAAAATGGCTGTCATTCAGTCAAGATACTTTGGTTGAAGAGGGAAAATACCTAAGTCAGAACAGACACACTTGGCAAGGAGATACACCTAAGATATCTGCACACGTGATCAGAACAGCCACAGCTGCAGAGCAGGACCACCCACAGATAGACTCCTGGGTAAATTTCCCACTTGCCATCAAGGGTGCGAAGACATTTATCAAAAGACCCACAAGTGTGGAGTATACCACTTTAAGGTATAATTAAGGCAGGTTCTGCACCACTGTGGAAACAGCCAGCTTCCACACTCCAGCATGTTGCTCCATGACACGCTGATGAGCCTTGGCATCAGCCGCTGGAGGCTCTGCTCTGCTGGACTGAGGACTTCATCTGCCCTGCTGTCCTCATGGCTCTGGAGATCATTCCTTGCAAGATGCTGACAACTCCCTTGCCCACTGTCTCCTGGACCTGCAGACTGGGACTCCAGGACTCAGGTTTGTTATCCCCCACTGACTTATGTGTTTCTGTGTAATATTTCTCTTAGATTGTTATAATGTGAGCAGGAGATTAATGTATGTTCATGTTCTACTTTGAGTGAACCGGCATTCAATAAAAGCTGAGAGAATAGCATAGTTACTGTGCGTGACTCTTGTCTATTCCTTGGTGCTGGGCTGCTCAGCAGGCAGCTAGCCGAGCAATTGCCCAACTGACTTCTAAGGAAAGGCTGTATCATGAACAGACACTTATGACACTGTTCTTGTGCTAGCTTTCCAGGATTATCCGCATTAAGACCACTGTGCACCGCTGACTGGCTAACAGATGCCAGCCCCATGCAGATCTGCTGCACTGGGCCCCTAAGGTGAACTGGAGGTGATCCAGACTGGCCACCTGCAGCTGAAGAACTATCTTGCTCAGCAGACTCTTCCAATGGGACTGATCACAGCACCTTTGGTTTTTCACTTTTTCAAATACACACTTTGATCCTGAAACCCCTGGAGCACTTATAAATTATGGCCTCTACTGCAAAAAT
The DNA here is from genome assembly GCF_014824575.4 of Sturnira hondurensis. Lineage (NCBI taxonomy): Eukaryota > Metazoa > Chordata > Mammalia > Chiroptera > Phyllostomidae > Sturnira > Sturnira hondurensis. The sequence continues at coordinate 245,632 of NW_028081945.1, forward strand.
CACACTATATATGAGATTGCTTGCTGCCTTCCAGGGTCTCACCTTCTTTACTAACAGAATTCTTGCAATGTGCCAGATTATTTATTTATATAAATAAATATTTATTTAAACATACAGAGCCCAGCACAAATAGTGTCTTTTTTATTACAAAATCTTTTATTACAAAATTATAAGCATGTAACTCTATAACGTAACACTGTCATACTCAAGCACAGCATATGACATTTTAGGTGAAATGTTCGAATTAAAATGATAAATGATTATACCCATATTATTATCCTACCAACCACACTCAAGCAAGCATTACTTTTGCTGGACCCTGTATTTATTTACTTTTTTAAGATTTTATTTATTTTTAAAGAGAAGAGAAGGGAGGGAGAAAGAGAAACATCAATGTGTGGATGCCTTTCATACTCCCCCAGCTGAGGACCTGACCTGGCCTACATCCCAGGCATGTGCCCTGACTGGGAACGGAACCAGTGAATCCTTTGGTTCACAGGCCAGCACTCAATCCACTGAGCCATGCCAGTCAGGGCTCTGTATTATTCTTTTTATGTTTGATATTTTTAATAAAAACTAAGTATATTTAATAAACACATAGGTTAAAATCTGTCTCTCCCTCACACAAACACACACACAATTGTATATTAACGCACACCAACAGAAAAGCTGATCCTGCACGGACCAGCATTGCCGAGTGTTGATGAGGATGTGAAGCACTGAGACTTCTCATACACGGCTGGTGGGGGCACAAGTAACAGAATCACTTCGGCATCATCTAGTAAAGTTTAAGGAATGTATCCCATGACCCAGCAATTCTAATCCAAAGTGTCTATCCTATTAAAATGTTGGTGCTTGAGTACAAGGAGACTGGGGTGTGAATACTCAGAGCAGATGTATGCCCCAAATTAAAATCCCCAAATTAAAAACAACAATTAAATCCCACAATTAAGTGAATTTGTAAAAACCTGCTGATTACTCATATAATAAAATACTATACAACAGTACAATGAATTAACTACAGCTGTGTGCAATATGAATGCCAACCACAAACATGTTGGTAAAAGTAGCCAGACATGAAAAACACATACTGTATGGATCCATTTTATAAACTTGGACATCCCATGGAGGGTTTTCAGTGGGGAAAGGGAGGGAAGGAATAGTGGGGAAAAAGTACAGGGAATGAGAAGCATAATAGGTAGGCATAAAATAGACAGGGAGAGATAAAAAATGGTATAGGAAAAAGAATTCAAAGAACCTATATGTACAACCCATGGACATGAACTAAGGGGAGGGGATGCTGGAGGGTTGGGGGTGCAGCATGGAGGGGGTATTAAGGAGGAAAAATTGGGACAACTGTAATAGCATAATCAATAAAATACACTTAAAAAAGAAATAGGGACAGTAGTTACCTTTGAAGCGGGGAACTGCAGCTGAGAAGGAATCCGTGGGAGGGTTCCAGAGGCCAGCGGTGTTTTTATTTCTTGACCGGATATGGGGTTTATTTTATATAAAAAATTAAACATAAATACATTGTGTTTAATATACTTTTCTATATGTGTTGTAGCTTGCAATAAAGAGTATTAAAATGTCAAAAAAACTGCAGAAAAAATGAACATCTGGCCTGAAATCCCTCGGTGTTGCGGGGCAAGACTCCTCCGCACAGTGAGTGCTGGGGGAAGACGGCCGGTGAAATGGCGCGCGGGCGTCTGGGGCTTTGCCGGGGAGCCCGTCTGGGCTTACACCGGCCTCGCTGCACAGGGATCGGTCAGTTGTCGCTAGGTGTACACTTATTACTTGGTGTACGTTTCCAAAAAGAAATTACTTATTTCTTTACTTCACTTATTACTAGGTGTACGTTTCCAAATTCTTTTTGGAAACATACACCTAGTAATAAGTGTACACCTAGAAATAAGTAATTTCTTTTTGGAAACGTATCCATCCTACCAGAGAGGCAATTCTTATTCCCGCAGCCAGTAAGCTCAGTGAGGGAGGGTGAAAACCTCCCAGATCTGTTCCATATTTGTTATACCCAGGGCCCAGGGCCCAGGGCCCAAGGCAGAACATGGCGATCGGTCAGGGGTGCTCAGAGCACCGAGGTCCTGCATGGACATTGGCCTTGAGGGTAGAGTGACTGGCTCAGGGCACATGCATTGTCCCGTTCTCCTTGAAGGGACGCTTCTCTCCTATAGCTGTTCACGTAGAGCTTTTCCTTAAATTTTCCACTCCTCAGGGAGAAATTTCATTCAGTTATGAGTAACCAAGACCGATGGAACTGGGTGAGGTTTTCCGTTCGCTCTCCTCCAACAACAACCCTCTGAAGCGAGTGGTTGCTGGTGTTGGATCTGTAATTGAAGGGTGGGGGCGCTCAACACCTTTTCCTCCTGGCCCCAAACCTGGGCCAACATTAGGGCATGCTGCACCTTTATGAAAAATACAAAACGCACGCTTCAGGGGATGTGAAGTACAACAGGACCCAGCCAAACCCTGGGTGAACAGTTTACCAAAGGACACGCCCACCAACAAAATCTGGGTTTTATAGCTGTCTCCCCCACACTCTCCAGTGGGAGTCTGGACATCTCAAATGAACTTCAGGAGTTTTTCACACAGTACTGAAATCTAAATTATATAAAGCAGAGGACCTGAGTTCTAAAGAAAAAAATGAGTACCACTCAAACCCACACTGATTGCTGAAAATTAGAGGCACATCTAGTGGCAAAGCCTGGGCAATGCACCGGATGGTCACCCACAGGGAAGAAATCAGGAGGGGAGTAGCTTTCATTGCATACAAGTGGAGATAGGGCTGCATGAGGGAAAGGACAGCGTGAAGCAGGTTGGCGTTTGAATCAGGGTTCATATTTATGACTCACAGCAACCAAAGCCATAACAGGAAGTCATCTGAGTATAACAGGCACAGCGGCCATATTTGTTAAGTATGACTCATTTACAGCTACCAGGTCATTGTCTACACAATTGGCAAAACTGGGACATGCACAATTTTTTCTCTTCTAGATCCACATTAGTCCTTAAAAAGGACTTTAGAGAAGCCCTGTTTGGGTCCATTTCCAGAAACAAATGTCCACCCTCATTGATTAGATGTTACCCTACTTTCAAGCTGATAAGTTAGCCCGTTGCTGTTTCTCGAATGCTGCCAGAAGCCAAGAAATGGGTCAGGAACAAGAGACTTCATCACCCACAGCACAATGCCTGCATGAACATCAGCATCTCCGCATTGGTCCTCCTCACCCCAGTGTCTCGTGGCAGCAGTCAGGTGGCATAACCAGGTGGTACCCCAGAGACATACCACTCAGGCAGTGTGTGTGCACTACAGCCAGGGAACCCCAGCTTGGGGAATCCACTGCTTTTATAGCAAACACGCCTGGTCTTTGTCCAGGGCAGACAGTTGCATCAACAACCCTGAGAAATGGCTGAGATAATCGAGCAGCAGGATTTTGCTTTCTTGGCACACCCCACAGGACACAAGAAACCCAGGGAGGGCTCTCTCTCCCAAGTGACCACCTCTGGGACTGGAAAGCCAGCCACATGACTGACAGCCCCACCAGAACCTCATGGAATAGAAAAATGCAATTCTCTAAATGGAGGTGCAGGGATAAATAAAAACATAACAACAGAAGCACCTCCTGACCAGCCTGAAGTTAACTGGTATTGGATATTGTTCCAACCCAAGTACTCACACGTGCACACAGCAAATCCTACCCAGAAGTGGAGCATCCACCATTTTCTTTTTCTGCTCTGGCTCTCCCCAGGAGACCCTCTGCCAGGCTCTTGGCTGCAGCTGAGCTGTGGACATGTGCCTCCTGGGGCCACAGAGGAGCAGCTGCTTCCGAATCTGAGATGTCCCACACACACAGGTCTTCTGAGACCACATTCCCCCAACCCCTCACCTCCCCCTCCACAACCAGAAAAGAGGGAGCAGCTGCCTTTTTGTGTTATAGTCCATTAGATGTGACCCCAAAACTGTTCTTAGTATCCAAGTACTATGGCTTTCAAGGAGCAGAATTTGCTGGTTTACTCCCCTTTCTCGTCCACTCTGCCTTCCTTGAATTAAACACAGACGTGTCACGTGGCAATGGGGGAGGGCAGGCCAAGAGGCCGAGTGGGGCTAGGTCTCCATGAGGGCCCGCTTCCCTGAGGAGTTTCTCTCCTGGGAGATTTCCTGGCTCCGGTAGAAGGACTCCAGCTGGCACCTAATAGTTTGTGAGACTAGCCCACACCTGAAAGGGCAGACTTTAATTAGGTTCAAATTCAGCCACCTCAGTGCATATAAACATTTTGAGTATTTCAGAACATGATCGTCTCTCCCATTCTGCTTTCCTCTGGCTTTAACTCCTCTGTCAGCTCTTCCCCCTCTGCTCTCCCACACCCACTGGACGAACCCAAAAAGGGAGGGATAAGGAAGTTGTCAGGGTCGGGAATTGTGAGGACTAGCAGAAACAAATGGTGCCAGTTCCCACTATCACTTCAAATCTTCAGTTTTAAAAAATTCCCTTGAGAAGTTCAAGCATCTCAGCACAGATTCCCAGGCTGCGTCTTCGAGCAGTGTCTTTGAGGCCTCTAGTGGGGAGGAAGGGAGTGGAGGCTCTGAGGGCAGACTGGACACTGCTGACTCTACTGTGTAAGACATGAACTTTAGGTGACCAGTGTTATCTGTACTCACTTCCCTGTGTCCCCATGACCAAAGGATTAGATTTCTAAGAAAGCTAGCAAAGACTGAGTACCCAGAGAAGAAAGGTGGCCAAACTTGGCCTTGTTAGCACAGTGAGCTACCTCCCAATTCTAGCCTAACTCTAGAGCAGGAAGGGCAAACAAGCTTCACCTTTCATTACCAACACGCAGGCATCTATCCTGACTGCCTAGAGCGGGGTCGGCTTTCTCGTATTTCTGTACAACGTCAGATAATGAGTATTTGAGGCTTTGGGACTATACGGTCCCTGGGCCAGCTCCTCCTCTGCCACTGGAATGCAGAAGCAGCCGTGGACAACATGTAAACAAGTAACTGTGATTGTGTCCAAACAAAGCTTTACAGAAATTGGTGGTAGCTGTATAAGGCCCTCAGGCCACAGTTTCCACCCCCTTCCCCACTCCCCTCTCCCCCACACGCACACCTAGAGACCATGGTATTGTAATGGGGCCTGAAGCTGCCTCCAGGCTGCAAAGGAGTGTTCTACTCGATCAGTCTTGTCTGCACAAGGGCTGTGAGCAGAGCAACAGGTTCTAGATCAGTGGTCCACAAAGTGGGCTATGCCTACCTTAGATGTGTATAACATGATCCTCCGAGATATGTGAAAAAATAGAATATCTATTTATTTTTATCTTATCCGGTTTCATTTTAGACTATTGACCTTGTCTACCCCTCATGGATCCACGGAATTTGCAGTGAGTCAGTCTTCTACGTAATGTGCTAGTCAGAAGTCAGGCTCACAAACCTCTGAGGAGGATGTCACAGCAGATGTGCCCTGGAGTGGCAATATCTGCCCACTGCCTCTCCCTGAGGGTCTGGTCTGATGTCTTTTTAATTCCACAAAGGCACTGCATAGGTTGGCAACAGCCACAGCTACATAACACCTCTAGTAGGTAAAGAATGGAAAGGAAAGAAAATGCACGAAGTACAATAGATTCAAACTCTTCCGAGGCAGAAATGTTTTGTGAACACTCTATACAGTGTGGGGAGACTTTACAGAGGGAGCCAGAGACAGAGTGCCAATGGTGTGCCCTCAGTCACTCATGGAGGTGAAGGGGCAGAGGGACAGAAATTCTTACTTTCCCCATCCCAGCTGCCGTCCCTTTCACACAGAGAAGAGGAGCTGGAAGAGGCCGTCAGGGCTGTCACATCAACCAATACAGATGCAAGTGATGAAGTAAGACTCTCCTGAGACAAGAGCCAGTTGTTGTTTTGCATCTTCCCAGTATCCATTTCCCTTTCTCCTGGTAACAGCTCCCCACTTTCCCTGTGGGAAATAAGTTGTGCCCCATGGCACAAAGTTTCTGGAATTGACAAACAAAACACCCTGCCATCGACTGGCTAGAAAGACGATCAATGACTCAAGCTCAGCCTTTGTGCTCTCCTTCTCCCTCTCTGTGATGGTCAATTTTATGTGGCAACTTTACTGGGACATAAGGTATCCAGATACTTAGTCAAACATTCTGGGCATTTCTGCTAGAGTGTTTTTGGATGAGATTTACATTTTAATCAATGGAGTAAAGCAGATTGCTTTCCATATATGAGTGGGTCTCCTCCTGAGTAGGACAGACTAGAACAAAAAGACCCTCCCCCGAATAAGAGAATTCTGCAGCAGACTGCCTTTGGGCTTTATCTGCAACATCAGCTCTTCCTGCCTGACAGGCCTTGAATTGAAATATACACTCTCCATGGCTCTCCAACTCCAAACTGCAACCACCTTGCAGAGTGGGTTTGTTAGCCTCTATATTCACGTGAGCCAATTCCTTACAATCAATCAATAGATCTCTATCTCTCTGATTAGGTAGGTAAGTAGGTAGGTAGGTAGGTAGATGATAGATGATAGGTAATAGATGGATGGACAGATAGATATATAAGATAGATAGATAGATAGATAGATAGATAGATAGATAGATATTGGTTCTGTTTCTCTCTGGAAAGCTATTAGACACTCAAAACTATAAGACTCATTGAGAGCATTCATTTCAGCAGAGATGTCCTGATAAGGCTGTCAGAGACCTAGTTTCTGCTCCCTAAAGCCTTCCAGAGAAGTTCTCCGTCTTCCTAACAATACCTTTTAGTCCACAAACATTTAAGGTAGTGTTCTGTTGAGGAAACAGCAGGGAACATGCTAGCTCTTCTCTCATGGAACTTATTTTCCATAAAATTCTTTTCTTAAGTAGGTTAACTTATAAGAGAGCTAACTTCTGTTGCTTGCCACCAAAGAGTCCTGATTGATACTAACATCCTCCCTTCAGGACAGCTAGCTGGATACCTTCTCTGGCTCCTCTTGGATAAACCAGATGCCAGTCTTCCAGAAGAAGTCAGAGAAAATGATCCTGTATAATTCTTTTTTTAAAATTTTTTTATTTTTCAAGTACAGTTTTCTGTCTATTACTCCCATCCCAGCCCGCCCCCCCATGCTCCCCACCGCCCTCCCATTTCCACCCCCCTTAGTTGTTGTCCATGTGTCCTTTATACTAGTCCCTCTAAATCACTCCCCTTTTCCCCCTGAAATTCCCTCCCCTCTTCCCTCTGGTCACTGTCTCCCTACTTCAGTGTCTTTGTTTTTATTTTGCTTGCTTGTTTGTTTTGTTGTTTAGGTTCCTGTTAAAGTTAATATCATACGGTATTTGTCTTTCACCGCCTGGCTTGTTTTGTTCAGCATAATGCTTTCCAGTTCCATCCATGCTGTTGCAAAGGGTAGGAGCTCCTTCTTTCTTTCTGCTGCATAGAATTCCATTGTGTATATGTACCATAATTTTTTGATCCATTCATTTACTGACGGGCACCTAGGTTGCTTCCAACATTTGGTTATTATAAATTGTGCTGCTATGAACATTGGGGTGCATAGGTTCTTTGGGATTGGTGTTTTAGCGTTCTTAGGATATAATCCTAGAGTGGAATTGCTGAGTCAAAAGGCAGGTCCATTTTTAGTTTTCTGAGAAAATTCTGTACTATTTTCCATAATGGTTGCACCAGTCTGCAATCCCACCAACAGTGAGAAGGGTCCCCTTTTCCCCACAACCTCTCCAACACTTGTTGCTTTGTTTATGATGGCCATTCTGACCAGTGTAAAGTGGCATCTCATTGTGATTTTAATTTGCATCTCTCTGATAGCTAGCGATATTGAGCATCTTTTCATATGTCTCTGGATCCTCTGTATGTCCTCCTTGGAGAAATGCCTGGTCAAGTCCTTTGCCCATTTTTTAATTGGGTTGTCTTCTTAGAGTGAAGTTGTGTGAGTTCTTTGTATATTTTGGAGATTAAACCTTTGTCTGAGGTATCATTGGTAAATATGTTTTCCCAAATGGTTGGTTCTCTTTTTATCTTAATACTGTTGTCTTTAGCCATGCAGAAGCTTTTTATTTTGATGAGATCCCATTTGTTTATTCTTTCCTTTATATTCATTGCTCTAGGGGACATATTGGTAAAAATGTTGCTGTGTGAAATATCTGATATTTTCCTGCCAATGTTCTCCTCTAGGACTTTAATGGTGTCACAGATTATATTTAAGTCTTTCATCCACCTTGAATTTATTTTGGTGTATGGTGTAAGTCGGTGCTCAAGTTTCATTTTTTTGCATGTAGCTGTCCAGTTCTCCCAACACCATTTGTTGAAGAGGCTGTCTTTACTCCATTTTATGTTACTGCCCCCTTTGTCAAATATTAATTGACTGTAGAGAGTTGGGTTTAATTCTGGGCTCTCTCTTCTGTTCCATTGGTCTATGTGCCTGTTTTCATGCCAGTACCAGGCTGTTGTGACTACAGTGGCCTTGTAATACAATTTGATATCATGTATTGTGATCCCTCCTACTTTGTTCTTCTTTCTCAAAATTTCAGCTGCTTTTCGGGGTTGTTTATGGTTCCATATAAATTTTTGAAGTGTTTGTTCTATGTCTGTGAAATATGCCATTGGTACTTTAATAGGTATTGCATTGAATCTGTAAACTGCTTTGGGTAGTATGGACATTCTGATGATGTTAATTCTTCCAATCCATGAACACGATATATGTTTCCATTTGTTTGTATCTTTTTTGATTTCTTTCTTCAGTGTTGTGTAGATCCTATATAATTCTTAAAAGCCACTCATGATTACCCCAAAAAATAATCCTGAGAACCCACTCGTCTAGTGTACTCACTGCAGGAGAATGAATGGCTCAGCAGCATCTCCTGCACCAGAACCCCTTCTCAACTAGGTGTCCTCCATCTAACCATCTTTTCTCCTCTCCTGCTTAAGACTTGAGAAGATACATTACAATGAGCATTACATTGCTTTCTCCTCATTGTGACTTGTTTCTAGTTTAATTTTCATCACCAGAAGCCCTTTCAATGCCTTTCCCCCAGGGCCATAGGATTAATTCTGGGATCAGCTAGGAGACAAGAGGAAAGAAGCTGATAAAGTAGTCATACAGTGTTTCTCATCAGGTAGCACCAGACAGTTATTTAACACAACCGAAACTCTATCTTGCAGCAAGTAAGGGTGCTGTTTGCTCACTGTGGGGGTTTCAATGACTATCCACAGTTTACTTTAGCACTCCTGGCAAACTTCGGAGCCAGCTTACATAATACAGTGTCTAAAAAACATGATTCTAGTTGAACAGAGCATATTTGCAGTTAAAAATAGAACTTGGTCACATAACCAACTCATACATAAATCGTGAGGCTGAGAGAGGGACCAAATTAAATAATAGTCACTGGAGGTTCCTGAACACCTGCCCCAGTCACTCAAAGCCTGTGCTCCCAGGAGTTGCCAGCACACTGAAGCCAGTTATGCCCCGAAATCAAATGGCAAAAATAAGCAACCTAACTGACCCACTTAGACAAAGAAACATGAGTGTATCTTTAAGCAGACAACGATTCAGGTAGCTTCTCCAAGCCAGGCCCCTTGGGGATTTTCGCTCTGGGTTCTAAAAGAATAAACTGCTGCAGATCCAGTGGCAGACACGCTGGGTTTACAGCTGGACTGAAAGCTGAGACTGAATTAGGTCTGAATTCCACCTCCACTGAACATGCACGTATTGTGCTCTGTGCAGAATATGCTCTGTACTGAATGTACCAAGGTCCGTAGCTCCTTCTAAACAGATGCAGGAGTCCCATGACCCACTGCTCCAGCTCGTGAAGAACTAAGAATTACAACATAAACATGTGGGTTTCCATACCAGAAAACACATTCACAGAGCAGTATAGATCTAACTGGAAAGGTTGTCCCAGATAAGGAATAGAAATTTCATGCCTGCGTACATACAAAGCTAAGCCGTCAGAACTATTGACTGATATACCAGAAGGGATGTGAAAGAATATAAAGAAAAGGAGCTGCCTATTACCTCAACCCTGCCCTCACCAGCCTCCTAACCAAGCAAATTGCTCCTTTTTTCTGTGCCACGCTTCCCCTCTTTAAAATCAGTCTGCAATGCCTGTTTCCCTCCCAAGCTCACCAAAATGGTAAAAAGTTTAATTGGACACTTGTGTCAGTTCTTTGTTTCTGGTTCTGAAATTCTGGAGCAATAAAACCCTCTGTACTTCACAATCACCTGCAGAGCTTATGAAAATTACACACCTGGGCCACACACCCAGAGATTCTTGCGTGGTGGGTCCCAGGAGGGCAGATTTAAAAAGCACCCACAGTGATTCTAACATGCAACTAGGACTGAGAGCCATGAACCGTGACAGGGAAGGCTTCCCCAGGCCAGCGTGGCAGGTGAAGACAAGGATTCTCCTACCACCTCACCCAAATCTTCAAAGACTTTCCTTTCATGCGGTTGAACAAATTGTCTTCTTCCCAGACCTTCTCTCACCAACTTCCTCTCCCCACCCACCTGCCTCAGTCAGCATGAGAATGAGCTACGTTTCAGAAAGGTGGCTGGGGACTTTTTATTGTTTTTAATTGAAGCAAATCCCTAAGAATCTCTTAGCTGTATCAGGGCCTTCACCTCAAGGAAACTTCTCTTTTAGGATTTGCTCAGTATTGGTGCATTTGTAACCAACCAGAGAGTCTTATGATACTCAGTCTGTGCTGCTTTCACACCCACCTGATGACACTTCACCCCCTGCTGTGCCGTAGGCCAGGTATTAGTAAGGGATGCCACAGTGTTGAGTGCCCCGTCCTCCCAAAAATGTGAGTGATTCAGAGTAGAGGATCTGTAGTAAGTACCTGACTGAGGTACTTACTGCCTCAGTGTGGGCTGGTGAATTCCGTTCCCCCCCTCCCCCCCGCACCTCCCCTCCCTCTGCCCCCACCCCCTCTGCTCCCTCGGCCCCATACCCACACTGGGCTTCATGCCCCTCCTGACTCACACACATGCTGTTGCTTTGCTCTGTGGGTCCATTGTGTTTCCCACTGGAATAAGTCCTGGAGAACCCATCGTTTATCCTGTATCTTCCCACAGCCTGTAGTTCGGCTTTGCCCTTGAAAGCACCTGGAATGCCTCTGCTGTTTTGAATCAGACATTTGGAAAAAGGTGGAAACCATGAAGAGCAACCAGAGGATACCTCCGGGTCAAGGAGTGCAGTGGTTAAGAGCTGGGGAACAAAACAGGCCTGGGTTTGAATGCTGTCTCCATCACTTACTAGCTACGCACCCTGGGATGACATATCTAGCCTCTCTGAGCCTCAGTTCACTCAGCTATAAAAATAAGTTTCGTTATAAAATCTATATTGTGGCCTTGGCATGAGGATTACATGAGATGAACCTGGCATCACGGGATACCCAAAATGTCAGCCACTGTCACGACTGTTATTAACAAAGTGAGAGTGAGGGGGGCAGGGTAGACACGTGCCCCTCCTTAGAATCAGTGTGAACTGTGGAGGAATAGCCCTTAGGGCAAGAATGTCTGAGTTTAGAGCCACGGCCTTTCTCTCTGATTTTGGACCAGCCACATCACCTCTTTAAGCTCAAGTTCCCCCAGTTGTAAAGTGGTAATATTAATAACGCCTACTTCACAGGGTGACTGGGAGGACTAAATGCAATAATACATGTAAATGGCTTTGTAAACCACACAAAACCATATAATATCAGTCACACTCAGTTCTCACCATTTTCTGAAACTGGTAAAAGGAATAAATGGATTCTCTGAGATTAGAAATGGAAGGAAATGAGGCTCAACTTTCATGCCTTTAACCCAGCAGCTCAATAAAGTTCAGGCCAAATGGTGAGCCCCACAGAGAGTAGGGATTCTAACTAAAAGGGAGCAGCCATGCTGGGCTAATTGTGCTCCAGAATGATCCCTTCCTTTCATTCAGCAAGTGCCCACAGTTTACTTATTATCTCACATTGTCTTGGGAGACGTCTTAACATTAGTATAAGTTATTGATTTTCATAAAAGAAGACCTCCATAAAAGATGGCCTAATATCACAGGGCAAAAACAAAAAAACAGGGTAAAAAATATTATAGTGTGCGTGTCTTCCCCCGAGGGTCCTTTTTTCTTGGGTCTCATGTTTTTTTAATGTTTAATTTTGTTTGAAACATTGAAGTTTGGGTAACATTCTTTGGCTATTTTATTTTTATGGGTCCTCTGATCTTTGCTGACTTTGCTAACCTACACTATTTTCCAACACAACCATAAACAGATTTTTTCTAATTTGAAAGTTAAGGGCTGGGAGCAGCTACACCAGAAAGAGAGGGGGAATTCAAGGTCAAAACGTTACTTGCCACCAGGTGGCTTCTGTCAAAGCAGAAGCTTATCTGGGTCCTGAGCTACCTAATTATAGCCTCCCCTCCTCCTCCCCCCCCCCCCCCAGCTATCCGCAGAGCCTCCGCTGACCTAACCTGCTTACCATTCACATCTAAGATACAGGTGACTTAGGACAACTCAAATGCCTGTCCTCAAGTACACTAATGTTTTAGAAAAAAATAAAAATTTAGCCAAAAGAAGGTTCCAGTCATAGAATCCCAGGCTTTGATGTTAGGGACCCAAGAGGTATTACAGGGACTGGCATAAGACCATTTCTCCAGTAATACTGGAAGTCAGGGGTGTGAAGTCTTTAAATGACTGCCTACTCCCGTGCCCCCTGCCCACTAGAATGAAATTGGGGCCAACTGGATCCATGGACATAGGAAGTGAGTCAGAAGGGGGATGTCAAAGGAATTTAGCCAAGAATATGCAGGAGTGCCACTCCTTCAGAATTTTTTACATATTTGTAGGGGTCACAGGGTTAGCTCAAAGGGAAGAGAGGCACCCTAAAGATTAGGAATGTACTCTGTCCTCAAAAAGGCTCCGAAGAGGACTGTCTGGGAGAATGTGTACACTATGCTAATGATAAGGAAATCCCTTTTGGAGAGAGTCTTCCAGCCCTCACATAACTTCATTTTATTCCCAAATTAGGAAACAAATTAAGAACAGGAAATGTTAAGTCATCTAAATTTACAGAATTAGAATCTGCATTTACACAATACTACATCTCACCAGCAAAATAGCAGTATGCATTTATTTTAGCCCCTGGCACATATCCAAACGCAAGAACCTGTGGAGGTGTTAGGAAAGGCAGCAGCACTTAATTGTATAAGGCAGATAAGTCAGGAAAGGGATATCCTCAAGTGGCCAAAAAGAAAGTGATGCCTATCAACTACCAAGAGGCCTGGCTGACCCAGTCACCCTTTGAGGGCCTCTAGAAACATAAAGGAATGATCAAGTGGACAGGTGGCCAGGGTAGCAAGTCACAGAGGGGCAAAGACATCCCTGAAATGAATTGGAAATCTGCCGTTCATGACCTTGGGCCCCCACGCTCAATTTCTGACACACTGGTGAAAGGTGACTTTGTCCTGTGGGGGCCAGCTTTGCCCCCAACCAAAGTAAGTATTAGATAAATATTTGAAGAATATCATTTAGAGGGGGTAGCAAATTACTTGCCTGCCTGAAATACCCATCTGTTTGGAATACTTCTTTTTTTTTCAAGTTGTGAGGTGATATTGTGGTTTTAATTTGCCTTTCTCTGGTGATTAGTGATGTTGAGGATTTTTTTTCAAATGTCTATTGGCCATCTGAATGCCCTGGACACTGGAGAAGTGTCTATTTTGGTCCCTTGCCCATTTTTAAAATTTTAATCTCTGTCGTATTTTTTCATTACCATTTAGTCCCCTTATACCACCCTCCCCCTAGCAATCATGACACTGTTGTCCATGTCCATGAGTCCTTTTTCCTTTTCGCTCAATCCCTCCACCCCCTACCCACCCCACAACCCAGCTATTGGGTCTTTATTGGGTCTTTAAACCCAATAGTTTTTCAAACCAAGAGCACAGAGGAGAAGTACGGTGCACCCCCTACAACTATCAGTATCAGGAAGTGGTAAACATCATCTTTTCTCTATTATCCTGTAACACAGGTGCCAGCGCCCTGGGGCTGCCCAGGGTAAAAAGAAGGTGGAGTGAAATGAGGAAAAGGGGAGAAGGAAGCCAGGCCTGCCCCCCACCCATCCCAATACTGTCTCAATTATGCTTCATGGCATGAGGTAAGACAAAAGAAAATACCATTTTTTCAGAACTTCTTATCTGCCAAAGATACTGCAGGCTGCTCTTTTAGATTTTCGTAACAACTTTTGGAGGTAGTTACCACTATTTTCATATTCCATATGAAGTTCAAGGGAAGCTAAGGAATTTATCCAAATTCACATAAGTATTCAAACCTGGGTCAGACTCCAAGCCCCTGCTTATACAGGACACATCTACTAAACCTCCTAGATTCCCTTGGTGACATTCTGGCGTGGACTCTCGGCCACCAGCTCTGGCTGAATTCCCTCCACCACCTACGAATTTACTCCACCTATGCCAACCAGAGTCTTGCATGGGAGAGTCAAGGACCTTCCCCTCGTGGTTGGGAAGCCAGGCTGATAAGCCACATGCCCTGAGATTTCGGCTTCTCCTACCACTTCTGGACTTAGCTAAAACACAGCCTGTGAGACCTGGTTCTGTCACCAAAAGGGGCCAGAGAAGCAACCCAGAAATGGTGCCTGTGGGAAGTTACTTCCCATTGGAGAGACCGAGGCCAATGATTCTCCTCTCCCTCCTCCTTCCCAAGAACTGCTTCAAGGCACACTCTCTCTGAACATCCTCCTTGAAGACTTCCCATGCAGCGGAACAGACACACTGCTGGCTTATTGGCCCTGTGTGTCTTCATAAAGCAATGTAAGGTGTATCCTGGCTTCCCTAACTCCTATTCTTCCCTAACTCCCTTCACTTTTTCCTCACCATAATTGTTCTGAGATTGCACTTTCCAAATAAAGCACCAGCCTCAGGCTATTTTCTAGGGAACCCAAGCTTTCTGGTTTGTTGGGGGTTTTTTGTTTGTTGGTCATTTGTTTTTTACTTATTTCACTATTCTTAATAATGTGATAAGTAACAGTAAGCCTACCACCCAAAAGTGAGAACCTTGACATAACCTTCATCTAACCATGTGACTTCATCCCATTCCCTACTTCTCCCCAGAATATAACCATCACCCAGAATTCCTTTGCTTTTCAAAAAATATACAGTTTAATTGCATTTATATGTATTTCTATAAAGTATATTCTTATATTAGTTTTCAACTCTATAAAAATTATGTCATATTGTGTGCCTTATATACATTTACTTCCTGCACTTCCATTTTATTGTTGTATTACTAGAATTTATTTACATTGTTGTAAATTAGTATAGTTCATTTGTTTTTATTGCCATAACATCCAATTGTGTGAACATATCACTGTTCATCCACTCTCTCTACTGTTGATGGGCATTTGATTTGTTTCCATGTTCTTGTACTATGTTCACTGAAGCTATGAACATTCTTGCCCACATACCTGCAAGAGCCTCCCTTGGGTCCGTCTCTCAGACTGAAGTGTCAGGTCATATGTATATGCATGTTCAACTTCAGGAGATAATACCAAACTGTTTTCCAAATTAGTCACACAAATTTGTACCTTTTATAGTGTTCTCTAAGGTCCAATTTTTACAGTTCCCCTTGTTCTCATAGCTGCCAAAAATATGAACCGCTGGTTGACAAAAAAAAACCCTTACGTGTCCTCTGGGTATTTGCATTTTTTAAGAGGCTGCTTGGAGAGGCAGTGCTTCAATCCAAAGCAATGAATTTCTCAGGACTGAATCTTTCAGGGCCTCATATCAGTCTCACTCATTCAATGCCTCGTTTAAATGCTTAGTGCTGGTGCGGTGCTCAGCCTGAAGATCCAGTAGTAGGAGATTTAGAACCTACCTTCAAACATCTTAAAGTCTGATGCATGAGGAAGACAAGACTAATTATATTAGACTTGGATGCTATCTTGGTTTTCCTATTTCTTCTTCACTCTTTTTCCCAGGTGAATCTGGTAATCCAGGTTCATATAAGGCAGCAGAGGGCACAAGAAGGCTTCAGGGACAGTGGGTATACACTCAACTTGAAATTACCCAAGGAAAAGTTACTTCAAGAAATCCCAGCCTTCTTTTTTGCTATCATCAGACCCCTTCCAATGTGCATTTCCTGGAAGACCTTGGCCCCTCCCGACAAGGACAACTGGTTCTATGGTGAGTCACAGCCCAGACTGCCCCATTCTCAGACTGGTAGAAACCTGTCCTTCTAGTCAGCTTCATGTTAGAATGGACATAATATCCGTTAGGACCTCTCCTCCCCCACTCCCTATTTTTGCCTCTGCTTGGTTTCATCTTCAAGTTGACATGTAGCAGCAAGATGGATTTCAGCTGCCCCAGAACTCTAGAGTTCTTAGAGTCTATGATCCTAGAAAAAGGATCTTTTCTGGATAGCTGGTAGAATACCCACAGAGACCTTTGACTGGTTCAACTTATATCACATACTCTTTTGTGAGGCAATCACTGTGACTAGGAAGATACGGAATAAAACACTCTGACTTACTGATCCTGGATCATATACCCATCCTTGGTCCAAACCACCTGAACAGGAATACTTTGGAATGAAGGTGGGGGACATATTCCCCCAAAGAATGCTGGCTAGGCAGACACAAAAAGGCTCAAGAAGCTAGTTTTACTTCATTGCTGTAGTTCATTTTTGTCTTATTACCTCTTTCACTAGTAGGTATGTGAGAACCAGGCATAAATATATTTTACGTTGTCCCTCAGTATTCTATCAACTATAGCACAATTATCCTTGTAATATAAAAATAACATTAAGTCATCTACTTGACTTCCTGCTTCTAATGGCTTTAGTAATCACATGCATAAAAGAATGTTTAGAACTGTCCCTGCAGGCTCTCTAGTATTTATTTAGTCCCCCTTCAACAGTTGAGCAAACAGGGACTTCAAGTGGCTTCCCACATTCTCCCCTTAAGTTTAGGAGGAATTCCATTCCCTACTATGGCTCTTCTCTTTACCTGAATTATCGGTCTGGAATATGCAATAGTTTCAGTTTTCTTGTTAGCTTTTTTTGTCTGGGGCTCTGGATATATTTCTTATTCTTCTCTCTCTCCTTGTCAACAGCAGTTCCATGACTGATCACCTTTCTCTGTTTTCTTCTCCTTATGCCAGGTATTAGAATTCTCCACCCTGGAATTTCTGGAAATGTAGCCAGAAGATGGGCACTGTGTTGGGGTGGGGATAACAAACAGCAGGTCTTAAAATCGAACCCAATCGGCAGGGATCAACTTCACCTACTTAAAATTAGAACTAGCTCTGAGGAACCCATTAGTATTCAAGGGTCTACAGAATTTCAAAGGGTTCTGAGTGTTGGAAGATTATCCTTAAAATCCTACATAGGATTTCTTATATAGAACCTAACTTAGAGTGGTTATCACAGAGATCAGCAGTCCTCAACTGTTTTGGCACCAGGGACAGGTTTCCTAGAAGGCAATGTTTCCCCGGACCAGGGCAGGGAAGGGGAGGGAGGCGATGGTTCTGGGATGATTCAAGTGCATTACATTCAAGCTCACCTTCTGCTGTGCAGCCTAGTTCCTAACAGTCCATGGGCTGCTATGGGTCTGTGACCTGGAGGCTGGGGACCCCTGGCATAGATTATGAAGACTGCATTCAGTGCAGTCTGTTTACCAGATTTTGCAGGGTAGAGCAGAAAACAAAACTATAAAGAGTGTGTTTTGTGTCCTTCATTGCACATATTGCAACTTGAAAATATTTTTTTCATTGATCATTTTTTGTGCTTGACCTAACTTCCATTTTTAGACTAGAGTACAAGAATATCTTGTCCCACTTTGTAGGATTAGCACTTTGCAAGTACCTGGTCCACATGGGTGATCAATAAATACTGGAAGGAATAGGTCTCTCTTCTCAAATGATTGGTAACTACTGAATAAATATGCTAAGAAAATTTAGTCTTCCCTAAACTAAATTGTGTAGAAATCCAAGTTTACGTTACTTCTGCTTTTCATTTTTCTTTTCTTCAATGATGAGCAGCTTCTCTACCATACTTCCCAAGCACTCATATCCCTGTTGCAAGTTCTGCACAGCCTGGAACTTTTTCCTTTAGTTAAGCCTGTCCTCCAAGAATGGTAGCCCAGATTCCAAGATTGCCCCTCTTTCCTACACTTCCATTAGAACTCCCATTTTTCTCACTGCCAGGTAAAAAATACTCAAATTTTCCATTAATGCAATGCTACAATAGACCAATTAATGCAATAGTTTTCCAGGGTGTCTGTATTTTAAAACACAAAGCTGTTAGTCTAAGATAAAGAACGTATTGTGGTGGCACTTCAAGACCCACATGAGAGCACAGTAGGGTGTAGGTATATATCCATAAACAGGCGGTAGAGTGGTCAGGCTTTCCTCATTTTCTCAGGGTTATTTCCTCATTTTCTCTTGATGTCAAAATCACTAAATTCCTACCTTTTTCAACATTTGGTCATCATAGGAAATGAGAAAAAACAATAAAGAGAATTAAGAAAGCAGAGTTTAAATATAAATGAACAAAAAAACCTTGTATTTCCCTCAAGAAAAATAAGTCAAATTGTTTCAGAAAGCAAAGACCAATTTATTTAGCTTGTAAAAATAATTACAAATGATTGTTGCATTGAACAAATTGGAATGGGTGAAGATTGTTTAAAAAATACAAACTATGAAGCATTGAAGCATAAAAAAAGTTACAAACAAGTTCTCTAAAAGAATTCTTTAAATGAATGGTCAACTCCTAAAGTATATTAAAGTGAAAACCCACTTGTAAAAATTACATTTACAGTTCACTTTCTAGAAACCAAGCTACCGTATAAAATACTTTCTTCTGCCTCCTAGAAAAATTATAAACAAACGAATTTTCCTGGCCAGCTTCTACTCAGGCATCTCTTTACTTCCTCTCTTTGTGTCATGTTGGAAGATTCTCATTTTCGATAAGATTGTGGATTTCCTGGGCACGTGACTGATTGGTGACCATTAAAAGTGGTCATCTTTGGTGATCTGTTTTCTCTTAATAAACGCTACAATGTTACTCAGATTGTGGTGACCCTGACACAGAATTTACAGGGCCAGGATCAGGAGGGAAGGGCTAGCACACATTTCTTTGGGTTTCCTATGTTAACAGGAAGTTCAGATCCTGAGGGGATCCTGTTCATGTTAAAAACAAAGCACATCATCTGCTCCGTTTACCTTCCCAGATCTATCACACCCTGCTCTCTCCCTAGTAGGAGGTCAATTATCTGTTTGCAAACAGAACAAATGAACCATCCATCTAATAGAACTAGTGGTCATTTTGTTTTGCTTTCCACCTGACTTTAAGAGAAAGACTGAGTATAATATTAAATTTGAAATCTGTTTAAATCTTTGGGGACACTCTGCTTCCCAGGGAGACAATGAAACATGGAAGTTCTTGAAATAATTACTTAAGTACAAATGGCTCAAAATTGGATTCTAAAATCCCTATATCCACCCTACTACATATTAGGCAGCCTGCTGAACCCTCTACCTCTGGATGCGATTCTGGGACCGGCTTTTAACATCTTCACATTTGTCTTCATTCTCAAGTCCTGATTTAATATGTCTGAAGTATTCCAGCAATGTGAATTAACAGAAGTAAAGTTGGTGCCACACAAATACTCTCATTACACCGAGGCAGGCCAAAGAAAATTGAGTGGTAATGCTCCTGGACAATTGTAGACCTGACAAAGGTTTCTGCACCTAAATCTTGTGCTTTTGTTGCGGGCAGTGTTATGCTGCTAATGCCAAACTGGCAGCCTCCTCTTGTTCAGTGGCACCATGTCTGGGACCTAAGATCTCGTGGCCAACAGGTTTTGAAAATATCAGCTATCTTGAACCTACCTGTTGAAAGATCTTTCATCATTTTTTCTACTGCCATAATGATCTTCCTAAACTGAAATTTGACCATGTTACTCTTCTGCTTCAAAGAAACTCATTGCCAGAGAATCAAGTCCAAACTCCTAGCCTGGCATACAGGTTGCTGCCTGCCTCTTCCCTGCCTGCCTCCCTTTACCCAAAGCATCAGACATATCGAGGTATTTGGTCCCACAAAAGAAGTCCCTACTCAATCACCCCACTTTTTGCTGTACCTCTGCTGGGAACACGCCTTCCATCTAGGGAATCCCCTTCACATCCTTCAAGCTTCGGTGCTGTGTCACCTCTTCTCTGAGGCCTTTCAGGATGTGCTTTCTTCCCACTGAGCTTCCCTCTTGGCAAAATGTGGATCATAATTCCTACATCCTCCTTTCACTCAAGGGTCACATGAGAAAAATGACTATAAAAGGTCTCCAAAAAATGCCAAACACTACACAAACTCCAAGTTATGTTATTATCAAAGCTATTATAAAATAAGCTTTATTTCTTTATAAACCTAATTGCAAGATTTGTGATGATGATTATAAAATTAACCTCTACAATTTAGAACATTTTTCCTGTTTACTCAGGAAACAGGAAAAATAGCGTTTCCTGTTTAAGTGTGAGCTAAGCTTAAAATAATGATGAGAACCATGGTCACTTCACCACAAATAGATTAGAATTGGTCCCATACAGAAAGGATTAGCATGACCTTTGCCCCATGTGATTTTCAGTAGCTAAAAATTACAGTTTATTTGCTTTCTAGAATTCTATTCCCAAGTTTCATATTTCTTTCCTTTTATCAATGAAATTGTCTTCCTTAGCACTCTAATTTTCTTTTTAGCCAATAAATAAAAGTTTTGTTTCTTTAAATGACTTTTGCTATAGCACTGAGTCTTTGCTGCTTTTTGACTGCCCAAGCTGGAGACTGACTCACCCACTGTTTCTGGAACACTGATAATAACAGTTAACTTTAAGTGCTTAACTCTGTATCAGGCACTTTTCTATATGATCTCTGAATATAATAAAATTTAAACCTCCCTACAACTCTCATTTCCTGTCTGAAAAATGGGAATGAAAAAATGGAAATTTGGGGAGGTTAAACCCCTTGCTGGAGATCACAAGCAGAGGCAGGATTTACCAGAGGTCTAACAGCACGTACCCGCCGTTACCCACTGATTGCGCCACATCTCCGAAGAACAGCACAACAGCTAGAGGGCTTCCTTGCTCGCCACCATTTACACTTAGGGCAGCGGGTGGTGGGACTTCGAGGCTGTGGAAGCAGACACCAGATCTTCAGAAAAGGTCTCATTAGATTAAATATGAATTCCTGGATTGAATCCTGAAGTAGTAAAAAGAACATTAGTGTACAACTGCTGAAGTCTGAAAAATTCTGAAGTTTAGTTAATATTAATATACCAATGTCAATTTCTTTATTTAGACAAATATATCTCAATTATAGGGTTGTTAGCATTAGTGGAAACTGGATGAAGTGTATACAGGAATTCTCTTTACTTTACATCTTTTTTGTATGTTTAAATTTAGCGTGATTTTTAGATTTTTCTGAAATGCTTGTTGAATTCATAAGTGAAAAGAAAATAACTGTGTTTAGAGGCAAAACTCAGGTTTTAAACTCATTGGTATTAAACACTATCTTTTTAGGGGGGAAAAGTGAAATGTGGGTTGAAAATGCATTACAAAATCTTATTTTCCTGATAAAATTACTGAAACATTGTACGAGTATTGAGAAATGCAAAAGAATGTTTTTTAAAGCATTTTATAGATCTATTTATTCATTTTAGAGAGGCCAAGGGAGGAAGAAAGAGAGCCTGAGAGACATCAATGTAAGAATGAAACAACAGTGAGCTGTGTCTTGCACACACTCCTGAACAGGACCAAACCCAGGCATGTGCCCTGACTGGGATTCAAACCAACAACCTTTTGCTTTAGGGGATGACACCCACCCAACTCAGCTACACCAGTCCAGGGGCAAAAGAATGTTTCATAGTTAGCCAATTATATGATTTCCCTATACACAGCTTCCCTCTTACCTCTTGCACATCCTTAAATCCCAAGTAACATGACCCAGCATATATTTTATAAACATCCAAGAGAAAGTAAAACAACAACAATTCTTGTAGGTAATTTTGTTATAATTATACTAGCATAGATAGGGCTCAATAATCCTACCTCAAATAGGACAATTTTGCATTACAGGTATTTGCCACAACAGCCTGGGAGACAGTGAAACATTGTGCACAGAGCTTCTGGCTCTTTCTTCAGTATTTGAAGAACAATTTAAAAAATGACCAATATTATAGTTAATGTGATACAGTCATCTGAACATTCTTCCCAGATTTTTAATAGCTGTGTCTTCAATTAGATGCTATTGTTTAAACACTCATTTTTTTAGGATTAAAAGGACTTACAACCCAGGACCCAAGATGGAGGTGGAATAGATGGAAGGTACACTTACTTCCTCCCAGCAACAAAACGGAATTACCACTAAAGTGTAAAACAATCAGCCTGAATAACCAACTGAAGACTGACTGAAAAGAAGTTTTAAACCAAGGATTTACAGAAGCCACATTGAAAACAGTAGGAAGGGCAGAGATGCAAAAAGGGCTGGACTTGCTCCCACAGGCAGCGCCTGAGGTTCCCCCTGAGGAGCACGAGGTCTCAACCTGACACTGGGCTCTGCAGCCTCAAGCACCAGAACTATGAGGAGACGCTTATACCATCTCAAACTGTGAAAAGCAGCGATTTGTCCACCAGAGAGACAGGCGTCTGCTAGAGATCCAGATGCCCTCTTAAAGGGCCAGCACACAAAATGTTGTTCACAGCCACTCATCCTGGGCACCAGCAGAGGGAAGGTGGAGCAGACTAGAATCCTCTGGGGCCTGTGGTCACGGGGTGAGAGCTGAAGGATCAGCTGCCAGGATTCCTGTGCTAAGTCTCACTCCAATGCCACAAATGTCATCTTCCTTTGGTGGGGCGCTGCTCTCCTTATGGCACTAGCCTGGGGAATGCAATTGCCCAACCTCTGGACTCCTGTTGTCCCATTCTGTGGAGCTCACACCTAGCTGAGGATTTAGCTGAGTGGGCTGGGGTGCAGAGGTCCAGGCAGACTCGGGGGGGTCTGAGTTGTGTGGCCTTAGGGTGGGCACTATTACCCCACTTTCCCATGAACCTGACAAACAGCACCCCCCCAACACAAGAGATCTGCTAGTCCCACCCCCGGGGCTCCCAGAGGCCTCAAGCTCTACCACCTGGCAGCCTGCCCTGCTGAGCTCAGACTCCCAGCAGAATCTGACTAAGTTGTGTGGCTCTTTTTCCCCCTCACACACCTTCCCAATGAAGAGTATTCCCTTTACATCGCCAAATCTGGTCTGTTTGAACTTGACAAACTCTGCTGGCCTCACCTTGACAACTCCCTAAGATTCCCCCAAACACACACACCAAAACCACCACAAAGGTCTATGGGCACCCAGCAGGGGACAGCTACATTTGGTATAACCTAGGACTTTTGCTGAGTGTCCTCAGACCTAGCACTGGCACCAAGTTTGAACCTTATCAATCTAGCAAACAACACTCACCCATATCTGGTGACTCGCTGAGAATCTAACTCATACAACTCAAGCACTGCCAGAGGTTCTTTCAGTGACTGCGACTACCAGGCAGCTGGCAGGCACAGGCAGGTGAAGGCAGACCTCAGAGTGCCTTGAGCCTTTTGCTGACCAGCTCCCAAGATGGGTGCTGATGGAAGCTGGCCTTGATGTCCAGCTTGGTCCTTCCCATGCACACCAATGACCAGGAGAGGCAGCCACAACTGCATCACTTTGCACCTCCAAACAGGTGCCCAGGGCCAGTCATAGGCAGTGTCTGTCATTGACTGCACCAGAGCCCCACCCAAGAGGCCCCAGAACAGACACAGCTGCTGGCCAATTTCAGACATCGGAGCAGCATTGAATTACCTTAACAGGTGGATATCAAGGGAGATCTCAGCAGTCACCAGATCCTTCTAAGGTGAAATTGGCTTCATGTGGTCAGCACCTACATACTAGTTCATACACTCTGGTCAGGGTTGATCCTTAGAGTCAGCCAGCCTGAGGGCCCTGAAGTTCATTTAGTTTTTTCTAGATGATGACTGTAGTAGTGCTTAGTTGTCTTTAATTTCATTTGAAACAATTTTGTTAGATTGTATTATGACAACTATTATAGCAGTGGGCATTTAAATAAACTTATTAAAATTGGTGAACTTTTGTATAGCCATTTTAATACTGAAGATGAAAGAAAATATGTACCATTTGGAGCATATTATGCTTTATTATTTCAATAAAAGTAAAAATGCAACTGAAATACAAAAACAAGATTTATGCAGTGTATGGAGAAGGTGCTGTGACTGATCAAATGTGTCAGAAGTGGTTTGTGAAGTTCCTTGGTCCTATTGACATTTTGGTCAAATAATTCTTTGCTGTGGGGCTGTCTTATGCATTGGAAGATATTTAGCAGCACCCCTGGCCTCTACCCACTAGAAGCCAATAGCATAAAATAGCTGGCATACTCAAATTATCTGAATAAAGTTATTGGTGAAAATGTAAAATATGCCTTTTATTTTATGAAAAAAAAACCCAAGTGGACATTTTGGCCAACCCAATTCAAGAGGAGGGCACACTTAACCCACACAAGGGACACTTCTGGAGCACCCAGTTCAGGTAAACAAGAAGACTGCACTTCTGGGTCCCACAGGTCACCTACTACATAAGGCCACCCTACCAAGACTGGGAGATATAGCAGATTTACCTAATACATAGAAACAAACACAAAAAGGCAGCCAAAATGGGGAGACAAAGAAACACATTCCAAATTTCAAAAAATGGAGTAATTTTTACACACAAAAAAAGAGCTAAATGAAATGTACGTAAGCAATTTACCAGGTATACAGTTCAAAATAATGACTATAAGGGTGCTCAACAGCTTGAAAAAGGACATAGCACCCATGAAAAAAACAGTCAGAATTGAAGAATACAACCCTGATCAGGTGCCTCAGTAGGTTGCAGTTTCATCTCATACACCAAAAGGTTGCAGGTTCAATTCCCAGTCAGGGCGTGTACCTAGGTTGTAGGTTGGAACCCAGGTTGGGGCACATAGAGGAGGCTTGATGCTTCTCTCTCACATCAATGTGTTTCTCTCTCAGTCTTTCTCTCTCCCCCTTCCTCCCTTTCTCTCTTTTTAAAATTAATGAACATATCCTTGGGTGAGACACAAATAAATAAATAATAGAAAGAAAGAAATGAAGAGTACACTAGAAGAAATAAACAGTAGGTTAGATGAAGCAGAATATCAAATCAGTGATTTGGAAGACAAGGTAGCAGAAAACACCCAATCAGAACAGCAAAAAGAAAGAAGAATCTTAAAAAATGAGGATAGTTTAAGGGACCATCAGGACAAGATGAAGCATAACAACATCTGCATCACAAGGGTAACAGAGGGAGAAGACAGAAAGCAAGAGATTGAGGACCTATTTGAAGAGATAATGGCTGGTGAAGAAAAAAAGACACACACATCTTGAAAGCACAGAAAATCCCAAAGAAGATGAACCCAAAGAGGTCCACACAAAGATACATCATAATTAAAATGGCAAAGGTTAAAGACAAAAAGAAAATCTTTCTTCTCTTTCTTTTAATCCTCACCTGAGGATATATTTATTGATTTTAGAGAGAGGGAGGAAAAGAAAGAGAAACAGCAATGTGAAAGAGAAACATCAATTGGTTGCCTCCTGTATGATCCCTAACCAGAGACTGAACCCATGACCTAGCTTTGTGCCCTGACCAGGAATTGAACCCACAAACTTTTGGTGCATGGGATGACACTCCAACCAACTGAGCCACTCAGCCAGGGCCAAAGAGAGAATTTTAAAATCCACAAAAGAAAGATAGTCACCTACAAGGGAGCTCCCATAAGACTTTCCACTGATTTCTCAATAGATACATTTCAGACCAGAAAGGACTGGTATGAAATGTATATCACTATACTCAAAGTGATAAAGAACAAAGATTCACATGACCTTCAGCTTTGCCCTAGTGGAATGGAGACCTGCTCTCTGGGTGCAGATATGCATAATACACCAACTTACTATGTTCTAGAAAAGGCTGACAAAGATATCTTCAACAAAGGATATGGGTTTGGTATGGACATAAAAGATCTAAGAACCAATTCATGTAGTAAAGTGGAATTTTCTACTTCTGGTCATATTTATATTAATTCAGGGAAAGAAAGCATCAGGCAACTCATAGA
This sequence comes from Sturnira hondurensis, assembly GCF_014824575.4. Classification (NCBI taxonomy): domain Eukaryota; kingdom Metazoa; phylum Chordata; class Mammalia; order Chiroptera; family Phyllostomidae; genus Sturnira; species Sturnira hondurensis. The sequence continues at coordinate 271,836 of NW_028081945.1, forward strand.
CCTAAGGTCTGTAACTATGGATTTACCTTCACCCAAAAATGGAACAGAGACAGTACTTGTGGGACAAAAATCTCTTTGGGGTATAAATTGGCTGAAGGGGTGAAACTGACTTCATAACATATTTGTACTGAACACAGGAAAGAAGAGTGGGAAATTGAAGGCTTCCTATAAACAAAATTGTTTCAGTTTTGGCAGAATAGTTGACATAGATTTCTCTGGCCCAACCATCTATGTATGGGCTGTGTTAGTCTTTGAAGATTGGCTTTCTGGCTATCAGATGAGTTTTGACACAGCCAAATCCAAATTCTCACAGAATAACCCTGGGTTACAACAGTGCAGACTTCCAGCTGCACACCGATGTTAACAATGGCACTGAATTTGGAGGATATATCTACCAGAAGATAATGAGAAGACTGAAATGTCAATAAACCTTGCTTGGACAGCTGGCAGCAACAATGCCCATTTTGGCATTGTTGCTAAATACAAGTGAGATTGTAGAACTCTATTTTCTCTGCTAAAGTAAATAATGCTAGCCTGATTGGGCTGGGTTATACTCAGACTCTTCAGCCAGGACGCAAACTGACCCTATGAGCTTTAACTGATGGAAAGAACTTCAAAGCAGGATGTCACAAGATTGGGCTGGGATATGAACCAGAAGCTTAATGTGGTTTTGAATACAGCATCAGACTTCTCCCTGGAGATGAAGAGAAATGAACCCACTACTTCTTGGCCTTAAAATTCTTCCCTGAAATTTCAAAGTGTGGACTTTTTATTGTTCAAAAAACCTGTAATTCCCCTGAACACCGAAGTCTAGAGATCATGAGTTCATCCTCAGGGAGGTGATGAAAGGCCATATTTCAGTTCAGTTCTGCAGCATTATTTTAAATGTGTTCCTCAGTGATAATGTAGTGCCATGCTATAAAGGAACGGCCCGAGCCTCCAGTTTTTACATAATATCACCTCCTGCATGCCCCACACTATTTTTTCACAACCTCTTAATATATTGGTATCTGTGCTGTAGTGGAATGTTGGGAACTGCTCTTCCTGGTTTCAGGAATTGTAACTGCCTCTCATGGCTAAAGATGAGTGAGCGACCTCTGGAATGTGAGCCACAGAGAGACAAAGCTTGTCTCTGGTAGTAAACACTGCCTCTATTTACTCCCCTGCCCCCAATGCACAGTCGGTTAGTCCATGATGGGTATGACTCCTCAGAGGAGGGGCAACCTAAGCCAGACACAATCACTTGGGAAGCCATCATGGAAGGACTCAGGGGGCTGCAACAAAGAGGGAGTGATGGAACCTCGCACCCCGGCTATTCTGACATAGCCCCGTCCCCATATCCTCTTGGAGAAGTGCTTCCTGGCTCTAATCCACTTAAGCCTGAAAACCTGTAATGGTAGAGGGGGTGTAGCCCCCTGCCCGGCTAGAACAGGATCCAGGGTGATCTGGCATAAAAAAGAATTCCTAAAAGTCCTGTGAAGCCTGCTTTGCTAAGAATGTTTTTAGTTAAATGATAAAGGCCCGAGCAGAAAATGAGTTTATTTTCCCAAAGTCTTGTAGCCCTTTAGCTACTAGACCCTGACTCAGAAGAAGCCCTAATAGTTCTCTGTATGCTAGCTACTGTTTACTGCCTGACAATGATTAATAAGTTATACCAGAACTCCTGTGCAAAAAGTCCAATAAAAGCCTGTCTACGCAAGGGTCAGCACACTCTCCCCTTGAGAGAGTTGCCAGGCTGCTCTGAGGTGCTCCCCCCTTGAGGAAGTAGCCATGCCATTCCTTTTTCTCCACAGGACTCAGTAGTCCATGTGAATTTGTCTCATGTCTCATCCATGATGCCACAGGCACTGCGAGCCAGTGCATGCATCAGTGGAATATTTGGTTTTGCATCACAGTAAAATAACATAAACCCATCGCATTTTAACATTAATAAAGGAAAGAAAGTAAGGACTTACAACCAAGACTACTTCACCCAGCAAGGTTATCATTTAAAACTGAAGGAGAAATAAAGAGCTTCTCAGATAAGACAAACTAAAGAAATCCATTACCACCAAACACCAAACCAGTATTTCAAGAAAGGTTAAAGGGTCTTCTTTAAGAAAAAGAAGAAAAAAACATAAAAACATAGTTATAAATAATAAAATGGCTGTAAATACATACCCATCAATAATGATGTTAAATATAAAAGGCTTAAATACTCTAATCAAGAAACAGGGAAGCTGAATGGATAAGAAAAACAAGACCCATATATATGCTGACTCCTAGAGACCCACTTCAGAATGAAAGGTACACAGACAAAAAGCAAATAGTTGGGAAAAGATATTTCATGCAAATGGAAAGGAAAAATAGGCTATCAGATTAAAATAGCCTTTAAACAAAGACTACATTAAGAGACAAAAAAGGTACTACATAATGACAAAGGGAGCAATCCAACAAAAGGATATAACTGTTGTAAACATTCATGCATCCAACAATGGGGCACCTGAAGATATAAAGCAAATCTTGATGAACATAAAGAGAAAGATCAATAGTAATACAGTTACAGTAGTGATTTTAACACCCCATTAACTTCAATGGATAGATCTTCCAGACAGAAAATAAAAAAGGAAACTGCAGCTTTAAATGACACACTAGATCAAATGGATTTAGTCGATATCTTCAGAGCATCTCACCCCAAAGTAGCAGAATATACATTCAAGTGTACATGGAATATTTTCTATGATTATGACATAAAACAAGTCTCAATAAACGTAAGAAGACTGAAGTCATATCAAGCATCTTCTCTGACCTTAATGGTATAAAACTAGAAATCAATCAAAGAAAAAAACTTGAAAAACACACCAACACATGGAGGCTAAATAAGAGGTTATGAAACAATGAACGGGTTAACTATGAGACCAAGGAAGAAATCAAAAGATACCTTGAAACAAATGAAAATGAGAACATAACTATGCAACATCTATGGGAGACAACAAAAGCAGTCCTAAGAGGGAAACTCATAGCATTACAGGCCTATCTTAAAAACAAGAAAATTCTCAAATAAACAATCTAACTAGAAAAAAAACAAAGTGAGTAGAACAAAATATTAAACACCAGAGCAGAAATAAATGGAGTCTAAAAAAAAACAACGCAAAAGATCAATGAAACCAAGAGCTAGTTCTTTGCAAAGATGAAAAAGATCGACAAACCTTTAACCAGACTCATCAAGAAAAAAGAGAGAGGACTGAAATAAATATAGTCAGAAATGAAAGAGAAGTAATAACTGACACCACAGAAATCCAAAGGATTATAAAAAATATTACAAACAACCATATGCCAACAAAATGGACAACCTGTATGAAATGGATAAATTCCTAGAAACATACAATCATATAAAAGTGAATCAGAAAAAATCAGAAAATCTGAATAGACCATTTACAACTATATGAAATTGAAGCAGTAATCAAAAAACTTCCAACAAGCAAAAGTTCTGAGCCAGATGGTTTCACAAGTGAATTTTACCAAACATTTAAACAACACGCATTTTTCTCAAACTATTTAAAAAATCCATGAGGAGACAAGACTACCAAGCTCATTTTACAAGGCCAGCATTATCTGAACTCCAAAATCAGATAAAGACACTACGAAGAAAGAAAATTATAAGCCAATATCCCGGTTGAACATAGATGCTAAAACCCTCCACAAAATATTAGGCGACTGGATTGAACAATACATTACAAAGATCATACACCATGATCAAGTAAGATTTATTCCAGGGATGCATGGTTGGTACAATATCCACAAATTAATACGTGTGGTACACCACATAAACAAAATTAAATATAAAAATCATATAATCATATCAATAGATGCAGAAAAAGCTTTTGATAATATTCAGTACCCACGTATGATAAAAAAACACTCAGCAAAGTAAAAATAGAGAAACATACCTCAACATAACAAACACTATATATTACAAACCCACAGTCAACATTATATTCAATGGGCAAAAACTACAAACATTTCCCTTAGGATTGGGAAAAAGACAGGGATGTCTGCTTTCACCACTCCTGTTCAACATAGTACTGGACATCCTAGCCACAGCAATCACACAAGAAGAAGAAATAAAAGGCATCCAAATTGGAAAGGAAGAAGTAAAACTGTCTTTATTTTCAGATGATACAATACTGTATATAGAGAACCCTAAAGATTCCACCAAAAAACCACTAAAACAGATCAATGAATTCAGTAAAGTAGCATGATACAAAATAACATCCAGAAATTAACTGCATTTTTATATACCAATAATGAACTACCAGAAAGGGAAACTAAGGAAACAATCCCATTTATAATTGCATCAAAAAAGAAAATACCTTAGCATAAATTTAACCAAGGAGATAAAAAACCTGTACTCAAGAAATTATATTACACTGAAGAAAATGAAGAAGATGCAAATAAATGGAAATATATACCGTGTTCATGATACATAGAATTATCATCATTATAATATCCACACCACTCAAAGCAATCTATAGATTCAACATAATTCCTATCAAGATACCAATTGCATATTACACAGAATAGTTCAAGAATTTATGTTGGAACAAAAAAGACCATGAATAGCCACAGCAATCCTGAAAAAGAACCAAGTTGGAGGAATATTAGATACCTGATATCTAGACTATATTTCAAAGCCATAATAATCAAAAGAATATGGTACTTGCATAAAAACAGACATATACATCAATAGATCAGAATTGAGAGTTCACGCCCTGGCTGGTATAGCTCAGTGGATTGAGTGCCAGCCTGTGAACCAAAGGATCACCAGTTCAATTCCTGATCAGGGCACAAGCCTGGGTTGCAGGCCACATCGGGGGTGGGCACCACTGCACAAGAGGCAATCACATGTTGATGTTTCTCTCACTCTCTTTCTCCCTCCCCTCCCCCATCTCTAATAGTAAATGAATAAGATCTTTAAAAAAGAGAATTGAGCACCCATACATAAACGCATGCCCATATGGTCAATTAATATTTGACAAAGGAGGCAAGAACATGCAATGGGGTAAAAACAGTCTAGTCAATAAATGGTGTTGGAAAATTGGACAGGTATATGGAGAAGAAATTAAACAAACCTTCTTACACCATACACAAGAATAAACTCAAAATGAATTAAAGATTAAAATGTAAAATTCCATAAAAATCCTAGAAAAATTCTAGTCCTACAGGACTAGAAGAAAACAGCCAGTAAAATCTTGAACATTTCTTCTAGCAATTTTTTTCTGATATATCTTCTCAGCAAGGGAGACAAAAGAAAAAAATAAAGAAATGGGACTATATAAAACTAAAAAGTTTTTGTACAGCAAAGGAAACCATCAACAAAATGAAAAGGGAACCCAATGAATGGGAAGACATATTTGCCAATGATACATCTGATAGGGGTTAATATTCAAAATATATAAAGAACTTATACTGTACAACTCAAAACAAAAAAAAATTTAATTTAAAAGTGAGCCAAGGATGTGAATACAGGTCCTTCTCTTTGGAGAAGAGGACATACAGATGGCCAATAGACATATGAAAATATATTTCACATCAGTAATCATCAGAAAAATGCAAATTACAACCACAATGAGCTACCACCTCATACTTGTCAGAATGGCTATCACCAATAAATCAACAAATAACAAGTGTTGGTGAGGATGTGTAGAAAAGGGAACCCTTGTGCACTATCGGTGGGAATGCAGATTGGTGCAGCCACTGAGGAAAACAGTATGGAGTTTCCTCAAAAACTTAAGTGGAATTGCTTATGACCCAGCAATTCCACTTCTGGAAATATATCTGAAGAAACTCTAAACACTAATTTGAATGAATATATGAACCTGTATGTTTCACTGCAGCTTTTCTTACAATAGTCAAGATTTGGAAGTAGCCCAAGTGCCCATCAGTAAATGAGTGGATAAAAAAGCTGTGGTATATTTACACAATGGAATACTACTTGGCATTAAAAAGAAGGAAATCTTACTTTTTGCAACAGCATGGAAGGACCTAGAAAGTATTATGCTTAGTGAAATAAGCTAGTCAGAAAAAGACAAATACTGTATGATTTCACTTATATGTGGAATCTAATGAACAAAATAACACACAAAATAGATACAGAGAACAGACTGACCACTGTCAGAGGAGAGGGGGTTGTGGGGCTGAGTGAAAAAGGTGACAGGACTAAGAAAAAAAGAACATCCATGTTCTCATAGACACAAACATCAGTATGGTGATTACCAGAGAGGAAGAGGGTAAAGGAAAGATAGAAGAAGGTAAAGAGGGGATAAATCACCCTGGCTGGTGTAGCTCAGTGGGTTGAGCACAGGCCTGCAAAGCACACTATCGCGGTTCGATTCCCAGTCAGGGTACATGCCTGGGTTGCAGGCCAGTTCCCAGTAGGGGACTCACGAGAGGCAACCATACATTGATATTTCTCTCCTTCTCTCCTTCCCTTCCCCTCTAAAGATAAATAAATAAAATATTTTTTTAAAAAGAGGGGATAAATCGTGATGGAAACAGATTTGACTTTGGGTGGTAAGCACAAGATACAATGTATAGATTTGACTTTGGGTGGTAAGCACAAGATACAATGTATAGATTATGTATTATAGAATTGTGCAGTTGAAGCCAAAGTCACCTCAATAAATTTTTAAAAATTAAAAAAACTCACCACCCTCTGGTGGCCTAATCAGATCTCTCTTTCCCTGCCAGCCACTACCAGCTCCTCAGGAAAGTATGAACTCCACTGAGCTCAGCTCACTGGCAGAAGTAGTGCTGGGCTATATGTAATGGAAGGAAAAAACTATAGCTCATTTTTGTTTTTGTTTTTTTTGGGGGGCAGGGGTGTGGGGGAGTTTTTTCCCCCAATCAGATCCTATGAATGAGTTCTGACCAGTGACTTGATAATCTGCTCACTATGAGTGGTCTAGTGGTTTCTATCTTTTAAAAACTATTGGCACATGGTCAAGGAAAAAAAGTTGTTAAAGTTGAAGGTGTGTACTCTAGTATTAAATGTTTTCAGAGAACAACCATGCCTTCCATTGGTTGGAGTGAACAAGAAGCAGGAGAGAAAGAAGAGTCAGAAGAGAGGAAATAGAAAGTTAATCTCAGAAGTTGAGAAAGGGCCTATTTCTGATACTTTCAAAAGGTTTCCAAAAAATGCCAAAGCTGTGTTACTAAATTACAGTATAATCTACATTTTAAAGTTATAGATTCAGAGTTACATTTTTAATTTTTTTTTTTTTTTTGCTCATCAGTTTTCTTTTTCTTTTTTTAAAAGATTTTATTTAGTTATTTATCTTTGGAGGGGGAAGGAGAGAGGGAGAGAAACATCAATGTACGGTTGCCTTTCTTTCATGCATCCCCTGCTGAGAGTTGGCCTACAGGGAACTGGCCTGCAACCCAGGCATATGCCCTGACTGGGAATTGAACCACGACTGTCTGGTTCGCAGGCCTGTGCTCAATCCACTGAGCTACGCCAGCCAGGGCTCAGAGTTACATTTTTAAAAGCCATAAGTCATGTTGCAAAGAAAACATTGTCCTCATTTGTCATGTATATCTCATTTGGAAGTAACATTGGAGTCTATTTTGAATTTTTTGTGAATATTGAAGGCCAAGCCAAATAGAACTACTATCCAAAACCCACCGTCAGATGCCCCACCAAAAAGCCTCAACAGAATGGGAGTAAAAGTTTTAAAAAACTAAAGAGAATACAAAGAGCAGCCAGGAAGCCTGTAAGGAGAGCACTATCTTGGGACTCCCATAACTAGGTGTCATGAGAAAAGCAGAAACAAAATAGAAAGAAAGAAAAATACCATTAAGACTTGGAGTACAGCTTACAGTGGTCTCAGGTATACTGGGTGTCAGGTATGGTCACTTGTGGAGGCAACTTTCCTCCCAAGTCCCCCTGTGTGCCACAGATGAGAGTAAACATGACAGAGACATGATTCGATCTGCTTGGGGAGGAGAGGTGGCCTTGAGGAAGTGGCCCAGAGGGAAAAGGTGGCCCAGAGGAAAAAGGCCTTGAGCAGTGGCCAGTTTCTCAGGGGAAAAAGGTGCTGAGCCCCTTCCTCCAAAGGAGGGAATACAGGGCAGCTAGGATCAAACAGTACATAACATTTCAAAGAAATCTGAGGGCTTATTCTGAGTTAGAGTCTGTCAGGAACAGAGTTTTAGGGTTTCCAGCTCAGAGCAGATTTCAAGAAGTCATTGTGATGCCAGATTTTTCCCCAGGACACACTCTAGCAAGACAAGGAGCTGCACCCCTCCCCATCAGGTATTCAGGCTTAAGGGTATTAGAGCCAGGAAGCACTTCTCCCAGAGGACATGGAGACTCAGGCTATCACAAAGCTGGGTGGAGAGTTGCAGCCCCCCACCCCCACCCCACCCCCTTCCCGCCCAGTCCTTCCATGATGGCCTCCCAAGTGATCGTTGTCTGGCCTAGGTTGCCCTTCTTCTGAGGGGTCTTACCTGTCAAGCACTTCCGACCATGCTTTGGGGGCAAGGAGGAAACTGAGGCAGCATTTGCTACGAGAGACAAGCCTTGTCTCCTGCAGCTTGCATACCAGAGGTCACTGGCTCATACTTAGCCACAGGGGGTAGAGTGTTACAATTCCTGAAACCAGGCAGAGCAGTCCACGACAGTCACTTTCTACTAATTTAGTAAGAGGAATCACTGTCTTATTTAGTAAGAGGAATCTGCATTTATCCACTAGGTGCCACTGAGCATAAGGCACCGTGCTGTGGTTGAGGAATGGGAGTCAGGATACAAAAGAGTAGGACTGTCTCTGTTGGCGAGGAAATTGAAATGTGTTCTCTGCTCTCTCTAAGAAGCAAATGAGAAGGTAAATAGGTCTCAAAAGAGAAAGAGATAGCTTCCTAGAAAGACCTTCAATAAGTTGTCAAACCCTTTAGAATAACTTCAATTACAAGAAACTTCGTAATTCAAGATAAATGCTTGGAAAATCAGTATAGGAGGTCTGTCTGGAAAAAGCCCACCCATGTTAATATAAGAACAATTTCCATGACATCAATATAACCAGGCAGCCAAGGAGAGGACTGGAATGCTCACGCATGAAAAAAGACCACTGTACTAGTCAGTGGGGGTGGTAGACACCATTGAGTAAGCATGTATACAGTGTGACTGTCACATTCAAAATGACTGAGCAAGTACAGCAACAAATCTGCATTAAATTTTGTGTTAAACTTGAACATTCCTTCATGGAAACTATTTGAATGATTCAAAAGGCTACAGCTATGGGTAACTGGTGATTGGCAGCTTCATCAAGACAACATACCTGCTCATGCATCATGTCTCCTGCAGTTTTTTTGTGAAACATTAAATCACCTAAGGACTAGGCCCTCTCCTACAGCCCAGATTTGGTGCTCTATGACTTTTGCATTTCCCCCAAATTAAAATCACCTTTGAAAGAGATTTCAGACTATCAGTAAGATTCAGGAAAACATGATGGGGCAGCTAATGGTGATTGGGAGAACTGTGTGAGGCCCCAAGGTGACTACTTTGAAGTGGACCAAGGCATCACTGTCCTACGTATAATGTTTCTTATATCTTCAATAAATGTCTTTCTTTTTTCATAGTACATAGCTGGATACTTTCTGGACAGACCCCCATGAAGGCAAGTACTTGGAAGTTGGCATTGAGATTCCATTATGATAAGTTCCTTTCTTCCTTACTTACTGTTTATATGATGTTGACTACTTTACAATCCACATATAGCATTAGGCCATCATTCCAGCTCTCCATAAACTTCCAAGATACTGGAGACGCCAGTAAGATCACTACCTCAAGCTCCCAGTAGTAACTGGATGCCAGGAGGGAAGTGTCACCTAAGCTGAATCTTGAAGGGGGAGCAGGATTAGCCTTCTATAGAAAGACATCAAGAATGTCTCAAGTAGAAGACATGAATGGCAGGGTAGGAGAGGTGAGTAGTTAGGTCAGGTGTAGCTTGTTGGCCAAGCCTTTTCCTATTAGGTATAACCTTTCTCCTATACCTTCAACCCTGACTTCAATAATAACTCTGACAATAGAGTTATTTGATTAAGAATGTTTGGTGAATGACGCTTCTGAGATACCTACATCATGGTCGCCCAAAGTCCGTTGTTCTGCAGTAATTCTCCACCATTTTAGTGAAAGGACTCTAACAGCAGATTCAAAACGCGGCTTCGTCTCCACCAACATTTTGTTAATCCATCAAAAAGTTGGAAACTCAGAAGAAAAGCGTGTGTAAAAGGATTGCTGTTCTGCAAGGTGGAAGCCCAATGAAGCCAAACCCGGGTCTCTTTGTGGGGAAGCCGCCCTCGCTGCGCAGACGCGGGGGTGGGTGTGCGCATGCGCAGAAGACAGGGCGCGCCAGAGGCCGAATTTTGTCCAGGGGGCGCGGCACACACAACATGGCGTCCAACAAGTATTTGGTTCGCCAGCGGATTAGCCGGCTGGGCCAGGTGCAGCAATGGGAGGTTCTTCCCCTTCATAGCCGCTGTCCATCCCTCGCGTACCGCTACCGCCCCTTTCAGTCTCCGCCCCAGTGCCTAAGCCATTGGCTCAACCGCCACCGCCCTGCCCCGCCCCGTGGCTTCCTCGGCCCGCCCCCTGGAGCCCTCCCCGCTCGCCCGTCTTCACCGCCGAACTGCTCTGTCTCGTCGGTCCCCCTCCTCCTCTGCCCCGTAGTCTTGATTGTCTCTCCTTCCTTCCTTCAGAGGATGTCCTCCTTTCAGCTCAATCTCAACCCGCTCAAGGAGCCGCTCGGCTTCATCAAGGTCCTCGAGTGGGTGAGTGTACCCGTACCGGCTCCGGCCCGGCCGGCGCCCTAGGGGAGGAGGCGGGGAGCCCCGGGAGCGGGGGCGCGGCCCTGCTCGCGCTGGCCCCGAAGTCTCCGCCATCCCCGGGACGGGGCCGGAATGGATGGGCGGGGAGGACGCGAGAGGCCGCGGCCTGGGCCCGCACGGGGCGGGGACGCCGCGGTCCGCGTGGAATCAGTAGCTCCTAGGCGGCCTGTGTCCCGGGCGGAGCCGCCCTCCCACACTTAAGCTCACCTCTGGGTGCCCCCAAGGAAGTGGGAGTTCAAATTTCTCTTTGGCTTCTCTGTTTGCCGCAAGGGAAGAGAAAACTTCCTGTTGCAGTCTAACTGAAACCCGGCGGGCGGGAGTCGCACCCCGGGCGGCTGCCTCTGCGCCTCCCGTGAAAAGGGCCGGCCCTTGCCTTTCTGTCCCGTGCTGACTTGAGGCGAAGCTGCTCCCTCGAAAGCTTTTGTAGTTGCGCCTTGTCGAAGTAATTTGAGGAGCCCTTACTTACTAATTTGTTTTAAAGATTAGCTCCAAGTTAAATGGATAAAAATAATCAGTGTGTCAGGGAAGCTGGCGGGGATGGTAGCGGGAGACGCGAGCGGGGGTGGAAAGGTCGTAACAATACGCGTCTTCTCAAGCCGAATCACTTAAACACATGCTAAGAATCGCCATCACTGTTTGTTTTAAGTATTTCCAAGCAACAGCCTGTAATCAGTTTTTAGAATTTTCCTGGGAACACTCAATCATTAACATCAAAGGAGACTTATTAATTCGGCCTTGACAATGATCAAGTCACTTGGAAGAGTTAGGAAATAGACCAGGCACTGCGGACTTTCTTCAGACTGCATGGCCTCATACATACTTTAGTGCTGATTTTCAGGCGCTTATTAGTAGGCAGCTGGCTCGTATCCAGGGTGTAGTGAGCAAAATTTACATTTGATTCTTTAACCCTGTATTTTAGTGATAGAATGGTGAAGAGTAAGAACTTTCGATTTCCTGTTATAAATAACCTACCCAGGATGTTTCTTAAAGTAACACGGAAACTCAGATTCTATCTTTAATGGGTACTCAATCTAATTTCCTACCTACCTTTTCCCTAAGGTTTCACTTGGTATTTTCTGAAAACTGAAATCGTGCCGATTTCACACAAATAACTATTTTAAAGACACATAATTGTGTACATTTAGGGTTCAGTAAACCTAGGTCCAGATTTAAATATAAGTTATTAATTGAATATATAAAAATTTTAAATTGCAAGAGAAAATTTAACTAAGCTAGTCAGTTGCATTGAAGAGTGTAGTTAAATTTATAATTTAAATTTTCCCTTGCACAAAGAGGCAGTCGTTTATATTTGTGTTTATATTATTTGTCTTTATTAAGAAGGTGTAGATTTGACTTTTATCTTAGTATTTTCAAAAGAGCAGTAAATTTGTTAGTGATTATAGTCCTATGTATTTTGGATAATATCCTTTTTAAAGCTTTTTAAGGAAATACTAGTGTTAGTTTGAACTACTTATTACACTGGAGAACCTTTTATGAGAAGATTATTCATTGTTAATGGTGTAGGGAATGTTTATTCAACAAATATTTGAGAATGTATTATACACAGGTGCTGTGCTAAGCACTAGCACACAAACATGAATAAAACATTGTCTTTTCCTCATGAACTGTTAAGACATGCAAACAAACATGAAAATGCCATGTGATAAGTACTATAATAAACGTATAGGCAAGATGTAGTAAGTAAAAGGAAGGAGAAATCAATTGCTTAGAGGAACTAGGGAGAATTTCACAGATGAAATAACGCTTGAAGGATGAGTACTTGTTCACTGGGGAGTGACTTTGCAGACAAAGGGAGTCTTATTTTGAGTGGTGTGAAGGGTTGAAGCAGCATAGCTCTGTTTGAAAGCTTGGAAGTATTTGGGGTTGCCTGCAACATCAACTGGGAGGGAGGGTATGGTTTGAAATGATTCAGAAAGGTTTCAGAGGGCTTGCAGGATAGTTTGTGGAGTTTTTAAAAATCTGCCAATGGTTCTTAAACCTCTGGGCCTTTTCCTTAGGAAAATGTGTGTGTGCAGGGTACATAATTTTGAGAAGTTTATTGGATAGGTTCCATTCAAAACCAGAATTTCTACCATAGGTTGAGGACTCACTCATTTAAGAGTTTTAAACAAGTGAATGATAAGATTACATTTGCCTTTTAGAAATTTTCACTTTGTCAGCATTGTAGGGGATTGAAAACATCATACTTGAAAGGGAGATCTGTTGCTTGAGAAATTATGAGGCCTGAAATTAATTGTAGTGGGAATAAAGAAAAGAAATGTAGAAATTAGAATATATCTATAGGATAAAGAAGAGGGAGGACTGTTAAGATGACTGTCATATTTCTGACTTGGCTTGGTAGTGACACCGCTATCCAAGATAGATCACTAAGAAAAAGAAACAAATTTTCGGTGGAAGATAAATAAGGTTTTGGGTATGTTTGTGGTCTCTTTAGATCATATAAGTGGAGGTACTATATAGACAGATATATTGACCTAGGTTTTAAAAGGTTAATATGACATTCAACAAATGGACATTCAACAAATATCTGCCAACAAAGGAGGGAAGAAATGGTTTGAAAGATGGGGAGAAAACATCATGGCATTAATATTAGAATTTTAAGAAAAGAGTGCTCAACATTATCAGGTACAGCAGAGAAGTTAACTAAAATAAGGGCTAAAATGTACCCTTGGTGTTGGTAATCAAGAGGCTATTGATGGCTTTAGGAAGAGCAGTTTCAATAAAATCAGAAAACAGGGTGGTGGTAAGCTGAACAGATTTGTGTTAAGAAAGTGAAGACAGAGAGAATAAACCACTATTTGATGGAAGATGGGAGAAATTTGGTGGTAACCTGTCTTAAAGATGGGAAAGACTGAATGGGTTTGTGCACTATAGAGAAGAGACTTGGGAGTAGAATTATTGGAGGTTAAAAACAGGCAGAGAGGGGAATGAATGATAAAACAAGATTCTAGAGGAGAAAGGCCCATTGTAGAGATTTTTAAAAATTTTAAAGATTTTATTTATTTTTAGAAAGAGGGAAAGGGAGGGAGAAAGAGGGAGAGAAACATCAATGTGTAGTTGCTTCTCTTGCGCCCCCAACTAGGGACCTGGCCTGCAACCCAGGCATGTTCTCTGACTGGGAATGGAACCAGCAACCCTTTGTTCCCCAGTCCAGTGCTCAATCAACTGAGCCATGCCAGCCAGGGCTGTAGAGATTTTTAAATGTGTTTGGGGTGAAATATTCAAGTTTCAGCTCTGGCCGGTGTGGTTCAGTTGGTTGTAGTATTGTCTGTGAACTAGAAGGTTGTGGGTTCAGTTCCTGGTCAAAAAGCACATGCCTAGGTTGCAAGTTCAGCCCAGTCCAGGCATACGTGAGAGAAACCAATGGCTGTTTCACTCTGGCATCGATGTCTGTCTGTCTGTCTGTCTGTCTGTCTCTCTCTCTCTCTTCCTTCTCTCTCTAAAATCAGTAAGCATGTCCTTGTATTAGGATTTTAGAAAAGCTTCATAAATCACTGATTGGTGTATGTTTGATGCAGGGTTACCCCTAAAAATAGTCAATAAATAAGTTTGAAAACAAATCTAAAATCCAGATAAAGGCTGCTTATCATATAACTAAAAGAATGATTCTCCAAATCAGCTTATTACTAGCAAGGTTCTAGATGATGTTAGGCTTATATATAACCTGATAATATGTACCTTTCAGGGATTACAAATCTGAATGTCTCATAGACATGAAGGCAAGATGCTCAGTAAATATTTATTGGCAGAATAAAAATATAGTTGGTGAAGCAGATGTATCTTCACTTGGTTTCTAAACTGCAACTACCATATTATTTATATATAAAGATAAATATAATTCAAGTTTTTTAAATATATACTTTTAATGTACTCCTGGCCCCTAGGTACAGTGCCTGGCAGTGGCATTGCCTTAGTTCTCTTTGTGTAATTCAGCAAAAATTGAATTTTTGTTACATTTATATGGGACTATCAATACAGGCCTATTGCAGTGATTGAGTTAATATATAAATATGTGAATGATGATAACACAGTTGAACAGTTCTTGGTTTTCTCCAAGACTGAGATACTGTGTTTCTAAAAGACTATACCCGGGGGGGGGCATAGAATTGAGCCCTATATGAGTAACATACATATTTCCTGGTCCTTCAAGATCACTCTTCTCTATTAGATATTTTAAACTTTAGAAATGGCATATTGTATGATCTTCATTTGTCTTCCAACATGTTTTCCTGCCTTGAGCAGCCTATCTTAGTGACAGTATAAAATATAGGTGAGAACAGATGCCCTGCCCTGTGTGGGTGGCTCAGTTGGTTGAGGCCATGTCCTGTACACTAAAAGGTTGCAGATTTGATCACAGATCGGGCATATATGGGAGGCAGCCATCACGTCAATGTCTCAGTCTCTGTCTCTATCCCTCTCCCTCTCCTCTTCTCTTTCTTTCCCTCTCCTCTTCTCCTTCTTTCCCTCTCCTTCCCTTCTGCTCCCTCCTTTCCTCTCTCTCTAAAATAATAAACATATCCTCCAGTGAGGATTTAAAAAAAAGAATAGATGCCGCATGTGTAAGAGTTGAACAAGGAAGTAATAGTCAAGAATTAATTTTATCAAAGTAGCTTTTAAAGTTTTTAATATTTCTGTCAAAAATTTTAATTTGGTTCTTTATATTTAGTTATCCCTACTATTTAGATCAAAGTTTTTCATTAAAATGATATCTTCTTTTAATATTGAACACTGGACTTTTTTGCTGTTATCCTTGCATAAGGTAGACACTGAACAAATGTTTTAGCCCTTAAAGGAATCCAAGTAATATGCTTTTCTAATTCCATACACACAAAATTAGAGAAGAGATACTACTGTTGGAGGAGTACATACGGAATCACAGACTAAAGAACTTGAATGTTAGAGTTATTAACCATCTCTGAATATTTTTGTCAGTGTTGGTCAACTTTATTCTCACTATTAATACGATATTTATTGAGTACAATACATGTGCTGGGGCTTTACCTATATTTTTTCATCTAATCCTCTGACAACTTAATGAGGATTGTTATCCCCATGTTATTGAAGTTTATAGAGAAATTAAATACTTTACCCAGTATCCCATGAATATTAGAATACCCAGGACTCTTTTAACAATCTGTGCTTAGGCATTTTAATAATTTACCTTTGTGTTTCTAATTGGTCTTTTTTTAAAAATATATTTTATTGATTATACCACTACAGCTGTTCTATTCCCCCACCTTCATTCCCCTCCACCTGCACACTCCCTCCCCCACCATTCTCCCCCCCTAGTTTATAACCACGTGTCTCAAGTTCTTTAGATTCTATATTTCCCCCACTATTCTTGCCCTCCCCCCTATCTATTTTCTACCTACCATCTATGCTACTTATTTTCCGTACCTTCTCCCCCTCTTCTCCTCCTCCCTCTCCCCTGTTGCTAACCCTCCATGTGTTCTTCATTTCTATGGTTCCACTCCTGATCTAGCTGTCCTCCTGGTTTGCTTTTGTTTAAGGTGTGGTTGTTAATAACTGTGAGTTTGCTGTCCTTTCACTGTTCATATTTTTCATCTTCTTTTTCTTAGATAAGTCCCTTTAACATTTCATATAATAAGGGCTTGGTGATGATGAACTCCTTGAATTTGACCTTATCTGAGAAGCACTTTATCTGTCCTTCCATTCTAAATGAAAGTTTTGCTGGATAAAGCAATCTTGACTGTAGGTCTTTGGATTTCATGACTTGGAATACTTCTTTCTAGCTCCTCCTTGCCTGTAAGGTCTCATTTGAGAAATCCGCTGACAGTCTGATGAGTACTCCTTTGTAGGTGACTGTCCCCTTATCTCTTGCTGCTTTTAGGATTCTCTCCTTCATTTGAATCTTGTCTAGTATAATTATGATGTGCCTTGGTGTGTTCCTTCTTGGGTCCAACTTCTTTGGGACTCTCTGAGCTTCCTGGATTTCCTGGAAGTCTATTTCCTTTGCCAGACTGGGGAAGTTCTCCTTTATTATTTGTTCAAATAAGTTTTCCACTCATGGCTGTGTCTTTCCCCCTTCTGGTACCCCTATAATCTGGATGTTGGAACGTTTAAAGATGTCCTGGAGGTTCCTAAGCCTCTCCTCATTTTTTTGAATTCTCATTTCTTCATTCCTTTCTGGTTGGATGTTCCATTCTTCCTTCTGGTCCATTCCATTGATTTGAGTCCCAGTTTCCTTTCCATCACTATTTCTTTCCTGGACATCTCCCTTCATTTCAATTAGTTTAGCCTTCATATGTTCCTCTAATTTGTGACTATAATCAACCATTTCTGTGAGCATCCTGATAAACAGTGTCTTGAATTGTGCTTCCGAGAGGCTGGCAATCTGTTGGTCGCTGAGAGTTATTGGCTCTGGGACTTTGAGTTCTTCTTGCGCCATCTTTTGGGCTGTTCGTGCCTGTTCTGTAGCAGGATCGGAGTCCTAGGTGTTCACCAGAGCAGGGCAACTAAGTCGCTGGGTTGTGACATTGTATGTGGGGGCGGGGTCAAAGTGGAACAATGGTGTCCCCTCTGCCACCTCCTGCCTCAGCCCCCACAGGTGGCTGGTGCTGCAGCTGCCACCATCACCTGGGCCCGCGTGTTTCGTCCCACTGCATGCGAGTGCACCACCGCCATTAGCCCTCCACTGGGTTCACCCCCTGGGGCCTGTGTGGTCTGTCTCACTGTGAGTGAATGTGGGACCGCGGTCAGTCTGCCCCACACCCTGACTGGGTCCGGGCTACTTGCGCGCCTAGGTCTGGGGATCTTTTCTGCCCAACCCTGCTCCCCTGCTGGCTCCGCCCCTCTTACCGTCCCGGTTGAATGGTTAGTTGTTGGACTTCCATATAATTCAATTTTCTGTTCTTTGGCTGTGTCTTTGTTCTCCAAACCTTTGTTGTATTCAAATTTGGTTGTGGGAGAAGGCACAGTGTTTCCACCTATGCCTCCATCTTGGCGGAAGTCCCTAATTGGTCTTTTAATAAATTATTGAAATGATTACCAAAAAATTCAAGTTTAGAAAACAAGGTATCTGGAGCAAATATTTTTCTTGTTTGTTAGAAGCATGTTTATAATACAGTCTTAGAACTTAAAATAAGTAGTATCTTCATGATTAATTTATCAAGTGAAATTTTTTTTTGATTTTAAACTTATGCCTTTAAAAACATTACTTTGGGATAAGTTATTATTCAGGAAAATTAGTGTGGAAAACCATAAGAAAACCTGTACTACTTTGAGCATTACATAAATCAATTTCTTTAAACCACTCCAGAAGTACATAATAGTTTATATAAAATATTCAAAGTTTAGTCATCCCAAGTAGACTATAAGATTTTTGCAAACAGGAACCATGTTTTATTCTAATTTTGTGGTTTACAATATGGCACAGAAAGCACCCCAGAAAATATAAACTGTTTTGCAGAGTGGGGGTACATATATGAAATGATGCTTGTTTCATCAATTTGCTTTTTTAGGCTATCAGTCCTAACACAGACTACTTTTTAGAAAACTTGCCTTTGTCAGTGCTGCCATTTGTGTTCATTTCCCTCCCCTATTATGGAAAGGGAAAAGGGATTTCATATAGCATTTTGTGCTTACAAGGATTTTTTACGCTTAAAGCTTGTAAATAGACCTATTGACTCATGCCTTTGCTCTCTGTTTTTACCACCTGGAATCCACTCAGTATTTATACCATGAACACTCTCATAGAGTAGATAGGATGTAATTTTCAGAGACAAAATACATGTGTTGTCACTACTTTCAGAACACACAAACATACAATAGCAATCTGTGATAACAGACTGAAGCTTTCATACAGTGCTTCTCAAACACTCTGATCTGGGAAGTCCTTTATGGTATTAAATATTGTGAACCTGAAGGAGCTTCTGTTTAGGTGGGTTATATCAATCAGTATTTAACATGTTAGAAGTTCAAGCTGATACATTTAAAAACATTTATTTATTTTAAAATAACAATCCTGGCTCTGGCTGGTAAGGCTCAGTGGATTGAGTGCCAGCCTGTGCACCAAATGGTCACCAGTTCAATTCCCAATCAGGGCACATGCCTGGATTGCAGGCCAGATTCTGCCCAGTTGGGGGGCACATGAGAGGCAAGCACACATTGATGTTTCTCTCCCTCTTTCTCCCGCCTCCTCCCCTCTCTTTAAAAATAAATAAAAATATAAATCTTTAAAAAAAAACAATAATAATAAATCACTTGAAAGCTTCAATCACATAATTGGCAACACGTCCTGCCAGTTTTCCTTGAAGTTAAAGGGTCACTTCATTCATTTTTGAGATGAATATCTGCCAGATATCCAAGTCTGAATAGCTATATTTTGCCTGTTACTTATGCTTTCCAGGTAAAATGTAGTTCACCATACAATTCAGTTGTTTAAATACTTCCCTGGAGACAGCCATTATTTTGCTATGCAGTGACCACATTTGTACATCCTATTTCATTAGAGAATATTAAGAAGACTCAAATGTCATGACTTTATAAAATAAAAATTTTTACTGTTTCATCAAAAGTATTTGTAAGTGAAATTGACTTTTTTAAAACTGCAAATGCATAACATTTTGATGCTTTTGCAGATTTTTACCAAAGCCCAGCAGTGTTTTTACCCACCATTATTTCACTTAAGTCAGTGCAAATGCCAGCACAGTGTAAAAGGCAAGTAATTTCTCGGTAATATTGTGAAAATATTTTTGACCTCATGTATTTCGTACAAGGGTCTTGGGTACTTCCAGGGGTCCACAGACCACAACTAAGATTGGTGTAGTCATACAAGGTAAGTGTCATTGGGGACATTGGGGACCAGCAGTGGAACAGAAGATACGGGTGGGAAGAGGACTGTTTCCCAGCTCTGGGAAATAAACCTTACATAGAGCTGAGTTCTTGGAGAAGAGGTACAGCCTCGAAACAGACCTGAATCAATCCACTTGCCAGTTTAGGATCTGGATTTGTGATGGCAAATATTCTCATGTTGTTCTTGGGTGGAGCAGGGGTGCAGGCTTCATTCTAACTTGTGCTGTTTGTGGGCTAGCAGACACAGAAGGCCAGGTAGAAACAATCATAAAACTACCAGACAGGGAAATGACTGTGAAACCACTAGACAGAGGAAGAAAAGGGGACAATAGCAAACTCTCTCACGTTGAGCCTACATCCTAAAATACCCAAAAACTCATGAAGGAAACTATTTTCACCTAAAACTCAATTTATCAGTGGAAACAAATATTACTAGCTTTCTTTGAAATAACAGACTCACCTCAAAACACCCAGCCAAGTCAACGGTCGGGATAGTGATTCACTCCAAAAGGCATAAAAATAATAGAGCAATCTGAAATGATTTTAAAACAAGTATATCTTGATTCCCCAGAGATTTCTGTTTTCATACTCAGGTTAACAGTTTAAGAAAAAAAGGTGACATAAAGATGTTTTCAACATATAGTAAGAGTTAACAAAAAACTTCTCGCTATTTATTTCAGCAGGAGCTCAGGTTTATTTCTGCTCCAGATTCCTAAGGGTTATAGAATTGTACTAACAGTCTGTTTAGAACTTTCTATGATTGTATTTCACAAGCAGAGGGAGATAGTAGAAGGATAAAACTGAAGGACTTTGTAACTGATTTCTTTGTTCAGTGCTCAGTGGAAGTAAACTAAAATACCAGCATCAATAACAAAATGTTTTTAAAAATGAGTATCTTAAGTAAATCCTTCAGGCTTTGACTCATAAAAATAAATACCTTGGCTCTAGGCTCTAATCTTAGTGATGATAAAGGCAAACATGCTGTGATAGTTTATTTTAAATACTAAATGATCATTTGTTTTAGTAAAAGCATGTATTTGGCTTCTTGATCTATTTCTGGAGATTTCAATTATACATTTCATTTTCTTAAACTATAATATAATTTTCCTAGACTAACCCTTGGGCAGAAAGAAATTTAAGCAGATGATAATCAGATTAATGATGAAAGCAAATAGCAGTGAGTACCCTGCAAATAGAAACATATAAAAGACACTCATAAATTAGATGCGTGCTAATGTTCCTCAGCAGAACCCTTAGTGTGTAGAGCAAGGTCTGGCAATAGGTGCAAGGTTTGGGGCTCTGACTGTAGGATAAATAACTCATTGAAAATACTAGGGGTCATCAAACTTTTCTTTTATCATGAATCCCTATCAGTTCATAGACTTATAGACATTAAAATTTATTTTATGCACAAAGCCCCAGTATGCATCTATAAACTAGATGCATATTTTACCATGTGAGTATCTTAAGGTAATTTACCTTGACATACTCAAGGTAAATTTCATTCATATTTTTAAATCTGCACTTCAGAGACTCATTGATTTATTTTTTCCCTGCACCCTCTTGTGATCTGATTAAGTGGAACCTATTTTCACCTTGTTATGTGACTAGTGAATATAGCTCACATAGGGTATTAATGTTTCTGTTTTCTCTTTTGGACGTGAGTTTTTGTATTATTAGTTTAGTTTAATAACTATTATTATTAGTTAAGCTACCAGTTTATCTTGTGAAGGTTTTGTTAAACTCGATCATTTATTCCATAAAGGCACTTGGCCAGGTACATTCACATTGTCATACATGAACACTGAAAGTGAAAGAATAGATGAAGATATCACTGTCTGTCCTTCTATGTTGTGGGACTCTCTATACCTTTAGGACACCCAACATACTGTGCTAACATGTGACTCTGACCTGCAGCCCCAGCATGGGTTTCAGTGATAAATTAATAAAGCTTAAATTCCTTGTGTAAGTCTAAAAGTAGACATAAGGAGGTCAGATATTTTCTTATTGTACATCAGTTAGTACTATAATCTTTTTGGAGAGTAGTCTTCTAGAGAACAAGGCTGTAATATTAACTCTGAAGTTGCAGATCTCTAAATTAGTGAGAGAGCTGTCGTGCTTCTGGTATGCGTCTACTGGGCAGAGAGGTAAGTAAAGTTGTTTCTCTGGTGACTTAAGGTTGTCATAATGAATACGGGACCTTTTTGACCTGAAGAGAAGTTTGTTGTCATCTTGTCCTGGATTCTTACTGTCATTGTACAGGTAGAATTTCATGCCAGCAGTTTCATTCTTCATGGGATAGAGCCAGATGGAAAATGAATTTTGCAAGTGGCAAAGAAATACAGATTAGCATAGCAGTGCTCTTCATTTCAGATTAGTAGATACTAAAGTGCTCATAGAAACCACCCTCATAAAGTACACAAATGAGTGAAACAAGCTTCTCCAAAAAACCAGCAGTATAAGTTAATTGATTCCTTATAAACCCGGACACACATCCTGACAGTTATCAAGGCACTAGAGAAGTGATAATCTGGAAAGCACATGGCCCGACTTGCTTTATTGGACTATGAGTCTGATGTCACCATATCTTCAGTTTCCCTACAGTCAGGAAAAGCAGGATATCCAAATTTTTCTGTACAGTGTGCTGATATTAAAATATTGACAACAAACTCAAATTTTTTATGAATCCTGGAAAGACCACATAAATATATTCTGTAGGCCAGGCTTCACCCAGTATATCACTTCAAATCTAAATAAAAATAGAATGGGAGAGGTGAGATAACTGAATAATTTACCTTCGGATTGTTTTGCCCTCCATTTAATAAAAGTGTGTACTTTGTCCTTTTTTTCCGTAAGATAAGAACCTGAATTGCAAATGTGACATTTATCCTCCTAACAAAGAAGTAGCTTCAAAATGATGGCTATGTAAAACTCAAAATATGATTTTATTTGTAGATCATTGGAAGTTGACCTTTTTCTTTAATTAAATAGTTTTTTTATGTGCATTTTATATGTGCCCAGCATTCTGCCAGGGAGGCACCAAAAATCCTGTGTAAGACCAAGTGCAAAGACAAGTCAATCTGTCAAGAGAAAGATAAACACATAGTTTGGGGGGGAAAAAACAACAAGTTGTAGTACAGTATGCCATTCACTGATTTTTGTATTAAGTGGGAGGCTAGTTTTTATTATTTTTGTGTTGGAGTTGGTTTTTCTTTTACAAAGCAAGATACACAAGAGAAATGCTTAGGGTAGAATTCATGACCCAAGTCTATGGCAGACCAAGAAGACAGAATAGTTCTACCACACAAAATTGGGTAGCATCTTAAAAGATGAGCCAAGTAGAGCAAGGGGGTAGGGCAGTTCCTGACAGAAGAAACATGTACAGCCAAGACATAAACACGTTGTGTGTTTCAGGAATAATAAGTAGTACAGTGTGACAGTGTACAGTACCTGGCAGGGAATATAGTGTACATAAATCTGGAAAGATAGAGTTGAGACTACCTCAGCCATACTTCTTATACCAAATTAAGAAGTTGTGGTTTTTCTTTTCCTTTTCTGAAATTAGGTGTGGAAAGTCATTGAGGAAATTCCTTTAAACAGAGGGATGACATGACTAGATTTTTACTTCAGTATGACATCACTAAAGGAGCTTTGCCCAGTAGAGACACAATGCAAACTACAAATGCAAGCAACATAGTATTTTAAGCGTTCTACTAGCCACACTAAAAAAGTGAAAAGAAACAGGTGAGATTAGTTTTAATTATATATTTTACTAAACCAAGTATATCCAAAATATTGTTTCAACAACTAATCAGTATAAATGGATATACTGATTGCTAAATATACAGATTGCTAAATCTGTGTAATCCTTTATATATTTTACATTTACAGCCATCTCAATTCAGACTGTTTATAGCCACATGTGGCTTGTGATGACCTTACTAGACACTGCAGCTTTTGAGCACACACTATAGAAGATGAATGATGATAAGAATGAGATTAGAAATGAGAGGAAGAATCTTTTGGGTTAGTCCCAGTGAAAAATGGTGAGGGCCTGAACAAAAATAGTGGTGGGAGTGATGAGGACAAGTAAACAGAGCTTTTAAAAGAGTAGCATCGTGCTGTTGTATCTGCAACATTTTGCCCTGAACATGTGGTTTCTACGATTCCTCTGTGTTGAGGTGAGCAGCTGTGGTTCGTATGTCTTCGTTGCTATGTAACTTCCCATCCTAAGAGTATACTAACATGTTTTATTCATTTTCCTATTGCTCCCCCTTTTCCCATATTTTGATATTATAAACAATGTTCATGAATATTCTTATGCATGTGCTGTAGTATTCATAAGCAAGAGTTTCTCTTAGATCTAAGTGGACACTAATCCATTGTGACATTATTGCAAATACCTTTACCTAGTTTGTAGCTTGTTTTATGTTCAAAAGCTGACTTTTTATTTTAAAAAAGTTGTTTTTGTAATTGGGTTTAACAAGCTTTAAGCATAATGCATTTTTTTTTTAATCTTAAGAGATTCTTTTCTTCTCTGTGGTCACAGATATTCTTTTATATTGTCTTTAAATTTTTTAAAGACTTTTTACATTTAAGTATCTAGTCCATCCGGATCATTTATTGAACAGTCCTTCTTTGTATTAATTATCTATTGCTACATAGCAAATTACCTTACACTTAGCATTTAAAATAATAGACATTTATTATCATCATTTCTGTGGGTCAGTAATATAGGAGCAGCTTAGCTGAGTGATTCTGGCTCAGCGTCTCCCACGAGGTTGCAGTCAAAATCCTGCACTCCTTTCCTTGGTGATCTGTCTGCAGTGCCAGCTCAGTTAGATATAATTTGTCCGTGCACACAAGTCTGTTTCTGGCCTCTTCTGTTCTTACAGAAGGGCTGTACTTACCCTTTCTTGTAATGATGTGAGATGATGCACTGTATACGTGAGAAATGAAGTGAGGTGAAAGACTTAGGCATTGTGATGTAATCTGAGGCTGTTGATCTTCTGACCATGTGTTACAAGTACTTTAAGGCTTCTCTTCAACATTCAAATTGCCAGCATCACCACTCTTGAGTTTTGGGGCCATTGTTAAGTAAAATAAGGGTTATTTGAACACTGTCTTACTGTGATACCAGAATCTGAGAACCAATTAGGCTAATAGGTGACCCATGGATAGGTAGCAGATACAGTGAGAATACCCTGAACAGAGAGAATTATGCACATCCCAGGCAGAGTGTGATGGCACAAGATTTCATCACAGTACTTAGAATGGCGTGCAATTTAAAAAGTATGAATTGGGAACTTCCGCCAAGATGGAGGCATAGGTGGAAACACTGTGCCTTCTCCCACAACCAAGTTTGAATACAACTAAGGTTTGGAGAACAAAGACACAGCCAAAAGACAGAAAATTGAATTATATGGAAGTCCGACTACATCTAACCGTTCAACAGGGACGGTAAGAGGGGCGGAGCCAGCAGCGGAGCAGGGTTGGGCAGGACAGATCCGCCGACCTAGGTACGCAGGCAGCCCGGAACCAGTTGGGGTGCGGGGCAGACTGACCGAGGTCGCACATTCGAGCACAGTGAGACGGACCACACAGGCCCCAGGGGGCGAGGGCTGACGGTGGTGGCACACTCGCGTTCAGTGGGACAAACCAAGTGGGCCCAGTGACAGTGGCAGCTGCGGCGCCAGTGGGGGCCGCCGCGGCAGACGGCAGACAGCAGGCCATTGTTCCTCTTTGACCCCGCCCCCACATACAATGTCACAACCCAGCGACTTAGTTGCCCTGCTCTAGTGAACACCTTAGGACTCCGATCCTGCTACAGAACAGGCACGAACAGCCCAAAAGATGGCGCAAGAAGAACTCAAAGTCCCAGAGCCAATAACTCTCAGCGACCAAGAAATTGCCAGCCTCTCAGAAACACAATTCAAGACACTGTTTATCAGGATGCTCACAGAAATGGTTGATTATAGTCACAAATTAGAGGAACATATGAAAGGTAAACTAATTGAAATGAAGGGAGATGTCCAGGAAAGAAATAGTGATGGAAAGGAAACTGGAACTCAAATCAATGGAATGGACCAGAAGGAAGAATGGAACATCCAACCAGAAAGGAATGAAGAAATGAGAATTCAAAAAAATGAGGAGAGGCTTAGGAACCTCAGCATAGAGGATGGGTAGAAAATAGATAGGGGGGAGGGCAAGAATAGTGGGGGAAATATAGAATCTAAAGAACTTGAGACACGTGGTTATAAACTAAGGGGGGGAGAATGGTGGGGGGGAGTATGTGGGTGGAGGGGAATGAAGGGGGGGAATAGAACAACTGTAATGGTATAATCAATAAAATATATTTAAAAATAAATAAATAAAACGTATGAATTGTTTATTTATGGAATTTTCTATTTAATGTTTTCTTACTGAGTTTGGCAAATGGGTAAGGGTAGGCTACTTTATTCCAGACAGAGAGAATAGCCATTACAAAGGCTCCGGAGGAAGAGTTTCTCCTACATCTTTAAGGAATAGTAAGAAAACCATTTTATGTAAAGAGTTTTGGCAGGGGAAAGGTAGCAACACGAGGTCAGAAATATTAAGGGAGGAATGGGTCTTGTTGTAGACCATTTATGAACTTTGGTTTTTATTCAGAGGCAACTCAGAAGGTATTGAAGAGTTTTGAGCAGAGGATAGAATTTTCTGTCTTATATTTTTAAAAATTACTCTGGCTAATATATTGATAATAGACTGAAGCAGTGGCAAGGACAGAAGCTGGATCAATTTAGAAGGCTTTCAATGTATAATTTAGGCAAGAAGCAGTAGTGGTTTAGAACAGGATGTTGTGACGGTGGTAAGAAGTGATCTGATTATATATATGTGTGTGTGTGTGTGTATATATATATTTTGTTTTGTTTTGTTTTGTTTTTGTTTGTTTTTGTTTTTAATCCTCACCCAAGGAGCCCTAACTGGTATGGCTCAGTTGGTTGGGTGTTGTCCTGCAAAGTGACAGGTAGCTAGCTGGTTGAATTCCTGGTCAGGGCACATGCCTGGGTTGCGGGTTTAGTCCCTAGTTGGGGCATGTACTAGAGGCAGCTTGTTGATGTTTCTCTCACATTGATGTGTTTCTCCCCCTCTTTCTCCCTCTCTTCTAAAAATAAATAAATAAAAAGTTTAAAAAACCCTCACACAAAGATATGTTTTATTGATTTTAGAGAGGGTAAGGGAGAGAAAAGCATCGATCATTTGCCTCCCATAGGCACCCCAACCCATGATCAAACCCGCAACCTAGGTATGTGCCCTGACCAGGAATCGAACTCACAACCTTTTGTTGTATGTGACGATACTCCAACCAACTGAGCCAGCTGGAGCCCAAGTATATTTTTAAATAGAGAATAGAGCCATCAGCATTTGCTGAAAGATTGATCTCTTGGTCACTATATCATATCTGGGTTTCTTGTGGTGTGTTTTGTGTTTTGTTTTATAGAAAATTTAGAAGATACAAATAGAAAAAGGAATTAACTTCTGGCTTCTGTTCAGAAGTTACCACCGTTAAAATTTTGATGCATAACCTTTCTAGTTTTTGTTGCATGTAAATGCAGAAATGTAGACACACACACAATGCATTGTTTAAACAAACTTTATATGTAATGAACATTTTTCTGTATCATTAGCTATTCCCTAACACGTTAATGACTATACAATGTTTCATTGTATGAGTGACTTATAATTTATTTGGTTCCCCGTCAACATTTAGGGTGCTTCCAATTTTTTTGTTATGGATGACATTTGAGAGAGCATCATTACTTTTGTGTGTGTGTGTGTGGCATGATTACAGAAACAAATCTCCAGCTACTTTTTGAAATATGGGATACCCACAATGAGACCTCATAGGCTCATGAAATAGCATCCCTTTTTGGCATAGTGTCTTGGCTTTAAAAGTTACCTTTTTATTACAAATAAAAATATCTCCAATTTACTCATTTTGATTTTGATAGTAATAAATAAGACTTCTTCTGAATTTCATACTAATATTTAGTATGTACATGTGGAGTATGAGCAAATGAATTTTTATGCGGGCTGGTATACTAATTTCTATATTATATTCAGGGGAAAATAAAATCACATTTGTTGAACGTTGCAAGTAAATTTTTAAATGTTTTCCACGACCTACCTTTGAATTTGTATTTAAGAATTTTCATATTTTCTGTAATATGTATTTCTATAATGTTAAGTGATCCAGTTTTTAACAGTAATTTAAGTTTTAATGACCCATGTTTTGAGTGTAATAATGCTTCTCCTCCCTCCCTGCCTTTCATTTGTCTTACTTTGATTAGGTTTCTGCTATCTTTGCTTTTGCCACCTGTGGAGGTTATAAGGGCAAAACAGAAATTCTCGTGAAATGTCCTACAAGTCCTGAGAATAAAACAGTTACAGCTACTTTCGCTTATCCATTCAGGTGAGTTGTTTGTTTGTTTGTATGGTTTAACAACTCTTTTTACTTTCATATTGACTTTTTAAGATTTCCAGCAATTAATCTTGGGGATAGAAAGTTTTAAATTGCACCCTCATTTGTGGATAGTGATCATTGCTACTCAAACACCGTGGTACATAGACCAGTGCCTGTCTGCAAACTAATTTCCTGGTCTGTGGTGAAATAAGTATAGAAAACAGGAGTAAGCATTTAGAAACTATTATTTGACATTTTTATTCTGTCATTCTTCAGTGGACTAGAAATGCAAAAACAAAGCAGAAACTGCCCTATCACCATAGTGTGAAAAACCATGATGTGAAAGCAAACACAGCTTACTAAAACTCCAGATTTCTCATGTGTTTGCTATTCCTAAATAATAGTGTTCTTGATGTAGTTTTAGGACATGAATTTATTATGTGAAGTGACTTCCTTTGCTTTTATTAGCATAAAACTTTATTTTCTTTCTCTCAAATTAAACCAAATATTATGTTTTTGTGAATTCTTCTGTTCGACTTTAATATGCATTGAACAGTTTATTGAATATGTCCTGTGTTTAATTAAGCCAGGGTATAAAGCCTCTTTCACTTACGAACTACTTACTCGACCTTCTAGGACTCAATTTTTCTGTCCAATATATTGAAAATTACCTTTTAAGGTTGTTTGATGATTAAATGAAATCTTACATTAAAGATACAGTAGGTAGTAAATGCTTAGTATTATTGCCTCTCCATTTCCCAACCCTTCTCTAATAAATTTCTTGTACAAGGAACTGTTACTGCATCTTTAGGAATAAGTGCTCTTGTGATTTATGGATAGGGAAGATTAAAAGACAGTGTGAAGTTAGTGAGTAATTAAATCCAGGGTTAAAATGTGAATTATTATAATTGGCTCTCCTGATGCTAGTCATATAGACTCTGTCTCCTAGAATGGAATGTCATGTCTCAAATTGTAAATTATTTTGCATTAGCCCTCTTAATCTGTTAAAATTTTATTACAGGAAGATAGCATCTGGGTTTGTAAGTATTTAAATTCTGTCTATTCAGCTTATCACAAATCAATTACCAGGTGTAATTTACAATTTATGTATGATTTATGAATGTTTTAATTTACTTAAATATTTTAATTTTTCTTTTTTTCAAAAGGAAAGTGTTTTTGATATGCAGGGTGGGCCAAAAATAGTTTTACACTTGTGAGTACACGAAACACAGTTTATTCTTGTATTATTGTTTGCTAATTATTGTATTATTTTTCATGGAGACAACTGGACACCTCCTTTGCCCACCCTGTTTTAGGGGAGTACTTTTTGAAATGTCATTTCAATACTCTGTCTACATATTTCTGTCTCTGCTGGGAACGTCCAGGTAATTAATAAATTTGTTTGAACCTTTTTAATAGGTTGAATCAAGCATCATTTCAGGCACCTCCAAGTGTAAATGTGTGTGATACAGATTGGAAACATTATTTCCTTATTGGAGATTACTCTTCTTCTGCACAGTTCTACGTTACATTCGCAGTCTTTATTTTCCTGTACTGCATTGCTGCTCTTCTGGTCTATGTTGGTTACATAAACATGTATCGGGACAATCGAAAACTTCCCATGATTGTAAGTAATTACTTTCTTTTTATACAAGAATAATTTGTATGAGATAAATATACACTATACTTGTAGTAAAATACAGAGGTCCTTACGCTGGAAATAAAAATTCTTGGCATAAGCTAGTTCAGTGTATTTTGACCTGTTTGCCATGAGCTTTTTCCTGTTGTCATGTTTAAGTCAATTTTTTTTAGCATGTTTTCAGTACTCTTTCTGTACTCTGGTCTAAATTTTTTTATTTAAAATGTGATCCAGATAATTCTCTGAGAATTAAAGAATTCAGCATTAGTGG
The DNA here is from genome assembly GCF_014824575.4 of Sturnira hondurensis. Lineage (NCBI taxonomy): Eukaryota > Metazoa > Chordata > Mammalia > Chiroptera > Phyllostomidae > Sturnira > Sturnira hondurensis. The sequence goes on from NW_028081945.1 coordinate 301,887, forward strand.
TATTCATGAGCTAACTTGGAGACTTTAGATGGTTTTCACTGGGGGAAAATTCAAATATGTGATAAAGCATACTAGGTTGGTTGTAAGCAGCAGAGAAAAATAAGTAGAATTGCTACCCATACTAGTAGTCTCATAACTGTGTTACTAATTCTTACCTTTTTTTCTCCCTTCTCAAAGACCCTCTACAGTGTCTTATTGAGGTTAAGACTCAGGAATCAGTAGACCACTGCCCACAACTCAAATCTAATTCATTGTTTGTTGTTGTTTTAATATTTTATTTATTGATTTTAGAGGAGGGGAGAGAGAGAGAGAGACATTGATTTCTTGTTCCACTTATTGATGCATTCATTGGTTGATAATTGTATGTATCCTGACTGGGGATTGAATCTGCAGCCTTGGCCTATCTGGTAGATGCTCTAAGCAACTGAGCTATATCCAACAAAGTCCTGATGGTTTTGCTTTTTTAAAATGTTTTTTTAGAACATGGCTACATTTCATTATTTACATAATTGTCTATGACTGCTTTCATGCTACAGTAGCAAAGTTAGGTAGTTGTAATACAGGTAAAAAATACCCACTGTCTGGAATTTTTCAGGAAAAGTTTGCTGACTCATGGACTCAATTTCTTAATTTAAAAACTAATCCCGATAATTCTGTAAGAATTGTAGAATTCATCATTAGTGGTATTCATGAGCTAATTTGGAGACTTTAGATGGCAACAAGAATTTGGATTTGAAGGCCTAGCACCTTTCCTGGCTTCAAATAATCTCTAATATTTAGTTTGTAGAATCTGCCCTGGATTATTGGTTGAAGATTATTATTGAAAGGTAGTCTATGGGTTTAAGCTGGACCTCCACTACAGAAAAATAAGTATGAAGGCACTATTAGTGTTACTGACTTGAAAGGAGAGCAAAGGTGTTACTGGTCATCTCTGGTTATTTATGAAGCAAATTATCTAATAAGATAACAGGTTTTATTTATTATTTATTTTTTATTTTTGCTGCCTGGATCATAAGAATACAAATGGTAAGTAAGGAGTAAAACAGTCTTTTTTTATCCATATTTATTTTATTTCTTATATCTGAGAAGAGATTCTTAAACCTAACTGTTTCATAAAATATTTCTTGGTACTTAGGTGCCTTTCAAAAAAATTAGACATTACTTATTTGGAATACTTAATCAATAAAAATTATTTATTAGAAATCTCTAACTTTTGGGCGTTAAAGCCTTATCTAAAAAGAAACTATGATGATTCTCAATAATTTAAATTCTAAATGAAGACATTTCTTGCCTTATGTCATTATCTCAACAAATTTTAAGTTAAATTTATTAGTGATTCTTATATTTCTTATATTTTGCTTTGTAAGCTTTAAAATGACTACCCTTTTAAAAGTGGCATTCAAATCTATTTTTTTGTACATGGTTTTTCTGTCTAATAAAACTATAAAACTGATCTACTTGCATCATTCAAAAAGTTCAGTCATTTTCACCTCAGAGTGATCAAATAGTGGTCCTATAGAGAAAGAATCCAGAATTAGTTCCTTAAGTGGTTTTTATTCATATAATATTGGGTTGGCCAAAACATTTGTTTTTTTGTAAGATGGCTCTCGTAGTGTTTAGTTGTCTTTTACCTCATTTGAAACAATTTTGTTGGATTGTATTGTGACAGCTGTCATCACTGTGCATTTTAAAACAATCAAAATCAGTGAATTTTTGTGTAGACATTTTAGTATTAAAGATGGAAGAAAATACTTGACATTTTCAGTATATTGTGCTTTATTATTTCAAGAAAAGTAAAAACGCAACTGAAAAACAAAAAAAAAGAGATTTGTATAGTGTGTGGAGAAGGTGCTGTGACTGATCGAACTTGTCCAAAGTGGTTTGCAAGGTTTCGTGCTGGAGATACCTTGCTAGACGATGATCCATAGTCCAGGTAGACCAGTTGAAGTTGGTAGCAATCAAATTGAGACTTTAATTGGGAACAATCAACGTTATACAACGCAGGAGATGGCCGACATACTCAAAATATCCAGATCAATAAAGTTATTGGTGAAAATGAAATGTCTTTTATTTTACAGAAAAAACTACCCAGACCTTTTGGGCAACCTGATATAAAATAGATGCTTCTTGTCTGTAAAAGTTCAGCTTCTAAATTAAATTTTGAATTCTGATTTTTGGCTCTCCTGATGAGAGCCAAATTTGAACATAGAAATGTAAAGTTTTCTTGAGATACCCAAATTTTTAAATATAGCTAGATATGACATATTTATTTTAAAGTACTGTTTGTTAATGAGGATAGGATATATGTTTTTAGCAGAGTTCTCAATTCTCTGCTAAGGTGTTTCTAAGACCTTTTCAATTATGATATTTTATATCAACTTAGTTCCCTTTTTTAAGTAAATGTAGTACTTTTCTGTGTTAAATAGCAGGAGCTTAAGGGCTCTAGGCCATATGGAGAGTCAGAAATATTGTAAAACAAAATCAAACAAAGATAGGTTGTCTCAAATCCTAAAACTCTGTTATTAATCATGTTCTTGATTATTGGTAGGACTAGGGCTGCCACAGGCAGCTGCAGGTTGTAAACTGCAGAACTCCAGGCATGCGTGGTGCATCTTTACTGGAGTTCTGAGTAGGACAAAGGCTATCTTCAGAGCCCCATATTTCTCCCACTTCTCACCCTAGGGTTACTTTGTGCATCATTTTGAGAAAAGTTTTTGAAGTCTGAGAATGTGGTGCCTTAAGCCATCAGCAAAATAGATTTAAAGAGCATAATCACGATGGGGAAAAACGGCATTATTTTTAATTACAAATTTGGAGGGAAGAAACCTGAAAATTAAGATGATTTGATATATGTTAGTCAAAGCTGTAAACTTTAGTTCAGAGATACCATTTTAACATATAATAACCTCATATACACTATTTATCAGTTCTCCAAAAGGCATTGTATTTCTAGCAAGTGTTTAGGCAATAAACACAAAAGTACCTGCCACAAAAGTACAGCAGCAAAAAGGAAAGGACTTCCTTATTGCAAAAATTTAAGCTGTAGTGTTTCTGTCCTTTTCTCTTTGATCTGCATTTTTAAGAGGTCCTGTAACAGTGGAGAGTTCAAATGCAAAATGCAAGTACTTTCCATGTTCGTCATTAATTATATTGTTTTTGGTTACCTAATCAAGATTTTTATTCAGTGTCATCTTGGCCAGGTAGACAATCTATACATAACACAGTTTCTATATCTCCTAAGTAGTCATTGGTGTTTATCCTAAATAAATAAGAGCTGGCTGGCAAAACTAGATAAAAAGTAATCAGACTCATTTTAAGAACAAAACACTTCTGCGCTAAGCTCCAGAGCCCATTCTTGAGCTTGGAGAGAGTTTTGCTGCAGTTGTATACAAACTCATAGCCTTGCATGTAGCTTAATATATAAAAAACATTAAAAGATACAAATTTTACATTATTTCCACTTTGATCATTAAAGGAAGATCAAACAAGTTGGAATTTATACTTTATATTATAACAAGTGCATATTTTAAAAAGTGGCTTTTAGATCTTTGTAACAATACTAGTTGACAAAATTTTAGTTTTCCAACAGAATAGGTAAAAGAGTAATTTTTTTCCTTATTCATGTTAGTAAAATAAAAAAACTATCTAAAATGTTAAAAGCTTCAGTCCTATTTTTAGAAATGTAAGAAGTAGCAAAGATTTAGTAGAAAATTACTAGGGTAAGGTATTTTCAGAGAGATTTCTTTCTTGTTCTTTCTTATTATAATGAGCGTTCTTAAAATTTTGTGATCATGAATCAAACAGAAGCCTTCTGGATATGTGCTTTTCACCATTTCATTGTCTGTATCACAGAGAATTAAATTTAACTGAAGTTAGTTTTGCTAGAACAATATGAAAAAGCAGGAGAAGGGTAAGGGAGCAAAGAGTATATGCAAGGGATGTAAGGAAGGACCTTAGAATATACTAAGTTAAGGAGGGAAATGAGAGCGGATGTGAGATTGAGAGACAGTGAACAAGTGGTAAGATCAGATTGTAGGTCTTGATGGGGTCAAGAGGTATTTGTGAGGTTGGGGTGCCAGAGGGAGGGAGCCAGAAAGAGGAGTGAGATCACTGAAGTAGAGATTAAGGAAGGACAGTTATTGGTGATAGCAGGGTCTAAAGTATGAGCGTGGGAGTGAGTGGTTCAGGTATGATTGTGTAAGGGCTATGTAAAACCTTGACTTCTAGTGTAAATATCTTTTACTCCTAAAGAGATGATTAAGTCTTACTTTGTGTTGTAGCTCAGGATTTGGCTAGTGATAATACACAGCAATGTTTATGATGTTGACTATGCCCTTTTCTATAAAGTGTATCATGAAGACTGTTTCTCAGTACCATGGGATTCAATGTAATCTCATTTCCTTCATTATAGGTTTAGATTTAGTATTTTTAAATTAACTATTCATTATTAATTCACACTTCTTTCTACTTTAGGACTTTATCATTACTCTTGTTGCCACTTTCTTGTGGCTGGTGAGCACTTCAGCCTGGGCAAAAGCTCTTACAGATATTAAAGTAGCTACTGGTCACAATATTGTCCAGGAACTCAAACCCTGCCAAAAAGTGATGTGTTATTTTGGCTCTGTGACTAGTATGGGATCCCTAAATGTATCTGTGGTATGTATGCAGTATTTATAAAATATTTTATTTTACTTATTTGAAAAACCTTACTAGTAATTTAAGAAAACAACAGCTTTTAATGATTTCTGGGTGTGTTGGTTTTTATTTTTACTAAACAGTCAGAATCCTGGTCACTCTATAATCTTTATAACAACAAAGAAAAGTTTTTTAAAATTAGGAAACAGGTTTGAATAAGATTATATTTGAGTCTTTCTTTTCATTGAAATTGACTAGATAAGACTTTTACCTGAAAGGTACTCTATATGCTGGCATTACACTAAGGACATTAGACTTATATGTTAAATTATCCAACAATCCTAAGAGGAATGCAGGAGGTGGTGTTATTATCTTCATTTTTACAGCTGGGAAACAAATGTAGCTCATATTACTTTATCCAAGTGGACACAACTAGTAACTCAGCAAGCCAAGGTTTGAACCACATCTGACTTGAGAGCTTGTTCTCTAATTGGACTCACTCTGAGTCTATGAAAATAATAATTTTTATGATTTCTTAAATCACCTAAAAAGTTAGGTCTGCATAAATGTATGTGTTCTTTAGTCCTCTATTCTACCAAAACACTTATAAATGTATTATTAAATATAATATTAAAGGAGAGAATATATTATATTTAAGGAGATCTTGTGTCTTTTCCAGAAAGTCTTGGGTAAAATCAGCACTGCCTTATAAACTAATTTAGCCATATTTTTGCTTTATAACTTTGTAATTGAAAAGTCAGTTTTTAATAGTTTACTGATGATATCTGAGATGGACAGTTTCAGAAATTTTCTATAGACAAATATGCAAAAAGATATAAAATGTTTGGCCTACAGAAGGCCAACTAGATGATAGTTTAAAGCTTCTTATCTTACTCTCTGTTTTTTTATAAATCTAAGAATATATTACATTTCTTGTCTTTAGAAAAAACTGTGAAAATAAGGTAGCTTCAATTTATCCATCTCTGAGACTTTCCTCTTGTCAGATTTATAGCTGGGAAGACTAGTTTCTTTTAGGTTGACTAATGTGAGATGTGAAATAAAGTTCTTCTGACTCCTTTCCTGGCTGCAGCTGTTGGAGTAGAAAAGATGGTAGGTAATATAGGCAGGTAAAGTGAGGAAATAGGAAATATAAAACCACCAGTCATGGTTTTATGTATTACAGATTTAGAGATTTACCTTTATTTCATTGGGAATAAGTCATTATATATCTGAATTTGATATTGAAATGTAAAGTCTTCCTTTTTTATTCTACTTCGTATGTAGTTTAAGCTTTAAATGAAATAATGATATACTGCCTAGAAATGTTAAATATTTAAAGGAAAACTAAGATAGCTATGATTTTTAAGAAGATATTAGACCTTCATGTTTATTTTTCTCTTTCTTAGATCTTTGGCTTTCTGAATATGATACTTTGGGGAGGAAATGCATGGTTTGTGTACAAGGAGACCAGCTTACACAGTCCATCAAATACTTCTGCTTCCCACAACCAAGGAGGTATTCCACCTCCTTCCGGAATATAATTACAGGGAGAAATACACTGTATGAAATGTACATCTATACTATGACCTGTTGCCAACATCTTGAGACACACTATTTGTTTCTAATAAAAGTAATGACTTTTTCAGTAAATTGGTGGGTTTAAAATTTTGCTGCTTTTTTTACATAAAGCCTGTGCCTTTCCTAGAAATTTAAGGTGTAAATGTATTCTCACATGTAAATCTAAAAATTCAGGGGCCTATTATGAGGTGATACATTTTTAAATGAACATTAATTTCATCACTAGGTTGTTTACATCTTAAGCCTTGAAATATATGTTCATTCAGAAAAGACTTAATTATCATAATAGGAAGAAAGTCTCTATTTGGAATATACACTACTGTCAGTTTGTACAGATTATATAGCTGTGACCTATCTGGTTAAGAAAGTCTTGATTACATAAATCATATTTAGAAATAAACATTTAGTTCATAATTCCAGAATTTATATCTGAACATTGTTTATGTGTTATGAAAGCTTTTAATTGCAGAGACTGTGTGTGTTACTTCTGTTTTTCTATTAAGGACCTTCAGTACTTAATAGATATGCTAAAGTGTTTTGGGAGTGGGGATTGAAAATTTCTAATAGATTTATAGTTAATTTAGTAATTCTGTCACATGAGATGTAAACTTCCATTATGCTGAGTGTTTAATGTAATAGAGTTGCTATATAAGAAGAAATAACATGGTTCAACTAGATACTTTGATATATATGGGCATTACTCTTAGTGATATTTGTTTGCTATCCTTGGTTGCTTGTACCACTTAAGTTTAGGATGAGACCTGTTCTTCTTGAAAGTAGGATGAAATAACCCGAGTTTTTTTTTGTTTTTTTTTTTTTTTTTTTTTTTTTTGAAGACCCTACTCGTAAGTTTAAAAAATTAAGATTGCCTTTTACTTTTGGAACATTTTAACACTTAGTTTCAATGAAGTTGGTATTTTGAATTTATATTGATATTGCGAATATAAATGCAACTCAGATTTCATGTTTCTTAATGTTTATTCTTATATCACAAATGAATGATTAAGGAATTGTGTATTATAAACAAGGAACCTTTGATATTTTTAATCTGATTGCCATTGAGGTTGGTGATTTTTCTTTCTATTTATTGGCCACTTACGTTTATCTTATTCTGTATTACCTGCTCGTCTTCATGGTTTGTGCTTTTTGTGTCTGTAGGTATATTCTGAATTCAGGGCTTATTCACATTCTGCTTCTTAATCTTTTTATTGTACAGGGCCAGATTTCCTATTCTGACCACTTGATTGTTTATTTGTGAAGCACACCTTGCTATTGCCTTATTTCTGTTGATTTTATTCATGACAAGAATTGTCAGTATTGAGAATATCTATTATGCAACCAACTTAATAAAGAAGTTAAAAGAAAGAGTGCACTGATTGTTATATTACAAAGAAAACTTCATCTTAAAGGTATGAGCAGTGCAAAATGGAATTAATTTCCAAAGCAAGTAATAGAATATCACACAAGTTTTAAAAAAATATTTAGCAGGGGTCATTTTTTGGCCTTTAGGCTAAGATCAAGTGTAAAAATATTTAGCAGGGAATAAAGAGACAAAAAGTACTTTGGAGACCCTGGTCATATCCATTTTCTTTTAATTTCATCTTAAAAATGTTCATTTATATCTTTCAGGTTAAGTTTTTATAAGCCTTTTCTAATTGACTTCAGTTAGGCACAGTACTTCTTTTTTTTTTTTTGGTAAGATTTTATTTATTTATCTTTAGAGGGGAAGGGGAGAAGGAGAGAAATATCAGTGTATGGTTGCCTCTCATGAGTCCCCTGCTGGGAACTGGCCTGCAACCCAGGCATGTGCCCTGACTGGGAATCTAACCACGATCATGTGGTTCACAGGCCTGCGCTCAGTCCACTGAGCTATACCAGCCAGGGCTAGAACTTCTTGATTGTGTATTCTGGGGAGCAAAACTGAAATTTAATCTTGGCTTCACCATGTTCTAACTAACTTTGGGCAAATTATTTATCTTCTGTGTGCCTCAATTTGCTTATTTCAAAAATGGGAATAGGGCCCTGGCTGGTGTGGCTTAGTGGGTTGAGCACCAACTTGCGGACCAAGTAGTCACAGGTTTGATTCCCAGTTAGGGCACGTGCCTGGGTTGTGGGCCAGGTTCCGGATGGGGGGTGTGCAAGAGGCAACCACACATTGATGTTTATGTCCCTCTCTCCCTCCCTTCCCCTCTGTCTAAAAATAAATAAAATTTTTTTAAAAAATGGGAATAAGAATATTGCTGACCTAAGAGTATTTGAAGATGAAGTGAGTTAATAAATGTAAAATCCTTAGAAACTGTGTTGAGCATATAGCAGATTGTTTGTTAAGTGTTGACTAAGATGACTAAGTTGATAGCATCTAGTATACAGACTCTTAACCTGGAGTCCATTGGGCTAGACAGGGGAAGGGTGGTAGTCTTGGACAGAAGGGCAAGATAAACTTCAGGATTACATGGGCCTCCCTTTATATTCCTCAAAAGAGTCTGGGATATTTTGGTGTTTATTTTGGTATTTATTTTTCTGTTTGTGATAGATACACGTAAAGTTAATGAGGTTAAAAGTTAATGAGGTTAATGAGGAACTGGCGTAGCTCAGTTGGGCATTGTCTCACATACCATAAAGGTCACTTGTTCAGTCTGGTTGGGGCACACACTTAAATTGCAGGTTCAGTCCCTGGTTGAGGCACATCGCTGTTTCTCTACTGCTCTTCCTTCCTCCCTTCCCCTCTCTCTCAAAGTAAATAAAGTTTTTTTTTAACTTAACTACCATTGAGATTACAGTAGGTCTAGAATGGAGTCCATTTTGTTGCCTTTCACTCTCTCATTTTGAGTCAACATTAAAGGATTAAGCAATTTAAGTATATTTCCAGCACAGAACAAAGCAATAAAAGCTCTGTGATACTTTTTATCAATATGAAGCAGTGCTACTCAAACTTTGATATGCATACAAATCACCTGAGGAACATGTTAAAATGCAGATTCTGCTTCAGTAGGTCCAGAGTGAGGCCTAAAATTCTAATTTCTCCTGGCTCCAAAGTGATGCTGACAGCTGCTAATCAGTGGATGAATTAGATTAAATATTTTCCTCTCTAGCCCTAGCTGGTGTGGCTCAGTAGATTGAGTGCCAGCTACGAACCAAAGGGTCGCCTACTTGATTCCCAGTCTAAAGCACATGCCTGGGTTGCAGGCTGGGTCCCCAGTAGGAGATGCATAAGAGGCAGTCACACATTGATGTTTCTCTCCCTCTTTGCCTCCCTCCATCCCTCTCTCCCTTCCTCCCTCCCTTCCCCTCTAGAAGTAAATAAATCTTTATAAAATATTTTTTCTTCTCAGCCCTGGCTGGTGTAGCTCAGTGGATTGAGCGCGGGCCTGCGAACCAGAGGATCGCGGTTCGATTCCCAGTCAGGGCACATGCCTGGGTTGCAGGCCAGTTCCCTGCAGGCCAACTCCCAGCAGGGGACGCATGAAAGGCAACCATACATTGATGTTTCTCTCCCTCTCCTTCCCCTCTAAAGATAAATAAATAAATAAAATCTTTTAAAAATATATATATATTTTCTTCTCTAAAAACATGATCATTAAAAGCACAGCTCATTTGGAAGTGATCTTGCCAAAATGAGAAATTTGTCATTTTGATTTTTGGGGATTGTGACGATGGCAAATGGAGTGTGGTAAATACCCACAGATTTGCAGGTTATGATGGAATCAAACTGAAATGGAAACAATGAGTTACTTTATACCTACTACAATAAGTGAATTTAGCAGAGTTGTTGCATACATAATAAATTTGTAAAAATCAATTCGTTCTATATAATAAAGTAGCATCAAAAACAACTACTTGGAGGTAAATCTAACAAAATGTATAGAACCTGTACACTGAAAACTACAAAACAGTGCTGAGAGAAGTTAAACCTCTATAAGCAGTTGTATGTTTTCATGAGTCAGAAAATTCAGTATTAAGATGTCAGTTCTTCCCAAATTGATCTACAGATTCAATAAAATTCCAGTAAAAACCCCAAAAGGCTTTTTTAAAAGAACTGACAAGCTGATTTCTAAAATTCATAAGGAAATGCAAAAGGCCTCTAATAACCAAAACAGTTTGAAAAAGTTGTAGGACTAACACTGACTTCAAGACAAAGCTACAGCAATGAAGACTGTATGCAGTATTAGCATCAAGATAAATGAAATGAGTCAGTGGAACAAAATACATAAAAATTAGCTCACACCTTATACGGTTAGCTTATTTTTGTACAAAGTTACATAGGCAGTTTGGTGGAGAAAACAGCTTTTTAAGAAATGATGGAACCATTATATAACTAGATACCAAACAAAAACCTTTGATCAATTTTTTGGCACCACATAGAAAAATCAACATTAGCCCTGGCCTGGAGGCTTAGTAAGTTGGAACATCTACCCATACACTAAGGTTGCAGGTTCAGTTCCCGGTCAGGGCATATATCTAGGATGCAGGTTTGATCCCCATTTGGGGTGCCTATGGGAGACAATTGGTTGATGTTTCTCTCTTTTCCTCTTTACAATCAATAAACATCCTCAGGTGAGGATTAAAAGAAAATGGAGCATGGTTCAAGATGTAAAATGTACAACTATAAGGACTTCTAGACAAGAAAAATATATTTATGACTGGGTTATGCAAAGGTTTCATAGATACATAACAAAACCACAATCCCTGAGGAAAATTTGATAAATTGAAATTCCAAATCTAAAATGTCTGTTCTTTGAAACACTAAATGAAATGACAAGTCCAATAGTGCACTTGTACCTACACTATCAAACAAAACTCAGAAAAATGAAAAAGTTGACGAGTTGAATTGCTACTTTACCTAAGGGATACAAATAAGCACATAAAAAGAATCTCCACATTTGCCATTACAAAAATGCAAATTAGATCCACAGTGAAATACACACCTATTAGAATGGCTAAAATGAAAAAGACTGACCATGCCAACTTTTAATCTTTTTTAAATTTACTTTTTTTAATATTGTTCAGGTACAGTTGTCTTCATTCTCTCCCTCCCACTCCCCCCACCCCAGCCATTTCCACCTCCCACCCTCAATCCTACTACCCTTTGGCTTTGTCCTTGTGTCCTTTATACATGTTCTTTGACAATCCCCCTAATCCTTCCAATATCCCTTCCTATTTCTCCTCTGGTTACTGTCAGTTTGTTCTTAATTTCAATGTTTCTGCTTATATTTTGCTCGCTTTTGATTATTAGGTTCCTCTTATAGGTGAGATCATATGGTTTTTGTCTTTCACTGCCCGGCTTATCTGCAAGGAGGACATACAGTGGGCCCAGAGTCATGAAAGGATGCTCAGCATCACTAGCCATCAGAGAGATGCAAATTAAAACCACACTGAGATACCACCTCACATGGGTTAGAATGGCCATCATAATTTACTTTTTATATTTGCTTTCCCCCATACCTTCCTCTTAGGCAGCCATCAGCTTGTTCTCTATATATATCATTCTGTTTCGGTTATGTTTATTCATTTTTTTACATTCCACAAATAAGATTGTATGGTATCTGTATATCTAACATTTCATTAAGCATTAATAGCCTCTGGATCCATCTATGTTGGCAAGGTGCCATTTTTTATTGCTGAATAATATTCCATTATGTATATGTACCACATCTTATTTATTCATTCATCTATTGATGAACATCTAGGTTGCCTCTATATCTTGGCTACTGTAAATAATGCAGTGAATGTAGGGGTGCATATATCTTTGAATTACTGGTTTCATTTTATTCAGGTAAATAGAAGTGGAATTACTGGGTTGTGTGATAGCTATATTTTTAATCTTTTGAGGAACCTCCATATTGTTTTCCATGGTGCCTACACTAATTTACAATCCCACCAATAGTATATGGAGGATTCCCTTTTCTCCACGTCCTCTCCAACACTTGTTTGTTGATACACTTATGATGGCCATTCTGGCAACTGAGAGGTAATAATCTTGTGATTCTAATTTGCACTTCCTTGATGATTAGTGATGTTGCACATTTTTTCATGTCTTTTGGCCATCTGAATATGCTCTTGGGAGAAATGTCCGTTCAGATTCCCTGCCCGTATTTTTAACTGGATTGTTTGGGTTTTTTGTGCTTCATTGTACGAGTTTAGTATATATTTTGGATATTAACCCTTTATCAGATGTTCGATAAAGGGTCATCATTTGTAGATATCTTCTTCTGTTCGATAGGTTAACTTTTCATTTTGTTGATGGTTTCCTTTGCTGTGCAAAAACTTTGTAGTTTGATGTAGTCCCATTTATTTTTTCTTTTGTGTCCCTGGTCAAACAGATATATCCAAAATGATATTGTTATGAGTAGTGTCCAAAGAGTTCACTGCCCCTGTTTCCTTGTAGGAGTGTTATTGTTTCAGGTGTAACATTTAAGCCTTTCATCCATTTTGAGTTTATTTTTGTACATGGTGTAAGAAAGTGATTCTCATTCTCTGTGTGTGTGTGTGTCTCGTGTCTCTCTGTCTCTGTCTCTTTGCATATATTGGTCCAGTTTTGCCAACACTTACTGAAGAGACTGTTTTTACCCCATTATATATCCTTGCCTCCTTTGAAAGGAGCAGAAACTTTAAAGAAATAATGGCTGAGCCATTGTTGGTGTGGCTCAGTTAGTTGGAGCATCATCCCACAGACCAAAGGATCATGGTTTTGACTCCCAGTCAGGGCACATGCCCAGGCTGTGGTTTGATCCCTGTTTGGAACACATTCGCGAAGGCAGCCAATTGATGTCTCTCTCTCAAATCAACAGGTCTCTTCTCTTTTTTTCCCTCATTCTAAAAGCAATAAAAAAGAAGTCGAATTTTAAGTAGAAAATTTAAGTAGAAAAGGGAGGGCCATACATAGAAATAAGAAAACATAAGAAACAGAAAAACCTTACAAGTAAAGCCAAATATTCAATAAACACAGATCAGACATTTTAAAAGCTGCTATAAAGGGCCCTGGCTGGTGTAGCTCAGTGGATTGAGCGCGGGCCTGTTAACCACACGATCGCAGTTTGATTCCCAGTCAGGGCACATGCCTGGGTTGCAGGCCAGTTCCCAGCAGGGGACTCACGAGAGGCAACCATACATTGATATTTCTCTCCTCTCCTTCCCTTCCTATCTAAAGATAAATAAATGAAATATNGAGGGCCATACATAGAAATAAGAAAACATAAGAAACAGAAAAACCTTACAAGTAAAGCCAAATATTTAATAAACACAGATCAGACATTTTAAAAGCTGCTATAAAGGGCCCTGGCTGGTGTAGCTCAGTGGATTGAGCGCGGGCCTGTTAACCACACGATCACAGTTTGATTCCCAGTCAGGGCACATGCCTGGGTTGCAGGCCAGTTCCCAGCAGGGGACTCACGAGAGGCAACCATACATTGATATTTCTCTCCTCTCCTTCCCTTCCTATCTAAAGATAAATAAATGAAATATTTTTTTTAAAAGCTGCTATAAAGGTTTAAAGAAAAAGTATGAACTCAAACTACAGAAAGTAGTTAGGAGATAAACAACATAGAAGTATCAAAAAGTCTGATGTCAAAAACAGCATGGATGGAGGAGTAAAAATGTAGTCTGTGTAGCATATATATCAGCTTAAAATAAACTGTTACAGATGAAGAATGATATACATTAACCTGATGGTAACCATGAACCAAAAACCTAAAGAAGATACACAAAGAACAAAGAGAAGGGAACTCAAAGTCTAAAGAAAAACAGCAAACGAAGAGATCAAGAGAAGAAGAAAGGAACAGAAGAGAACTATAAAACAACCAAAAAGCAATGAACAAAATGGCAATTCTTATCTATTTTAAATGTAAATGGATTAAATGCTCCAATAAAAAGACATAGGCTGAGTGGATTTAAAACATGACCCATTTATATGCTGCTTACTAGAAACTCACTTCAAATCAAGAGACACAGACTGAAAGTGAAGGGATAGAAAAAAGATATGTAAATAGTAATCAAAAGAAAGTTGGATTAACAGACAAAATAGACTTTAAAACGAAAAAGGAGGATATAATCATAAATATTTACATACCCAACATAGGAGCACCTAGCAATACAGTATAAAGCAATTGTTAATAGAAAGGGAGAAATCCACAGTAATATAATTGTTGTAATATAGTTGTTGGTATGGTGCGTGATGTTTTCCTAGAAACCTGAGTGTTTGGGGTATTATATTAGAAGACTCTGGGACTTAAGTCTTCTGTTTTAGCAGGCTGCTTCTGAGGCCGTTCCAAGAAGGGGAGAGCCACCTCTTTAGAGCCAAATGTGGATGGAACTGTAGGCTCTTCATTAGCCATTGCTGGTGTGTGTGTGCAGTGGGACCTCAGTTTTTTGTGGTGTTTGGCCAAAGTACAATGATTATTGTCTGAAAGGGTTTTGGGGGTGGGGTTTTTTTGGGGTTTTTTTTTTGGTTTTGTTTTTGTTTGTTTGTTTGTTTTTTGGCTAGGCTTTTTCTTGTTCTTTAACTCGAAAGGGTCAGGTGTTGGGTTTGGTTGTTTGTTTTGACGGGGAGTGGGTCTGCACCTATTGTTTCCAGATTGCCAGCTTCTTCAGCTTCAAGTCTGAAATTTATGAGGTAAAAAGTAAATCCAGAGAATTCACTTCGTGTTGTGTGTCCCTTGGGTCCCAAGGCTCCTAGCCAGTCTTTCTTTATCTCTCTACCTTTCAGAAACTTTTGTTTTATATATAATGTCCCAGGTTTGCAGTTGTACTTAATGAGAGAAACAGGGAAAGTACATCTAGTCTATCTTTTAGGAAGCAGAATCTCTCCTTGTTTTCTTACTCACCAAACTACATTTTTAGTTAGTGAGGAAAGGGAAGACTTAGTAAAAAAAAATACTGTTATCTCTCTTTTAGTCATTGGTTTCCTCCTGCTTAGTACAATGACCGGAAGTGCTAAAATCATCAAAGTATGAAAGTTGTTCTGACACAAATTTTTCCCTTTCCAGGAACTCAAACCAAATGGTCACTTTGTAATTTCATTTTAAATTAGAGGTTGTGTTGATGCCCTCAGTTTTACCTATAATCTGAGAGGAGATAATTGGACATTTAAAAATTATTTTATTAGAGATAAAACTCACTTTATAAATGGGATCAGAAGAGTAGCAAGTTTGAGAGTGGAAACAACATTCACTCTAGTTCCAAATCAGAAGCAAATCTGGACTTTTTTTTTCCTGTTGAACCATGTTACTTCTAGTAACAGTTTTCTTTTGTTGGGATTTTCAGGAAGATGATAGAGTGGAACTTCAATTCTCAAACTTTACTCATTCTGGGAAACTGTTCAAGAAGTGATTTGTTCAAAAACCAAATCTTTGCTGCCTGAGACATGGATGATTGATCACATAGGTATCAGCACGAAAGATTGTCATGTAGAGAATCAAGACCTGAAGTTTTGTTAACACACTAAGATATTTTTTTCATGAACAACTTAGTCAAGAACTGAATTGTTTGAGAACCAAGACATTTGAGAACCAAGGTTTGACTGTATAAACTTACGTCAGCAAGGAATGCATTTGGTTGCAAATAACAAAAAGTCCTGTAGTATAGATAGAGGTGTATCTGTATCATGCAGCCAAATGCTTTAACCTCTGAAAAAGTAAATTGTGAATAAATAAATCAGTGCACAAACCTCATGTATTTACACCCCCTTCACATACACAGACACAAGGTCAACTCTGTCCAATGCTGCTGAGAAGTTAAATAAGGACTGAGAATTAACCATTGCATTCAATGATTTGGAGTTTATTGTTCTTGACAGGGGCAATTTCAGTGGAATTCTGGGAAGAACAGCCTAATTCAAGGAGTAACAATGATATGCAGTGAGAGAGTGAAACTAGCAAGTATAAATGCCTCATGTTTTGCTATAAACGAGAGCAGAGACTGGAAGGGATGAAGGAGAACAGAAGTCAAGGGAGAAATTCTTGTGTGCTTAGGATTTAAGCTATTACAGCATTATTTTTAAGCAGAGAGTATTGATTCACTTTAGGATGGAAAAAAATGATAATGCAAGGAGAGGAGGGATGATTGCAAAGTGGAGTCTGAGAAACAGAGAGGAAGGGACCTGGTACCCAAGAGGAAAGGTTGATCTTGGTAAAGTCAAAAACACAGTTTATCCATTATATTATAGAAAAACAGAACTTTTAAAGGTTTGTTGGTAGATGTGACAGTACTTAGACTAAGGAAGTTCTCTTCAATTGCACTTGTATTCTTGGTGAAATAAGCAAGGCCATCAACTGAGAATGAGCAGAGATGAAGTGTGTGTAGAGTTTTGAGCAGAGAAGAGAACATATGAAATGGAATACATAAAAGAGAAATAACATTTTACTGGAGGTCCTAACCTACACAATAAAGAAAAAAGTCAAATTTTAGAAAGCAAGAAACTAAACTGTTATTAACACATAATATATGTCCATGTAGAAAATCCAAAATGATATGCTAAGTAATTACTAGAATTACTGACTTTAGAAATATAGCTAAATATAAGATCAATGTACAAAAACTGCTTTCTATACAAGAATAACAGTTATAAAGCTTAAGAAAATATGTTATCTAAAGTAACAAAGATTAGGAAGAGATAAATCTAATAGAATATATAATATTCTTTCTTAAGAAAACTATAAAACTCTGAGTTATAGATTTAGTTGAATTCCAATCAAAATTCCAAAGTTTTGGAAAACTTTGACAAGCTGATTCTTGTGTTACAGATTTTTCTTATGGAATAGCAAAATCTCCCAAATAACAAGACACACCTAGTGGTGGGAGAATATGGTAATATGGTAACATGTTACCTTAATATGGTAACATGTTAAAGAACAACAAACTGACCAATAGAATAAAAGAAATGTTTTAAAAAGAAGCATGTGCAAATATGTAAATTTGAAACATGACATAGGTGATACTGCAGATTCAATGTCCAGAAAGTGCCTAGCACATAATAGGTGTTCAGTATATATATTGACTTGCTTTGGGATAAATAAATGAGTAAAAAAAAGTAATCTGTAATACTTTATACTGAGATAACTGCTTATCCATATTTTAAAAAAGAACTAGGTTCCTCCCTCAGACTATAATTAAAATCAATTTTACATTATTGAAAACCTAAATGTGAAAGGTAAAACTTTAAAATTTTGAAAAGACTATGGAACAATATGTGGACTTTAGGGTAAAGAAGGATTTCTTAGACAAAAAATTGTTCATTATAAATGATATAATAAATTCAGCTATATTAAAGTGAAGATGAATGAATTATATTGACATGAAACAACACACATCTCAGAAACCTAAGTTAAAAGAAGAAATTACAGAGGACTGCAATAAGAATAATTTTACTAAGCTCAAAAAGAAGTGAAGGAAACTACTGTATGGGTATACTTTGACATTTGGTAAAAAAAAAAAAATTTCTTAAAAGGCGAGAGAATGATACAAAATTCAAAACATGCTGTCTTTGGAGCGAGAGGATTGGGAGCGAGGAAGAACATGTGGGGGGTTCAACAGCACTGGTAGGGTCCTAGTTCATAATCTGGGTGGTAGGTTTATGTGTTATAAATCTAGTATTATACTTCATTATGAAAGATGGTGCATAAACTTTTGGGAATGTATCAAATATTACATAATAAAAATATTTAAGGGGGAAAAACAAAGTAAAAATGCAGGGTAAAATATGCCAAATGAGACTTGGAGACAACTGCTGTGAATGGAGGCAATGCTCATCTATGGCTCTTTTCAGCTTAACTAATTTTTACTGCATACAGTAATAAACACAAATCCTAGCTCATTGTTTACTGTCTAATCAACACTGTTGGCTCATCATGCATCATTCTGCTTCTTCTACCACCTTGTGCAAGGCAAGGGACTGGCTGTCCTATTGCCTTCCTGCATGAATTCTGTCTCACCTCCATGGCAGCCTCCTCATTACTGCCAAAACCACTCTTGTTCCTGGCATTAGGTTTGAGTTACAGTGTTTCTCTCTGGCTGCCCTAGAGACAGCAGGAACTTAGTTCTGCCTTCTCCTCCTTCATATATACACATATTTCCTTCTCTATGGGTTGAGTTCTGCCTTCAGTAGCAAAGGATCACAATCACTCTGATTCCCACCCTTCCCCCCTACAAAAAAATATACCCATTGTAATTTACTTTGGGGAAAAAAGGAAAATTCCTTACCTACACATATGTGTAAAATTTTGGGTGTAGTTAATTATGTTACATGGCTGGGATGATTAGATGATTTACTAGAAGAAATATGGAACAGAAAGAAGAAAGTCTTGTAGTGATTTGTTCAGCCAGTCATCATCCTCTTTAAAGTTGTGGCTTTGAGTTTTTTTAAGTAAAGAATATGTTTCCATACTCCCCATAATAATTTTATTTTTTTTGTTTTTTCTTTATTTTTCAATTTTTTTATTTAATTATTTTTCAAGTACAGTTTTCTGTCTATTACTCCCATCCCATCCCACCCCCCATTCTCCCCCCTCCCTCCCATTTCCACCCTTCTCAGTTGTTGTCCATGTATCCTTTATATAGGTTCCATACTCCCCATAATAATTTTAAAATATAACTACAGTACTATAATAATTCATATATGCAACAAATATTTAAGTATTTTGTGCCATGGATACATCAGTGAGCAAAGCAGATAAAATGCTCCATGGTGTTTACATTCTAGAAGGAGAAACAAATAAAGAATACACATTTCAGCAAAATTTTTTAAATATGTATAATATTTTGTGATGAATAAAAGAAAAGAGAAGAACAAGGTTCAAGAGTTTGAGGTTTGGAGAAGAGAGA
The DNA here is from genome assembly GCF_014824575.4 of Sturnira hondurensis. Classification (NCBI taxonomy): domain Eukaryota; kingdom Metazoa; phylum Chordata; class Mammalia; order Chiroptera; family Phyllostomidae; genus Sturnira; species Sturnira hondurensis. The sequence continues at coordinate 320,913 of NW_028081945.1, forward strand.
CTGAAATGTTGAATTAACTTTTTAACTCTTTGGTCAGATGGTTAAAACCTGACTCTGAGGATTTTTTTTTAAGATTTTATTTATTTATCTTTAGAGAGGAAGGAGAGGGAGAGAAACATCAATGTATGGTTGCCTTTCGTGCATCCCCTACTGGGAGTTGGCCTTCAGGGAACCGGCCTGCAACCCAGGCATGTGCCCTGACTGGGAATTGAACCGCGATCCTCTGGTTTGCAGGCCCACGCTCATCCACTGAGCTACACCAGCCAGGGTCTTTGAGGATTTTTTAAAAATCTTGCCCTGGTTGGTGTGGCTTGGTGGATTGAGTACTGGCCCACCAACCAAAGGGTAGCTGGTTCAATTCCCAGTCAGGGCACATGCCTCAGATGCAGGCCAGGTCCCCTGCAAGAGGCAACCACACATTAATATTTCTCTCCTCTTTCTCCCTTCCTTCCCCTCTGTCTAAAAAAATAAATAAAATCTTTAAAAATAAATAAATAAAATCTTTACCCAAGTATACATTCATGGACTTCTTTTTGGTAAGATTTATATTTGTTTTTAAAAGAGGGGAAGAGAGAGTGAGAGAGGGAGAGAAACATTAATGTGAGAAATATCTATGGGTGCCTCTTGTATGCACCCCAACGTGGGACTAAACCCCACAACCCAGAAATGTGCCCTGACCAGAACCAACTGGGACTTGAACCAACAACCTTTGACTTTTCCAGACCAAGACCCAACCAACTGAGCCACACCAGTCATAGCTATCCATTGACTTTAGAGAAAAGGAGAGGGGAGAAAAGAAAGAAGAGATAGATGTGAGAGAGAAACACCAATTGGCCACACCCCATACATGCCGCAACCAGGATCTAACTCACAACCTTTGAAAAGGTAGAGTGAGGCTGTTGTCTGAGAGAAGGGTGTCCAAGCAAAGAGAGCAACCAAAACAAAGATGCTGAGGTGGGACCATGCCTCACTTGTGTAAGTATAATGGAGTTTAGTCAGGAAAGCAGAATCGCTATGAATGATATGGAATAAGGGATTTATTTAAAAGATTGGGCCTCTTGTGATCTCAGAAGCTGGTGGAAAAAACCTGTGAAAGAAGGTTCTCTGCATCTGCTGGTGGATATGAAGTAATGGTAGACCAGCAGGACCAGCAGTCAAGAAGGGAAGCTGAACACAAGACGAGAGACGGGAGAGAGGAGAACAACTGTAATCTGTGATACCAAACCAGAACACACACACACCCCTACTCCACCCCGTTCTCTTTCTGCTTCCCACCTCGTCTGCTCAGGTGCACTGTAGAGCAGCCTTGCCCTTTACTGCAGAGCTGCTTATGCCTCAGAGGAGATGAAAGATACCTGGCAGCTGGCCCTCATCAACCAAATGAGCCAGCAGATCAGTGAAGACACACATGAAGTGCAGCAGCACTTGGCACTGTACTCTTTCTCAGCATCCGGGTTGCTGCTTCGTCGCTGCCTTCCCAATACCACACCAAGTTCTCTTGAAACCATTGCCAAGAGGAAGAGATGGGGAATCTGGGGCATGTAGTTCAAACTACTAAGTTCACACACTTTAAAATCACAGTGAGGAAGAGCAAGAAAGCCCGTGTTGCCAGACCCCAGTGAGCATGGGGGAAAGTAGTAAAGGAGGAAGTCAGAGATGTGTATTGAGATCCAGGTCATCAGGAGTTTTATCGGGCTCTGTAAAGAATTGGGCTTTTACTTAGGGCCCTGTTCCAGGGTTTTGAGCTGAGGAGTAGTTGTTACTTTTAAAAGGAATAGCTAAGCAGTTTATTAATGACATAGTACAATAGCTAGCTCTGAAATATATTGTCTTATAAACAATGACTTACAATAAAAGGAAATGTCAGAAATCAAAGGATAGTGGAAGCGTCATTCAATAATCAGTAGTGAGAAAACTGGACTTGTAAGGAAAAGCAAGTTAGATTTTCATACAATTCCCCAAAGTAAATTTAGATTGATTGAATAAGTAAATGCATGATATTTAAAGTAGAAATACAAATGGCTAATAATCTTTCTGGAAAATAATTTTATCCAACAAATATTGACTAAATATCTGCTAGGTGCTAGGCACTCTGTTATATGCAGGGGATACAAACATGATGAATGTTCCATCTCTGTGGTTAAAGAGCCCATAGTCTGCTAAACTACTTTGCAATATATAGCTGGAGTCTTGAAATTACAAAAGGTAAAATATTTTCTCACTATAGAGTCAGGTATATAAAAATGTAACTTCCTATTTATTATAACTCATCCACTTTGAGGCTTTATTAATATATCTTAGATAAACTCTTGGTAAATTTTTTTCATATTAAACTCAGTTACTTCATTTTTTTTCACTCTTCCTTTTCAATGTTGCATTTCGCTTCTGGGGAGCTTGCACTTCATCTTAGCCCTGAAAGGTGCCACTTGTCCCTGGTGGCCTCGTCCCCTGTCTGGTCTTGGAGAAGACCACCATAACCCCACATCAAATACACTGACACAATTCTGGGGCCAGTAATTAGTCCTGAGAGCTTGGTCTTTCTCATTCTCACCTCACTCCCAAGTTCTCCGCAGGTCTGTTGAGTGCTCTCAGCCATTTTTCCACTTGTTTCTGGATGTTCCTTCACTGCTCAGAAGCGTAAGAGACTGAAAACTATCCTTGGCTCCCTCTGCCCACACAACCTTACCAGCATTTCCATCCCACAGTCCCACCCAGGGAACAGACACAGGCGCTCTCTGCCCTCATCTGGAACTCTGGAACTCTGGAACCTCTGGAACTCTGCCACCTCTCATCCACATGTCCTCACCAGGACATGTCAAACAAAGCTTCCACCTCTTCCTGGAGACATTTGGGAGTGTCAGAGTTTCTGTTGTCTTTTCCCCCACCCTGGATTTCTTATTCTGATTTATTTTCATAAGGACATTTAAAAATATTTTTTTATTTATTTTTAGAGAGAGAGGAAGGAAGGGAGAGGGAGGGAGAAAAACATTGGCATATGAGGGAAACATTAAACAGTTGCCTCTCACATGGCTTCAACCAGGGACCTGGCCCAAAACCTAGGCATGTGCCCTGACTTGGAATCAAACCAGTGACTTTTTGGTTTGCAGGACAATGCCCAATCCAGTGAGCCACACCAGCCAGAGTTGGAAATTTTTTAATGCCAGTACCAAACCCAGTATGTGGGGAGGCAGGGGGTACTCTTTAAGCCTTTTCTCTACCAAATCTGCAAAAATATATTTTGAATATATGGTACCTGAGCATTAACTCATTTGATTCCCTCTACATTTCTCTGGAAACAACCTACCAAGTACAGTGTCTTGATTTGCTGGGCTGGTTGAATGCCCTCAAAGTATATGACACTGATAATTAGAACTGGTTAAGATTTCAAATTTTCCTTCTACCATGAAGATGTTTATACCTTTGTCTCTGGTAATTCCACTCTGAGTATCTTAAAAGAAATGATTAGTGATGTGGTTTCTACTCTTCCCTCCCTGACAAGAGGAAAGTCTTTGGTTTGGCCCAAAATGAAGCTCTGAAATCAGAAAGTAGGTAAGATTATTTGTGGGTTAAAGAAGTACTTTATAGATTTTATATCTTGAAAGATATCGGTGTAATACTAGCCTAACTGCCTATCTTAATTTCTAGGCAACATCCCCCAAATAGGATAGAGCCTACTCATTTCCAACTAAATATTAATTCCTCCTCTTAACTAAAATTTACAGAACTCTATTTGTCTTTTCCCATCAGCTGAATGACTATGTTTTCCAGTCTCTCTTGTAGCTCTGTGTAGCTTGATGGCTAAGTTCTTGCAAATAGAATGAAAATAGGATGTTGTGTGAGACTCCAAAGTCTCATAAAAATCCAATCCTAAATAAGACTCCTACAACAAAAATCATGCTCAGTAGGAAAACATTGGAAGTTTGCCTTTGCAGGTCAGGAACAAAGTAAAGGTGCCTGCTCTCATCATTTCTATTCCGCACTTTATAGAGATCCTGTGCAACACAAGAAGTCAAGAAAAAGACATTAACCACTAGAAATTGACAAGAAGAAAATAAAACTGATATTATTTGCCTTGGCTGGTGTGGCTTGTTTGTTTAGGCATTGACCCGCAGACTGAAATATCACTGGTTAGATTCTCCATCAGGATGCATGCCTGGATTTTAGGTTTATTCCCCATTCAGGGCTCATATGAGAAGCAACCAATCAATGTTTCTCTCACATTGATGTTTCTCTTCCTCTCTTTCACCCTCCCTCCCCTTCTCTTTAAAAATAAATAAATAAAATCTTTAAAACTTTTTATTATTTGTCTAAGTGGAAATCCCCCAAAGAATCTAAAATTATTAAACATAACAGAAAAATTTGATGTAATCAATGTTTTAAAATTCCATTTCATTTTTATATACTAAACACAATTTAAAAATCTAATTTATTTATTTATTTATTTTTATTTAATTTTTATTGTATTTTTTCCATTGCCATTTAGTCCCCTTACACCCCCTTCTCCCAAAATCACCAAACTCTTGTCCACATCTATGAGTCTTTCCTTTTTTTTTAAAAAAAGATTTATTTATTTATTTATTTATCTTTAGAGGGGAAGGGAAGGAGAGAGGGAGAGAAACAGCAATGCATGGTTGCCTCTCATGCGTCCCCTGCTGGGAACTGGCCTGCAACCTAGGCATGTGCCCTGACTGGGAATCAAACCTCGATCCTCTGGTTCGCATGCCTGCACTCAATCCACTGAGCTACACCAGCCAGGGCAGTCTTTCTTCTTTTTTTGCTCAATCCCTCCACCAGCTGTCATCCTATTCTCCATCTATGAGTCTGTCCCCATTTTCCTTGTTAGTTCAATTTGTTAGATTACACATCTGAGTGAAATCATATGGTATTTGTCTTTCTCTGACTGGCTTATTCCACTTAGCATAATGTTCTCCAGGTCCATCCATACTGTTGCAAAGGGTAAAATTTCAAACCTAATTTATGTTTAAATGTTAATATTATCAATTTACAATACCATAAAACTTTACCAGCAAAACAAGACCTTGGTTCTTGTCTTCTCGAAGGAAAGATTTCAGTCAATAGACAAAGTGCAGTAAAGCAAGCAAGAATTTATTGGCCACAGAAAAATCACACTGAGGACGGTGAAACAAGGAAGGGCTCAGCATAGAGGAAGGAAGAGGGGAGATGAGGCTGGGCTGATTTAGCTCACCGGGAAATTGGAGAAAAGGGGGCCTGGGAGACAGGTCCAGGGTTAGACCAGGATGAACTGCCACTCCCCACTGCTCCCCTGGTTGCAAGTCTCCTGAGGTATCTTAGAGTTTAAGAGATGTGTGCCTGTGGAGGAACAAGAAGAGAAGGGAATGGTGTGGGTATGCTCCCCAGAGGAAGAGTGCTTGCTGGGTCATTTTTCTTCAGGGTTTTATCTCTCTCAAAGGTGGGAATCTTAGGTGAGGTCTCAGGGGAAAAGTTCTATAAACTATTCATCAGCTTTTCAGGTGTGTCCTTTCAGGATCATGGTCTGCACTGACTGGTTGGCCAGGGCAGGGATGTCCTTTCAGGATCATGGTCTGCACTGACTGGTTGGCCAGGGCAGGGGGTCATTAGTCAATGCAGCTGGTCCTGACATAGCCACGGCTTCTTTTCTGGGTCTGGAGCTGAAATACAACTGAGGCCTACATGTTATTTTCAGGGAGGAAAGTTCAGGCATCTAAGTCTCATGACCAATGATATGAAAGGTCAAGGGTTCCAAACTGCATGACTAGTGATATGTTAGGGGAGGAAATGTTACCCTGCAGACAAGGTCCTTCTTTTCCCATTTTTGCCCATTGCTAGGCACTCAGGGATTTCCATCCTTGTGGCCTTCTGTACTTGGCTCATGTCCTTGCTCTGCTCATGTCTGTCTAACTTCCTACCACAAAACTACAAAAGTTTTAGGGGGAAAAACTAATAAAAGATGTGCAAAATCTGTACATAGAAAATCATAAAATTTTAGCACAAAAAAAATAAAGAACATCTAAATAGAGAAATGTCCTATCTTTATGGATAGAAAAACATTACAATGAAAATCTCAACAATTTTTATAAAATATGACAAGTTGATTCTAACATATATGGAGGAGCAAATGGTCAAGAGTAACCAAGATATTTCTGAAGAAAAATATCATAAGGGGGAATATAATGATATATTATAAAGTTTGTAAATAAGATAGTATGGTAGTGATACAGAAATAAATGAGCCAACCAATGGAAATAGTACTCCAGAATCAGGCCCATATATATTTGAAATTTTAACACATGCTAGAAATAAAGAAGTGGAGGAAGAAACACTAAACAACAAATAGAGCCAAAAAGTAAATAAATAAAATCACATCTTCACATTGTATACAAAAATTGAACTTAGAGGCATTAACAGCTTAATAGTCCAAATTAAATTTTAACTTTTAGAAAAAATTATAATGTACACATTTCTGATCTTAAGATGGGTATAAATTTTAAACAATAGATAAAATATGCTAATCCTAAAAAGGAGCTATTAATAAATCAGATACATTAAAATGAATTATCAATTTATGTGATCAATTTGTGTAATTTATTAATGAAAATGAGAGTTACAACTTGGAGACATTACAAAACAAAGAATTAGCATACAGAATATATAAGGATTCCTACAAACATATTAGAAAAATAAAAATGATAGAGAACTGCAAAGGATTAAAAAGAGATTTCACAGAAGAAGAAATAGATACAGCTAATGAACATGAAACACAGCTCAACCACATTATCAGGAGGGGGAGGGGGAGGAGACCTGGAAGATGGTGATGGAGTAGGGGGGAGCAGATTCCACTTCTCCCTACACATGGGAGAAAAACCTGGCCAATGTGTGGAGGAACAGAGCAAACAGCCAACAGTGCCCCAGCATATATGACAATAAGAGACCCAAAATTGTAGCAGACACTGAGAAAGTGTAAGGAGAAAACAGATGGTAAGGAGACTGCTGCAGGACAATAAGGTCCCAGGGACTATCGTGGGGACAGGGGCAGCTGTGGCCACCGGGCACTGGGCCTACCACAGACTACTTGGGAGCCACAGATCTGCCACAGAGTCCTTGGAAGAGAGCCAGGTCAACTGCTCCCTCCCTCTCTGGCCAAGCAGGGTTTGAGCAGCACCAGGAGAGACCCTGTTGCTTGAAGTTGCAAAGAGGGGAATAAGGACAAAGAGGCAAACACACAAGGGCCATGATCACCTGTGGAGGCTGTAGTCACTGGCTTGGGAGAGTTGAGAGTCCCGCAGTGACACGCACTGACCCTTATAGTCACCGGTCTGGCTAGAGAATTGGGCTGTACTGAGCTGCAGGCTTTAGTAGGAGGAATTTCTCAAAAAGTAAAACTGTTTAGGGGATTCTCCTGCGACAGCCGCTCAACTTACTTCCCACCCAGCCAGGCTGTAGCAATCCTGAGGTTCCTCGGAAGGCCCTGTGTTCCCCCAAAGTACTGGGAAGAGTTCCAGCCCAAACCTGAGGGACAGAGGCAGCTTGGCCAGGTGAGCGTGCCTGCACCCCAGTGCACAGTGATGACCCCTGGGGAAAGAGTGCTCTAAAGAAGACCTGGATCCCCCGCCTAGGGCACTGGGGAGAAGTGCCAGAATAGTTCTTGAGAAAGTGTTTGCAAGACTAGCTGAGTACACATCTGGAAGGGAGAAAGGCCACACCAATCTCTCCTGAGCCTACTGCAGCCACCAAAACCAGAAAAACCAGTTTGACCAGTTTGAAACCAACAAGAGGTGGGTTTTTTTAAGTAATCTTTTATTTTTTAATTTGTATTATTGTTTTATCTTTCAATACCTTTTCCTCTCTTTCCTTCTTTCTTATTTTATTCATTCTTCCTTTCTTTCCAATCTTATCTCTTCTACTTCCCTTCTCCTGCCTTTTTTTTTAAATACCCACAAGTAAGACAAAAAACTTGGAACTGTGAAAGGACCAGAGTTGGACCCAGAGAGGAGACATCCCAACAGTTGAGACAGTGGGACAAATTTCACTTTGCTATTGCAGAGAAACTATAAGTTACTGCATATTTGTAGTTTTTCATTAATCTTACATCTTTTATTTCAGTAGTATTTTTGTATTCCTCTTCTTTCTGTATAGTCTTCTTTGCATGGCTGGGTATATTGTATCATTTGACAGGTTTCCCCTATTCTCTCTTCCACAGTGTATCGCTAATTTACAACCCTTCACGTCATTTGTGTTCCTTTAGCACACTACTCAAAGTTCTATACCCCCATTCATGTAATCCAGATCACATAGATTCTGACATGATTGTTGCTCTAATATTATTGTAAATAATGGCTGTTCCATACCATTGTAAATACTACACAACACCCCTCCTGGATCTTAGCCAACTTCACAGTTTCCTGAAATCTATTACTGTAGTGGTTAACTCTGTTCTCTCACACACTACACCTACTTACTATCCTTTACTCTCACCTTACCTCAGAATCTGACCTCCCATAACCTCACTGCTTTCTAGATCCAACTCACAATCCTTCCCTCCTTAATAAGAGTCTTATCTTCTTTCTATTCTTTCTTAAAAGTGGCTGGTTGGGTGGAAGATCATGGTTAAAACTATACATAGCCAAAGTATCTCCTATCTCTTCTCTACCAGCTGCTACTATAAGTATCATAGAATACTCTCCTTCTGTTATAAACCATTTTGCCTTCCCTTTCAACTGATCACAGAAAAAGAGTAGGTGGAAGCAGTGAACACCAGGATACCCAATGGAAGAAGAAACCCAACAACAAAGGAACCACCAACAGATAACAACAGAAGAAGGTGAAGGAGGGAGTGGAAACCACACAAATCTCAATCCAGGACCTATCTGGAAATACAACTAAATAGTGGAGAAACTACCCAGTATAAACAACTGAACAAGAACAAAAGAGAATCCTCAAAATCTTGTACACACAGAAGAACTAGCTTCAACACAACCTGCCCTCACCAGCACAACAAATTACAAAAGGTGGTGGACAGAGTGACCATCAGTTAACCAGCTGGTGGGAAGGACCCACAAAAGAAAGACCCCAAAACAAACAAAACCCAAAGGCAAACACACAGCCCACCTAAAGGACAGCCCAAGACCAGTGAGCTTGGCAGATCAAGGAGACTACACCACTGAATCTCACAGGTATTCTACCACAGAAGTTCACACATAAACCCAGGGAGTAACAACAGATCAATTTAAGAAGCTGAGGCTAACAAGAAGAGTCTCACAAACAGTGGGAAGACAAAGAAACATTGCCCAAATGAAAGAAAAGGTGAAAGTCGCAGAAAGAATGTTAGATGAAATAGAGGCAAACCAACTATCAGATATTGAATTCAAAGCACTGGTTATCAGGAAGTTCAAATAGCTCACAACGAGCTACCAGAAACTACAGGGGAACTACAATGAACTCACTGCAAACTATATCAACATGAAAAAGAAAATAGAAACTATCAACAAGGGCCAAGAGGAAATGAAGAATACAATTTCTGAACTGAAGAACACAGTGGAAGGAATCAAAAGCAGGATTGATGAAGAAGATTGGATCAGTGAGTTGGAGGACAATGTAGAAAGAAACACCCAGAAAGAGCAAGAAAGGGAAAAGAGGCTCAAAAAGAATGAAGAGTGATTAAGAGAAATGCAAGACAATATGAAACATAATAATGTCCAAATAATAGGGATACCAGAAGGAGGAGAAGAAGAGCAAGGGATAGAAAATTTATTTGAAGAAGGAATGATGGAAAACTTCCCTAATTTGATGAGAGAAAAAGTCACACAAATCCAGGAAACACAGAGACTCCCAATCAAGAGGAACCCAAAGAGGCCCACCTCAAAACACATCATAATTAAAATGGCAAAATTCCAAGATAAAGAGAGAATATTAAAGGCAGCAAGGGAGAAGAAGAAAGTAACATACAAGGGAGCCCCAATAAGATCAGCTGCTGACTTCTCAATGGAAACACTCTAAGAAAGAAGAGAATGGCAAGAAATATTTCAAGTAATGAGAACCAGAGGCCTGCAAACAAGGCTACTTTACCAAGCAAGGCTCTCAATCAAGATAGAAGGCCAAATAAAGAGCTTCCAAGGCAAAAGAAGTCTAAAAGAATACACTTCCACCAAACCAGCTCTGCAGGAGATGCTAAAAGTACTGCTCTAAGGAAAGGAAGGAAAAGAGAGAGACAGAGAGGAACACAGGTACAAAAATGTCAACAAATAAGTGCCTATCAATAATAACATTAAACACAAATGGATTAAATGCTCCAATCAAAAGACATAGAATAGCTGAATGGATAAGAAAGCTTGACCCACACATATGCTGCCTACAAGAAGACAAAAGGACAAAAGACTTACACAGACTAAAGGTGAAGGACTGGGAACAAAATTTCCAAGCAAACCAACAGGGGGAAAAAAAGCCAGGGTTGCAATACTCATATCAGACAAAATAGACTTCAAAAAAGGGCCATAAAGAGAGATCCAGAAGGTCATTTCATAATACTCAAGGGAAGAATCCACCAAGAAGACATAAACATTGTAAGTATATATATGAACTCAACATAGGAGCACCCAAATACATAAAGAAAATTTTAGAGGACTTCAAGAAAGATATTGACAGCAACACAATTATAGTAGGGGATTTTAACACCCCACTGTCAAAAGTGGACAGATCTTCCAAACAAAATATCAACAAAGATGTTGTGGCATTGAACAACAATAGATAAAATGGACTTAACTGATATATATAGAGAGCTCTTCATCCCAAAGAAGCTAAATACACATTCTTTTCAAAAGCACATGGAATGTTTTCAAAGATAGACCACATAATAGAACACAAAACGAGTCTCAACAAATTCAAGAAAATTGAAATCATACCAAGCATGTTCTCCAACCACAAGGGACTGAAACCAGAAACCAACCCCAAGGAAAAAGACACAAAATACTCAAAATCATGGAGATTGAACAGCATGCTATTAAACAGTGAATGGGTCAAGAATGAAATGAGAGAAGAAATAAAAAAGTTTCTGGAAACAAATGAAAATGAACTCACAAAAGCCCAAAACTAATGGGACACAGGAAAGGCAGTCCTGAGAGGGAAGTTCACAGCAATACAGGCCTACCTAAAAATATAGAAACATTTCAAACAACCTAACCCCACACCTACACGAACTCGAGAAACAACAACAAAGACATCCCAGAGCAAGTAGAAAGAAGGAAATAACCAAGATCAGAGCAGAACTAAATGACATAGAGACTAAAAGCACAATCCTAAGGATCAATGAATCCAGGAGCTAGTTTTTTGAAAAGATAAACAAAATCGACAAGACTTTAAGAGGCTCATCAAGAGAAAAAGAGAGAGGACCCAAATAAACACAATCAGAAATGAAAGAGGGGAGATTACAATTGACACCACAGAAATACAAAGAATTGTAATAAATTACTATGAAGAACTATATGCCAAGAAATTTGAAAACCTAGGTGAAATGGACAAATTTCTAGAAAAATATAACCTTCCAAAACTTAATAAAGAAGAAGCAGAAAGCCTGAACAGACCAATAACAGCAAATGAAATTGAAGCAGTAATCAAAAAACTCCTGACACACAAAAGCCCTGGACCAGATGGTTTCACAGGAGAATTCTACAAAGCATTTAAGGAAGAGCCAACCCCTATCTTTCACAGACTTCCAAAAAATCCAAAATGATGGAAGACTTCCAAACTCTTTTTATGAACCCAACATCATCTTAATCCCAAAACCAGATAAAGATACAACAAAGAAGGAAAACTTCAGGCCAATATTACTGATAAACATAGACACTAAAATCCTCAACAAAATATTGGCAAACTGCATCCAACAATACATTAAAAAGATCATACACCAAGACAAAGTGGGATTCATTCCAGGGATGCAAGGATGGTTCAATATTCACAAATCAGTAAATGTATTACATCACATAAACAAAAAGCAAAGACAAAACTTACATGATCATATCAATAGATGCAGAAAAAGCATTTTATAAGGTACAGCACCCATTTGTGATAAAAGCACTCAGCAAAGTGGGAATAGAGGGAGTATTCCTCAATATAATAAAGGCCATATATGAGAGACCTACAGCCAACATCATACTCAATGGGCAAAAACTAAAACATTTTCCACTAAGGAGCAAGACAAGGTTGTCCACTTTGACCACTTCTATTGAATATAGTATTGTTAGTTTTAGCCACAGCAATCAGACAAGAAAAGGAAATAAAAGGCATCCAAATTGGAAAGGAAGAAGTAAAATTGTCATTATTTTCAAATGACATGGTACTGTACATAAAGAACCCCATGTCCTGGCTGGTGTAGCTCAGTGGATTGAGCTCGGGCCTGTGGACCAAACAACCATGGCTCAATTCCTAGTCAGGGCACATGCCTGGGTTGTAGGCCAGTTCCCATTGGAGGACATACGAGAGGCAACCACACATTGATATTTCTCTCCCTCTCTCCCTCTCTCCTTCCCTTCCCCTCTGAAGATAAATAAATAAAGTCCTTAAAAAAAAGAACCCCATGATTCTACTCAATTCTACCAAGAAACTGCTAGAACTGATAAATGAATTCAGCAAATTAGCAGGATACAAAATTAATACCCAGAATATTAGTTGCATTTTTATATGCCCATAATGAACTAACGAAAAAGGAAATTAAGAAAACAATCCCATTCACAATTGCTCAAAAAGAATGAAATACCTAGGAATAAACCTAACCAAGAATGTAAAAGACTTGTACTTGAGTAATTATAAGACTTGAAGAAAGAAATAGAAGATACAAATAAGTGGAAGCACATCTCATGTTCTTAGATAGGAAGAATTAACATCATTAAAATGTTCATACTACTCAAAGCAATCTATAGGTTCAATGTCATTTCTATCAAGACTCCAATGATGTATTTCACAAAACTATAACAAATATATCAAAAGTTTATATGGAACCACAAAAGGCCCCACATAGCAACAGAGGTCCTGAGTCAGAAGAACAAAGTTCAAGGAGTCATGCTGCCTAATATGAAACTATCATATAAGGCAATAGTAATCAAAACAGCATGGCACTGGCATAAAAACAGACATGTAGATCAATGGAACAGAATGGAGAGCCCAGAAATAAACCCACACCTTTACAGTCAATTAGAATTCAGTAGAAGAAACAAGTACATATAATAGGCTAAAGACAGTTTATTCAACAAGTAGGGTTGGGAAAATTGGACAGATACATGCAGAAAAATGGAACTAGACCACCTTCTCATACCATACTCAAGTAAATTCAAAATGGATCGAAGAGTTAAATGTTAGACCTGAAACCATAAAAATAGTAGAAGAAAAGTCATCAAAACCTCAGGCATTGCTCATAACAATATTTTATCAGACATAAAATTTTATCTCCCCAGACAAGGGAAACAAGAGAAAAATAAATACATGGGACTACATCAAATTAAAAGTTTTTGCCCATTAAAAAAATCATCAACAAAATAAAAAGACAACCCATAGAATGCAAAACATATTCACCGATATATCTGAAAAGGGGTTAATATCTAAATTTATAAAGAACTTAGAAAACTCAACACCAAAAAAACAAATAGCCCAATTAAAAAATGAGCAAGGGACCTGAATAAACACTTCTCCAAAAAGGACATACAGATGGCTGATAGGCATATGAAAAGATGTTCATCACTAATCATCAGAGAAATACAAATTAAAACCACAATGTGATATTATCTCACACCTGTCAGAATAGCTATCATCAACAAATCAACAAACTACAAGTGCTGGGGAGGGAGGATGTGGAGAAAGGGGAACCCTTTTGTACTCTTGGTGGGAACGCAGATTGGTGTAGCCACTTCAGAAAACAGTATGAGAGATACCTCAAAAAATTAAAAGTGGATCTTCCTTTCGACCCAGCAATCCTACTTCTGGGAATATGCCTGAAGAAACCCAAAGTACTAATTTGAAAGAACATAAACACCCCTATGTTTTTTGTTGAGGATTATTTATAATTGCCAAGACATGGAAGCAGCCCAAGTGTCCATCAACAGATGAGTGGTTAAAACAACTATAGAACATTTACCAGTAGAATACTACTCAGCTTTTAAAAAGAAGAAAGTTTTACCCTTTGTGATAGTATGGATGGACCTGGAGAACATATGCTAAGTGAAATAAGCCAGTCAGAGAAAGACAAATACCATATGATTTCACTCATGTGTGGAATCTAATAGACAAAATTGAACTAACAAGGAAAATGGGGAAAGACACATAGATAGAGAGCAGGCTGACAGCTATTGGGCAGAGAAGTTAGGGAGTGGAGGGACTGAGCAAAAAGGAAAAAAGACTCATGGACATGGACAGCAGCATGGTGATTGCTGGAAGGAACTGGGTTTAAGGGGACTAAATGGTAATAAAAAGTTACAATAAAGATTACATTTAAAAACAAATATAAAACATTATTATTGCTAATATTGAAAAAAAATGAATAAGTCTGACAACATTAAGTTTATAGGAAATGTGAATCAATGTGATCAGATTGTTGGGAGGAGTGTAAATTAATGGAATCACTTTGGAAAATAATTTGTCATTATATTATAAAGTTATTCATGCTTTAAGACCCATTAATGTCACATCTTGGTAGAGATCCAAAAGAAACATTAGTGCCTGTGTAATATGAAATAGGAGACTTTCATAACAAGAAATACCTATTGGCAGAAGAAAATATAAATAAAATTTGGTAGAGTCACACAATGGATTATAATACAGATGTGAAAATAATGAACTACTGTTTTGTTAACCACAAGATGTCTCAAAAACAATGTTGAGTAAAAAGAACAGGATACAGAAAACTAACCATAGTATGATATTAATTTTATTAACCAAACAAATCATAAGTAATTACGTATTGTTATATGCAAAGCATATTTGGTAAAACATTGAAAAAATTTTTCATGTCAGATGGGCTGATGTCGTAACAAAGTTTGTGGGAGGCACATATTACACAAGAGTGTGAATACCCTATCATGCTTATGAGCTACAAAAGGATCCAGTAAAACATTTTTAAAAAGCAAAGGAATAACAGACATCAAATTTAAGAGAGGAACCCTGGCCAGTGTGGCTCAGTTGGTTCGAGTGTTGTCCTATGAACCAAAAGGTCACTGGTTTGATTCACACTTAGGACACATGCCTAGGTTGTGGGTTCAGTTCCCAGTAAGGGCATGTGTGAGAGGCAACCAACTGATATTTCTCTCACAACAATGTTTCTCTCCCTCTCTCTCTCCCTTTCCCTCTCTCTAAAATCATAAGCGTGTCCTCAGGTGAAGATAAAGAGTAAATTCTAAAGACGAGTAACCTATGTGAAAGGGAGAGAGCTTGGATAGATAGGGTGTCCTGAGGTCAAGTGAAAATGATAGTAGCTCTTAGTTGGGTATTGGTTTCAGTATTTATCTATTAGCAAATAAAACAAACATGAAGACAAATAAGGTCCTGCTTTGATCAATGGTGGGAGGATGCCATGAATCAAGAAATTCAAATAATTTCATCCTGTGCATTTGAAATTTATTTGTAACATTGAAGGAGTTCAGAACAAACCCCTGAAGATGTGCTACTTTGTCATGTAGATTATTTTGGTCTGAAGGCAACAGAGATCCTGGAAAACAAAGAGAAACTTTTACCTCTTCCTTAAAGAATCTAAATTAGGGTCCTTGCCCATAATAAAAGTTATTACCAGAAATAACTTTTTATGACGTATCCATATGGTAGGGCAAACATCTCATTATTGAGTATCTGCACTTTTTTTTTTTTTTTTTGTCCTGTAAATAACCTTTCTCCCCTCTGAAGTCCCAGGAACCCGACCCCATTCCTGGGCTCAGAATATCTTTTATTTCTCATTTTACCTTTCTGTATGTGGGGGTCTCTGACTCTCTTGTGTGTGTGTGTTTTGGGGGTGGGTGCCCATAAATATGTATGTTATTCAATTTGATTATTGTCTCTTGTGAGTGTATCTAATGTTGAATCACTAGGCTCGCCAGAAGAACGTAGAAAGGAAGGTAAAAATTTCTTACTCTTCACAATTTTTTAAGAAGTGTGTGAAAGTTATAAAAGAAAATTTCCTTAAACCCACTACCCAAATGCAGCAAGCAGCTCCTTTCAGAAGTCTCGTTTCATGACCTGGAACATACTTTTGTAGCCTTCTGATGCAGTATGAAGTGAAGTATTGCTGTTCTTGTCAACAAACTGGGGCCACTGTGGTGTCACTTCCCAGAGCTCTGAGGTCAGGAGAAGGATTTGGAAAACCAGGGCTAGGCATGTAAGGAAAGAAACAAGAAGGTGTCAGCTCAGGCTCTTCAGGGACAGTTTTTAGCTTTTCTTAAAAATCTGGTTCCAAAAGTCTCATTTAAATTCTAAAAAAAACCCAAAAAACAAATAAGAATACTGCAAAGTAAATGTTTAAGTTTCAGCATTTTAGGTCTCATTTATATTGTAACACTTCACACTTTTCTTCTGTGTACACAGAATAAAATAAATGTATACAGCCCTCAGTTTCCACATAAAAACATAGAAATACATTTGATTTAGAAACAACAACCCAAAAAAGACATCTAGGAGGCTGGAATGTGTGTACATTTAAAGCAGTGTCCCCTGAGATATGAGACAAGCACATACAGTGTCTGCCATCTCACAGGCTGTGCTTCAAGGGGACATTGGTACAGTAGAGACTGATTGGACTTAGCAGCAGAAAGAAGACCCGTATCAGGAGTCCCTGCTGTGGTTCCAGCTAACTGTGAACTTATGAACCTCTTTCTGTAATGGGATGCTCTGTGAGGTTCCAGGGCCCCCCACAAGCTTCCCTAGTTGCCTGGTAAAAGCAGTAGCACAGGGGTTGAGAGGTATTTTGTGTATCAATAATAGCAGGCTAGCTTCAGAGCCTGCACAGAGCCAGGGAGATGAACATGACTTTGACCCATGATGTATCTGGAAGGTAGTCCCCCCCCCCCCGCCCATTAGAGTGTCTGCATGAGAGTTTAGAAATGGTTCTTCCTACACCATGGGGTCCATGCCTGCCCAGACTAACTATGGCAGCCAAGAAAGGCAGAGAATATGGGAGTGCTAGCAGGTGTAGCTGATTGTGGGAGGAGTCGGAAATGGGGTTATAGAAGAGCTTCCAGTCTGGTATTTGAACAAAAAGGCAGGCCACAATGTGGGATGGGGAAAATGGGAGGCAGTGTAGGACAATGTGGGACCATGTGGGAAGAAAAGGGGTGAAAGAACTCTTGCTGGCAGGCCATAAGAAGGTGCCACGTGATTTTTGATGAAGAACTGGATATCACAGCGACACAGCTGATAGTGCTGGGAACCTCAAGAGACCTGCACAGTGAAGCATGGATTACTGGGAGGAAATGAGAGAAGTAAGCTGCAGACTTCTGTTGTTTTTGTTTTTGTTTTTTTATTTTTTTTATGGAAGGCAGTACTTCTGACTGGCATACTCTGAGACTGGCCTGACTTGGCAAAGGGGAGAGGGCAAGACTATGTGTTTGTGGGTGTATCTTCGTTTCTAAAGGGAGTGAGATTTAATGGTAGAATCCCACCATCTACCTAAATCTGTATAACTTTTAACTAAATAGTTCCTTTCCTTTTTATCAAACTTTGGCATTAAGAGCCACAATTCCTACTGGTGGTGAGCATAGAACAATTTCCTCATCTGCTGAACTCAGGGACTAATATCTGCCTTCCCTACCTTCTGGTTAGTGTGATGACATAGTGTATGATGAGGTCTGTCCAGAGAGTATCCAGCATGTGATGTGAAAATTAGAGACATTTATTGAAGAAGATACAAGATACAAGAAACATTGTACATAGGACAATGACACCTTAGTCCCCTTCAAAGTAGGTATCTTGGGACCTCACACAGTTCTCTCAGTCACCATCAGCTGCCCCTCGGTATTTTCCTGGATCTCATTGATGGCCTGAAATCTCTTCCCTTTCAAAGGTGATTTTAGTTTTGGGAAAAGCCAGAAGTCACAGGGCACTACATCTGGGTTGTAGGGGGACTGAGTCATCTGGATGATTTGATGTCTCACCAAAATATTCTGTACAAGATGTGATGCATGAGTAGGTGCATTTTCATGATGAAGCTGCCATCACCAGTTGCCCATAGTTATAGCCTTCTGAATCATCCGAATAATTTCTATGGAGGAATGTTCAAGCTTAATGCAAAATTTGATGTGTACTTGTTGCTCTACTTGCTCAGTCATTTTGAATGTGACAGCCACACAGTCCACATGCTCACTCAACAGCGTCTACTGCCCCCACTGAAGTTGTTATTGTTCATGCATACACATTCCAGTCCACTCTCCTTGGCTGCCAGGTTACATAGATGTCGTCCAAACTATTCTCATTATATTAACAATGGCTGGACTTTTTCCAGACAGACCTCATATATCAACAGTCAATAGTCAAACAAGAGTCAGCAGGCCAGAGGGTGGTGACAGGAGACTACTGGAATGTATTCAGTGCCTTTACACCCACTGGATTGTACTGGAGTATGGTTGTACTATTTATAATGACCATGGAGTTTAGAGCAATTTTATTTTGGCATATGTGACAGAAGTCATTTTGAAACCAGAAAAGATACTGGCATTTGGGATGCCTGTCACTACCAAACCCAATAAGCAATGACAGCGATAGAATCTTTTTGGGCACTTTATTCAGATGGCCAGCGATCTGAGAAGATAGTGGGTTCATACCCTAACAGACCATCTTGTCTTTTCTTTCCAGGCCAATATTTTTATAGCAAGGAATAAACAAGGTGCAGTGAGGGCTTTGAGATTCAGGGAGGATAAGGTGAAAGGAACTGCAACATTCCTGTCCTGGGCAGTTAGCTGTTCCCAGGGGTGGTGGTCATCTGTCTCTCCCTGGAACACAAAGGCCAGGATGCCTCCAGTTGTCCCCAGGTGGTAATCTTCAGCAGTGCCCCAGGAAGTCAGCTGCTTTCCCAGGAGCCAAGACAGGCCTTATCTGTAGTTTCTGAAACAAAAGCTTTAACATATACATTACTTGCTAGACTTATAACTTTTTGCCTTAAGCTAAAATTTTCCAACTCTTGAGTCCCCTATCATTTTAATCAAATCTGATGTATTTGATGTTAAGTCCCTAATCAGGAATGTAACTCCCAAGTTTATAACCTTGTTCTCATGAAAAAATATATAATCCCCCTTACAGAAATCTGTTTCTTGATGATCCAATTTAATTGGTGGTTTCTAGAAAAAAGTTTTGTAGGTACAGTTGAGGATTGTCAGTCACCAAGATATCAATTATATAATCACTAGAGAGAGACATGCGGGCTTCACCTTACCCTGGAAATGGTAAGATGGTGTCTATGAAACAAATACTTGTCCCTAGAACTTCACATTATCATTTCAAAAGCACTTTATCTTTCTTTCTGCTCGATCATCACAGGGCACTCCCAAAATGTCTGCTCAGAATTTCTACCCTTAAGCTTCTCTGACAATAAGTTAACAATCTGTAAATAAATACTTAAATGTCCTCAGGAAAATGCCATTTGAAGGCATCCTATTAGAAACTGAAGGATATTTCTGAAATGCAAATACTTCCTTGTTATTAAACTGTCCTGAGGTTTGACACTGGGCTTCCTGAAGGCTCCATACCACTGAGGGAGCTTTAGGCTTTCCCAGTGCCTCTCATCTCTTTCTGGGAAGACCTGGGAAGACCAGGGAAGAAGCATCCTAGAAAATCTTTTCTCCTATTCTTTCCAGAGGAGTAGAAGGAAATAAAAAATAGTTAGGTCTGGCAGCTTAATCTGGGTTGGCTGTTTTTGCCAGCAATCTGTAAAATGTGTTTTTCAAGGATAAGAATTGCAGGCCCCAGGCCAAAGCTCGTGTCTGTCATCTTCAGGAAGATACACGATCCCCCTCCCCCACAGCTCTGCTGTGTGCTTGTGCATGAACACTGTGCCTGCCGCAGTCCCAGAGCTGCTCAGAGTTGACCCTTTCCTCTTCCCCAACAGAAACTTCTACCTGTTAGGTGAACAATGCAGGGCCCACCTTTTGAGGGGTGAAACTCTAAACCAGCATCTGTTCCTAGGACTGGTTTTCAGCTTTTAACACTGCCAAAATGGCTCACAAAAGAACTTGAAGTACTCTTGGTATTTTAAGATTTGGGGGTGGTTTTTATTGATGGGAGTGAGAGAAACATCAACTTGTTGTTTCATTTATTTACGCATTCATGGGTTGCTTCCTGATGCTTCATGGGTTGACCTAAGATCAAACTTGCGACTTCGGAGTATTGGGACAACACTCTAACCAGCTGAGCTGCCCTGCCAGTGTGAAGTACTCTCGCTTTTAATACCTGTAAAGGTCATTTCCTGAGAAGTCAGAAAAATATACACATGCCCACAAGGTACCAAATAGCTGCCAACCACACAGAGTCTCTGGGGCAAGCACTCTGGTGTGGGCACAGTATGCAAAGCTTCGTTCCATTGTGTGGCTATAGCAGTACGTCCCACTGCTCTACTGAGTCGAAAGTGGATGTCTGCTAAACCATGTTTCCTGTTTCCTGTAGAACTTACCACAGCAGTGCTGAAAGTGTCAGAACTGAAGCAGAGGGTTAAGACATGCAAAAGGGAGAGTACTGGCAACGTGGCAGGGGTCTTGACCCCTTCCTCCTTTCCCTCCTCTCCCTTCTGCTGACAAAAGAAAATCCAGCCTAAGAAAATGTCTTATAAATGTTTATTTAATTCAGACTGACAATTGCCAGGAAGCAAGATCTCAATGAATTGAAAAATGCTCTGGAGAATAATGGTTTTGCAGCTTATGTTATACATTAGAATCAAAATAAGAGACATAAGAAAGATTACATGAAATTCATTGGTGGTAGATTAGGGAGGCAGGAGAAAGCAAAGCAGCAAAATCTCTAAGACTAGCTAAAACACAACAGGGAGAGACAAATACTTCTTTTACATTGATGGGTACAGGATAGTTAACATTTACAGACAGACATAGTGGTGTTATGCAGAGAAGATAATATTAATGATGAATGGCACCAGATGTTACAGCTGACGAAGTTAGACCTTAGTCCTTGAATTTGGCTCAGAGAGAATTCAGAGCCAAGAACTCTAAGAGAATATTTATTTAGAATGCCACATCAGTAGAAGAAGTGAGCCAGCTAGGCTGCATGGACTCAGTAAAACAAGTTACAGAGGCAAAAGAAGGGCTCTTGGAACTTAGGAGAAAGAAAGCAAGGGGAAGAAAGGGGAAAGGTAAGGCATGGGTCAGAGAGAGAGAGAGAGAGAGAGAACGCTGGGTCCTTTGTCTTGAGGGATTGTACCTGTTTTCCAAAGGTGGGGATTTTAGGGGAGGTCTCAGGGAAGGATCTCAGTAGAGTATTCATCAGCCTCTTAGGTGTGCACTTTCAGGGCATGCTCTCCACTGATTGGTTGGCACTAGGGAGAGTGTCATTAGTCATTGCATCTGGTCCTGATGTCAGCCATGGCAACGCTTCACCTGGTTTTGCTAAAAATACAAATGAGGCCCAGATTTGATCTTTAGTTTAACCAAAACTCTGTCTCTCTCGTCAATAGACCAGAGGCTTTGTTCTTAAGATTATTTGATGTAGGCCGGAACCTCATTGTCCTGAGGGCTTAACGCTTAAGGGAGTGGTCATGTCATGGCTCTGATGAAGCTATTTTCCCGGTCCCTTCTTCCTCCACTAAGGGGGTCTACCACAGGACTGACGATGCGCTGGAGGAGGAAAGGGCAGGGGAGGATCCGAAGCACATGATCCCCTATATTAAAGGTCAGGGGGGTCTAAACCTCATGACCAATGATATGCTACAGGAAGAACGGTCACTCCGGGGCAAGGTCCCACCCTACAATACTTGTTTCCCCAGTCTTGCCTGTTGCTAGGTACACAGGGCTTTCAACCCTGGTGACCCTGTGCCCCTGACCTGTAGTTCCTACTCTGCTCATTTTGTCTAACTGCCTAATATAGCAATAAGACATGGTGCTGGAGACTGTACCTTTGAGGGACCTGGAAAAGAAAATTACCTTGACATTTCAAAGGTATGTTATCTCAGATGCACAAAGACAATCGATAATTTCAAAGTTAAAGATTGACCTTTGTCAAGGAAGATACAGGCCTAGGAAGTGACTACCTACTGTGACCTACTTTTAGTTAGGAATTTTCACATTCAGACTATCCTTTGTGGTTACTTTGGTCTCTGGGTTTGTAAGGCCCACCATGCAGGCCTCCCCCGAGTTTGTCAGGTTGAGTATATAGCTGCTTTTTCACCCACACTTCTCACCCTCCTTGGGAAGCTGTTTCCTCAGGGGTGGATAAGCAGGGGGTCCTAGCTCCTTCAGGAGCCTTACAAGACAATGCTTCATAGAAGCCTGGAATAATTTCGCTCTTGTTCCCCACGGTGCCTCTAAGCTGCTTACTTCCTCTTTCCGGTTCAAGGCCAAGTGGACAGGTCCAGCCTAACCATTGAAAGAGAGTCAGAGAGACAGCCAGGAAATAAGTCCTTTACTCAGCCCAGCTCCCCCAATCCCACTTGCCAGACTGGGATATGAGTGTCCCGGAGAATAGGACTGTGGGGCTGAGGGTGAGGCATGGCTGAGAGGGTAAGAGGAGCCAAAGAAGCAAAAGGGCATGATCTTAATTCTCCTCGAATATTTGGAAAGGAAATTCAAATCTCGTTTTTCACTTGTTAACATTACTTTTTAAATGAAGACAATTTTTTTCCTGTAGTTGGGTCCAGCTAAGCCCTGTTGCTTGTATTTAAGAAGCAATGATTTAAATAGTGCAAGCCATTCTGCCCAGCCTATGACATTCGTCCATTCAATCACCATTTATCAGGTACTCTCTCAGCTTCTACTATGTGCCAGGTGAGAAGAGGGCAGTTCTCTTAAGGGGCTCTCCATCTACCTAAGAGGAGACAAGTGCTTTCGGTGTGAAGGGCTGGGGCTCGGATAGGGGCCCTAGTGAGTATTAGGGGACTTCAGAGAAAGTAGACGCTGTAGCAGAGCCCTGGTCTGGGTGAGGAGAAAGCTCTCTCCTAAGCAGTTACATTGCCCTGATCAGGTCCCTGCCATCCTGGGCCTCCATTTCTTTGCCTACCAGATAAGGAGGTAGAGGAGATGAGGATCAACTCTAAGCCTCTGCTGGCCTAAATACATCTGTGGCCCCCCTCACCTGCATCTCTGCAGAGCTTTTTGCTCTCAAAAGACAGAGCCCAGCCTGAGGGCAGTACTGGTGGCATGTGGTGGAGCTGGGGTGTTCCAGGCTCATCCTGACTCTAGGAACCAAAGACTGCTGGCCTCAGGGTGCCCTGAATTGCCTTGTTAGCGAGGAATAGTCTATTGGCAGCATTGGTTCCGAAATCCGGCCAACAGGGTGATGAGCAAGCCTGGTGGAATTTAGGGCATGTTCTTACCAGAAGAACCAGAGTCCCTTCTGACTGTGGCAAAGGTCCTGAAGATTTGTTCCATAACAGTGAGCACCACAGGCAACCCCACCCTAGAGAGCATGCTCCTGCACCCCGTCCTGGGGGCCCTCTCATCCCATTCTTTGTGTTTCAGTACCTGAAGGAATTTAACCTCCCCTGGCACCAAGCCTCTGAGCATCTGCAGGGAATTCACACCCTCTTTCCTTACCGAAAACAAGTGCCATTTTGTATAAATGTGAAACTTAAGGAACTCCTGCCTCAGAAGTGCACTTGCCCTCCTCCTCTGTATGAAGTACTATTTTTTAAAAGATTTTATTTATTTTTAGAGAGAAGGGAAGGGAGGGAGAAAAACATCAGTTGGTTGCCTCAGCCTGTAACCACACATGTGCCCTAACCAGGAATCAAACTGACTTTTAGTTTGCAGATTGGCACCCAATCCACTGAGCAACACCAGCCAGGGCTATTGTGATACTTTCAAGACCAATATTTGAGTCCTTCTGAGGAATCTTGCCCATTTGGCAAGATTTAGCCTCAGTGGCCTCTTCCTATCTGTCCCGAGGGCTTCCATAACCCTTTGTACACATTTCTACCAGAGCCTAACTGCACAGCCTTGCAATTTATCTGTGGACCTGCCTGTTTCCCCACAAGGCCCCCAGCAGATTCTTAAGGACAGGAACTGTTTCGTGTGAGGTTTTCATCATCTAACACCAAGGCCTCTACCAAAATCCTGTGAATACTGCAGTCAATTCCACCTCTCTCAACTATTCTCACCTTGATTTTCTGGTCTCATTTCCTCCCACAACAGTTTACTTATTTACTTAGCCCTCATCTGCCTTACTGAATTATGCTGTTGGGTCATCTGGGGTTAAGAACCCAGTAGAAAATGGCTCATTCTGGCTACTACTGTTTCTAGAATAAACTTCTCTGACCCAGGAATTTCATATCTTCTAACAATAGCCATAACATTGTAACAAGCTAATGTATTAGCCCGTAAGTAGGGGGAAATCTCAATTCTCAACACCATGGAGAATTCTAGGTAGAGAAAGCAGTATGTGCAAAAATCCTGAGGCCCAAGGAGCACAGCCTATTACAGGAATTGCCAGTTCGGGATGACTATGGCATACACTTGGGGTAGAAAGCAGTCTCATCCTCAGGCTTCTGCTCAAATACCACCTCATTAGATTGGCCTTCCCTGATCATTTAATCTATGACCACTCTATCTAACTGGGGGTTATGGGACTCCTTTAAAGTATTCTGTGATTAGCATTTTAGGGCAATGATCCTTCTAGCAGTGTGGGTAGTACACTGAAGGAGAGCAAGACCACAGAAGGCTGGAAGACCAGGTGGGAGGTTGGTGAGTAATCTAGAAGGAGGCCGCTAGTCTGAATGTAGGGCATTAGGGGTGGAGAAAAATGTATGTGTTAAAGCTGTGATGGACGTAGAACCGATAGGACTTGGTGACTGATTGGATGTGGGGTAAAGGTGAGTAAGGGTCACAGCTGGCTATTGTGACCAGGTAAATGCTTTAAGGAGATCAGGGGATTGGGACATTATTGGGGGAGAATTTCAAGTGGACAAAATTTTGGTTTAATAGTATTTGAAACACTGTGGGAAAGGCCTGGAAGCATTGCTTGACGTAAACCCAATGGCAAGTGGTCTGTTGCTGGTGGCAGGGTCCAAACGTAGCTCGCGCAGGGCAGTGCCTCAGTCCTGTTCTCACGAACCCAAGGGAGAAGCAGGTGACAGAGCTTTCTGATGACTGAGGTCAGTTCCAAGTTGGACAGCCCCCATTTCACTTGACCTTTTCATACTTCTCCAATTTTTCAATATGTTTATTGACAAAAAATTTAATTATATGCAGTGAAACACAATTTTTGAGTGCACATCTTTATGAATATTTACCTGTGAGGACAATCCTGTGACCACCACCAGATACAGAACAGGTGCATCTCCTCGGGAACTTCCCGGTGCCCCTTCCAAGCCCACGGTAATCATCCCCATCAACAGGTACGCACTTTTCTGACTTCTGTCATCTCAGATTATTTTTGCCAATTCTTGAACATCATGTAAATCAATTATAGGGCGTGTGTTTTTCTGTGTGTAGGTTCTTTCTCTCAGCATAATGACTGTGGGTCTCATGTTGTTGTGTTTCAGAAATTTGCTCTTTTGATACCTGAGTAATATCCCATTGTATAAATATAGCACAATTTGTTTTCCATTCCCATGTTAATGGACATTTTGGTTGTTTGGAATAAAATTATAAGGGACTTTATTGATTGATTGATTGATTGATTGATTTTAGAGAGAGAGAAGAAGGGAGTGAGAGAAAGAGACTGATTTGTTGTTCCACTTATTTATGCATTCATTTGTTGCTTCTTGTATGTACCCTGACCAGAGATTGAACCTGCAACCTTGGAGCAATGGGATGACACTCTAACCTAGTGAGCTGCCTAGCCAGGGCCAGGAAGTTTCTTGTGCAAGGTTTTGTTTTGTTTTTTTTATCTCCACTCTCTTTTAACAATTCCAGGGAAGCCTGTATTTTGTGTGTGTGGATGGATTTTTTAATGAAAAACCTTCCTGACAGGCCTTGAACTTGCAGCTGGTCCCTGCCTGAGGCAACCCTGGGGTTTGGCAGGTCCAAGGAGTACTAAACCAAAACTCAGTTTCCACTGACCCAAGGTAATGTCACTTTACCTCGATTGTTTGTTTTATTGAAGAGCAAGAGGACCTGGGAGAAACTCACAGACTTTGGCATTTATTCTCATGCACTTACAAAGACTTTTACACTTTCCGAGGATCAGGGCTAGGGAGAGAAATGGAACCAAGATGTAGGATGGGTCCCACTTACCTGGAGAGTAGCATTGAGCTACCTATAGCTTGTGGCCCTAAGTCAAAGAGGTGGTTTCCCTATATCACAAATAGAAAATGTTTTTATTTCCGTGTGTTCATACTATACACCATCTATCATGAGGATGCAAATGAAAGAGATGCCCTGGCTGGTGTGGCTCAGTGGATTGAGCATCACCTGAGAACCAAAAGGTTGTTAGTTTGATTCCCTCCCACTCAGGGCACAAGCCTGGGTTGTGGGCCAGGTCCCTGGTTGGGGGCATACAAGAAGCAGCCCATTGATGTTTCTCTCCCTCTCTTTCTCCCTAACTTCCCCGTTCTCTAAAATTAAGTAAATAAAATTTTGGAAAAAATCTTCTAATATCTGGTAAAAAACCTTTCACATTCTTGATTCCCGGTGACCACGTGCCATTCCCACAGACCCCCATTTCCTTTCTAAGCCCCTTCCCAAACACTTGTGATTTCTCCGGCAACTCCACTAGTAACTGTTGAGAGGCTCCTCGTGCTAGACCCCTTCTCAAGCACTCCAGGTGGTAAAAGAGAACACATATGCTCATTAAGATTTGGTATGTGTATTGTATTTCTTTACTTAGTCTTTACAGGAACACAGTGAAATAGATATTCTCATTCCCCTCTGACAGATGAGGAAACAGAAGTGCAGAGAGGTAAATTAACTTGCCCAGAGTCACACCGCAGAGCTAGGGCTAGGTCTCAGATACCTTGGACTCTCTCACCTCCCACACACTGTCCTTTAAAGTTGGGGTAAGTCTGTCCAGACCTCCTAGCCTGGCTCACACTGCCTCTAGGGCAGCAATTTTCACATTTTTCATTTCATAGCATGCTTAAACTAGTTGCAAAAATTTTGTGACATATGAAAAAAATATTTTTGCCAACCTGACAAAAAATAGATATAATTTTGATTGATTTACAAAAAGATAGTAATAGTAATTACCTACCCTTTTTGTTCCAAAGTTACTTTTTAAAAAATCAGGTTTCTGTACTTCTAATGATTTCTGATACCAAGAATTGACCAATCAGATGCAACCTTATTATACAATGTGACCAATAAGATTCAACTTTGTTGTATGGCCTATATATTTGTGGTTCATGACAGGGCATTCATGCCAGATGGCTATTGCTGTGCTGGCAGTTGTCATTTTTTATTTGACAGTCTAAGAAGGAAAAGGTCAATTCCCCTGACTTGATAGTCAGGCGTTGCACGTTTTAAAAATTCTGCCTGCACATGGGTAAAACCATTGCTCTATAGTCTAAAAAAGTGTTGCTTTTCAAATGCCTCTGGGATCTACTGTCCTTTTATAACTTTATCATAGGGAAAGTAACCATAGGTCTTGAGGCTCTATTAACACCACCCCAGAATCACACATGCCCCAATGTTTAAAAGCTTAAGGTGACACCAGTGTCTGGTGGGGACTTCCAAAACTCTGAGGACCAAAGGGAAACTACTCAAAGGTGTGGCAATGCCCAAAGCTGGCTGCCCTGGCATTCCTGTCACACTACTTAGCTCTCAGAGGGGCCCTGGGACAGGAGTTAGTGCCCTGTTCATGGATGAGGGGAGCCATGGTCCTCGGAGCCTGTAGGAGCCTCAAGGGAACTGCCTGCCCTCCAAGCCGGTGCTGAGGGGCACAGCCCAGCTCGGGGCCAGGGCACCCGCTGACCCACCAAGGGGAGCGCCAGCCCTCCTCCCATTGTCCTCCAGCAGTAGAGCCCGCATAGTTTCACGCCTCCTAATTTCTGAGATGATAAATCCATCACTCTTTCTACTTGCCTAAAAGAAGAGCTTATTTAAATTTTAAAAAGCCTCCAGGGAAAGTCATAGAAAATCGCTTAAGAAAACAAGAGACTTGTAAGTGAACATTCCATGGGTCCCGTGTGGAAGAATTCACAGTCCCCGTGGGGCAGCCCAAGGCTGGGAGATGAAGCATCCAGAAAGGAAACCCGCTCATCCCAGGACACTGGATTTCAATGAGCAACAGTGAGTCCTGCATGCTGGGGCCTGGAGACAAGGGTGAAGGAGGCTTCCCTTTCCTCAGACACACCTCAGAGATTCTCAGGTAGAGTTGTCACTAGTTACCCAGGTCAACATAGCTGGCGGGACCCTTTCTGGAGACATTTTACCAAGAGGAACCCCATCCACTGAAGGTATCAACTGATAACAAGCTGTTTGTTTTAAGGGACAAAGGGCTTGGGGGTTGAGACTGGGAAGAGGGGGCCCCATGAGGAGAGGAGCTAAGGAAGAGGGGGTTCCAGCTGCTGCAGGAGGGGAAGTTCCTAGGTGGCCAGACCCAGAGAGAAAGGGACTTCCCAGAGGCTTCGCTCTCCACTCCAGCCAAATGGCAGGCAGCGCACCCATGAGCAAGCTGCTGGCTCTGGCAGCCCTGAGCAGGACCTCCCTTACACAAAGGAAAAGGAGGGGGAAGGCTACAAATGCTGGGCTGGCTCCCAGAACCGAGGCTGCTGAGAAAGTAGAAACAGCTGCTCACCCGGCCAGTGGCCTCTGGAAGTGCCACAACCAGACTTTGTCCCTCAGGCCTGACCCTGAGCTGCCACAATCACACCACCTCACCCCTTCAAGCCCCAGCCTAGGTGCAACTGGGGGAAAAAGAGCACTGGGCTGGGAGCCTAAGTCCTAGCTGAACTCCTAACCGGCTTTACCACCAGTCATTGATCATGGTCCTCAGGGCCTAAGAGGACCCTCTAATCTGCTGAGAGGTTTAATTGGAAGGACTCATGAGTTCTTCTAGCCATGACAGCTGGTCCCCAGCCTGAGTGGCCAAGGGCCATCATAGGCTTCTAGCCTCTCCCATCAACCCTCTTCTGGGCCAGAGTGTGAGCACAGAGTGAATGCCCCTCGGGCCTCTGTGTTGTCGGCCATATGTTTGTCCCAACCTCCTTGAGGGGGACCTTGCCTTCTATGAATTTCCTATTCCCAGCAGTCCTGCCGCCAATAGGTACTTAGAAAAGATTTATTACCTGGGTAATAATGAGCCCTGTCTGAGCCCATGATTTGGGAGGCAACAAAGCAGGTTCTAGTTGGAGCTACAGGGCTGAGACAATGCCTCTGCCTCTCTAAGGCTCAGCTTTCTCTGCTATAAAATGTGGCTAATATTTCACAGTGGGTTGAGCCAAGTAACATACGGCAAGCAGTAGGGAGCTTAAAACATGACAGTTCTCTTTTTCCAAGCAGCTTCCCTCTGGAGAGAGGTTGAAAAGTGGGTTGAGCCTGCTAGGTCAGGGATCTTACTGGTTTTAGGGTCACATCTGTCACTATGGAGAGCAGATGGCACATCTGCTGGGCTCTTGCTTAGCTTGGGCAAAGGCCTACATGCTGCGGTTGTTGCTCGGAAGGGGGTGCAGCAGGGCCCTGTGGAAACAGGGCATGCACAAGCCCCACCCCATGGAAGGGCTTCCAACAACTGATTCTTAAGGCATCTGCTCTCTGAAGCCCTCCCCCTCCTCCAGGCACACTTCTCGCCTGTTGGCTTCAACAGGAGAAGGGGAAGGATGGGTCTTAGAATAATGTTTCTGGAACAGAGTAGAGGGTTTTCAATACTTGTGGCCTGTGTTAGTAAGTGGGAACTTTAACCTCTGATCACCCTCAATCTAACCAAGCTTCATGGTGATTCCTTCTGGTGGGATCCCTGTGTTTCAGTTGCTGCAAGGATGGGTGGATGTGCATATCACTTTACAGTTTACCAATCACACTCAGTAAGGTATTTCTTGTGACCCTCACCACAAGTCCAGGAGGCAGGCAGGAAAGGAATTTTTAGCCCCATTTTACAGCCAAATGTTGAACCATTTGCAAAGGACTGGAATTCATTTCCCCAGGAAAGGCTTGGTGTTCTCCCCACTACAAGTTGGGAAGGGAGGAGCCTCCTTGTTTAGCCTCATGGATTGAGCTTTGATAATGAAATTGGAAAAGTCATCATTCATGCTGCCCATCACCACCAGAACCAACAGGCAGAGACAGGGATTGAATCTACGAGCGCTTTATTCAGATGGCTGGTGATCTGAGAGATGGCAGGTTATGTACCCTAAAAGACCATCTTACATTTCATTTCAAACTGACCCCTTTTATAAAGAGAGGTAAGTGTAGGTAAGGGTTTGCAGTTCAGGGCAGAGGTTAATCAGATAAAAGCTGCAGCATTCTTTCATCTGCCAACCGGTGATTCTTTATCTGTGCCCTGGGCAGTGGGCAGTTCTCCCTGGAACGAAATGGCTCAGACACCATCTTGAATTGCTCACAGTCCTCCTGGGGCACAAAGGGGGAACTGCTTTGGTCTCCTGCAGTCAGGGTGGGTCATACCTTCAGTTCCTGAAACAATAGCTTTTACATGCATTTGTTACTAAGCTCATTATCTATCACTTAAACTAAAATTTTCCAACCCTTGAGTTCCCCATCAGTAAGACACATGTACAAGAACACATGTAGGCACACAGGTACACGCACATACACAGGCACACACACATGCTCTATTTCTTTTCTGGGTTCAGTTTCCTGTCACTATGGGTGGGAGAGGGATGTGGGAAACACCCCCACAGTGCAGACTGCACTTCAGGGGAGCAGTATGCAAGAGCTGCGGGAGGGGCTCTGGAGTCTGAGACCCCTTGTCGTCTTGCCCCAGGCACATTGCGGCTATCCCCCCAGAGCCAGGTTCTCACTCAGTCCCTGCTTTGTGGAGGTCCTAGGCAATGAAGCAATGGAAAGCACTTCTGATTTGCGCTCCCTGTCAGGCTGGTGCACATTGCAGCCCGAGCCACGCATCCATCAGGAGCTGATGGGCACCACCAGGCAGCTGTTGCCAGGACCAGGTTAGATGGTGGCATACAGGACAGGTGAGGCCTTCTGCACAGTGGAAGAACAGCAGTCATTTTAGACCCACCTGAACACTTATCACCCAGATGTTCAGAGGCTACACACCCCCTCAGTGTGGTGGGATCCAGAGCTGAGCTCCTCACCACTGCGCCATTCAGAGGTGACTTCCTCACTGCGGTGAGGTCTGGAAGCTGCTGAGTAAGTGTTGAGCAGGGTGAGGGCAAAAGGGCAGAGCTGAGAGGCATAAGAGCAAAGAAATCAGGGCCCCACAGTTTAGGTTCAAATTCTAACTCTCTTTCTGAGCAAGTCGGTCATCTTTGAAAGTCTCTGTGTGCCAGTTTCCTCATCTGGAAACTGACTATATTAATAGCCCCTACCCCATGGGCTGAGATGCAATTTGAATGAGATAATGCACATAAATCCCCAAATGCAGTGCCAGGCTTACAGTGACTGCTTAATTCACATTCATTGTCATTCAAACGTCGGTGAGGTGAAGTACTGTCACAGTTGTAAGTGGTGGTGTTTCACATGCAAATAATTGTTCTCAGGACTGCCTGTCACTCTCCACGCATTGTAGGTTTCACTTTCCATTTTACATCATGTCTCCCCATTTAGAATGTCATTTCCGTGAGAGCAGGGATCTATAACTATTTTGGTGACTGATGTATCCTCAGTACTGAGAAGACTGAAACCTAATGAAAGCTTGGTTTGCTGAGTGAAAGAAAGTCAGAAAAAGAGAGAGAGGGACTGAGAAAGAAAGAAGTAAATCTCCTCAGGAATAACACAGTTGACAAGGACTGTACAGGGGGAGCCACTGCACATGAAAGATCTAGCTGCCTGCTGTTTTCCCTAAAGGATGGCAATGAGGTGGCGTGGGCTGCCTTGGAATACACTTGGGGGTGCCCTGAGGGAGAAAGAGGAGGTGTGATGCAGATTTCTGAGAGCAGAACTGCAAGGGAAGCAGACCACAGCTGATTTAAGGCCTCACCAACTCCTAAAAGCCCCGGGTTTGGAAGTGGCACCCTGATCCCATTGCTCAGTGTTTACTGTTTGTTGGACACATAATTATGCAAAGGTTTACCATGGGCTAAGCTGTATCTAGTTCTCATTCCAAGCATGGATTCAGCCATTTCAGGATATTCCTTAGCTGCTTGTATAAGTTTCTAAAGGCTGCTCAGAAACGGTCTCCAAAGGAAATGTGCAAGCAAGACTCTGGAGTGAGTAGCCCAAAGGAGCAGCTCGTTAGAAATGGGGCGTCCTCGGCACAGGTGGCTTCAGCTTGGCCAGTCACACAGCACTGCTCCCGAGAGGAGGGGGCTTTTTGGTCAGCTGAGGCAGCCTCTCTTTTACCTGGACATGGTCTAGAAGGCACCAACTACCAGCATATTTCTCTTCTCATAAACAGTCTGCCCTGAGATCTCCATGGGCTTGTGAGGTGAAGTGAACTGATTTTCTGTTTGAAGATGCCCTTGCAGTGAGTGCCCTTGGCCAGCCTGAGACCTGGGACAATAGTCTGGAAAGATTCTGAGAATGGGGTGAGGGGAAGGAAAAGAGAGATCTGCCTGAGAATGAGGGTTCTGCTGCTGTACCCCCAATGGTGGAGACAGGAAGGAAGAGGGCAGGGGTCCCACTAGGGCTCTGGGTGGGAAGATACTTGGGGGAAGAACAGCCCAGAGGCTCTGTGGAGCCCAGTGGACCAAGCTCCCCAGGGAAATCCTCGGCAGAAGGCTCTCCAGGCTGGGAGGGTCCAGGATGCCAGCACTACAGGAACCCTGTCTCATCACAGTTTGATTTGCTTTGTCCTCGGTACTGACAGGGTCAGCATCTCCATGTGTTCACTTAGCCCTACTCATTCCTCTTCAGTAAAATACCCATTCACAGATCTTGCCCACTTTTCTACTGAACCGGTGGTCATTTCCCACTCCCTCCACCTCACCAGGAGAGCCAAACTCTTGATATAGTCTTGATTTTAATGCTTCACCACTTATGAGTAACACATATCTCTTCTCAGTTTGTGGCTTATTTTTGAGTTTCTCTAAAGTACCTGTGATGAACCAAGATCCTCAAATTTAATGTAGTTAAAATTATTAACCTTTTATATTATGGTTTGTGATTGTGTATGTGTGTTTGTTAAGAAATTATTCCCTACCCCAAGATATGTCCTATTATCTTCTGGTAGTCTATCACACCCACAGGACACTGCTACCATGTAGGCGCCCTGCTCCAAGGAGGGGATGGGCAGACTCCAGCATATCCTGCTACCAGGAAAACCACCATGAAAGGGCCCTGCACAACCTTGACCGTATTGTTGCTGTCAACCTGCACAACAGTGGGCCCCAGGCTCCAACTCCTACTCCTGTGTTGCCCCTACCCCTGTTCTGGGAAAGCACAAAAGGTGCCAGTGAACCTGAGGCCATAGGCATCCACATGGAAGTGGAGGCAACACATTCCAGACAGATTCGGGGGCTCAAAATACTGTGACCATCACAGAGCTGCCTGCTTACCACATGGCAGGATCTGCCAGGGACCATCTCACAGCTTATGACAAGCCCTTCTGTCAGGGCAACAAAGCGGTACTTTGTGATGCTGCAGTAGCCTACATCCTCCCAGGGCAACGGTCCAGGCCAAATTGGTCAACCCAGGCCACTGAGGACAATGGAGCCACGGTTGGTCTGGGCAGGCAGTGGAAGTCAGTGCAGAGAATAGCAACAAGGAGCAAAGTCCCTGGCAGTGGCCAAGTCCACACCTGCCTCCTGGAGAGAGTGGGAGGGCAGGGCAGGGCGTGTTTCGGCAGAGCTAGCTGGGCAACTTGAATCTTGCAAGGTCTGGCCCACACCCAGGCAGGTTCCACAAACACGTACTGAAGCCTGATTTTCCTGTTCTCAGTCTCCCAGGAGGCCCTTGATAAATATTCAGTAGCTCTGGTCCCTGAGCCCACGTCTGGAGGACATGCTTAGGCAGTGAAGGGAAGAAAAACTGAGCAAAGAACTCAAGAGGAGCCCCATCCCTCATCCTCTTCTTTCTGCTCATGGTTTGGTTTGAAAGGGTCCCTGGGGAACCACCCACCTGTAGATCTAACCACCCGAGGCCAGTGCTTGGGTTCTAGGAGCCCCTCTCTCAGGGAGGAGGAGGGGAAGTCGGGCTTCCAGAAGTGACACTGGTAAATGTGGTATTTGATTTGCCTTTAAAACGCCAGTAACAAGTACATTAGTAACAGTGGCTTTTTAAAAACAAGATGTTAAGTTAAAAATTTGCATCTTCCCTGTCAGAGGAGTGAGCCTTGGTCTCTACCTGTGATTCTATTTGAGTAGAATGGGCCTGAGTCTCACTTCTGCTGTCACCACCTGCCCACTGCCCCATGGTTTCCCACCATTTGTCTGCCTCCAGTCCCCACCTCAGTTGTCAGACTGCTCCACACTGTGGTCTCCCCTCCCTCACCACAGATCACAGTTCCCACCACAATTGTGATCCTCGCCTGAGGATATTTTTATTATTGACTTTAGAGAGAGGAAGGGAGAGAGAAAAAAAACATCGATATGGGAAACATTGACCACTTGCCTCCTGTATGTGCCCTAACCAGGGTTTGAGCCTACAACCTAGGTGTGTGTCCTAACCAGGAATCAAACCCACAAACCTTTTGTTGTACAGGACAATGCTCCAGTCAACTGAACCACCCAGCCAGAGCCCAGCCATCTTTGATTATAAAGATTCCCATTTAGTTTAAAATATTTGGCAGCACCCCTCATTATAAACTTATGTGGAGTCCAATTTTACTAGACTTATATTAGACTAATTATATATTATACCAGCAATTTTCAGCTGGTGTGCTGCAAGAATTTTGAAAACACACAATACCTGACTATTTATTCAGGGGCACTAACCTCTTTTCCCTTAGATTGACAAATAAAAAATAACAACAGCCAACCACAATAGTCATTCAGTGTGAATGAATTAAAATTATACCTATTTTTGTCAGATTGGCAAAAAACATAATATATTTTTTGGTGTGCTGAAGGCTTTTAATAATTAGTTTATCTGTGCCATGAGATGAAAAAAGTTAAAAGTCACTGTGGTACAATCTCTTGAGGACTTCTGATCAAGATGGTGGCATAGGTAAATATGGCTCTCCTCCTTGCACAGCCACATCAAAATTACAGCTAAAATATAGAACAACTATCACTCAGAACCTCAGAAATTAAGTTGAATGGTAGTCTGTGAACTACAGAATTAAAGAAACCACATCCACCTAGACCTGTAAGAGGGGTAGAGATGTGGAACAGGCTGGTGGATAAAAATTTTATCCACATGTGGTGGATAAAAATTACGGAGGGATATCTTGGTAGTGAGGAGTCCCAACCACACACCAGGTCCCCCAGCATGGGGTTCCAGTGCCAGGAAGATAAGTCCCTATAACTTCTGGCTGTGGAAACCAGCAGGATTGAGTCAGCAGAAGAAAGTTCTGGAGTCCCAAGCAGTTTCTCTTAAAGAACCCACACAATAGACTTACTCAGACTGACCGCCTCTGACCTCCCACACTGGGATAGAAGCTTGAAAGGCATCAGTGGTATACAGGAGGAACTGAAATGCCTGGCATCAAAGTGAGAGCTGGAGGTCAAAAGTCATTGTCCCTTTTCTGAATCCCCCCCAACAAAGCCACAGAGCTGGCAGGCAGGTGCCCTATCTCTGACTCCATTAACCTAGATAACATTGTTTTCCATGCCCTGGAGATCCCCTGAGACTGTGTCCCAACTAACTTACAGCTGCTAACAGTGACTTTTCCACATGAATGGGTCCTACCTCATGCTTCACAACTTCCTAAACCCTTTCAAATAAGCAACAGGCAGCCTGAGTGAGCCCCCAGCCAAGACCTCTTGCTAAATGGCCCCAGGCACAGCACTAGCAGCAGCCAGCCTAGATTCACAACTTGGCTTTGCCTGGGAATCACCAAGCTCAGCACAAGTAGCAGTCATCTCAGATTGCTTTATAACTCAAGTAGGATTGCCCTAGGCAAAATAAAGGTGGGGCTGACTTCAACCTGTATCACCCGGGAGAACCCAGGGCCTGCACACTCAGTGGATAGCTACAGATGAGGTTGGAGCACCCTGCCCCTGCATAGCCGACCCTCCATGGAGGGCAGACATTGGTGGTCAGTGGTCAAAGTCAATCATTGCAGCTGACTGGCCTGAGTAAATCTTTCCCGTTGACCTGCCAACAGCAACCAAATCTCAACTACAAAAGGAGGACGAACTTAGCCCACATAAAGGGTGTAACTTGAGCACCCAGCTTGGGTGATAGGGGAGGCTGTGACACTGGACCCTACAGGACACTTACTACATTAGGCCACACTACCAAGACAGGGATTCATAGCAGCTCTACCTAATACATAGAAACAAACACAGAGAGGCTGCAAAAACAAGGAGACAGAGAAACATGGCCCAGATGAAAGAACAGATCAAAACTCCAGAGAAAGAGACAAATGAAATCTATCTAGATGCAGAGTTCAAAACTCTGGTAATGAGGATGCTGAAGGAACTTAGTTAAGACCTCAACAGCATAAAAAAGATCCAGTCAGAAATGAAGCATACATGGTTGAAATAAAGACCAATTTACAGGGAAACAACAGTAGAGAGAATGAAACAGAGAATCAAATCAATGATTTGGAACAAAAGGAAGAAAACAAACAACCAACCAGAACAACTAGAAGAAAAAATACAAAAAAAAATGAAGATAGTATAAGGAGCCTCTGGGACAACTTCAAGTATTACAACATTCACCTCATAGGGGTGACAGAAGGTGAAGAGAAAGCACAAGGAATTGGAAATCTATTTGAAAAAATAATGAAAGAAAACTTCCCTACTTTGGTGAAGGAAATAGACATGCAAGTCCAGGAAGCAGAGAGTAGCAAACAAGATGGATGCAAAGAGACCCATTCCAAGACACATCGTAATTAAAATGCTAAAGATAAAGAGAGAATCTTAAAAGCAGCAAGAGAAAAGAAGTTAGTCAACAACAGAGGAATTTCCATAAGACTATCAGCTGATTTCTCAAAAGAAACTTTGCAGGCTAAAAGAGATTGGCAAGAAATATTCAAAATCATGAAAAGCAGGTATCTACAGCAAAGATTGCTCTACCCAGGAAATCTATCATTTAGAATCAAAGGGCAGATAAATAGCTTCCCAGACAAGAAAAAAGCTAAAGGAGTTCTTCATCACCAAACTAGTATTATATAAAATGTTAAAGGGACTTATTTAAGAAATAGAAGATCAAAGCTATGAACAATAAAATGGCAATAAATACGTAACTATCAGTTGAATCTAAATAACAAACTAAGCAAACAGAAGAACAGAGACGGAATAATGGATATGGAGAACATTCTGATAGTCACCAGATGGGAGGGGTGTGGGAGAATGGGTGAAGAAATGAGGAGATTAAGAAAAACAAATTGGTAATTACAGAATAGCCATAGGGATGTAAAGTACAGTATAAGAAATGGAGTAATCAAAGAGCTTATACACATGACCCATGCACATGAGCAGTGCTGTGGGGATTGCCTGATGGAGTTGGGGTGCTGGATGGAGGTGGGCAAAGGGGGAAAATTGGGACAACTATTATAGCATAATCAATAAAATATAATTCTTAAAAAATCACTATGGTAGACTTGCATAGAGCACCCAGGAGGTGAGAAACTACATAATGACCAAGGTGACTGTGAATTTAGTAACCACATTATGGGCAACAATATTTTATTTATCAAAGGACTTAGACACCTTTGAAAAACAATGTGCAACGTTGTCATTTGTTCGGTCTAAAAACAGTGAAGAGTGGGAGTTTGCAGGCCCATCACAAAAGCTCTAGTTTCTTGAAAGGTGCCCCCATGTCCTCAGCCTGAAGAGGCAGAGTATTCTCTGGGCTCCTCCATGGAGAAAGAACAGGGCTTACAGACCCAGGTCTCCAGGACAGCTGGTAAAACGGACCTAGGCTGTCCGCTGCTGTGCAGTTCTCATCAGGACTGGCCTTGGTTGGAGGACTGGTTGGAGTTAGAAGTTCTTTACTCTTGTGGGGTCATAGACCCCTCATAGTGAAAACTTTGGAGGTTCCCCTCAGAAATTCATATTGCGATTCAGGGGATCCTCAGAATGCTAGAGTCCTTCTATAGGCAACACAGGCCTCTGCATGGCAATTAACTTAATTGGGAGATCTCAAAATTCTTCTAGTTCTAAGTGTCTATGGCTTATGATTTGCTTAGAGCCTGTTGCACTTTGATTCCCTGGCAAAGCCCTTTATTTGGGGATGGGGGATCTGTGTCCCCTCCTTTACCACCAGCAGGTGTGGCAGGGGTGACTGTGAAAAGTGTCATGGTGCCACCTCGTGTTTTGGTTCTGAAATTGCACATGTTCTGGGGCCAAGCACAAGCCCACCCCTTTCCAGCAACACAGGGCTCCTTCCATTCTTGCCTCAGGGCCTGTGCACTGTTTCCATGGCCTAAAGGCCAGGGTTTGAAGAAACTGTTTACACAAGTGCAGTTTTTACTGTCATAGAATAAATCTAGAAAAATGCAAACAATTTTTTATCAAAACCATTTATTTTATTATTTTTGGTATAATTTTTAATTTTTTAAATTTAATTATTGTTCAAATACAGTTTTCCGTCCCCCATTCCCATCCCAGCTTCCCCCCTCCCCCGTGCTCCCTACCTCCCTCCCATTTCCACCCCCCTTAGTTGTTCTCCATGTGTCCTTTATACTAGTTTCTGTGAATCCTTCCCCTTTTCCCCTGAAATTCTCTACCCTCTCACCTCTGGTCCTTGTCAGCCTGTTCTGAATTTCAGTGCCTTTGATCATATTTTGCTTGCTTGTTTGTTTTGTTGTTTAGGTTCCTGTTAAAGGTGAGATTGTATGGTATTTGTCTTTCACCACTTGGCTTAATTCACTCAGCATATGTAAGGTTACGACAAAATGGAAAATGCAACAAGGTGTAAAGCAGGATGTTATTTCTTAAGGCTGTACTCCCCGCCCCCAGAATGTCCCAGGAAGATAGGGTAAGTGGTTAGCCAAGTAAATAGCCAAATAAGGTAAATATGTGGAGCAAGGCAGACCGCCAGAATCTGCCCGCCAACGAGTAACCCCGCCAATCAAAAGAAAAAGCTGTGTTCAATCGCACCAATTGCTAACAGCCACATCTGCTTCTGGATACTGCTTGCTTGCTGCGCTCTATAAAACCCCTGTAGTCTGTAAGCCAGGCTCGACTTCCATATTGCAGCTCTGAGGAGCTACTGACTCCGGTCACAGTTGGGGAAGTTCGCCCCTGCGCAGGTAAAGCTTTTGGCCAATAAATAACATCAAGAGCTCTAAGTGCCTGGACATTTGGTTTCTCACCATTCGAATACAACACATAATGCTTTCCAGTTCCATCCATACTGTTGCAAAGGGTAGGAGGTCCTTCTTTCTTTCTGCTGCACAGAATTCCATTGTGTAAATGTACCATAGTTTTTTGATCCATTCATTTATTGATGGGCATCTAAGTTGCTTCCAACTCTTAGCTACTATAAATTGTGCTGCTATGAACATTGGGGTGCATAGGTTCTTTTGGACTGGTGTTCTAGGGTTCTTAGGACACAATTCTAGCAGTGGAATTGCTGGGTCAAAAGGCAGATTCATTTTTAGTTTTCTTAGATAATTCCACACTGTTTTCCATAATGGTTGTACCAGTCTGCAATCCCACCAACAGTGAACTGGGATTGTAGTTCACTTTCCCCCACAACCTCTCCAACACTTGTTTGTTGCTTTGTTTATGATGGCCATTCTGACTGGTGTAAAGTGGTATCTCATTGTGGTTTTAATTGGCATCTCTCTGATAGCAAGCGATATTGAGCATCTTTCATATGTCTCTGGATCCTCTGTATGTCCTCCTTGGAGAAGTGTCTGTTCAAGTCCTTTGCCCATTTTTTAATTGGGTTAGTTGTCTTCTTAGAGTGGAGTCCAGGAAGTTCTTTGTATATTTTGGAGATTAAACCTTTGTCTGAGGTATCATTGGTAAATATGTTTTCCCAAATGGTTGGTTCTCTTTTTATCTTAATACTGTTGTCTTTAGCCATGCAGAAGCTTTTCATTTTGATGAGATCCCATTTGTTTATTCTTTCCTTTATATTCATTGCTTTAGGGGACATATCGGTAAAAATGTTGCTGCGTGAAATATCTGATATTTTCCTGCCAATGTTCTCCTCTAGGACTTTAATGGTGTCACGGATTATATTTAAGTATTTTATCTGCCTTGAATTTATTTTGGTGTTTGGTGTAAGTCGGTGCTCAAGTTTCATTTTTTTGCACGTAGCTGTCCAGTTCTCCCAGCACCATTTGTTGAAAAGGCTATTTTTACTCCATTTTATGTCATTGCCCCCTTTGTCAAATATTAATTGACTGTAGAGAGTTGAGTTTAATTCTGGGCTCTCTCTTCTGTTCCATTGGTCTATGTGCCTGTTTTTATGCCAGTACCATGCTGTTCTGATTACAGTGGCCTTGTAATACAGTTTGATGTCAGGTATTGTGATCCCTCCTACTTTGTTCTTCTTTCTCAAAATTGCAGCTGCCATTTGGGGTCTTTTATGGTTCCATATAAATTTTTGAAGTGTTTGTTCTATGTCTGTGAAATATGCCATTGATACTTTAATAGGTATTGCATTGAATTTGCAAATTGCTTTGGATAGTATGGAGATTTTGATGATGTTAATTCTTCCAATCCATGAACACGATATTTGTTTCCATTTCTTTGTGTCTTCCTTGATTTCTTTCTTCAGTGTTGTGTAGTTTTCTGTATATGGGTCTTTTACCTCCTTGGTTAGGTTTACTCCCAGGTATTTTATTTTTGTTTTTGCTATATCGAATGGGATTCTTTTCCTGATTTCTGCTTCTGCTGATTCATTGTTAGTATATACAAATGCCCTTGATTTCTGAATATTGACTTTGTATCCCGCTGTTTTGCCAAATTCATTTATTAGGTTGAGCTGTTTGGGGGTAGAGTCTATAGGATTTTCCATATTCACTATCATGTCATCTGCAAACAATGCCAGTTTTGTTTCCTCCTTTCCGATTTGGATGCCTTTTATTTCCCTTTCTCATCTGATTGCTGTGGCTAGAACTTCCAATACTATATTGAATAGAAGTGGTGAAAGTGGACAACCTTGTCTTGTTTCTGATCTTAGTGGAAAAGCTTTTAGTTTTTGCCCATTGAGTATGATGTTGGCTGTAGGTCTCTCATATATGGCCTTTATTATATTGAGGAATACTCCCTCTATTCCCACTTTGCTGAGTGTTTTTATCATAAATGGGTATTGTATCTTACCAAAAGCTTTTTCCGCGTTTATTGATATGATCATGTGATTTTTGTCTTTGCTTTTGTTTATGTGATGTAATACATTTACTGATTTACGAATATTGAACCATCCTTGCATCCCTGGGATGAATCCCACTTGGTCATGGTGTGTGATCTTTATAATGTGTTGTTGGATGCGATTTTCCAATATTTTGTTGAGGATTTTAGCATCTATGTTCATCAGCAATATTGGCCTGAAGTTTTCTTTCTTTGTTGTGTCTTTATCTGGTTTTGGAATTAGGATGATGCTGGCTTTATAAAAAGAGTTTGGGAGTCTTCCATCATTTTGGATTTTTGGGAGTAGTCTGTGAAGAATAGGGGTTAGCTCTTCCTTAAAAGCTTTGTAGAATTCTCCTGTGAAACTATCTGGTCCAGGGCTTTTGTGTGACGGGAGTTTTTTTATTACTGCTTCAATTTCATCTGCTGTTATTGGTCTGTTCAGGCTTTCTACCTCTTCTTCATTGAGTTTTGGAAGATTATATTTTTCTAGAAATTTGTCCATTTCACCTAGGTTTTCAAATTTCTTGGCATACAGTTCTGCATAGCAGTTTCTTACAATCCCTTCTATTTCTGTGGTATCAGTTGTAATCTCTCCTCTTTCATTTCTGATTGTGTTTATTTGGGTCCTCTCTCTCTTCTTTTCTTGATGAGCCTACATAAAGGCTTGTCTATTTTGTTTATCTTTTCAAAAAACCAGCTCCTGGATTCATTGATCCTTAGAATTGTGCTTTTAGTCTCTATGTCATTTAATTCTGCTCTGATCTTGGTTATTTCCTTCTTTCTACTTGCTCTGGGCTATCTTTGTTGTTGTTCCTCGAGTTCTTACAGGCGTAGGGTTAGTTTGTTTGCTTGAAATGTTTCTATCTTCTTTAGGTAAGCCTGTATTGCTATGAACTTCCCTCTTAGGACTGCCTTTGGTGCATCCCATAAGTTTTGGGTTGTTGTGAGTTCATTTTTGTTTGAGAAAAAAAGCCAATTTTTATAAAGATGCTTTTATTTTCATCTGACCTCAGACAGAGAAAATATCACATGAGTACACTAAAGAATGTTTTTTGAAATTTGAAGTGGCTTTGGAGAAAGGTTAATGATGATTATAGAAGGCATAATAGTCAACTCTTATTAAGTTTTGTTGCAATAACAAACAACCTCAAAATTTCAGTGGCTAACAGCAGCAAGACGTTTATGCTAAGTTACTTAATTTACTGTGAGTCAGCTATGACTCTGTTCCCTAAGGCCTCTTACATCACTGGATGAAAGAACGAATGAACTGCTAGGCAGTCCCCTTAATTTTACCCCCTTAAAGAAGAGAGTAATGCTGAACAAAGCTCTGCCCACCTCCCAGGACTGTTCTTACATCACTAATCTTTAGGAGGAAAGGAAGTTATAAGGGTTGTGGAGTAAAAACTCCCAGCTACTGGGATATTAGGCTCTGCCTTCCTAGAACAGGACTGAAGCTGCCAGCACCCTGAAGCAGGGATGGGCTGCAGCTGTGGGAGAGGGGCGGGAGGCCCTGATGCAGGTACTTCAGGGTCTGAGTGGACCTGGAGGTCTGCAACCGACCCTCTGTGGGTTCTTCGAAGGAAAGAATTTAAAAATGCTCCAGCATAGAGTTTAAAGTGAAAAAGAGTTTATCAGAGAAGCAGTAAGACAGAGAGTGGCTACTCCACGGGCAGATCAGCCCCTCCCTACTGGGACTTACTTCCTGTTTTGAGGCTCCTGCGGTAGAGGGCTAGCACATTCAATAAGGGAGAGGAGTAT
This sequence comes from Sturnira hondurensis, assembly GCF_014824575.4. Classification (NCBI taxonomy): domain Eukaryota; kingdom Metazoa; phylum Chordata; class Mammalia; order Chiroptera; family Phyllostomidae; genus Sturnira; species Sturnira hondurensis. The sequence continues at coordinate 364,219 of NW_028081945.1, forward strand.
GCAGTGTTTTTCTGGAAAAAAGGATGGAGAGTTCTCAGAAGAGCACTGTCATCCATTTTGTGTCCATTTTCTTTCCAATCATGGTGGCCCAGGGTGTATCTTTTAGTATGCTAATATACTACAATGAACATATAATGAGGCTAGGGTTACCATAAAGTGAAATTAGTCACCGTGTTGGATGGAGCTGGTCTCCTGCAGGTTCTAAGTAATAAGAATCTGTTGTGAGTGGCCCGTGTAGTTGATAGTCTTTGTAGCCCTGATCAATTGCAGCTGTTTCTCACCTACTCTATCTCAGCCTGGGCATGGAAGCCCATTAGTAAACACACCTGGACCCAGAAGTTCCTAAGATTGCACGACACCCAGACCTTTCTACTTCAATTGCCACAATAGGGAGTGGGAGAGCTTCCAGGAGCCACGTGAAGGCTCAGGCAAAGGCAAAGAGGAGGAAAGGAAGGTGGGGGGGGCATGGCAGATACGTGGGTGTGACAGCCTACTCAGATATCCCAAGCTTCTTCAGCTCAGAGCAAGCCAGGCCAGCACAGCCAGCCCCAGCTGCTCATACAGAGACCCACAAGCCTGCAGTTAGCCCTAAACCTCTTCCCAGCCCCTCACCTTAGCCTCTTCCCACAGCAGAATGGACAGTAGAATGGCCCACCTGGAAAGTTGATGGGTGATTTGTTTCCCTTGAAAGATCTCCTTTCACAGCCGCTGGAAAACAAGTTTCAAAGTGGATTGGAAAAGGGGGGTGGGATTCAGATATGGAAAGAATGAGGAGGGAACAGATGGCCCCTGCTAAGGCAACCAGATTTTTCCCCCAGTTAATCTGGGAATGACCTAATTTACATAGTATTTGCATAAATTTCCATTTCAAATTATAGCTGTCCTAACTGCAAGTATATAGGAGAAAATAAATGGGATCAGGCAATGTACTGTAATTGAACTCAAACTGACTTTTGTGAAATTCAGGTCAAGCTTTTAAACCTGACAGATGAAGAGAAATAAGTTTGTCCACTGTCCATTAGTGGGTGAGGGGGGACACTGGAGAAAGCTTGTCTCCACCTCTCAACTTAGAAAACATTACCAAGAGTCCAGGCCAGAGATGTGGGGAGATGAAGAAATTCAACCTCTGCTCTGTGTTATTCACCTCCTTCCATTGTGGGGTGTCGGAAAGAACCAAAATTAGGAATGGTGCATGAAAAGCAAGACTGTTCAGAAGTCAGGGTGGCTTGCATCCAGCCCTGCCCCTTCCAGGCCCAACAGATTGGACACTTGCATGAAGAGAGGACATTGTTTCTGTCCCACCCCGACATCTGTCTGGCTACTTAGCTCCCCGTCTGTTCATTCTTATCCTCCACCAAATCCCCATCCCATCACACACTCCGATAGGGAAACTAACTTGTGTAAGTGCACAGGGAAACACGCACGCACACACGCACACACGCACACACACGCACACTCTGGTAGCATTCCCACCAGTTTGGCCTGCCCAGTCTCAAAGCTGGGAATAGAAATAATGGAAACCTAGGCTGTATCAGTCACCAAGATTGTCCACAGTCCAAGAGGAACCTCAGGTTGACTCTGGTCTGTTAAATGTCCAGGTCCCTCTCCATCTGGGATTAACTCAGATCTGGAGAAGTTATAGAGAGGGCAATGGATTCTTAGAGCAGATCAGGTGGGGACAGCACCTGTTTGGGACATGCTGGCTGCTAGAGAAGACACCTACCACCCAGATGAAGGAAAGCCAGCTGCTAGCCCTAAGTGGTCCTTGCTTCAGTAAAAACTGACAGTCAAGGTGGCCTTCAGCTGACAAGTTCTGAGTGCTGGACTCTGTCGTCAGGAGATGTGTCTTCCTCCCTCATCCACTGATTTCTCTGCACACAGCATCTCCTTCTGCTCCCTCACCCATTCAGCCCATAGAACTGAGGTGGGGGATCTTGCTCTCTAATGGTCCCCTGAAACAATTTTTGCTGAGAATTCTCAAGTTAAAGCCAAAAGGTTCTGGATCCCCACTCCACCCCAACTTCCTTGAGACAAGGGCATAAAACAGCCTGGCCATTAGAGATGGCAGGGAATTTGAGGAGAGGAGGGCTTAAAAAAAGTCCAGGGTGGGGAGGAAGGCACTTATTAATATCTCAAAAAACTGACTTTGCCACAACCTTTTTGGGAAGTTGTGACCCAAAGCCCATGTAAGCCCAAAGAAAGATAGAAAAAGACCAGAGAAAAGTGTTGGTGGGAGGAGAAAGGTCAAGTGAAGAAGTCAGAGTCTAGTGCGGGCTAACTTTTCAAAAGCTGCACTCCCTGAGCCCTTAGGCCCAGCCCCAGCTCCCTGCACCAGGCCACACAGAGCCTGAGAGCTATTGGGGTCTCTGGGCAGCTTTTGGACAGCTGCTCACTCAGCCAGGCAGGTGGTTAAGAAAAGCCACCACATCAGTGGGATACCCTTGCTGGCCAAAGAGAAGGCTCCAAAAGGAAGCCTCAGGAAAGCCAGATGTTCTCATTCAGCTGGTCCTTCAAAGGCCCTATAGCAATAGAAATACTTCTATTGGGGTCATCCCATCCCTAGCATAAAAAAATGCCACTTTTTTAAAAAGATTTTTTTATTTACTATTTATCTTTAGAGGGGAAGGGAAGGAGAGAGGGAGAAAAATATCAATATATGGTTGCCTCTCGTGAGTCCCCTGCTGGGAACTGGCCTGCAACCCAGGCATGTGCCCTAACTGGGAATCGAACCGCGATCGTGTGGTTCACAGGCCCACGCTCAATCCACTGAGCTACACCAGCCAGGGCACACACACACAAAAAATGCCACTTTTTAAGCAGAGTTTGGCAACTCTTTTTGTAAAAGGTCACAGAGTCAATATTTTAGATCTCATGGGCCATGCTGAAGTCTTCCATTTTTAGCCCCAAAGCTGCCACAGACAATATGCAGATGAATGAGTGTAGCTCTGAGCCAATAAACAGGCACTGAAATTTAAATTTCATATAATTTTCATGTGTTGTGAAATTATTCTTCTTTTGACTTTTTTCCTCATTTGGAATCATTCTTAGCTCACTAGGCTACAAAAACAGACAGAGGGCTGGATTGACTAGAAGGCCATTTTTTTGCTTTAAGCAAAAGGTTGGGTCTTCATGAATGCAAATTAAGAGTAAACTGATTTGATTTACAGAGGAATCTAGTAGAAGGGTTCACTAAATACTATTTATTTATTTATCTATTTATGTATTTTTAGAGAGAGGGGAAGGGAAGGGAAGAGAGGGAGAGAAATGTCACTGTGTGGTTGCCTCTTGTGTGCCCCCTCCTGGGGAACTTGCCCAAAACCCAGGAATGTGCCCTGACTGGGAATTGAACCAGCAGCCCTTTAGTTCACAAGCTGGTACCCAATCCACTGCAACACACCAGCCAGGGCCGAATACACTTTAAATAAGATTTGACTGTAACTTCTTCCTGCCACACACAGTGTCACCTTTCTTTCTTTCCCTATTTTGGTGTTTTTCAAAGTAGCATTTGCTATCCATTAGTTGGCTGCAAAATTCATAATGACATCTGGATAAAATAGAACAGGATAGAATAAAATATATCAGAGTTCATCACATATAGTAGAGGTTGGAAATATAAAATTTTGTCAGCTATGTGTACATTCATATGTATATACTTATATGCCTCTATGTGTCCTGGATTGTAATGTCAGACATATTTCTTATAGTCAATCATGATGAAAAAGCTGGAGAACCACTGCTCTGGTGAACATTGGGGAAAAGGGGTTGAATTCCACCCCTCCAGGATTGCCCTCTGGGGCTGATATTTCTCCTTCCATCTCTGTGTCCTTGTGGGTTTCTTTGGTGATCATCCCTGAGAACCACTGGTCAGATGTCTTCACTGTGATGCTGTGGCCCTTGGGGTACCAGAGATTAAGAAGGCACCGGCCACACCTCACTGCCATTCTTCACACCCCACCATGCCTTGTAGTTCACCCAGAACCTTGGAGACAGAGTGCCTGGTATACAAGGGAAGCTCAGCAAATGTGTGTTGAATGAATGAATGACTGAATTCCAGACAGCAGGGTTGCAGGTACAAGAGCCTCAGATGTCCAGGAGCACAGCACGATTGTGCCACTGAAAGACACTCAGTGAAAGAGCTCTTAGTGGCTGATCTCCCAGCAACCCCACCTACCTAAGCTGACATATGCTGCTCGTTAGGGCCAACAGGTTTTCGGGCAGATCATTCTCCTCTTCCTCTTTGTCAGGGAGCAAAGAGGTTGATTTTCCCAGGAACACAAGCTACGTGCAAATGCTTGGAAAAGCTCACTTCGGCAGGACAAGACAGCCATCCACATTACTCAGTGAGAAAAGCTGGTTATGTCAAAGTCTTCAGAAAGATACAGAAATACATCACAGCAAACAGCAGAAGTACTCATTTCTGGGAGACTTTGAGAGTCATAGAGCAGGCAGTGATGGGCTGAGTGTTGGGGTCACAGGCAGTGTGGGCTGGACTGGGGAGGGACTCTTAGAATGGAGAAATAAGGAGGGCTGTCCTAGGAGCAATGGCAGAAGCAGCCACAGTTCTTTTCCTTGTGTAGTGCCTGGTATATAAGAGTTCTCCACTTACAAGAGTTTTCCATTCAGAGCTCATTAGAGATCCCAGCCTTTCCTTTGTCTGTGGGCCTTTGGCCTTGGTGGTGGTATTAAAGGTCACACTTCATTGGTGGCATTAAAGGTTCATGGTCATTGAGCTTTTGTGGTTCTAAAGGTGATGGCATCCCTGGGGTAACTAGATACCATATCCAGATGTTCCACCCTGTGGGTTCTATCTGGGTTCTTCCCCTAGTGAACAAGTTTTGAGACAACTCCAACCCATCACGTAGCATAAGTTAAGGACCAGGCTTAGGGTGGGGGAACTCACAGGTCCAAGGAGAGCATGAAGAGACAAGCAGGCACATAACCCCATCCTGCCATCTTTCCTGGGGGTAGGGTAAGTGGGGCCTGCAGGGTAAGCCCCTGGAGGAATACCTAGGCTATTTGGCTCCCAGCAGAGGGGATATACAGACACTGTCTGGGGTATCCCAGTGCTCCCTGGGCACTAATGAGAGTGGAGGGGAAGACTCTGGTCTCCAGGAACTAAACTTAGGGGCAGACACTGGGATCTTTGTCCCAGCCAGTGTCACCTTCCAAACAAAGCTGAGAGAGCTCCCTGGGGCTCATTCCTGCCCTTTGCCAGGCTGATCCAGGGGGAGCGCAGTGCTCCTCAGAGGCTGTGGCCTCTGGCACAGCTCTCTGAACAGGCAGCTGGTTGCCTGAGACCCTTCATGTGCAAGTGCCCCCCAAGTGGTTTAAGATCCTGCAAGGTCTGTTGCGTGCGCACTGATTGCCTCAGCCAGTGAACTCACTGGCTGTGAGCTCACACAAAGTGCAGGGTCCCGTGACTGCCTAGAGCCAGTGGGCTGGACAGACTTCCCCATGTCAACTTGCAGTGGGCTGAGAAGGCAAGACTTGAGAGGTACCTGTTAAAGAGAAAACAACAGGCCCAAGATGGCATCACTCCTGCTACAAGCCTGTGATTACAAAACTAGATTTAATTATTCTAATTGCAGTTTCTAGCTCATCCAGAACCATAATCTTGATAAATAAGACTGGAATTTTCTGGTCAACCTCAATAAGGGGTTCTGTCACGTGAGCCTTCTCCATCCCCCGTAGAAGGAAGAAAACAATCTGCCTGATAACCCTCCCTGTTCTCTCTACTCTGCCTGCCAAAAGGTGTTCTGGCTTTTCTCCTGCCCCACCCTTCTTCCTATGAAAGCCTTACATTTTGTACAACCTCTCTGAGTGCCCTTCTGGTTGCTAGGTGGGCTGGTCCCTGATTCATGAACCATTTAATAAAGCCAATTAGACCTTCAAATATACTCAATTGAATTTTGAATTTTTGACATACTAAGCCCTTCTTGTTCTCAAAGCCAGGGTATTTGGTTTCAGTGTTTTGTTCTGTGTTGTTATTTTATTTTTTTTTAGGTAAAACTAACTTCTGGTACATAGATCTCCATGTCTCTCCCACCCTCTGTGGGTGTTGTTGTAACCCCTCCCCTCTCCAACCCTCCATGTTCATTTGAATATGAACTTACTGGATGCTAAATAAGTCAGCAAAGGTGCTGTTTTAGTACAGTTGAGCAGATGTGTTTCTGAAGAAATGTGCTTGTATAGGCAAAGTCACTTGAAAGGCACCTCAAGCAACTGACTGCCCTGCCACCCAAACAAACCAAGGGCACGCTGGCTTACCATGGTGAAGCCTCTGTGGGGGAAGTGAAAGTATAAATGCCATCCTGATTCCTTCCATAAAGTTCTTTCTTCCTGGTCCCACCACACTGCACTAAGGACTCTGGGGTCCTTCACTAAAGAAGGGACCTCCCTGACCTGGATTTCCTCACACTAGTCCAGTGCTGGGAAAATAGTCTGCTCAACAATTTTGATGGATTAAAACCAGGGATATGACTTCCAACCAAGATGGAGGTGTAAATAGATACACTTTGCCTCCTCACACAACCAAAAGGACAACACATTAAAAAATATAATCAAAATCAGAAGGAAATTGAATTGTATGGAAGTCTGACAACCAAGGAGTTAAAGAGGAAACATTCATCCAGACCTGTAGGAGGGGTACAGATGGGTAGCGGGTGTGGAGAGGACATACAGCAAGGCAGCAGCTGGCCAACCAAGTGGTCCCACACTCGCACGCAGATAAACTGGGACGAGCTGGGAACCAAAAGAGATGTATAACCCAGGGTTCCAGTGCAGGAAAAGAACGTCTCAAAACCTGCTGTAAAAACCTATGGGGGTTGCAGTGGTGGGAGGAACTCCCAGCCTTACAAGAGAGTTCATCAGAGAGATCCACAGGATCCTAGAATGTACACAAATCCACCCACTTGGGAATCAGCACCAAAAGGACCCAATTTGCTTGTGGGTAGTGGAGGAAGTGACTGAAAGCCAGCCAAGAGCCAAGCAAGTGACATTGTTTCTTCTCTGACCCCTCCCTCACAGACAGCACCACAATGAGGCAAGGTGGGTTGCCCTGCTCTGTCCAGTAACTAAGGCTCCACCCCTTACAACATAACAGCTGCTTCAAGACAAAGAAATATGGCCCAAATGAAAGAATAGACTAAAACTCCAAAAATAGAACTAAGTGATGAAGAGGTAGCCAACCTATCTGATCCAAAGTTTAAAATACTGGTAATCAGGATGCTCTCAAAAATGGTTGAATATGGTCGCAAAATAGAGAAAGAAATGAAGTGTATACAAAGTGAAATAAAGGAAAATGTACAGGGAACCAACAGGGAAGGGAAGGAAACCAGGACTCAAATCAACAATTTGGAGCAGAAGGAAGAAATAAATGTTCAACCAGAACAGAATGAAGAAATAAGAATTCAGAAAAATGAGGAGGGGCTTAGGAATCTCCAGGACAACTTTAAACATTCCAACATCTGAATCACAGGGGTGACAGAAGAAGAGGAAGAGAAAGAAATTGAAAACTTATTTGAAAAAACAATAAAGGAGAACTTACTCAATTTGGCAAAGGAAATAGATTTCCAGAAAGACCAGGAAGGTCATAGAGTCTCAAAGAAGTTGGACCCAAGGAAGCATACACCAAGACACATCATAATGATGTTACCCAAGATTAAAGAGAAGGAGAGAATCTTAAAAGCAGCAAGAGAAAAGGAGACAGTTACCTACAAAGGAGTTTCCATAAGACTATGGGCTGATTTTTTAAAAGAAACCTTACAGGGAAGAAGGGGCTGGAAAAAAGTGTTCAAAGTCATGAAAGGCAAGGACCTACAGCCAAGATTACTCTATCCAGCAAAACTATCATTTAGAATGGAAGGGCAGATAAAGTGCTTCCCAGATAAGATCAATTTAAAGGAGTTCATCATCACCAAGTCCTTATTATGTGAAATGTTAAAGGGACTTAGCTAAGAAAAAGAAGAAGATCAAAAATATGAACACTAAAATGACAACAAACTCACAACTATCAACAACTGAACCTAAAAACAGAAACAAAAAGAAACTAAGCAAACAATAAGAATGGGAATGGAATCACAGAAATGGAGATCATATGGAGGATTATCATTGGGGAGGGTGAAAGGGGAGAATGGGGAGAAAGATGCAAGGAATAAGAGGAATAAATGGCAGGTGCAGAGTGGACAGGGTAGTTGAGAATAGTGTAGGAAATGGAGAAGCCAGGGAACTTATATGTATGACCCATGGACATGAATGAACTAAGAGGAGGGGGGAATGCTGGAGGGAGAGTGATACAAGGTGGAGGGGAATAAAGGGGAGAAAAAATGGGACAACTGTAATAACATAATCAATAAGATATACTTTAAAAAATAAAACCAGAGACATATCATTCATTTCTACCCAAAGTTCTCTCATTCTAGGGGACTCTAGGAAAAGCATTTCAGGCCAAGGAATGCTCACTGAGCCTGGCTGACTCATCCTCAGGGTTGAAGAATTCTTGCCCAGGATCTGATATTCCTAGTGTAGGACATGCAAAGACTCACAGAACTTCCAAAGGTGGATTTATCTCCTCTCACCCACCTCCCTTCTCCCCAACCCACTTCTACCCCACCACCACCAAGCACTCTTGCCCAAAGCTGCTCTCTACTTGGTCTTTCAGGACAGTTTTTCTCGAGCAGGCACAGGGCTTCCCTGCCTTGGATACTAGAGGACAAGCTTCCCCAGATGAGTCTAGCACTGCTCCTAATTAGCTTGGTCAGCTAGCCCACTCAGGGCTTTCCTCTTCTTATCTGTATAACAAAGGGGTTGAGGCAGGTGATCTCAAAGCTATCTGCAGATTTAAAACTCCATAGGAGTTTTTTCATCTCTAATTCAGCCAACCCACAAGATTGTTTGGAGCTTAGCACAAAGTGTGTGAAAGCCCCCACAAACAGCCCTGCTAGTAATGATGAGTCTGTGAACCCTGGAATTGCCTGTGCCAGATACTGTTCTGAATGAGTTTGCCAGTTACTTAGATCAGCAATTTAACAACATCCTGGCTGAGCCCTGATTGGGTGTCTCAGAGCCTGGACTTGGGCCTGGTGAGGTACTTTCTCAAAGGTAGGGGACATTCAGAAACCACGGTGGGTGGCAGAGGTGGGGGGTCTTCTCCATGCCCATCCACAGCACTGACAGTCCTGTGCCCTGTGACATCAGTCAGCATTAGGCCCTAGAAGACTTGCCCACTCCACATCAGCTATTGCCTTGACTGGGACCAGTGACATGTGGCCTGAGGACCCTAGAGAGGACAGGAAGAACTGAGCTGTGAGGAGAATCCCATAGTGCCTGGCCATGATGTTTCTGCCATCCTCACCCAGAAGGGCTCCAAAGTGCAGGCAGTCCCAGCAGGTCTCCAGGAAAAAGGTCCCATGGCTTCCAGAGAAACCCAGCTTGGCTAGAAAAAAGAGAATGTTTGCTGCTTACTCTATAAGTGATCTCATTTAATGTGCACACTCTGCTTCAGACAGACTTGTGTCATCCCCATTTACACAGTAGGAAACAGAAGCACAAAGATGTTGAATAATTTACTCAAGGTCACAAAGAGCCAAAATATGACCCCAAGTGAATCTAATATCAAAGGCCACACCCTTAATCTCTAGACCATGTCTTCTCCAGAGTGAAAACAGCTTGCCTTGCTGTTGTTCCCATAAACTAGAGAACGGTTTATGTCTTGAGACAATATTTCACAGTCAAGAATCATCAGAATTTGGTAGATTAAGTAAATAAAGCTCAAACAAAGAACTTACAACTTAGGTTTGAGGAGTTATATCTTTAGGGTTATAGGAGTCTTCAACATACAAAAGAATTAGACTCTAGTGATGGCATTCTAGGTCTCTGCAGAATTTGACCCAGGAAGAGAGGTCACTTCCCCAGTTTAATACTCCAGCCCCAGTGGGACAATGCCAGGCTAAGGGCAACTCCAAGTTGATGTGGAGACTTCTGGTCCAGCCCACCCTCCTCAATAGATTCCCCCCACTGCCAACCCTGATGGTTATGGCTATTTTGTTCATTTATTTATTAAATATTTTATTTATTATTTTGAGAGAGAGGGGAAGAGAGGAAGAGAAACATCAATGTATGGTTGTCTCTGGTGTGCCCCCTTCCACTGAGGACCTGGCCCACAACCCAGGCATGTACCCTGACTGGGAATTGAACTGGCGACCCTTTGGTTTGCAGGCGAGTGCTCAATCCAATGAGCCACACCATCCAGGCCTGGTTAGTTTATTTTGAAAAGAGGCATTCTCCCACCGCCGGTGTGGCGCAGGTGGTTGGAGCATCGTCCTGTAACTGAAAGCTCCCTGGTTTGGGCATGTGCAGGAGGGAGCTGACTGGGCTTCTTCTCTCACATCAATGTTTTTTTTCCCTCTCTTTCTCCCTTCCCTTCTCTCTCAAATGGGAAAACATAAAGCTTTAAAAGAAAGATAAAAAGAATGTAGGCATTCTGTTGTCTTTCAATTTACTAAAAAAAAATCACACAGTGAGTTAGTGGCAGAGCTTCCAACACTCCGTGTGTGTGGCTGGTCTGAGACCAGCCTCCCAAGTATAAACCTCCTGGTTATTTTGAAAGTACTCTGGCATGAAACTGGAGGTTCTGGAGTTGGCCTTAGGGCATTGATGCAACACTACAGAATAAACTGGGAACAAGCTAGATGCCAGCTTGTCGATATTCATAGCCCTCTCCCAGTTACAAGGGAAAGTTACAGGGAAAATTGGCCCTTGTCTGGCTTGGAGAAAGGAGTTGAGAACGCTCAGCTCTCTAAAGGCCACTCTACCCGCACTGTATGTCAGGGAAAAGGAGCATTTAAATCAATGCTCAGCAGTTCCTCTATCTTCCCAGTCCCACAAAAAGCCTGGTGCTAAATAACAGTTTAGAACTTTTAGGGAGGCAGCTATTAAGTGTGATACAAGAAGAATGGAGGTGTTGGAGGCAAAGCCAATCCTTCACAGTTATTAACATCCCTATCCGTATCACCATCATGAGTTTATTCTATTCTGTACAGGACAGGAGCAGGTACCAGACACATCATCAATCGTGGAAGCTATTGTACCCACCATTCCTGGCTAAAACTGCCCCATTCATAACTCTTTAGGAGGGAAGTATCGCCAACCTGTTCATCCAGATTTTGTCAGGTTTTTACCATGTGACCTTCTCTTGAACACATGTGATTGGACAGGGGTGGATGCCTTGCCCAGGGCCTGCCAATCATGAACTGGCTAATATTGTCTGACATGGCCCAGTTCAATCAGCCCTGTCCACATGAGAATTAGAATTAGCAATTAGATCAACCAAATTACATTTTCTCACTCTGGGAGTTGATTTTAGAAATAAAGAGAAAATGAGCCAGTGGGTAGCAGGACAAGAATCATGAAGATGCACTTAGAAGATTAAGTGAAGACTGCAGTCACTGAGTCACACTGATGCCAGAGCCCCAACCCCAGTGGTTTGGAGCCCAAAGGCCTCTACACAGGGGCCGGCAGCATGCCCTCAGAGGTGGGTACCACCTCGTGCTCAGGGTGGAGGATGTACCTATTTTTGCAATGAAAGATGTGTATTGTTACAACAATATTCCTCATACAGAATGTTGAGAGCAGTGCTTCACATGAAATAGGAGAATCCCAAACTGGCACACTGGAGGAGACAGAGAAGTAGCGTATAATGACAAGCATGTGCATGGAACCACGTGTTTGCCAGGGTGCGTGAATACTCGGACTCGTGAATATGGAAGAGAACGCAATTGGTGCCTTAACAGTTATCCACAACTGAAGACGTGGGCTTGAAGAGTAGCCCAGTGAAAGTGTGATAAGGAGGTGGGTAATTTAATCCCTTTAAGTGCTTGCCAAAAACTCTAGCATTTGAACATGCATCATTATATTAGTCAGGATCCTTTTGGTTTCAAACAACAGAAACTTAACTTATGAAGGAATTGGATGGCTTACATAATTGAAAAATCTGAGAATAGATTTAGTCAAGACTGGTTCCAAATGTGTAATATCAGAAATAAGTACTTGTCTATCTCTTACTCTATTTTCCTCCATTTGGCATTATTTTTTGTTTGGCTGGCTGTTCCCACACTTGACGTGGTGGCCAAACATTGGCTTCATGTTTCATGCTTACCTCCTTCCAGCTTAGGAGCCTCAACGACAACACCACCAAAATAGTACATAATTCCTTAGGGATACAGCACTAGTCCCAGAAACAGCCCCCTTTGGTGCCCTTGGGACGTGCCTCCATCTGTGAACCAGTCCCTGTGGCAGTGATCCAATTGGCCTGGCCCAGGTCACATGCTCAGCTCCGGATCTAGAGCATGAATATCAGCCCACCAGAACATAGGGCCCAATGGTAGAAAGTGGCTGTTACTGGAGGGATATTAGACACAACAGATGTCCACCTCAGCCCCAAACAAAATAGTTGAGTACAGCCCCTCTGGAGTAGTGATTCTGAACTGCTGACACTAATCTCCAAACCTGCCTCGAATGCCAAATGACTTTTGGATCCCAGTCTCCATGAGGCCTAACAATACTTTCATGATGGGTTTATTTATCAGGATTCTTATTTATAAACAACAGAACCCATTTTGATTTCTCTAAACAGAAAAGGAATGTATTAATGGATATTCACAGCTCACAATGTATGGCAGAGTTAGAAATGGGGCTAGAGGTTCTGCAGCCTTGAACAGTACCCACATCTCCACCAGTCTGGGCACAGGCTTGATTCTACTGCCTTTGGCACATGCTCCTGGAAGCATCTCTGTCCCTGCTGCCTCCAGGGGCTCTGTGCACCTTGCCATGCTCTACCCCCATCACCAAGATGCAATCCCACATGGAAGTCACTTCCTTGCTGCACCTGATCAGCAAAGCCTAGGTCATATGCTTGTGTCCTAGCTGCAAAGTTAGTCTGGGAAACTGAGTTTGGACCGCCAACCTGGTGAGGTAATGCCACTTACATGGCCAATTTTCCTAGTTTAGGAAGGCTATTCAAATGAGGCTGGGCTGGCACCAATAAGCCCCGCACCCACTATAACATGCTTCAAATACTTGGGTGTTCTGAATCTTCTGGGTTCCAGAGAGATCAAGCAATGGGGCCAAGTCTCCCTGTTTTCACACGCGGCCTCCCAACAAACCTGTGAGTCTCTGACTTTCGCAACCAACGAAACCCAGTTAATACACGTAATTTGGCCAATGTAATTTGTGTAAAATTTAGCTTGGAGGTAGCGTTTCCTTCCTAGTGAGACTGGATCACAGATGCTCATGGTTTCTTCTTCAAAAGAAAAACCCTCAGTGGCTCTTTTGAGGGAATTTGTGAAGCCTGGCCACATGGAGCCCTCTCAAGAGTACCAACCCACAACCATTTAACAGCCCTTTTACAGAGCTCTACAAACATCACAGCGCACTACCACTTAACCATAGACTACCCCTAGCCACTGACAAGAAGTTGAGTTGCCAGGCAGGGGCTCCATAGCAAGGGTCTTCCCACTTTGGTAAATTTCCTCAGATTCTAGAATCCTATAGCAGCACCTGCCAGGAGCTCGGATTATCTGACATCCCTCCTGTGGCTCCCCACTGCCTGGTCATGAGTTGAAGTCAGTCAGTTAAGAAATAGTTTCTGAGCCCTGGCTGGTGTCGCTCAGTGGATTGAGCACGGGCCTGCGAGCCACACAATCGCGGTTTGATTCCCAGTCAGGGCACATGCCTGGGTTGCAGGCCAGTTCCCAGCAGGGGACTCACGAGAGGCAACCATACATTGATATTTCTTTTCTTCTCACCTTCCCTTCCCTTCTAAAAATAAATAAATAAAATCTTAAAAAAAAGAAATAGTTTCTGAGTATCAGCTGTGTGCCAGGCATTGTACTAACACTGGACATACTACACCCCCAGGGAACCTTCAGACAAGTAAAGTAGCCAAAGCTTAAGTAGAGCAGAGGCAGGCAAGAGCAGGAACAAAAATGTTCAAGTGTCATTATCTAGAAAGAGATGCCTAGTTTGCATCTTCAAGCAGACTTATTGATCAGGGTCACTATGGAAGCCAAGGTCTTTGATTTAATATAGAAGTATAGTCATTATATTTTTGAAACTTGTAGTCTAACAGAGAAGTGTCTCAAATTAGAGAATTCTTTTTGTGTACAGTCTTCTAGCGATATGACCATTAAATACATTTTGTTACACTCAAGTGAAAAGAATAAAATCAGAGGAAATAACCACTTCCTAAGATCTAACCAGTGCAGTCAGTTGGATACATACAACTGGTTAGACTAGGAAGTCCACTCCTTGACCAGTAGCCCCTGCACCCCCACTCCTGGGGACGTGCAGAACTCCCCGCAAAATATTGACAAAGCAAAATATAGACTCTGACAGCAAGAGAAGTGAGGAAAGTCAGCTCTAGCCCTCAAGTGTTCTCTTCAGCAGAACACACGCCTCGTTTCCACGGAGGCAGCAGGTGCCCACAGTGACCACTAGGGGTCGCTGTGAACCTGTGAGAGCGCAGATTCACGTTGCAGACACACATTAATTTGGTCTGTTTTCAATCAACACATTGTCAGTTTTTCTCCCTGAGGCCCCAGGGGTGTGCTTGGAATTTTTATTTCTTGAGAAATCCTGTGATTCAGCTGCCCTTTGTTGGCCCTGCTCCAGCTGTGCTCCTCTACCAGCCCCCCAAGCAAGGGCTCTCCAGCAAGCATCTTCAGGCCAGCAGCCACAGCGCCACCTCTCTCTGCTCTTCCTGTGTACATTCCTTGCCTCTAGCTTACTCTCCTCCTCCTTTTTTGCCTTTTCATAGCCCTTTTGATCTTTCTCTCCCGGTGCCCAGTGACACTAATAAGCCCCCATCTGTTCCGTGCCAAGGCCCCCATCCTAGAAAGCCTTTTCCAAACCCCGGTGACTTTCAAGGCACCTAAACCTGCCCCCACATGAAGCGAATTCCTCCTCACCTTCCCCTTCTAATTCTATCCCCAATTTTGCGCCCTTCTTCAAAGCATCCGAGCAAGATTAGGTTAGTCTCAGAGTTGGAGCCACAAGAGGCCCGGCTTCTCACCAGGAATTCCAGACCCCAGTCCTGGCATAAAGGGGCTTGGAAGCCACACCTGCTTTCAGACAATACCTCCATTGCCACTTACTAGCTGTGGGACCTCTGGAAGGTCACTCCCTTTCTGAGCCTCAGTTCTTCATAAATTAAGTGAGACAGTACTCTCAGATGTATATATTAAATAAAATTATAAATACAAAGGCCCCACCAAACCTTGCACACTGCAAGCATTCTATAAATGCAAAGTGCCTTTTATTATTACACATGGACACTTACAGACATATAAGCACATACTCAAACAAATAGAGGTGTGTAGAGTTTGGGAGCCTCATTTTCATGAATTTGTGGCAAGATGATATGTTAAGGAAACAAAAGCCCGGAATATGCTATATTCAGAGAAACCAAGTACCACTGCAGATTCTAACCTACTCCACTTATGTCAACAGCAATAAAGTTGTTCTTAGCCCAGCTGGGAGCTGTCTTGGTCAACAGCCATAGCTTGCTTGGCAAAGTGCCCTGACAGCTATCCTGCGGCCTTCTGGGGAAAAGGCCACTTGTGGGTGGGGCCAGCATTCACTCCATTCCCCAGGTTTGGAATGGCACTCTCTGGTGTCCAGCTATTACATTGCTGCAGTAAGGTTTCGTGGGTGCCCATAAGGAGTACTCCCGATCATGGATGCCTTGCAGCTGCTCTCCGCAGGCCCTGAGACCACAGACCCTGGAAAGGTTGGGGAACAGTGGGAAGGAGCCTGTCTTTTAAAGGAAGCCTTTCTGGACCACTCAGTGGAAGCTAAACAGCAAAAGAGCCCCTGCTGGCCAACTCTAATTACTGCAACTCCTTCCCTTTTGGGAAGAGGGGGCTGTCTGTGAGTGACACAGATCTTGACTTCAGGTCTTTGTTTTTTTTTCTTTTATTAAATATATTTTATTGAAAAAATATGTTTTATTGATTGTGCTGTTATAGTTGTCCCACATTTCCTCCCCTTTATTCCCCTCCACCCTGTACTTCCCTCCCACCAGCATTCCTCCTCCCTTGGTTCATGTCCATGGGTCGTACATATAAGTTCTTTGGCTTTTCCATTTTATATACTATTCTTAACCTCCCCCTGTCTATTCTGTACCTACCATTCATGCTACTTATCCCCTGTACCTTTCCCCCCCATTCTACCCATTCCTCTTCCCCACTGATAACTTTCCATGTGATCTTCATTTCACATGTTGGAACATTGAAAGTCATCCCAAAGATTCCTAAGCCTCTCCTCATTTTTTGAATTCTTGTTTCTTCATTCTGTTCTGGTTGAATGTTTACTTCTTTCGTCTATTCCAAATTGTTCCTCTGAATCCTGGTTTCCTTCCCTTCACTATTGGTTCCCTGTATATTTTCTTTTATTTCACTTTGTATAGCCTTCACTTTTTCCTCTATTTTGCGACCATACTCAACCATTTCTGAGAGCATCTTGATTACCAGTATTTTGAATTCCACACCTGATAGGTTGGCTATCTCTTCATCGCTTAATTCTATTTTTGGAGATTTGATGTGTTCTTTCATTTGTGCCATATTTTTTGTCTCATCGTTCCTGTTACATTCTAAGGGGTGGAGCCTTAGGTATTGGCCAGGGCAGAGCAACCCACCTTGCTGCATTGTGGCACTGTATGTGGGGGAGGGGTCCAAGAGGGAACAATGCAGCTTGCTCAGCTCTGAACCAGTTTTCAGTGACTTTCCCCACTATCCACAAGCAAATTGGGCCCTTCTGGTGCTGCTTCCAGGGTGTATGGGTTTGTGTACACTCTAGGACCCTGTGGGTCTCTCTGAAAAACTCTCCTGTGAGGCTGGGTGTGTCTCGCACCACCACAATTCCCACAGATTTTTGTTGCCAGAGGTTTCGAGGCTTTATTTCCCACATTGGAACCGTGGATTACGTAGTCTGTCTTACTCCCCAGTTCCTCCCAGTTTATCCGCGCATGAATATGGGAATGCCCCGTCCTCCAGCTGTTGCCTTGCCACAATTCCCCTCCACCCAAGCTGTCCCTTTCTCCCCCTCCTCCCGGACTGGATGAATGGTTCTTCTTTAACTCCTTAGTTGTAGGGCTTCCATACAGTTCAGTTTTCTGTCTGTTCTGGTTGTTTCTTGTTTTTAAAATTTGTTGTTGTCCCTCTTTTGGTTGGGTGAGGAGGTAAAGTACATCTACCTATACTACCACATTGGCCAGAAGTCTGATTTAAGGTCTTTGAAAGGTGCTTGCATACTCGAGCTGAGACAAGATTGGTTTTGTTGAGCAGACCCATTGGGGATGTGTACAGAAAAGAGAGAAAAATAAACTTTGCCTTTTGCACAGCTCAGAGCCACATGCTCTGGGCTTGGCAGGGCTGTAGGAGGACAGGGGCTGTTTCAGATCCAAACACAAGCCATGCAGAAGAGGACATTCTCAGAGCATATCTGCTTGTCCAGAAGCTGGTATTAATGCTGTGACCTGCGAAAGTTTGATTTCTGAAGCTAGGAGAAGCTTTGGGCTTTCAGGGAAGAGAGTTATTCTATCAAACAAGTCATCTGAGGGTTCAGTCGTCTGACCCCTTTCTCCACCAGAACACAGATCAAAGACCATAGCTGAGCCATTCTCACGTAGGCTGCAGAAGACACACCACGTTGGTGTCCCAGCTCTGTGATCCCTGGCAAGTTTCCTTACCATTCCAGCCCCAGTGTTCTTATCTGTAAAATGCAAATAACCAGTACTCAGAAAAGTATCATGAAGATTAGAGATAGGTAGCTTGCCCAGCACATGTTAGGCATACATTGCAGTCCTGAGGTTTGTAGAGAACTTGTACATGAAAGTTTACTGCAGTATTATTTGGAGTATCTAAAAGGCAGAAACAAACCAGATATCTATCAACTGATGAATGGATAAACAAATGAGGTATATCCATACAATAGAACATTATTCAGCCATAAAAAGGAATGAAGTACTGATACCTGCTACAACTTAGATGAATCTTGAAAACATGAAGTTAAGTGAAATAAGCCAGATACAAAGGTATAAATATTGTATGGTTTGATTTACACAAAAATATCCAGAATAGACAAATTCATAGAGACAGAGAGTAGGTTACTAGATGTCAGGGCTTAAGGATGAAGAATAACTATTAATGGATATAGAGTTTATTTGGGAGTGACAAAATATTTTAGAATTCAACAGTGGTGATGGCTGTGCAACTCTGTGATATACTAAAAGCACTGAATTTTATAGTATGTAAATTAAATCGCAGAACAAATAGTAAAATTGTTACAGGAGAAAAAGACCACTTAGGATGCCAGCTGGAATATGCTCTGACTGTGGAGGAGCAAATGAAATGGGCAGCGTGGAGCTCTTACGAGCTCGCCTGTAAATCCGATTAACCAGCTTCCTTCCCTCAGTTCTGCCTCGTTCTGAAGGGGCTACAGCAGCCACAGACTGTTGTCCCTGAAATGTCCCTGAAATTAAAGTGCTCCTGAGTATGCTGGGGCCCAGGGTAAGGACAGTGGGGTGCTTACCCTCAAGGAGGCACCACACAGGAAAGATGCAGAGATCACAAGCATGCCTTGTCTTGGTCTTAAGTCTTAAGTCTTAAGACTTTCAAGGATCATTTTTTTTTTTCAAACCAGAAACGAGGCCTGATAATTACAGTTTGTATTTATGGCAATGCGCCACTTTAAGAAGGAACTCCAAAAATCCGATCACATGGCTACAGTTTTTCAGGGCACCTCATTTCCTTTTCCCCCTCTATACAAAGGGATTTCCTAAGAACTTAGACTCTCTGGGAGTCACAGGCAACAATTTTTTCATACAGCGCAGATCTCCTGGTGCAAGGCATTTAATCAGAACTAAACTTTTTCAGACTGAGAGATTATCTAATGCACCATTCAGGTCGAATGAGGGGCCTGCCAGCTGTTCCACTGCAGGGCACCTACGAAACACCTGAAAACAACTGAAAAAAACCCATCCAGGCCTCTTTTCTCTGAAGCAGGTTTGGAACCTTGGCAGGAAGTTCAGTGTAGCAAAACCTTTACTCCCCCAACACACACATGACCACCATCCCCCAGAGCAGTGGATTTCCCAGAGGAGAGGGGGGTGGGGGGTGAGGGGTGGGAGGTCATCGCATTCAGGAACAGCTGCTCAGTGACATCCGAAATAGCTGTATCTGGTAGCTTGCACTGAGTGAGGGGCTAAGCCTGCAGGGCCACAGAGAACTCAGGACCCTTCTCATAGCTGGGGCATTCCTTCAGAAAGGTCCTGTATGGCTTTTATGCACCCTCTTCCACCATCCTCCACCTCTACCAGCCTGGACTAAGCCACTGCCATCTCATATCCAGACTAATGCAACAGCCACCTAATTGGTCCCTCTATTTCCACCCCTGTTCCTTGACTCCCTGTAGTCTACTCTCAAGTCAGCAGAGAGACACTTTAATTTTTTATTTTTAAAAATGTTATTTATTGAGTTTTTAGTGAGAGAGGACAGGAGAAAGCGAGAAGAAGGAAGAGAGAAACACTGATTTGCTGTTCCACCCATCCTGTGCCCTCATTGGTTAATTTGTATGTGTCCTGACCAGGTATCAAACCTGCAACCTTGGCGTATCAGGACAATGCTCTAACCAACTGAGCTAACTAGACAGAGCCCAGAGAAATGCTTTTAAAACCTAAATTATGCCACTCCCTTCTCAAAACCCTGCGGTGACTCCCTGTCACTCTCAGAGCAGGAGCCAAAGTCCTTGCAATGACTCACCAGGCCCTACAGGATGAGCACCCATCCCCCACCCCTGACCGTTCATGCCCCACAGAACACACAGTCCCACCACCTGATACACACTCACTTCCCCATCTGGGGTCATCTTCTCCAGTCCTGAGGGTCATAACTATGTTCCGCCTACTGATTTTCATTATTATTTTACTTATTTATAAAAGTGTGTTTTATTCTCATTCAAGAGAGAGGAGGAGAGAGAGCAGTATCAATCAGTGGCCTCCTACATGCTCCCTAATTGGGGTTTGAACCTGTGACCTTTTGGATATAGGATGATGCTCCAACCAACTGAGCCACACTGGCCAGAGCTTCTTCTACTGATTCTCGACTCCTCCTTGCTTTTGTACATTCTGCTGGAAGGTTTTTCCCAGTTAACTGCATGGCTCTTTCCCCACTTCCACTGCTCCCCTCTCACCTTAATGGAGGACCTTAATATATATCATTCATATATATATGAATGATAAAATCTATCATCCCTGTAGAAGTAAACAAGGACCAACCATATGAGAAAAGCAAAGATAATTTATTCATAGTTTACCATAGCAAGGGAGTCAGCCACCACCACTTGCATTTTAGCAGAGACTCAAAGTTGGGCACAGATGTGAAAAAGCTTTAGCATGGAAAAAAAGCAGGCTTCAGGTGGTGGCTGGATTGGAGGCTGTTGGCACAGAGAAGCTGTAGGTGGGCTAAGCAGGAAAGGTGGCACGCTGTGTGATTGGCTACAGGTACATATTTAGCTTTCTCTGGTCAATCCTAAATTGGAAGCAGAGATAAAAATTAAGGGTGCTCTTAATTATATTAATGAAGTCCTGGCCACTTGGGGCTGGTTGTTACAGAAGTGATGCTCAGCTTCCTGGAAAGGAGATTGGTCTCCCTTCCAGGAGAGCAATCCTGCACAGGTTGCTGCAGGTTGTAGGTCAGAGTTCTGTTCTTACATATGGCCCGGCCATTGTCCATTTTTATATTCAGTGTCTCATCCCTCATGAAGATACAGACACTAAGAACATTCTTTTATTTGTTGCTGGATCCCCAGAGCCTGGAGCCATGCCTGGTTTAGTAGGCACTCAGTAACTTTTGTTGTTGATTATCATAATGTTTTTCTGGGTTTGGTTAGAAAAACTGTGACTCTACTAGACGACCTGAGTAGAAAACCAACTACAAATGTGCTTAATTCAATCCAATTCTACAAATGACTCTTGAGTACTTGTTGTATACTCAGGAGGCTCTGTATTGAGTTGTGGCTATTCACTCCAGGTTACACAGAACAAGTATTGGTGGAAAATGGATGAAAGACCAGAATTCTGAGTGCATTAGTCTTGGCTCAAAGTTTCTCTTCTCTCCCACTTTGACCTCATCTCTACCTTTAAGATTCCTCTGTTGGGTCTTAAGTCTCCCGTTATACATTCAGAGACTGGTCTGGCCCACCTTTACTTTCTCCAGCACTAACTACCAATGAAACTCATTTAGTTCTCATAAAGTGCCTGTGCTGTAGCTGGTTATCTTGTCAATGAGCCAGTTCTCTTCTCAGTTGGACTATATTCCCTTCGAAGAGGAGCCACATCTTGTCCCCAGTATAGGCAATGTACAGGAGGATCTTAGTAACCTTTTCCCCAGAGCTCCAGACACAAGGTTTCACTGACCTCAGGATACTTCCATCTTGCACACACAGAGATCACGCCTGTGTCAGAGCTGCCACCCAGAAGCGTGTAAACAGGGTGCTAGACTGATAACCCGAGGCTGGGGCCCCTACTTGAGCATCTCAACTATTTTCTGATAAGGGCTCCCCATTAAGTTTTTAAAAAATATTTAAATGGTTCTGAATGATCTGTTCTTTCAGAAAGCAGATTCCAGGTTTTGGTTAATTTACCTTTCTGATAGAACACTCAAGGAACCAAGAAATAAGTAGGCCAGGATGTAACTGGAAATAGAACCTTTGGCTCCTGAGCAGGCTGCATTCAGCCGTAGCAGACAGTGGAAGTTCCTCAAGGGCAGGGGTTTGGGCTGCTGCGTTTACTAACGAGTCAACGCCTGGCGCACAACGCATGCTCCACGAATCCTCATTGAATGCATGGGAGGTATAAACACACACATGAAGTTTAAAATGAAAAACACCTTGCTTTAATAGTGATCATTTTCTATATTCACTCATTTTGTTGCTTTAATTTTCTCAGCCACCACAAAATGTATTTCATAAAAAGGCAAACAATAGAACTACAAATGTGAAAGAGGCCTCCGAAGAGCCAAAGTGTCATTGCCCAGTGTCTGTTACTGAGCCACACATGCTTTCGAGACAGGCAGAGATGTAGTCCCTGGTTTCCACCGCCTACTAACCATAATGGAAAGCTCAAACTTGAGAGTTCACCACGTGGTTTTAAATTCAATAATCAGGGATCCCTCTGTGTTCTAATCCCCGAACATCTTGCCCCAGTTTTACAATGACTCAAAACCAGTCAGGTCAGCATTAGCTACAATAAATTTGCTCCTGTTTAAGGCCTTGGGGAACAACTGGGGAAAAGCTTTCACAGAAAACTTTCACAAGATCCACAATGGTCCTTGGCTTCATTTCATTCAGATACCCTTTTTTTTTCCCCTCAAACCCGGTAAATGTTAGAAACCAATGGCTTCAACCCTGGACCTCACACTTCTGATTCCTACTAATAGAATAGCCAAACATGCAAAAGAAAGGCAGACTTTCTCTTGGCCAAAGCCTGCTGGTGCACCCCTGGCCCCATGTCTTGAGTTCCTCAGGGTTCACAGCCTGGGGCTGTGCAGGCAGGCAGCTCCTCCTGCCTACTGCCAGGGAGGAGAGTGAGCTGTTCAAGCAGACCCCAGCCTTCAGGAAATCCCTCCTGTTCTTAACGTAAATCTCTTTTTCTGGCCGAGAAGCACAATTCCCTCTAGCCCTGTCATCACTGAAGAAGGGAAAACAGCTGCTCACCACCCTCCTTCTAATCATCCTTAATGGGCTCATAAACAGTTATCAGGTCCCCCTTCAGCCTTCTCAGAGCCTCATTTTACTTGCATTGAGGCTGAGAGCTTCTGAGGAAGGTGTTTTACTCGGCGCTCCACAGACTTTCAGAGTCTTAAATGGGTAATCAGCCACTTCACCCACTTGAACCTCCACAAATGAACAGTTCTGCCTTCTTTTGCAAAATTTAAACCTATTCAAGGGAGTTCCCTGGCAACCAACCCTTATTAATGAATCATTGCCTGCTCTAGGCCAGGACAGGGCATTTTTAAATGTTTCTTTTTTCTTGAGAAGTCATGCACACCCGGACACAAGAAACCAGCAGCTGCTCCCTGTAAGTTCTGCATTTTCAGGATGGATCTTGCCTGCCCCCTACAGGCCATTGTGAGGAGTTCTTATCTGGCTTCTCACCTGGGAAGGAGCTGTTTAGACCCTCACCCGGTCCTTCCATATGGGTATTGGGCTAGTGGCTCAGCAACTGGGGAGCAGGACATGGAGGTAAAACAAAGATCGCTCATTCTCCACTAGGCACACACTGAGAAGCTCCATTTGCTATTCCATCATGGTGTGGTTTATTTTCTGTTCACTGCTCACACCCAGTTTTATGGCTAATAGAACTTCTCACTGTGTTCTTACCTGACTCCTGTGGTCCCTCCAATCTCAGGAGGCAGGGGAGGAGCAGGCCAGGGAGGCTGTAAGGTTGGTGTTTTTTGGCTTTAAGAAAAAGAGTGACTTGACTCCAAGAAACATTTTAATCCAGATGGCTATAATGAAGAGGACTGACAGCATCAAGTGTTGACAAGGAAGAAAAGCAACCAGAGCCCTCAAGCACTGCTGGTGGGAGTGTAGAGTGGAGCCACCAACTCTGGAATTCTCAGCCGGCTCCAGCAGTGGCTCTAACAAGCCCACTCCTAGGAATGTGCTCCGAAGAAGCACATGTGGATGCTCACACGAAGCCGCACGTGAGCAGGTTCATAGCACTGGAATGTCTAGCAGCCACCACAGCAGTGAAGAGACCTGGACTGCCACTGATCCGCAGTACGACCTGGGGGGACCTCACAGACAGGATATGCTGAGCAAAAGGCGGCAGGCACAGAAGAGCACACCTGTCTGATTCCATTTACATGAAATTCAAGAAAGCAAAACTAGTCTACGAGGACAAAGATCATCCCACCTCTGGGAGGAGTCTATTACCAAGCTGAATACCTTAGGTCTGTGCACATTTTAAAATATGTTATACCTCAATTAAAAAATAAAAAAAATGTTTATTGTTTTCTTCTTCCCAGAAGAATAGCATTATTTATTCATCTATTTTTTTCACTGCATGGCTTCTTTCAAAAAAAGATTCATGACTTATGAAGGTGTATGGTGTTGAACTGTATTTATAAGTGAAGAATTCTGAGTGATACTAAAATGAAGGCAGGAAAATAAGATAAAATCAGATGTGTGGGTAGTCCTCAGCATTAATGTCAGGGAATTCTGTGTTTTTCCTAGGGGTGAACTGCAGGGAGCTTCCCAGCAGTCAACAGAAAGAAACACAACAATTCTGTGTCCAAAAGTTAACAGTCCATCTAATCAGAAGCACAGATACCTGAGAGAAATTTCTCCTGTGCTGCCTCAGAAAAAGGCAACTGTGCACTCAAATGCCTTTGTGCTATTTTAAATATCCCACATGGAACCCTGGATCCCCAAGTCCCTTCAGGCCACATTTTCACTCCTATGACACCTCATTTGCCCTCAGAGAATTTAGGATGGGCAGCATCTCTCGGACAGTCAAGGTCCCTCTCTTGTGCTCTTCCGTGGGACTTGCAGACAAGCAGACACTGCTTACTTTCCTGGGTGTGGCTTGGGGGAAGCCCTGCTTGTGAGGGCTGCATCTCTGTTCTTCTGGGTGCCTGGCTTGCCATCCTGGTTACTGGAACCTGGGCCTGCACCCTCAGCCCGTGCTGTGCCACTCAGCCCATTCCCCTCCTTGTCAGTGCTCCTTGGCAGCCCAGCCTCTTCTGCAGACACAGCTCTACCGGGGGTGGCTCCCTGGGGGCTGGACTCTTTCCACTTTGGCATTTGCATGAAGGGATCTTTCCACTTTCTGGCTCCAGTTTTAGAGTTGAATTCATATTTTGCCCCAGTAACTAGGAGGGAAAAATACAATGACCATATAAACAGAGGAAATTCAATTAATTCTCTCCTCCCCATCTCCACCCTGCTCTATTCTCACCTCAGGAGAAGAGGAAGCATGTTAGGAGGTGTGAATCACAGGGAAAGCAGGCTTGCGAACACTACAAACAGTCATCACCAGCCTGCCCTTCCCACGAGCTGTGCAGCTCCTACCACACAGGTAGCAAATACCATGACTCCATGGATAGGTTCAGGAGAGTCAAGACCATCTCAATCGCAAGATTAAAAGGCCACGTATACCTGGAACTCTATGGGAGCCTTGGATAAATTAGGTTCAATTTCTAATGGGGTTACCCATTTTGTTCTGATTTGTTTTAAAAGACCCCTGAATACCTGGTATTAAAAGGAAGTCACCAAGTAAGGAGGAAAAGACTGATTTTTATTTATGGTAAGTTAGTGGAGATTTGTAGACACAGACACCCAAATCTGGTCCCTGTTGAGTTGATGCAATGGAGCCATTTTTATTGTGTCAGAGCCGGCAGACACAAATTGATGTGTCTGTTCACATTTGTCCAGTTGACTCATTTCTTCTTTTTTCTTCTCTCAAACACACAGATGCAGAATAACGGCCTTGGTTCTCCCTCGCTTTTACCTCAGAGTTTCAGGCTCCTGCCATTTCTATGCAGCATGAGTGGCCTCTCCGCTGAGGATCCTACCAGCACTTATGCTAATGTGGGCACATTATGGTAACAAGTACCTAATAATAGAGGGAAATTTAATTCCAGCAGCAGCAGCAGCAGCCTCTCCTGGAGAGGAGCCATCCTCCTTCCGAGGAGGACCAAGCCGTTTGCATGTGAGCATGGCAAGGAGCCAACACACTTGCCTCCTGAATTTGGTTTCCTTCCCTTTATTCATGTTCTATAATTGAGCCTTTGTAAGTGGAGGGATGTGTGTAAAGGAGCTAAATTCAGAGCTGATTTCATGGGGGTGATGAGAGCTCTGGAGGCCAGCTTTACCTTATGTTCATCTTGCCAACCAAGAAGGAATTCTTGGCCCTGATCTAGGAGAAAAAGAAGCCAAGCTTGCCATTTCTCCATATTTCTCACTACCAAATTGGATGGTGTGGAAGCATTCAGAATGGATCAGGAGTGGGGTTGGATCCCATGAATGGGAAAAAATGTGGGTTCTCATATTCAGCGATTTTCTTGACTCGGTTTGTGTTTAGAAAGGGAGACTAGACAGAGGCACAGTCCTTGAGAAGGAGCCCAGAGGTGGAAACCCTCGGAGGCCTCACACTTGCCCATGCGTATCTGCAAGCCAGCTCAGTTCAGAGCTGATCTCACTTTGTATTGCAATCTAGACGGGTCAGCACTGCACATGCAACATAACCAAATGAACTGGAACTGAGTTAAGAGCATGCAATTAGATAAGGTCCTCACGATTCCATCAGCTTCGAATGAGAGAAACACCCTTATGGGTGGCACTGCTACTTAATTACCTGGGTCTGTGGCTTCGCCATCAAAGACTGTGCTCGTCTGGATTGTTTCCTAAAGAGAAAAAAAGAGACAGCTTCAAGCATAATCCTATGCTCCTCCTCACAGGCAAAGCCATTCAACCTCACAGCCTGAGTTTCTTACCCAGGGCCTTCTTGGCATTTATTAACTCAGTAGGCACTGCGCTGATTCTGGGGACACAGCAGGGAACAAGGTAAGGGTGGCTACTGCCCACACAGAGCTTGCAATCAAGTGGAAGCCACGGACACACAGGCACTACAATATAGAGTGATAATTAAGGGCTCTATGAGGGAGAATATAAGATGCTTTGGGGGTGCAGGTAGGAGTGGGAAGAGGACATGTAATACAGACTTGGGTGTAGGAAAGCACCTTGAATACAGGGTATCTAAGCTGCATAGAAGGAAGAACAGAAATGCCACATACCACCAGCTAAGACCTGTATTGCCTAAGCCCACTGCTGGGCAGGGACAGAGGAACGCAAATGTGCTCCCAGCCTGGGCTCTGGCTGTGTCCCTCTGCCTAGGCTGGAGTGATGTTGCATCAGGGTCTGGCTGTCACATCCAAGCTCTGTGCTCCATATCTTTTTCTTGCCCTGATCCCTATTCTGGGCCACACTCCAGGACCTGATCTCTGACCGCAAGGAAACACCCCCTTCCTTCGCAGTGAGCTTTCCAATGGTGCTGCTCTTCAGCATGCTAATGAGGACAGTGTTGAAGTTCAGTGGGCCCTTCAGCTTCTGGTTTTTATCACATAAGCCATCACCTACTAACTTCTCCACAGCTCCTCAGCACTGAAGAAAGAGGAAATGGAGACTGTATGGGTTTCATCCATTTGATCAACTCTGCAAAACCGCTTTTTATGGTCATGGAAATTTATTTCCTTGATTGATTAATTTAACATTACATAATTCTGAGGCAGTCTCTGAATGAAGGGTACTTGCCTTAGACAATAAGACTCCTTCTTCTTGTTTGTATACTGACCAATACATATAAACACTTAGTTGATGAGCTTGAAGCAAAAATTCCAGTGCACTGAATTGTCCTCCTGATTGTGCTTTTCATTCCAAAGTTATGGGTCTTGGATTATAACAAAGTCTTATTATTGGGGGGTGGGAGAGCTGGCTGGGGTCCCCTTCAACTACCATCACTTTCCAGTGGGTGGATCACACTCCGTAAAAGAAAAACAAGACGGTAAGGTTGGAGTAATTCTTCAGCTATAACACTTTGCATTTGTTTGACTTAATATTTTTCAAAATATCTCTCCCCCTGTTATCTCAGGGCAGGTGTTCTCACTCCCATTTCACAGATGAGGAATCTGCAGCTTAAAGAGGCTGAGTGAGTCTGCAAGATCCTATGGCTAAGTGGGCAGAGCCAATCCCAGATCCAAGCACTGCTCTTTCTCTATCACTTTTTCTGCAAGGTTATGGAAGGGCAAAGAAAAAATAAATCCCATTGAAAGCTAAATCTTCAGTTCTGGTTTTCAAGCTCCTCTCCCCCAACTCAGGCTTCTGATGAGCTTGTGTAGATAATAAACACCACTATTCAATATTTATGAAACCCAGTTCTTCTGCAAATATATCAGTGGACATGTTCAGTGGAGGGAACAAATTCTATCAGGAGCTCGTCACACAGCAATCTGTTCCAGTGGCCAGATACAAGCACCTCCCTGAATGATAAACAGCCCCACGAGGCTGTGGCAGGGCCTGCCTCAGAGAAGACACAGGAGCCCCCACAACCCACCATCCAAGCCAGGTGCCCCGTGGCCAACCACACTCACCACCACAACTTCTCTCTTTGTATTCTTCATTTCTGCAGGAAACAGAACAGGCAGGAGTTAAGTTTCTTGGACATTAAATTGACCTTAAAATTCTACCTCCACAACAGAATTTCTCTTAAACAGATTTTTAAATCAGCATGGCAGGCATGGCAAAAAAAAATTTCTGTCTGCAGACATGTTTGTTGCTGGCTTTCTATCTCAGAAAAGCACACACACACACACAACACACAGAACTAAAATAATTTTTTTCTGTTCTTTTTCCAGCTTATTGTTATTACGAACCTAAGAAATTAGTTTTTAAACGGCAGAAAGATTGTGTTGATATATTTGTTCATAGTGGGGGGATTCTTTCTATTTATTCCCTATACCCTTTTAAAAAAAGTAACTAGGATAGGAGACAGCTTGCACAAATCTCATTTATTAAAAGCATTCTATTTGGTATGATTAATAACCATTATAATTAAATTTCTAATCCTGCTTAGATATGCCTCATGCATGTCAGACACACATATCTATGATTGGAGTGATTAAAACAATCATTTTTAAAAACACACTTTCCGATTCCTTGTACTTTCTCACCCCATAGTGCGGATTCTCCTCAAGGCAAAACTTTCGGCCAGGTGTGACATCTCCCCAGGCTTGGAGTTGGTCAGATGGAACTTGCTCAGTTCACCAACAACCCTAAAATCATTCACTGCTCCCAGCCCACCGGACAGCACCCAGCCCCCTGTCTAACCAGACTGAGCTAAATAACTTGTAAAATAGTCAAAACCACTAGAATCTCAGAATAAAGTATTTTTGCTCTTTAAAAAGAGACATTTGTCCAATACAGAGCATTAGCTGTCCTCAGGAGGGGCCAAGTCCCTCTGTGAACGGCAGAGAGTAGATATTGTCTGTGTTTTAGCCCACAAAGAATTCTTCATTCCTGTCCCACTCAGTGGAAAATGGACCTCTATGTGCTTAAGCTGAGCTAATTAGAGGTGACTCTGGGTAGGAAACAGGCAGGACCAAAATGAGTGATTTGAGTGGGCTAATGGCACCACATACCCTGATCTTCCTTTTCCTTAGCTACACCCGTCCTCAGTGTGATTCTGCCCACAGATGGTGCAGCTAAAGCCCACCAAGATGGAACTGCATCCTAGTTCTCTGTTGAGTTCAAGCCCTTGCATACAATATAACAGAGCAACAAAAATGATAATAATAACAACAATAGCAACAGCTACAAACAAAGGGAACAAGCACTACACATACCTCCTTTCTTCACTCTGTAGGGAAAAAAAGGAATGGACGAGAATTAACCTGAGGGTATACTGCACTTGTACACTCATGAGAACGTGGTGGTCTTTGGGCAGCTGTGTTCCCTGGGATTCAGGAGTCAACTGAAAGGGGCCAGGGATAGGGACTGAATTGAAGGCTGGGCTCCCACCCTTGCTCCAAACAGAGCAGTTCCATCACTATTGGTTTGGGACTAAGGAGGGTCTGAGAGCTTGATAAGTTGGGAATATTGCTTTATAGAACTTCAGAGAATAATACATATTCTCTGACAACACTGGGTGAGGGTATAAGAACCCCAACGACACTGCCCAGCAATTCCGCCTGCCCCACTTTTCTCCCTAGTACGTAGCTGCAGGTTCAAGGGCTGGCAGTTAAAGCCTGGTTTCCTGTAACATAAAGAGATATATGTGGATTCTAAGACCCTTTCCAAGATAACCTTGGATTCTATAATATTGTGGCTCTAATTGTTTTCTATTTTGCTATTGTTGGACGAATGTTGGCTGCCATTTGGTACAACTAATTTCCAGAGTGACTAGGTCTGAGTCTGAATTACTAGATTTTTCTTTTTTTAAGTTAACCATGTTGAAAATGATTAATATTTAGGAAGTAAGTTAAAGCAACCGAATTCAAGGTGCATATTTAACATTTAAGCAAAAATTGCATGTGAGTCACATCTACTGGATGAATGACTTTCTTTAAAAACTTTTACCTAAATCCCATTACAGAGTACCACCATCCTTATGAGCTTAAGCATTACTCTTTTGGAGCCAGTTTTTAAAATCAATTTGTGAGCAGAGTCCAAACAAAAATGCCTTTTTTAATTTCAACAGATGCTCAGGGATTTCTTACCTTGAATTCAAGGTTGCCAATAGCAACGAACTTCCCCAATAAATATGGCAGAATGCAAAGCATATCTTTATGCTAATGCCTTACAGTTTTATATTGAGTCTTTAATTCACAAATTTTAAATTATTTGAATTAAGTACTAGTTAATCTTCAAAATATCTTTAAAAGGGACATGAGTCTTATTACCCCTTCCTTTCTCCAATGAGAAATTCTAAAACTCAAGTTCCAATACCCCAAGATTCTTGGGCTTATACTAAACTGGGAATCTAAAATCCTGAGCTCAGTGAACCATGAAAAATAATGCAACAAGATTTAAAAAATAGTTTATCTAAGCATTTATATCAGGAACATCCTAAGTGCTTGCTTTGCAGTTGTTTATTTAGTTGTTTCATTTTCAAATAAGGACATTGGAAGTCACAGAGGCCCAAAGCCATATATACCTAGAAAAAGTTAGAGCTAAGATTTGAACTCAGTCCTTGTCTAACCTCAAAGCCCAGGCTCAGAACCATTGTGCTCTCATTGTATGTAAAGAGCTTCTGAAATTTCTGAAACTCAAGACACCAGCTCTGGGGGAAGCTTGAAACAATTTAGTGCTCTCTTCACTTCACTCTTCTACCTCACTCTAGCCGGTAAAAGACTTTGCAGGGTGTCACAGTAAGAGGCATGTTACTGAGCAGAAGAGAGTGGGAGGGAGAGAACACAGGCCTGTGTGTACAGCCCTAGAGAGAGAGAGATCGGGGCCAGATGAAAAAGAACAAGCCCAACCTAATCACTGGAGTTTAATTTCCTTATTGGTTTTGTGTGCTCCCTCTAATTGCATCCCATCCTTTAAATATTCTGCAAATAAGAGCACAGAATATTCTAATGCTACTCACAACTCAGCTTTTTTCTGAAGCATGTATTCAGGGCAAGTCACCAAGAGGTTGAAGCCCCAATTTCTTTGAGAACACATCAGGGACAGGGCAGGTGCCCAGGAAAACCAAAGGAACAGTTTCCTGACCCAGTAGGTGATGAAGAGGATACACCAGGACTAAGGGGAGCGAGGATTCTTCTCCTGTATGTCCTTTTTCTTCCTTCACACCAGACACCCTCTGTATCCCGTGAAGAAATTCTAAATCTCTACCTTTCCTTTTGCTGATATCACTGAAAACAGTGTCCCAAAGGAAGTGGTGGAAAGGACCCCAGCCCACTGGCAACTTACAGAGGTTTCCTGTGCTTCCCAGTCTTGCAGGGACAATGTCTGTGGATGGCTTTGGCCAACTGAACCATCAGAGTCACGAGGAAAATCAGAAGCAATACGGATCCAAAAGCGATGACAAAAGGCACGTACCACGCTGATGGAGAATAAACGTTTTTCCTCAGGATCTGGTGGGTGACCCTGGGCTTGAATGACAGAGAAGGGGAAGGTGAATGGAGGGTGGTAGTGTTCCTGACATCAGCACTCTCCCGTATTGAGTATTTATTTCACTCTTTGTCTTTGTTCTGTATGTTGGACATCTGCGTGCTCACTGTTCTTGATGCTTCAATTAATCACCTTATTTATAGTCTTTCCAGACATTCATTAGATCAAAACCCAGAAATGTAGGAAACTGAAAAGCAACTCTAGGCCTAATTTTATTCTCTGTCTTTCTTCTCCTTCCCCAAAGCTAAAAAATTCCATTGGCTTTTTTCCCTGCCAAATCATGGCATGACCCAGGGACTAATATAGCCATTGTCTCTCACTGGGAAGGCATGAGCCATGGAAGTTGTTTTTGTAACATTTTGTAGGTTTGTCAGTGTTCACTCACTACAAGCTGCACTGCCACATGAGTGGGCTGATATCACAGTGAAACCTCAAGTTCAGCATTTGCTTCTTAGTGTGGGAGACAGATAAACAATTTATGGGGATTCCAGGAGTGGAGATACTACAACTGGGTCATGTTATAAGCCCCAGAAATGTAGCAGTTCCTTACTCAGGGGAGATTACTGGCTCCAACTCCAATAGCAAACCCTTAAGGTTACCTCATGCTTTCGTTCACTGGTGTGATAACTGACTTAAGAACAGGAAGATGAACATCAACCTGAGGTCAAAATCTGACCACCTGTCATAGGTGGTTTTTTAAGGTTTTTATTACCTTTTCTCTAGTATACTAGAAGTATGGGGCTGCAAACCAAGGGCATAACTTTTACTGGGAACAGGAGGAAAGGGGACAAAACAGTCAGCACAGAGACAGCCAGTTCCTCCATGGCATGTGGGGGTAACCTGGTTGCCGGACCCCAGACTCTCCCTTCCTTTACCACACAGGTTCTGTTTTGGCACCTGCTTATTTTTCTTCCTGTCATTCACCACAATCTGTAGTTACTTTATTAAGCTACATACCTTTATTAAATTGCATGTACTTAATCTGTCTCCCCTCTAAATTGGTGGATCTCAAACTTTAGCACACATCAGAACCCCCTGGAACGCTTACTAAAAACACAGATTGCTGGGCCCCACTGAAGGGTTTCTGATCTATTAGGTCTGGGGATGTAGTTGGGGATTCCAGGATCCAACATCCTTTCCATGAGGTTGTGGTGATGATCGTGATTGGGTGAGGTGTAACTGCAATATTCTGGAATGGGCCCAACAACATGCATTTTTAACAAATGTACAGGTGATGCTGATGCTATTGGTCTGGGGACCACACTTTGAGAACCACTGCCCCATATTATAAGTTCCATGAGAGCAAAGATCATTTTAAGTTTGTTCACCAAGATGATTGGCATATTATGGGCATTCAATCAATATTTGTAGATTGCATGAATGAAGTTTAATGGAGTGAAGATGAGGAGTTGGGTACCATTCGGTGCATCACAACTCTTCAGAAGAAGAGAAGAGCACCGGGCGGCTACCTGCTTTCACAGGCAGAGTTTTTTTGTATGGCTCTTTGGAGCAAACTGAGGAGGGGTTGTGAAGGTAGTAACCAGCGCATGCCCACGAAAACTGTTTCCTGTGCCACAAGCACCACAGCTGGCCAGTACCTGACCTATCGCAACTTCCTCCACAAATGCGCACCTATAAGTTACAAGAAGAGGAAAAATTGGTGGTTTTACCAGTCTTGGGTCTCATCCAAATCTATCTACCACCCAGTGACTACCCAAACCAAGCCTATTGTTGCCATTTCTGGCAACATCCTAACACCTCAATTCTTTTCGGTCCATCCCACATTTCTCCTGGGTCAAAGGGCTCCATCGATGTCAATCAGAAGGATGTAACTGAGGAGTCCAGGTCCCAAAACCCTTACCCTGGAGGTTGTGGTGATGATAGTAGTTGGGTGAGGAATGACACGAATACTCAGTGTCACTGTCCCTGTTTCAACCAGCGTGTCAGCTTGCTTCCTGCCAGACAGCAAGTTGTCATCAGTTATGTAGACAAGCAGTCTGTAGTCCCAGACCTTATCAAGCCCACCAGTATAGTCAAAGCGAGTCGCAAGGAGCAGCCGTGTGACATTGGAGCCAGCATTGGGAGAAAAGGTGAAATGACCATTGACATTGCCTGTATGAGATTTGAGACAAGGATTTGGGGCAAAGGAAGAAAAGGGAGTGAGAAATAAAGGTTCAGAGGAAAACTGCATCCAGTCTTTCCTGCAAATGTCCACACCTCTGCTGTAGAATATTTCCAGTGCACCAGGGTTACAACACTGGCCTTAACTGCACCAGAAGTTTCATTACTATAAAGAAACTGCTCACAACCAGTGTAGCTGCAAAAGGAATAAGAGCACAATAGGACAATAGTGCACCTGTCCCAGCAGCAGGGTCAGTACCTTGCAGAGAGATTTAATCATCCTGGCGCAGCCTCTCTAGCCCAGTCCTTCTCACACAGCATTTATTTGGACCCGGTGTGCCTTGCACTCAGATAATAAGTAGGCCCAAGAGAGTAGAGAAGGCCACATTACTAGCCATAGACCAAGCTCACTTCTTGCCCTTTGTGGAACATGGTGCATCACGCAGAACTAATGACATATTTCCCTGGAGTTCCCCCCAAAGGTACCTTCTGGCTTCGCGGGGATTGCATTTCCAGGTCTTCCTGCATCTACTCCATTCCCCTTCCCCCACAGTCTTTGAGGGCTCAGGGCTCACAGCTCAGGGAACAGGGCAGTAAGGCTGCAGGAAGGCTGCAGGGAGGCTGCTCACCCAAGCAGCCTTTGCTCATTCCTCTGGTGACTCTAGACTCATTACCAAACTGAAAACCAGTAAATGGAGCAGCAGACGATGCAATTTTTGCTCCCTTAGCAGCCAAGTGCTCCATAAAGGCCTGGGGGTTCTCAGTATGGATTATTTCCATCTTCGACAACTGCAGTCTCAAGGTGCTCTCTGCCCCTGGGTTGTGTCACACAGCCTGCTCAAGAAGCTTCCTGCTGTTCAGAGTTCATGCTCACCAGGGCTCAGCAGGCAGCCAAGATGGGTTTTCAGTCTTTCACTTGGAATTGCTCTGCTTGTTTGGGTTTAAATCTCTGCCCCAACACTACATTAGATAAGCTATTTCTATCTCATTTTTGGTGCTCTTTCCCCTTTCCCACCCCTAGTGCAATGTCATATTTTTAACGAGACAAAATGAATGGAGCAGAAGAGAATTCCTGAGGATACATTTTAAAATGCATTTAATCTAATTAATCTATTATTACCTAGAGCAAGGACTGGGATTCCCTGCCCCCACTGCAAGCGTGCAAGTTGAGCAGTTGGACTAGAAAAAAATTAAACTATACTAATATGATTCACAAATCATATGACAGTCTGGGAGTTTGGGGCTCACCATCAGCGTGGTGCACTCTCCCTAGGGCCTCTGGGCAGCTTTGTGTGAGGACCTGCGAGGAGCCAGGTAAGAAGAAGGGGAAGCCCAGAGGAAGCCAGAAAGGCACCGGGACCATTCCACCCCTCATCCGCTGTCCTCAGTTACAATCCTGCACCCACACACACTGCGCCCAGATCAGGCGTGAGCACACAACCCCCACCCATTCTCCCTGACCAGCAGTGAGGCTTCCAACCCCCAGGGCTGGGCCAAGACAGTCAATGTCAGATACTGTACCTGGGCCAATGGAGTAACGGAAAGACCTGGGGCTGGAATCACGATCAGTACATATCAACTTGAAATTTTGAATATTTGTGCCAACTTTCAGATCCACTGGGATGGCCAGGAAATAAGAGTTTGGGGTACAAATTGGCTTTTCATCATTTTTTTCCAGAATGTTAACAGTAACCTAGAACAGCAAGAAGGTGGCCATTTTAGTAGCTAAAACTTACTGAGTGCTTACTGAGCCAGGCCCTGGGCTCTGTGCTTCCCTGGTCTAGCTCATGTAACCTTTCCTGAGATAGATAATATGATCATTCTCATATTACAGATAAGGAAACTGAGGCTTAGATTAGACAGTTGGTCTGAAGTCATTTAGCTGGTGAGTACCAGAATTGAGATT
Organism: Sturnira hondurensis; assembly: GCF_014824575.4. NCBI lineage: Eukaryota > Metazoa > Chordata > Mammalia > Chiroptera > Phyllostomidae > Sturnira > Sturnira hondurensis. The sequence continues at coordinate 399,974 of NW_028081945.1, forward strand.
TGAAAACAGGTCTGTCCTATTCTAAGTCCTATGCTATTAACTTCTGTACTGTGTGTGCACATGCGCACAATATGTGTACACAGGCACATAGTCCCACATATATGCACCAAGCACATGGGGCTCATCCTCAGGTAATGCTGACCTGTGTTTCCAGTGACAGTTATGGATTTATGGTGACCCTCGGTACTTCCTTGCTCACTGCCCCCATGAATTGGAAGTTGCATCTTTAATGTTGAACTAGAGAATAATGGTTCTCGATCCTGCCTCTGCTTTCTTAGGCACACTCCAGACAGAATGAATTTGACTCTCTGCAGGGGGGGAAGGGGGCACAGGCATTATTTTTTAATGTTTTCCAGCTGATTCTAATATGCAGCCAGGGTCGAGAACCACTGGGATGGAACAAGAGGACCTGGCTAAGCTGGGATCTTATCTGTAACCTGGGCTATTAGAGTGCACTAAGCCCATGGTGCTCACCTGTCATAAGCAGGGCCAGCCTATTCTCTTTCATTGCTGTCTTTTATTCCTGGTGAATTGGAATATGGACTGGGACAGCTGCCAGCACAGAATCACAGAATGTCAGCCCTGAAAGGGACTTATGTGACCATCACCCTTTTTTTTAAAGCTTATGAATTTTGAGTTGTATTTATTCTACCTTTGAAATTTGGGGATTTCAGCAATTTCTGAGCCCAGGAATAAATTGAAATGTTCATTCTAGTTAGCTCCCAAAGTGGAGTCCATTCATTTTTCTCAAAAAGCTGGCCTAACAAACACTACAATTATCTCCAACTTAACACATCTCTTCCTCAGCAGGCAATGCTGAGCCTCACACATCATTAAAACCATCATCCTGTTAATTCAAAGCAAGTCATGAGAGGAACTGGACTAGTCAGGCGTTGGGTGATCGAGTGACTCTTCATTGAAGAGATCAAGAAATTGGGATGCGAAGATAAGCGTGGTTCAGACCCCCTTGGGATTAAAGTTGAGAAATGAACTCTGTCTCCTGATTCTGAACCAGTCATTCTATCTATCACACAGGGCTGCCTGCTGCTAGCAGAGAGTTAATTTTGCCTTATGCTTTTTCACTTTACTAATGGGAAAGAGCAAGAAATCGTTCTGTCCCTGTGGCCATCGTATTACCCTCAGATAAACCTTACCACTGACAGCACAGGCTGGTTAAACCTTGTTACTCAAAGGGTGGCCCTGGACCAGGTGCGTGGACACCACTCGGAAACAGATTCCTAGGCCCTACTCACACCAAGCAGACTCAGAATCTGCATTTAACCAGATTCTCAACATCAAAGGTTGAGAAGCAGTATGACCCCAGTCAAGCCACATCATTTTAAGAACTACCCCATCTGGTGTGATGGAGGCAGTGTAGGAACACAGCAAAGCTACTGGGGCGGGAGGAATGCATAGCTACAAAACCACACCCCACTTCTGGCCATGTGCATGTCACCATCAGCCGACTGTGAAAGCACAGGGAGATTTCAAGGGCAGCTAGAAGACACTTGTCCCACGGAGTGGTCATCAATCTCAGCGCTCCTCCCAGGCACCCACACACTTGGATGACAATCTTTATTTTCTGGGCACTGCTCTGTGTGTCCAGGTGTGCTGTCCTGAACATCACTAGTCATTTCCTGTCACGTTTGAACGTGACAGGAAATGGGATGTGCCCTATTAGGATTCTTATTACTATAGCCACAACTGGAGGGAGCCAGAGAGACCCTACACCAAAACAGACTCACTCACAGTGACCGAGTCTGTGTCCTCATTGTTGGTGGCCTGGATTCTGAGAGTATAGGTGGGGGTTGTTTCGTAGTCCACTTTAGTCACCAGCTTGAGTTCTCCTGTTTTGGGATTAATCCAAAATGTGTTTGTGTACTGGTGGCCAGCCCCTCCAGCAGAGATGGAGTACACAATGCTGCTCTGGGGGAGGTCGTGATCGGTGGCTCGCACCCTTCCAAACTGGGTTCCAGCTGGGAGGACAAAGTACCTCAGATTAGTCCTGCTTTGGGGGGTACAGGGAAGATCCAGGAGCAGATATTCTCATTGCCATGGGCAGTTAAGGCTTTTGGAGGCCCCTTGGCTGTTAAAACGCTGTATGTTTTATATCTTCAGTTTTATTAAATTCAAATTATGCTAATGAGCAGCCATGAGGTCATTAGTCCTGTGATCCAAGCCAAACTGCAAGGCGTAAAAGACAATTCATGCCTTTATACAGACACCAGCAACACCAATCACTATGCTATCACACCCACACGGCACAGAGCATTCCCACACACGCATCTCTTTGCAGCAGTGTTTTCTAAAAGTCTCTTGTATTTTTCACATTTTCTATAATGGGCATGAGTTGTTCTTATACATGAGATGAAAAATAAACAATTTGTAAGATTTTAGCAACTGAGGATTAGAGTATAGATTTACATTTTTTTAAAGATTTTATTTATTTATTTTTAGAGGGGAAGGGAAGGAGAAAGGGAGAGAAATATCAATGTATGGTTGCCTCTTGTGCTTTCCCTGCTGGGAACTGGCCTGCAACCCAGGCATGTGCCCTGACTGAGAATCGAACCGCGATCCTCTGTTTTGCAGGCCTGCGCTCAATCCACTGAGCTACACCAGCCAAGGCTAAAATTTTTTAACCATTTTTTATATTTTGATTAGTTGACAGACAATATTATATTGGTTTCAGGTGCACGCGCCAGTGATTAGACATTACATTACAGAGTATACGTTTTTAAATACTGCTCCATTTTGTTTATTTTACAAATCTTGGTGGTGGGGCTGCTGGAGGGCTGGTGTGCTTGTTTTGTGGCAGCCCGTTTTCATAAATTATACTCCTCAAGAACAGACACTGTCTTGCATTCAACTATGTAGCCCCAGCACTAAGACCTTGACTCAGAGTAGGTGATCAATAACTCTAAGTTCTTTGAGTTTATAAAAAGCTTATTCTTATTGCATTTGTTATTCACTGGGTAAGAGATAAAGAATCAAAAGCTTTGCCTTTAGACCCTTTTTTTGTCTTTTGTTTAAAACTTAATGTCAGGGAATAGAGACCATCATAAAGAGAGAATAAAATGAAGTTGAGATAACTTTAGAATAAAATGGAGACGACCTTAAAGAGAGAGAATAAAATGAAGAGAAGATAATTTTAGGAGTGTTTGTTTTAGTTTTTTGTTTTAAATATAGAAGTACCCATGATAAAAAGATCAGACACTGTGGTGAAGTCTGATTATACTGGAGTTGACAGGACCATTTTCAAATGGAAGAGATGGGGAGAAACCGAAGCTGGAAGTGGGGAGTCTTTTGTTTAAAGGGAAAGAGCCTGCAGAAATCCAGGCTCTTCCTGGAAGAACAAAAAAAAACAACACTCCCATTCTTCCTGAAGGGCAAAAAAGAAAAGAGGCCCCCAGTGACTCCTTATTAAGGGAGAGAAAATGTCTTTACTCTATTTTTAAATGGAGAAACTCTAGAAATGGGAAAACGTTTTTCTATTTTTAAATTTCAATTCTCTGAATGAGCTAGATAAAAATCACAGGAGAGACCAAGGGAAAACTCTGGCTGCAACAAGGGGGGATTAGGGGATCAGGCACATGGACAGGGAAGCGACCAGGTGTTCAGAGAAATGCAGTTTAATCAACAGTTTTCAAAACCTAGAGTTCACCTGAAGGGCTCCTCAGCAGTGAGGACAATTTAAAAAGATATAAGAGATGCAGTAAACATGATTCAGCTGTGAATCGCTGTGCACTACACCACTCAGGGCCTCTGCAAGGGAGCTTCTCCTCCGCTGAGTGTCCATCTGGATGGAGTCTGTCAAGAGCATGGTGGCCTGTTTCTTGTCTGTTACTTACCTGGCCTTATTTCTGACACGTTAAATACATAGGACGGCTGGTCAAAGACAAGAGGAAACTCATTTTCCGGAATTGTTAGAACATAAATGTAGATGTTATCTAAAAACAGAAGTAGGAAAAAATTAAATCACAACATTCTATTCCCATTCACTTGTAAACGTTTATAAAGCATCCTCTGTGTAATTGGTTCTGTGCAAAATATTGGGGATACAAAGTGATTAAGACCTGCCAGTTTCTGCCTTCGAGGTGCTGAGGGCAGCTGCCTTATGAAGGACACATGTACAGTTCACTGCAGAAGCCAGGGGAAGTACAAGCTGAATCTCACAAAGGTAATCAGAGCTAGACAAATGGGAGGAGGGGGAAATGTGGGGGTGCAACTCTAGGCATGGGCATGGATACCAAGGTAGAAAACTCAAAACGACTGAAAGCTGTTTGGCCTAGTTAGGAAAAAAAAAACAGTGTTAGAAGCTAGTGACTGCAGTTGAAGCTAGAGGGTCAGGCAGGGCCAAATGATGAAAGTCCTTATGTGCCAAGCCAAAGAGTTTGATCTTGAACTTGACAGCTAAGGCAAGACACTCAAGGGCTTTAAGCAAGGAAGTAATACGATGGCATATTCATTTCCTAAAAATCACTGTCAGAAATGTGGAGGATGCTTTGGAAAGGCGCAAGACTAAAGTCAAATCCTTAGACTTCAATGTTGTAATTCAGCCGAGAAAGAGGAGGTTCTACATTAGAACAGTATTAGTGGGATGGGGTTGGGGGGCAGCAGAAGCTTGAGATTTTAAGGGGGTGACACAGAAGAAAGGACTTGGAGACCAATTCAATGTGTTTGGTGACAGACAGGAGGAATCTGGGCTGATTCCCAAGTGTTTGAGTTTTTTGAAGTCTCCTCTTTAACACAGATACCTAGCCAGTACTGAGTATTGCCCACCAGTCTAGTCATTGCTACTCAAGGAATATGCCTTATGAAATAAGTCAAAATGATACTTGCTTTTATAGTAAGGATGGGCCACATCCTGCACCTGGATTGTCACTGTGTATTGATTGCTGGCTGCTAGATTACTTGGATTTTCATAATCTAGATCACCAATCAACTGGATTAAAACAGATAACAGATTACACACAAAAGCAATCTTTTAAATTCAACTAATAAAGATATTTTCATAACTGTTAGTAGACCTGTAAATTGGAAAAACTTTCTGGAAAGCATTTTGCCTGCATAAGGAGCTTTAAAAAGTTATGCCCATACCTTTGCTCACTGTTTGAGAATTTATGCAGATGATTTTATGTTTAAAGATATTTATCAAGCACTGTTGCTAAACAGCATAGGCTGAAGACTTCCGGTTAGTTGAAAAGAAGCACAATATAGATCCCATATGCAAGGATATTTCCATCATTTAAAATACTTATGCATATATGTATGGAATATACATAAAATCTATGTGTAGTGAAGAAGAAGGAAATACATCAAAATATTAATAGTGGTTATCACTGAATGTTAATGCTTTTCTGTGTTTTCTACATTTTCTACAGTGAGCATGAATTAATTTCCTAAACAGAAAAAATGAAAAATTATTTTTTAGCTGACACTATGAATAAAATTGATGAGACTTTCTTGGGGACCCAAGAAGGGCTTGGGGTGGGAGGAGGAGAAAGGGGTGGGTGAGAGGGTGCCTCCTAGTGGGCTGCCTGCTCTCCCCCATGAAGCTTGATCTCTTATGCAAAGGTCTCCCAACCAGGACCACTGCCCTCTGATTCCCCCTTCCCAAAACCACTGACTTCCTCTGCCCTTCCATTTTTCTCTCCTCTTTCCCAATACCCTCCAGTAGGAACCCTGTAGGGAAAGGTCTCATATAGAGACCTGCTTTTCATGTTCATCCTGCTTCCAGTTCCACTCTGCCCCTGTGGAGATGCTGTGGAGTGAGGCTACCTAAACAGCCTCACTCTGTCATTCTCCTTTGGGTCTGCAGTGGTTCTCCAAGACGAGTTTAGCACGACACACTCACACTCATGGCCCTGGACCTGCTTTCTCTCACCTCACACCTCCATGGGCCAGGAAGGAGCACTCAAATACACAGGAGTGCTGAGCCCAGAGGGAATTAACGTGACTATAAAGGCAGCCAAACAGGCACAGCCAACTGCAGTGATGCAAGAAAGAATTCAGTTCTTACCACCCCAGCACAACTATGCATAACAAACGGTTCCCAGGACTTGGGTAAAATAAAGAGCAAATGGGGAAAACAGAGTCACTGTGAAGTTCATCAGTCACAGCCACACAAAGTGGGAGTTACCTCGGAAATTTTCTCTCTCTGGGCTAGCAAAAGCACTATGCATGTTAGACCAGCTTCCCCCATGCAATGATGCAATGACCATTAACTGACCACAATTTTCCCAGAGCCAGCTGGATCCTGTAAAAATCTGCCGTGGCTCCCCACTGCAGATGGTGTGGTGAAGTTGAATTGGCTGTTTGGTGCTTCACTGTCATCATCAAAGCAGACCAAGTTCAGGTCCAGAAGCAACGTCCCCTTGGCTGTGCTTTCAGGCACCATAATGCTGGCAAAGAGACATGATTCAATATTTTGCCCAACAAATGGTGATGGAGTGTTCCTTCTGACGCAGACCCCAGGCTAGACATCTTTGCTTCAATTTCAATTCAAAGCAAGTCCATGGTTACTGTAGTAACTGCCTAACTGGAGTCCCAGCTCTGCCCTAGCCTCCTTTCAGACTGTTCTTAGTACACCAGCCAGAGGCACCCTGTTAAAATGCTGTCAGGTCAGGTCACTCCTCTGCACCTAAATCCCAAGTGGCTCCTCATTTCACACAAGCCTTCACTTTGGCCTACAGGACCTTTCTTGATGTGCACCACCAGCCCTGACCTTACTTGTCTGAACTTACCACCTACTAACCCTTTTTGTTCCCTCTACTCCTGCCCCTGGTGCTCTTTGAGCACTCCCTAGGCTCTGGCCGCAGGGCCATTCTATTTACTGTGGGATTCCCCTTTCCACCAACATCCATATGGCTGCTTTTCCACTTTCTTTAGTCTCAAATCCAATGTCACCTTCTCAGAAGGCTATCTGGCTACCCTACCTACCCTGTGAATGACCCCTGCCCACCATTCCCTCTCCCATTTCCTCCTTTATTAATTAATTTATTAATTAATTAATTTATTATTGTAATCTTTAATTCTCACCTGAGGATATGTTTGTTGATTTTTTTCAGAGAGAGGGAGAGAGAGAAAGAGAAACATTAGTGAGAGAGAAACATCAATTGGTTGCTACCTGTACATGCCCTGACTAGGATCGAACTTGTACCCTTTTGGTATACAAGGAAAACCCTCCAACCAACTGAACTACCCAGCTAGGCCTCCCCCTGCACCTTTATTTTTAAATCTTGGCACTAATTATTTTGTAATATATTATATCATTTACCTACGTATCCAGTTTATCATCTCATCCCCCACTAGACTGTGAGCTCTGAGAGGACAGAGATTTTTATTTGCTTTGTTCTGGACACACTCAATTAGTATTTGTTGAATGACTGATTGGTGGCTGATGAGACTAGCACAGTAGTGAAAAAGAATATAAAGAAGAATATAAGAGAAATATACCTTCTTTTGCTGCCTATAGGACTCTGTAATATTGTTAGGGGAAACCCTGCACCCCTGTACCCCTCATCTTTCATACTTTGAAGATTGGGAATTTCTCTACTTGTGTTCTAATAGCTTAATGCCACAGAAGGGCCTATTAATACTTTAGTATCATTCATCTAACAGAGTTACTTAATGGAGTCATTCATTTATTACGAGTCAACTTGGGGAGTCCAGATCCCCAGTGACTCCAGGGTCTAGGCAAACTGCACAAATGAGTAAAGCTGCCCCCAAACTGGAGCTATCTCGTCAAGCCCCGCTTGGTACGGAAGATGGAGGAAGAGGGACTAACATCTTGAGAGACTTTATCATATTGTACTTCCAGACTTCAGTTTTTCCATCTATAAAAGGGACATAGATGACGTCATTTAGTTTTTGCTACATAACAAACCAGCCCAAAACTTAGTGGTTTAAAACAATAGGCATTTATTATTCCTTACAATATTAAGGGTTGTCCACTAGTTCCTTTGGTTCTAGTCTAGCTGGGCTGGAGCTAGGTGCTCTAGGATGGCCTTGTTCCCGCATCTGGTGGCAGGAAGGTGGTGATTCTCTGCTTCATGTTGTCTCTCCTCTTCCAGGAGACTAGTTCAGGTTTTTCACGTGAATGTTTCAAGTTTCCAAACGTAGAAAAACAGCAGAACCCAGTGCACAATACCTTTCAGGCCTCTGCTATGCCACGTTTGTGAATGGTCCAACAGCCAAAGCAATTGATGCGGTCGAGTACAGACTCAAGGAGCAGAGAGAAACCTGTCTCCCGATGGGAGGACCGGTGGCATCGCACTGCCCCGAGGCATACATACAGGCAGGGAGCAGTTTGTGGCTGGTGTTTTTGTTCGAGGTTTGCTGGTTTTGCCTCATGTTTTTTTTCTACTTACCTTCAATCATATTTTGCCCTGGGCAGAATTTCTTACGAAAATATATTGTGGCTACCATGAGAATGTGCCTGGAAGATCTTCAGTCACAGGAACATAAGTGATCACAGATCCCAGCTGCCATGCTCTGAAATCCATTGCTATATTTTCAACGAGGCCATGTGCCCATGACTGGGTGTGGCAGAGATACTAAAACAGGCTCATTAGTGTCCTATGACAGCTGGCTTTGGCTCCTGGACTCCCCAGGGCCCTAGCCACACCTTGCATAGACTTCACTTCAAGCTACAACATTTCTTTCTACCTTCCCTCCCTCCCTCTTTCCTTCATTCAGGTCAGACATCATGGTCTGTGGACTCTCCCAACCTTGTGTAGCTCTTTCCTCATTTTCTCCTGCAGACATTTCCTTAATAAACACCTTCAACACTGAATTCTGTCTTGGTGTCTTTTTCTCAGAGCACCCAAACTAACATATGTTAAATTCTTTAATCCTCTGTACTATCATCTCCCTCTGCAACCAAATTATGCTCCCTTCTGTATTCCACATCATCTCTTAGTGGCAGCTGAGATGGGCTCCAGGCTCAGCAAACATGGAGCAAAGTCTGACAGCAAGGATGGTCGTAGGCTGCTGAGGATAACTTGGTTTGCTTCCTGGAAAGCACTTTTCTGACAGGTGTAACTGACTCTCCATGATGCCTCATTGGCAAAGATTGCCTTTGTGTTTCAGCAGGATTGGAGCCCAAACATTTCCATTTCTGTCTTGCATACACAATGTCATGGTTTTATTCATAAGCACTTCGAATATATGCCATTTATTAAACACCAACCATATGCCGTATCGCACCAAGCATTTAAAAAATATTCTCTCCAATTCCTTCAACTCCAAAAAGTTTGTATTCTTGTTCCCACTTTATAGATAAAGAAAGATGGTTTAGAGAGGCTTTAAGACCTGTCCAAGAAAGTCGATGCATACAGGCACAATTCTCTATTGTCTGTGTTAGACACCGTAAATATTACTTCAAGTTCCATGAATCAGTGAAGTGCCAGGCCCACAGATGGTTTGGGAACCTGAGCCTTGATTCTAACTCTTCAGGAGCCAGGAGGTTGCATCATCTGAAGAATGCAGGGTCTGAAGCCAGACATTCGAGATTCACGCACTCCAAAAGACGCTTCCACATGCAGCCGCTCGGGGCTGCCTGGCATGTTCTTTTCATTCTTCTCTGACACTTGGTATTTTTTCCCCTAAACACTTGACTTGGGAAACCACTCCCCCTCATTCATCAATCTCTGCCTCAAAGGCAGGCTGCCCCGCCTCCCAGCCATCTGACCAGAGTTCCCTCCCCAGGCAAAGGTGACTGGCCCAGCAGCATTCTGAATCAACCAACCTTCTCCTTCTCTGGCTTACAAACAGCTTTCGAAGCACTTTCAGCCTGATAGTTTACAACCAGTGCAGGCGCGCTGCGGGGGAGGGGGGCGTGGCAGGGGGTGCGGAGGGGAGCAGGGGTTGAGTGGCTCTTATGGGCCTTTGATGCCTCCATCAGGTCCCTGGGCTCATTCATCACCAGCCTGGGAAAAGTAAGGGGCTCTGCCTAAGGGCTGTTTCCATCTGGGCCCCGCCTGAGAGCCAGAGACTCACAGGGCAGCAGCAGCCAGACACCCGAAGCCCTGCCTCCCCCCACCCTCTTCTACCCGATCTCCCAAACTCCAGTGCAGGGCCACACCAGGAGCCCCGAAGGAGGAAATATTCAGGGAGTGTTGTTAGAGGATGGTGGCAGCACCCAGTCTGTAGTTTGGTGTGCGTTTGACCTGCCTGTGTGGTGTGGTGGGAATGGAGATGGCGGTCAGGATGGGAGGGTGGTAGGTGATGCAGAGTTAGGGTTTCCCAGCCACTGGAGTATGCAAATGAGGCAGGGTTTTGGACTAAGGACCTTCTCTTCCAGGACTGCAAGGGAAGGAGCCCTTTTGTTGTCCCTCCTCATATCATGGCTTTCACAGAATGGCTCTGAGTTACTCTCACTGAAAAAGCACTGAGGAAGGACTTGAACTCTATTTAGAGTTGCCTTTAGTAATAAATACAATTAGCTCACTTACTCTCTGGCAATGACCTTCATGACTAATGTGGAGAGAAGATTATCAAGAGTAAGATTCTGCATGGGCTTGCCTGGACAGTCTAGGGTATTTGAAATACAATTTTACCAGCCAACGTGGAGTGCAGTCTGCAAACTGTCATCCCACATATCAGAGGACTGTGTCTGCAGGAGCCACAGTAGGTACTAAACGGAACTGCACCAAGGGAAGAAAGCTGAGGAGGAAGGTTGGAGACAGCACTCTCTCTCCAGTCACTGATATGAAGAGTTCTTATTCCTCAATCCCTGTGTCCCACCTTGCAGTGCAGGAGAACAAAAAAGGAGCAGCAGGGCCTAGAACGGCAGCATATGAGGAGAGGCTTCCCTCGGATGCACCAGAACCACCCAAGAAGCTAGCACAGATTTAGATTTTCAAAGAAAGTAGAGGTATTACTCTGCAGATCATCTCTACTCCATCCACAGGGCCCCATCTTCTCTGAACAGAGATGAATGTGATTTATGCATATGATAGTGTAGAAGTTACAATTCTAAATATTCACGGCAACCATCTCCACCCTTTAAACAGTCTCTGAGGTTAGGATTAGGATAGGAACCTATCGCATGCTCAAGGCAATGCGACTTGACCGGGGGCTCAACAGGAAGCAGATGGCAAATTAGGATAATTCTAGAGGAAGTTTAGCCAAGGCATTATTATAGAGGTACAAACAGGGTATATGGAAATCTCAAGAGATGGTGCATTATCTCCAACCTAGTAGGAGTGGAGCTTTCTTACTATTTCTGGACCTGGAGGAGCCAGTGCAGGGAGCAGTTCCTGAAACTGGAACCTAGGGGTAGACAGTGCTGTGTGCTGAGGGCTGCCTTATAGGAACTGAGACCTTTAGGAGGTAGAGGGACTCATCCAGCTGACAGGGAGGGAAGCAGGGGGATACCCTGATTTCATGCTCCCCCTTCTTCCACTGGTCAACCAGAAGCTTCAGGGTAAGGGAGCCAGTTAGTAACCATACAGAAGAGGGTGGGGAGGCTGGAGGCGAGATCTGAAGGGGCGATGAAATGTGTCCACAACAGATTTTAACAGTTTTGTTATCAGACTCAAGGCCACATATAACCTCAGCATTACGCTGGGCATGCCAATTGGGATATTCATCAACATAATAAAGGAATTTATATTTCTATTGCTTGCCCTAGACAATCTCTGTCTAGGGTCCTTTGTCCCTGCATAGTCACACTACGTATTGCATCTGTGCCCAGTGTCACCTGGAGTTTAAAAAGTCAACTTGCAAAACTAGTCAAAGATAAACTGATAAACTCAGGAGACTCTGTCCATGTGGATATCTAGAAATGAGACCTGGTCAGGTCTTCAGCCTTTCTCCGGGAGGGGCCGACTTCGGACTGGAGCTAGCTATTCTGAAATGACCATGGAGATGAATCTAACCCAGGGAATTAACCCAGGGAATACTAATCTTGTGGCATTTAGACAACTAGTCAGTAGACAGTTCTTTCTTTTTTTTTTTCTTTCTCTCTCCCTCTCTATCCCTTCCTACCTTCCTTCCTTCCTTTCTTTTGAAGACTATTTGAATAAACTTATGCTGTAACATAGAGTTTTTTATTTTAATTCTCATTGCTCATTGATTTTTAGAGGGAAGGGGAAGAGAGAGAGACAGAGACAGAAAGAGAAGCATCCATTGGCCACCTTCCGTGTGTGCCCCCACCAGGTACTAAACCTGCGCAATCCAGGTATATGCCCTGGGAGGGAATCAAACTGGTGACCTTCGGTGCACAGGATGATGTTCCAACCAAGTGAGCCACCCAGCCAGGGCAACAGTACTGTCTTCAAAAAGGCATATTAACACAGAATAACAAGGGACTTTATTTTTAAACAACGATGAACAGATTGTGAGGCAAACAACACATCAAAATACACAAAATAACTTGCATCCCACTTGTATCTGCCTATTCCCTTTCTATTGCCTTTTGTTTACATGCAATTGAGTTCTAAAAAGTGAATTAGATACTTTGTTTTGCTTTAAATAAATGCTTTTTTTGATTTATTCATATTACTGGTGCTACGTTTCTCTAGGAACTCCTAGTTACTAGTCCTAAGTCTCAACTCTCTCTTTTAGCTGCTAACTAACAGCACTATCTTGCCATGAGTGGCAATAAATAAAGGAAAGGCACAATCCACAGAGAGTCTAACAAGTCCCTGTGGTACTTTTCACCCATGGAGATGAACATGTTGTAAAGAGAACAGAATAAAAATAGTTTTTAATCAGGTAAAAAAGTGAAGTAGAGAAACAACAAAGATGACAGAAAAGGAAAGAGGGGCAAGAAAAAGGATACTGGGAGAAAAACCTATCAACTAAATTGAACAATTCAAATCTGTTTATTTTTGTGAGTCCTGTCCCAATGCCCATAATGTTTCAGCTTCACCTGAGAGTAACCAGAGAGGCCAAAGGGCTGGGACCACTGAAGAAGTGAAAGGCCCAGCATGTGTCTCAGGATGTGAATACCTGAAGGTGAACTTGGTACAAGTAGCAGGGTTGTCGTTAATGTCTTTCACCAGGAAGGTTATCTGCATGCGATTTTCCTGACCCCCAAAGGGTCTGTCCTTCACCAAAACTTCCAGAGAAATGACAGGATTTTGTCTTAATTCACCTGCATCTCGGTCTAGCCTGTGGGCCACTTGGATGGTACCAGTCACTAGAAAGGCAAAGGTTAGAAAGTGAATTTTTGGAGAGAAATGAAGAGTAAAGGCAGATGGAGACTTGTAGTAAATTGGAAAAAACATTCTGATATGAGGACTGCCTTAAATAGAGAATGTCCTCATACAAACACATTTTTCAAAATTCATGTTTAAGTTCCTGCATTAGATGTTAATTGGGGTATCCGGTCTGACCCTTCTAGAATTTTCCACCCTTGGCAGCAGCCTTTCTCATAGTTGAGTGACTGGCATGCTGCCGACTCCAGTCTGATCCCCTGGTTCCCTTACTGGAGAACCTGTACCTGAAAGACAACAGCTGGGTGACCAGTCAGGTGAACAGCAGAGCTATAAGTAAGAGGCCAGAGCTCTAGCTGCTGAGGTCACTGGAGCAGCCCTGGCCTCACCCTTTCTAAGTCCTGACTGCCCCACTCTTTCTTACGAGATACCTGGCGTCCTATTGGTAAGTGTCCCTATCTCTATTTTTCCCTCTTGCTTGGCTTGACTTGCCTTAATTTCTGTTTACCTATGACCAAGGAGTCTATGACCAAGACTTGGTACAAGAAACAATAATATAAATGATCTCATTCATAAACTTTAAATATTAACTATATGTTAAAATGATATTTTGGATGTGTTAGGTTAGCTAAAATGCCTTTAAAATGAATTTCACTTGTTTCTCTTTACTTTCTAAAAATGTGACTACCAGCCCTGACTGGTGTGGGTCAGAGGGTTGGGCACTGTTCTGCAAACCAAAAGGTAACCAGTTCAATTCCTGGTTAGGACACATGCCTGGGTTGCAGGCCAGGTCCCCAGCACGATTGTGTGAGAGGCAACCAATAGATGTCTCTCTCTCACATTGATGCGTCTCCCCCGCTCTTTCTCCCTCCTTTTCCCTCTCTAAAAACAAATACATAAATAATTTTTAAATGTGACACTAAAGACTTTAAAAATGACTTATATGGCTTCTATTCTCTTTCTATTGGACAACACTGGTCTAGACCCTCTCTTCAGAAGACTTCAAAGTACCCTCAGTATAACGAACTCACCCATCCGTACATAAGAACCTGTCTCAGCAGTGAAGCGATAATACATCTATCAACATGGTGTGCTGCTTAGTTTCCCCAACCCCCACGCCAACTCTGTTCAGTATGCTTACAACCCTGTTCACTAATGGCATTCTAGACAGAAATGTATACCCATATCAGAAGACACACAAAATATTTGAAAAACTATCCAAATTGCTGGCTGAGTTAAAGGGTGCACGTAAATGATGTGAATATGAGTGACTTACACTGATTTATCATGAAATAGCTGTTAAGAGTAGTGATGCTGTAAAGGAGGAAACTGGTAAAGCCTTGGTCATCAGGGTCCTCAGCTGTGATATTGGCCACGATGGTTCCTGGACCCAGCTCTTCTGGAATCACATACTCTCGAGTTGGGCTGGAACAGAAATATGGCAGACACAGCTCATTTTCAGGGGCACTGGGGGGTAGAATCTAGGAGGTGGGTATTTTGGTTCATGCTAAATATAGCTCTGAGCTGTTGAAGTTGCATCCACATGCTCACAGGAAGAGCTCAGCAGCTGAAAGGACAGGAGACTGGCTTTTGTATTTCCAAAGATCACATTCCTGTAGATACAAAGAAAGCACCATGCCGTTATTGCAATGATTTCCACTGGCCACGGTCTTTGACTTGCCCATACCCGATGCCATTTCAGATCAGCATTAACTTTTAAAAAATACAAGGATAGGTGGTCTGTCCAGCCATCTTCTCTCTTTCTCCCAATTCTTGTGCAAAATTCCTGGAAAGATTTTTAAAATCCATCTGTATATAATGTCCAGAACTATAGGTTCCTGACTCCTATCACATGGCAGCCGCCAAAGTCAGATAAATTGTAAACCCTCTTTATTCTAGGGTTTCTGCTCAGTTTTTATTTCTTCCTGGTCTTTTTTTTTTTTTGCTTTAGGAGGCAGAATTTATGCACAGAACTTGTGTACCTTCCCAAGTAGCGTTAATCATGAGGTCAGCTCTCTGAATGGAGAAATGAGTCCCTCGGCAGCAGCCAAGGTTGGAACAATGCCCTCCAAGGACGGCTGCTGCCAGACAGCCTCAAATGGCCAATTTACCCTTTTTCCTCAGACCTCTACTGCTTTTGGAAAAGGCCCATAATAAGACAGATAGGTTTGAAGTTTTAACTACACAACTTGGGTAAATTGAGTAATTCTGACTGCACCAAGGGAGGCTTATTGTTTAAAATAACTCTGCGGGAAGTCCTTTTACTGAGGGAAAATCATTTCAGTGGGGCAAACAGTCACCTTTCATTTGCCAGTTTCCTAAGTGTGGATTTACCCACGTGGGATCTTCTTTGGGAGGGAAGACTACACCTTAGATCTAAATGACGACATTTATTTCCTGAGCTCAGAATATTTCCACAGATCTATCTCACCAACCCTGCAGGGCAGGTGAGGCCACAAAGAGGAAAAAGGAGAGGGAACCTTCAGCTAGAGTCAGAGGCAGGCAGAGAAAGGCTGGGCCCAGGATCTCCCCAACCAGGACTCTTCCCTGCACCCTGGGCCTGCCCCGAATCATGAAGTGACCTCCTGTCAGTGCAGTCCGTTATTCACGGATGGGAATCTTGTCCAGATCAAGAAGCCACCTTAGGGCTCTGAACTTCTCCCCATCCACTGTCCCACTGCAGCAGCCTGATAGTTCATTTACTTACCTTGCACACCCGTTTCTCAGGGAATCTGTGTTGTGTGCCCACTTATGGGTCCAGGATTAGATAAGTGGGTGGAGTCAGGGAGGCAGGGGTGACAGGAACCAATCCAGAGCTGGAGGAGAGGGGGGCAGCCCCAGCTCCTAAGGCTGGACAGAGCCCTTATGTCCATCATCTGAGAGCACCCGTTTCTAACCTGTTATATTTTTTCTTTGGTTACACAGAGATCATTAAGACACCTGTGCTTCTATCACAACCTGGCCCCTGCTACTCCAGTCACGGTCCCTGCATTCTAACAGTCTCCCTGTGGATGCAGACCTCAACTCACTCCAACCCATGAAATCAGAATCTGCATTTTCATAAAGGTGCAGGGATTGACAGGACTATCATAAGGAATTGCCAGAGGTGACAAGCACAGACTCCCAGCCTCTCATAGGAGAGACCCAGGTCACCTTGGAAAGAGAATTCTCTCCCTCCCACCATCTCTCCTTCCCTGAGGCAATCAGGCAGGGGCTGATTATGCCGGGTTGTCATACTAGGGGAGGAAGCTGCTATTGGCACCTCAGGGGTAGAGGCTGAGGATGCTGCTAAACGTCTCACAGTGCACAGGACAGCCTCCATGACAAGGAAGTAGCGCAGACATTGGAGACATCCTTTCCTGCAGGCTTGCCTTGTTTATGCTGGATGCTCCAGGAAATCAGGTCCCTGTGAAGGGAACTGACTGGTCAGGCTATTGGTGATGGCACAGCTCCTCAAGTAAAACATTGTCCTCTTGGCTGATCTGTCAGTGAGCCTGGCAGAATATAAAACCTGGGGTTTATTTGGTTTGGGGACCGAAGAGCCAAGCAACTATGAATAAAGTACCATTTAACTTAAAGATATTACCCTCAGACCACAGTTAGGATCCATTCAAAGTACAGTGGAACCAGGGATCTTGCAGCCTCCCACAGGCTAAAGCTGTGATACCAGTTACATCGCTGTGACTTTTCCTCATAACATAGGATCTCCAGAGCCTGGGCAATGGGTAGGCAGGCCATTGGCCACACTTAGGAAAAGGGTGACTCTTGGGTGACTGTAATGACTTCATCACTATGAATAAATATTTAGTAAGTGCATAAATTGTGCATACACTGCCAGGCATGTGGTTGAAAGAACTGTGAGTAAATACAAAAGAAATGGGCAGAAGAGGAGAAAAAACAGTGCTCTAAAAACAGTGCTCTAAAAACAGTGCTCTGCAAAACCAGCAAGCATTGTGCTTGCCATGTAAAGAGCAAATATAAGCGCAGTACTTTTATAATTAAGTGCTCAGCTTGAATATATAAGAGCAGAGTCCTAGAATGCACTCACGGGCCTATAATGCATTCAGGGGTTTGTCACCACCCGGAGGTAAGATGGTGAGACACTTGCAACAGTGGATATGGGACTTGCTTTGGTTGTAGTAATTGTGGAACCTTAACAAACAGTAAATATAGAAGAGTTGTTTAGACATTTAATATTTTTATTTCACACTCAAATTCAGTGTATTTGACTCAGTTTAGGGATTTAATTTTGTTAATACTGAAAAGCAATTTATGGTTAGTCCTGACACTGACTTGGGGGGAAGAAGGATCATGGTTGAAGCACAAAAGCCGTCAAAGTCAGCACCTAGTTTGAGACTAAGCAAAGTCTTTCAAATCATGGGCGGGGGGGGGGGGGGGGCTGAGGGACGAGGCTGTCTGTGACTGAGCAGCCTGGGCCATGTCAGGGCAACATGCTGCCCAAAGTCTTCCTCTAGAACAGGCTCTTGCAGACCCATTCCTACCAACATCCATAGACACTGTAAAATGGTTAGATGGTCACATAGGCCATGCTCTCTGCCTGGAATGGAGCCTAACAGGTTCATCTCTCAAACCAGAAGTGGAAACCAGAGCTCCAGACTGATCTCTGGGGTCCCAACAACCAGCCAAGGTCATGTTTTCTTTCTGCTGAGGTCAACTGCTTTATTTTGGAAGATATAGTCCAGACCAGATGGTCTACAAATTCTGCCCCTTTGCAACCCCATTAGCTTATTTTCCCACCCCACAGATGGGGAGGGGCCACCAAATGCTTCAGCTCCAGCCCCACAGCCATCACCTTTCTCTAGGGATTACTGATGCATCCACAGTGCTGTGTGGGCCAAAGCTTGAGTCTGGACCCAGGCTGGGATGTCATAACTATTTATAAACTGCATGCACTGTGCTCATGGAGGAGCCCGTCAGCAAAAATGCACTGTGACATGCTTTTAAGCTTAACCAGGCAACAGACATCAACGGGAAATATTACATGCGAGTGTGTCGGCTGCTGTTCCCTCCACATCAACCCCCAGCAGCTGGGCTGGCTACTATATTGAAATGCAGAAGTTTCACAGGTGTGGTGTGTTGTGCCAAATGGCACCAAGTTAGCCTGGGAATAAGGTAGCCTCATACCTCCCAATTTCATAATACTTTTGCAAGCATTCTTGTAGTTCTGAGCACTGTGGCTTTTGGTTGTTGTAGGTCTCCCAAGCTGAATTTATTCACAATCATTAATGCAGTTAACCCCAAGGGGGTGATTTTGCTGGTTTCCTGTGCTGGCCTCTGAGTCCACCTCAGTGACTAGGGCAGGCAGAGTCCTAAACAGTAAGACAAGCTGTTTGCCAGGCCATATGCTATCTCAGAATCCCATCTTCCAGTCCTAAATCTTTATCTATGACAAGTTTGGGCCACCTCTTTGTGCCTGAGCTGGTCCTGGGCACATTCCCATAGGCTGCTGCTTCCAAATTCACTTACTTCCTCACCTCTGCTGGATGTAGAAGCTGCCAGACAGCCAGCTCTCTTTACTGGATCCACGGTGGCAAAAAGCCACTCAACGCACCCAGCATTGGGCAGGCCCCTGAGGCACCTCTCCTCAGGATGACACTCTATGAGTGGGCTTTACAGAGTCTTGGCTGATGGTGTGGGCTCCAGGATTATGCTATTATTAGAGTTGAGAGGTCTATTATAAAAATACTTGCCTTATACAATAGTCCCACCCTATCTGGGGGAATATATTCCAAGGCCCCCCACAGAGAGTATCAAATACTATATATATATATATATATATATATATATATATATATATATATAAAATGTTTTTCCTATATATAAATAACTATGATAAAGTGTAATTTATAAATTAGGCAATTTCACAGATAAAGGATTTTTCTTACTGTAGATCTTTGCCACCTCAGCATACGATTGTTTTTCTTTCCTTATTAAGTCAAGAACTTTCACCTTTTCCCTTAAAGGAAGCACTTTCACGGCTTCTCTTTGGCAGGTCCAGATTGCCAGCATCACTACTCTTGTGCTTTGGCGCTGTTGTTAAGTAAAATAAGAGTTCCTTGAACACAGCACTGGGAAACCATGACAGTCTATCTCAGTGATTTTCAACATTTTTCATCTCATGGCAAAATTCTGGGGCAAACCAAAAATTGTATATTTTGCCAATCTAACAAAAAATAGGTATAACTTTGATTCATTCACACCAGATGGCTATTTGACAATCTAAGGGAAAGAAGTCAGTGCCCCTGACCAAAGTCTTAAAAATAGTCAAGTCTTGCATGTTTTAAACATTCTTGCAGCACATTGGTGGAAAATCATTGGTCTGTCGAGGGTGGGGGAGATCAATCACATACAGCGGGGATAAGCTAGACAAGGGATGATACATGTGCCAGGTGGGATGGAGCAGACATTACAAGATTTCATCATACTACTCAGAATAGTATGCAACTAAAAACTTATGAATTGTTTATTTCTGGAGTCTTCCATTTATTATTTTCAGCCTGTGGTTGATCCCAGGCAACTGAAACCATGAAAAGCCAAACTGTGGATAAGAGGGGACTGCTATATTTACATTGAACATAAGCCCAGTGGCAAGCCTGGAACCAAGGGCATCGTGCCCAGCCCCCCCCCAACCATACCCATAATCCTGTGGTGTGTGTGAATAAGGGGGTACAGAAGCAGGGGAGCAAAGGTGAAAGAGGAAGTCCAAAGGCCCAGGCAAAGGACACTGAAGATCTCAAGTCTCATTGCTCCTCCAGGCCATATAGCAGGACACCCCTCCGTCTTGTGTTAAATGTGTCTGAGGAGACTCCAGTAGGCTCTGCCACCTAAGAGATGTGTCTGTGGCCCAAAGAGCCCGACTGCCCCTGGCCTACCTGGTGAAGCGAGGGATTTCATCGTTGATGTTCACAATGTTCACCTGCAGCAATGTGGAGGCTGTGAGCCCTTGGCTATCTCTCACTTCCACAATGAGACGGTAACTGTCAGGGCAACATTCCAAAGAAGGGAATCAAGCTTTGCTGACACCACCTCAAAATGAGGTGGTTAAAAATAGGGTGCAGGGAGGGAGGAAACAGTCTGCTCCCTTTCTGCCACTCCCCCCAGATGCCCCTGCAGAGTCAGACCCGGTGTGTCCACTCTCCTCCCCCCACCGACTCCGCCTCTAAAACCCCACTCCTGCATTTCCCGTTCTGCACTTGTCATTCACAGCCATCACCACACCAAGTGGCTGCTCATGCCACCAAGTTGCACACTCAGTCTCCATCGTTCCTCACAACATCTCTGCAAAGTGTGGATTACACCCACGTGAGGAAATGGAGGCTCCCATGGATTAAGTAACGAGCCCTGGCTGTCACACCCTGGGCAGAGCCAGGAGTCAAAACTGCGTTGATCCCAAGGCCTGTGTGTTTTTATCCTCAAACCCTGGCCTCTCCCCACATCTTTTCTCGGAGGCCTGCTCACCTCCACCTTGCTGCTTTCATGTTAGCCAAGAGCTGTGGCAGCTGCTTCTCCCAAGCCAGCAGGGCATCAGAGGCAATTCTCCCAACACTTCAGGTGCCCTCTCCCACCCCTTCATTCTTACCGTCAGCAGAGGGAGATTTTGAATGGGGAAGGAGGCCTTCTAGGTGTTCGCCTTATTCCCCTCAGGGCTTACTGCCTTGGCAGGAAGGCAGCTAACTGCTCATGGCCTCTCCAGCTTCCTCAGGCTGCTCTATGCCTATCCCCTGATCCTCAGATAAAGGAACTTCAAGCAAGGTCACTGGCAAAAGCTACCTGTTATGTCCTTCTTCAAAGTCAAATTCTTTTGTGGAGAAGAGGATCCCATTAGCGGACATGCTGAAGTAGTTTGAGGGAGGAATCAGGAAATACTAAAACACAAGGAAAAGAAGAACTAAGCACACTTATGCATCTTCCCCCAGAAGACAAGTCTGTTCAGTTCTCATTTTATATCCTTGACTCATGGAACATTCTTGAAGCATCAAGATAAGGCCCAAATGGGCAGTTCTCAGACTTACTGGTTCTTGAATCAAGAAACTTCTGGATCTGTTGGTCTGAGCCTCTGACCCTGATATGCCACATGCTGAGAAACTGGTCACTGGATCCTGCTTAAATTGCAGAATGCGTAGAAAGGCCTGTCTAGGCACTCTGCTTCTGAGTCCAGTCTTCTTACCCTGTCACTGCATTCTCACTTCTACTTCTCAGGACTGCTTCTGGCTTTCACCAACACTCTTTGAACACAGCCACTATGCATTAGGTAATAGGGCAATAATAAAATAAATGATGTCTGGCCTTTACCCTTAACTGAACTTATGACACAGTGAGGCTGCAAAAATGCTCATAAGCATCATTCATGGAAATGATGGAAAGGCAACAGGAAGGACAACAATTGGACAGTAATTGTTGAGAGAGAATTGGACAACAATTGTGAGAGAGAATGAAACTTAACAGAGCCCATGTTTGAAGCTGGTATATCTCAAAGATACCATGGAGAAGGGCTGTTTTAAAATCTGATCTGAGAGTTATGGCCATTGGTCAAGTCTTCCCATGTCTTAGGGACTTGAGAGTCTTTGTCCTCCTTGGCGTCCAGCGTCCAGCCCAGCTCTCTAATGACCCTCTGTCCAGGACCTCTTTCTCTGACAGAAACTTAGGCTTATTTGCCCAGTGCATGAAGAGCCAGCCCATGGGAGGCCCACCTCTGTGCTCTCCACAGTGCTGATCGAGATTGAGTCCTTGCTCCAATGATGAAGTCAACCATGTAGAGAAAGGACCGGCACCAGAATCCGAGTTCTGGTTGGGACAAGTCCCTTCTTTGTCTGTGATTTAGGGATGATACCACTGTTTGTTTGTGTTATGGTGAGGGTTAAATCCCAATGCATACTGTAAAATGTGAAGGGCCACAGGCACCCTTGAAGCTCACATGTGTACCTCATTTGTTCCAAAGGGCTTTAAGGTTAGAAGTTTTCAGTATTTCCTATGAGGATGAGGGTGATCTCTCCTCCAGGACTCAAAATCTGTGAAGATCATCAGTGGAGGTTTTACAAACACAGCCGCAGCCCCTGAAGTCTAGAATCACAGGAAACACCAGCCAGGGATTCCAGCCCAGAGATTTGGTGTTGTCATTGCAGCCGAGCTCCCCACAGGAGAAGGGGGAATGCACAGAAAAGACATTAAAGGTCTTCTGTAGGGCGAATCTAAGGTTTTTAAAGTGTTTGCTTGCCTTTTACTTTTAATGACATTTTCCTAGTTGTAATTAACATATCTTTTCCACAAAAATTTGGAAAGAAAAGTATAAAAAGTATAAAAAAGAAACTCAACTATAGTCACCTGTAAAATCTCATTATTTTCCTGGATAGCCTTCTGTTCTTTTCTATGCAAACATACATCCTCCTCCAAAAAATTGGGATGATGCTATAGTCAAAATTATATTTTGTGCTTTTTATTCACAGGTTGAACATTTACCCATAGTGTTAAATCTTATTTTACAACCTGGTTGGTTAATGATAGCACAGCATTCTGTGGTAGGGGGTATTTTACTAAATCTTGCTTGCTGGTCACTTAGGTGGTACCTACCCATTTTTGAGAGGAAATATTTGAGCAATACCAAAAGGTGCCCTTCTCCCAGGCCCCTCCTTCAAATTGCATAAGCACCTTGGCAACACTCAGAGGTGTGATGTTTAAATACCAAGCCCCCACCAACTCTCCAGCTCACAGCCTGGGCAGCAGTGGCCTAGACCTGCAGCTGCCTGCGCACAGAGCAGCCCCATGTCTTTGAGCAGAGCCTTCCCTGCGGAGAGTTCTCACGCATCCATAGAGCAGAGGCTCACACTGGGTGCGATACAATGCTTTATAGACCCAAGGGGGGGGCGTGCATTTACCACATGCACCTAAATGGGAATGTCTTCTGAAATGCTCTAGGAGACAGGTCCCTAGTACCGGTTGGTCCCCAACAGTGCAACAGGGATGACAGTCAGGCCCTGCTCTCCAAAAGCTTATGGTCAACTAAGGACACATAGGAAGATGATGTGGGAAAGGTACTCCAGAAGGGGCAAACATAGAATGTAATGAGAAGAAGGAAAGAAGATTCTTAGACCCATCTGGAATGTAAGAGGCACAAGTCGGGGGGCATTGGAGTTAAGTTCAGTGGCTTTGGGGCTAGACCGCTGAATCCAAGTCCTGCTTCTACCACTTTCCAGCTGTGAGAGCTCATGCAACCAACAGTGATAAGATAGGCTGTGCCTCAGGGGGTATAAAGTTCTAGAACAGTGCCTGGTACATGGTCAGCCCTCAATATAAGTTAACTATTACTGTCCAATTAGAATGTCAGATCCATCGTTTTATTCACTGCTATATCCCTAGAGCCTAACAGATAATAGCTGCTCAATAAATATTTGTTAAGTGTTAAATATTGGGGTTTTCTTCTTGTTTATTTCCCTTCTGAAACCAGCATTCCCATCTTAAAGAATCTTAAAATCTTTTTAAAAAATCTCTGAAAATACAAAAATCTTGCCAAACTCAAAAAAAAATTCGTTTGAATTTGGAAATGCCAGACTTCGTATGAAATCTTCTGCTATTCTGTCTGCAGTCTCAGCAAGAATAAAAGCAGCAGCAGCGGGGGACAGAAAGGGTGAAACTGCAGAACCAGGAACATGGGGAATTTCTTCTTAATTTTTATTAAAAGTTTGATTTCCTGGAATCTTGATTTTTTCCTTTTAGTGCCAGGCTAATTTCCTTTATCCCTGAAACTATGAGCTTGTGTTAATGGGAATAGTAGTTTTGTACTTAAAACAGAGATAATATCCATTGACTAAAAATATTATGTCATGTGGCCATTCGCCAGCAATTCAAAAAGCTTTCTGTAAAACCTGGCATTCTTTCCTTTTTTTAAAGGCTTGTTTAATCAAAGCTACTCCTTTGATATTCATTCTTGGAAAACAGAAATTAAATAGAATGAAAAGCAACTGCAGCCCTTCTCTCTCCAATACTGGCTAAGAAAAGTCCTGAGTAATCAGATCAATTCGGTTAACAAATGCTTGTCAGACAAGCTCTACAGTTTCCCCGCTGGGAATATTCCTTTACCACCACCCCAGGTTTCTCTGTTTGCAGCCCCTTGGCAGCTGCGGTTTGCTCACCGACACAAAAGCTTCAGTGTGGAAGACGAGGAGCCATGCTTCCTGCCCCATTCACCCTCTATGGTGCCATTGGTTTAGGGAGAAAGGAGAGTGAGAGGGAGCTGGCCCAGTTTCCTGAAATGTCAGGCTCCCTGGGGAGGGCACACCACCTCCGGACTGGCTTGCCCACTGCAGTTGGAGTCACAAGCAAATGATGAGTCAACCTGTGCCCGTTTACAGCCATTAGCTGCTTTCAGGCCTGAAATGGAATCGAACAACAAGAATCCAGCCTCCTGTCTCCTAAGAACAGAGCAGTCAACTTCCAGGGGCAAGTCTCCAGAGGGAAGGAAGGACCCTTATTCCTCCCACATCCTGGCAGTGCCAATGATGCTATGGGCCACTGAGCACGCACCCCCAGACCCACCAGAGGACAAGCTGCACAGTGTAGTGCCTTCCAACAGAGCTGTCACAAGTTATAAATATGACACCACAATCCTATTATATTTTTCATTGTAAGCTGAATATTTTATAAAAGCCTCAATTCCTCTCTTTTCCCCTTTTCCCACTCCTGTCCCAGTTCAGAGGTGGAAGGTGGATCCAGGAGTGGGAAGGAAGGGTGTTTAGAAGGAAAAAAAGTACTTAAAAAAAAAACTTACTTCGAACTTTTAACTTGGCCTATTAATGTTGTATTGTTATGAAGGTAAGTGAAATGGGTAATAGGCAAGTATTTGAATGTTTTTTAAGAGACCCACATTTATAAATGCAAAATGCCATAAATAGCACTCCTTTACTAATAAGGCTACAGAATTTATCCTCTCGTATGACATTATTTTTATTTTATTTTATTTATTTTATTTTATTTTTTATTTTTATTTTTATTTTTTTAAAAGATTTTATTTATTTATCTTTGGAGGAGAAGGAGAGAGGGAGAGAAACATCAATGTATGGTTGCCTTTCATGCGTCCCCTGCTGGGAGTTGGCCTGCAGGGAACTGGCCTGCAACCCAGGCATGTGCCCTGACTGGGAATGGAACCGCGGTCCTCTGGTTCACAGGCCTGTGCTCTATCCACTGAGCTACGCCAGCCAGGGCATATTTTATTTTATTTTTAATAAAACATTTCATTTATTTATCTTTAGAGGGGAAGGGAAGGAGAGAGGAAGAGAAATATCAATGTATGGTTGCCTCTCCTGGGTCCCCTGCGGGGAATTGGCCTGCAACCCAGGCATGTGCCCTAACTGGGAATCGAACCTTGATCGGCTGGTTTGCAGGCCCGCACTCAATCCACTGAGCTACACCAGTCAGGCTCTTTTTTTTTTTAAAATAATCAGCCTGGTTCCTGTTCTTTGATTTAGGCTTCACTAATCTTTTTTTTTTTTAATCCTTACCTGAAGACATTCTTTTCCTATTGCTTTTAGAGAGAGAGATAAAAGGAGAGATAGCAAAACACCTATGTGAGAGAGAAATGTTGATTGGTTACCTTCTGTAGGCACCCAGACTGGGGACTGAACACAACCTAGGTAGGCATGTGCCCTGATGGGGAATCAAACCAGCAACCTTTCAGTCACAGGACAATACTCCAACTAACCAAGCCACACTAGCCAGGGCAAAGCGTCACTAATCTTAAGGACAATGAACCCCTTCTATTCAAGAAAGTGTCTTCCCCACAATGTGAACAGTCATCAGTGGTGATGGATTTGGAGTGGAAGTTATCCTTTCTTGAGCATTTTAACAAAAACCTGGAGCAGAATGCATTTGGCAAAGACTTCAGTTGTGGCTCCCAAATAACAGGTAGTTGCCAGGGGTGTGCTGAGTGAGTGTGTGTATCTGTTTGTGTGGAAGGAGTCAGAGAAGGGAGAGTGCATAAAGGAAGGGTGCTGTCACTCAGGAAAGAGAGGGGTGGACACCAAAGACAAAATTTGCCAGAACACAGGAGAAGGGGACAAGCAGGAGTTGGGTCAGAAAACTCAGTTTTCACTAGAGTTACCTGACCCAGGTGAGGGCCTCACTTCCCATCCTCATCCAGAAATAAGAAGTGCTTAGTGCATCTGAGAAGTTCCATCCACAACAATTACTTTTTACTCAAGAAGATTAAAAGATACCACCTGCTGCCACTTCTCAGAGACGTGAGCAGCATGGAGGTGAGAGAGAGAGAGAGAGAGAGAGAATTACTTTCCCTGTTGTTCTCCTGGTAGCCCAGCTACTAGCAAGGTTATTGTTCTTTTAATTTAATCCTTTGTCTGCCCTGGTGAAGACAAAGCACATTTCACTTTATGCAAAAGTCCTTCCCTAATGGAAAGGCCAGAAGAAAGCCCCTTAATGGAGGAATTGCTGCACTAGATCACTCTGCCTCCAGCTGTGAAACTGATTAACGTCCTTACATTCTCTGAGGAGGCTGTGCAGCAGTTACAGTGGCCATTTCCAAGCAGAGGGAGAGGGGGGAGTATGGGAGAGGGTGGGTGGGAGGGGCTGGGTTGCATATAGCCTCCCACAGGATTGAGGAGAAAGCCCAGGGTAGAAATGCTGGTACATACAATTATTCACATCTAGACCATCCTGTCCATCTTTATATCTGAGTCTACCACTAAAGCCTAGTTCTGGTCATGCATCACCTGCACCCCATCAGAACACAGAAGGCACATAGGGACAGTGTGCTGACGCTGGATCAAAGCCTGCACTATTCAACACAGAAGCCACTAGCCATGGGCACCTGTGACTGCTGAGCATTTTCAATGTGGGTGGTCTGAAAAGAGATGAGCTGCATGTGTAAATACACAATGAGTCCAAAGACTTACTATACAAAAAGGATGCAAAATATTGCATGAATCGATTATATGTTGATTATATGTTGAAATGATAATAGTTCAGATATATTGATTAAACTATATTAAAATGAATTTCACGTGTCTCATTTTACTTTTTAAGTAGGGCTACTAGAACATTTAAAATTACACACAAGGCACTCTTTCCTGGATTGCATTTTAGCTCTATTGGGGCCTGCTGGTCCCAACAATACACAACTACATGCTCTTCAAATGTCTCCAAAAATAAGGAAGCAAGTCCCAGTGGTTTCTGCATTAGCCCCAATTTTATATCGTCTGTGACAGTTTCACTTCATTAAGCTGGATAAAGGCTGTAGGGTTTGTCATTTTAAAGGCATTGAGGTTTCTGGAGATGTCCTAGAGCTAGTTTTAATTCATTTTTCCTCCTCTAGTTGCTGCCTCCAGCAAAGTAACTCCTGGAACCCACCAGGTAAAACGACAGGCATGAACCAAGAGTAGGTGGCTTCATGTACATGCTTTGGTGTTTATTAAAGCTGTACTTGATTGTTCAGTTCAGTGATTCTCAAAAGATGGAGTGCAACAGAATCACCCAGGACATGCGTTGCAATTCACATTCTGACGCAGTGTCCAAGCATCTGCATTTTTAAAGCAGCCTACAGTACATTCCCATACTGAACACCCTCTGAAAAACGTTCATAAACCAGTGTTCCCGGCCTTTCTGACCAGATGAGTTGCCCAGGGTATTTGGCAAATACACAGATTTCTGGGCCCACCCCTGACCCACAGAATCTAAAAGTCTGAGAGACTTCTCAGCCCTTTATGTGTGTGAAATCACCTGGGGGCTTTTAAAAGCCTGATACCTGGGCCACAGTCCAGGCCAATCACATTGGTCTTTAACGGGGTGGGACCCAGACATCTGGTTTTGGGTTGTTTTTTTTTTTTTTTAAGTCTCTCTGGTGGTTTCAGTTTACAGTTGAAAGGGTGAGAAGCACAGATTTGACCAATAGCAAATTAACCCATCTCCTTTCTCTTTGTACAGAGCAAAAATGTCATTTAGTACCCGCAAGAGCCCAAAATACAATGGTGAAGTACAAAGACCACCATTATATGTTACTAAACTCTTACTACCTTTTTCTAGTCTCAGAAAGTTTCCTTCTAGATTATGTTCACTGCTCCTGCAGGCTGGCTGTCAACTTTCTGTGCAACTGTTAGTTCCAGCACAGGTGTTAAATACTTCATTAACACTTTCTGCTGCAACTGGAAGTACTCCCTCTCCAACAACTCCTAAAGGCACTGCTGAAGCCATTCAGTTCCAGGTTCCACGCCCCTGCAGCTGCTCTCAGGCCTTTTTTGATGGCAATACATTTTCTTTTAAGGGAACAACACCTGCTGCATTTCCCCCACTTGGGTGGTTTCCCTTCATCTAAAAGGAATGACCTGATCTAGGAGGTATTTTTAAAGGGGCCATGACCTTGTTCCTTCTGCATCATTTGGAACAATACAGTAAAAATGGATATTTAAAAATGAATATTTTTCTTCACAGCTGAGATTCCTTCCACTTTGCCCCCACTATATCTTGTGCAAACTTTATGGTAAGTATCTTACAGAATTATAATTATTTGGGATATGTGTGTCTCCTATCTAGACTGAACTTGTTGAGTTACAAAAATGTGTCTTAGTCATTTTGATATCTAAATAGATTAATAGAAAGCCTGGCACATAGTGGATTCTTGGTAAATGTTGAAATGAACTAAATGTATAAGTATATCACTTTGCGTTGCTGACCTAATCTACACCAAAATCCCTTGTCACCATCAAGCAATAGCGGCCATAGGACAGAGTTCTGGACAGTAAGAAGTAAGCAGAAGTTTTCTGGTTAGGGCTTCCAGGAGGGTCTTTTTTTCCCCTACCAAGAAAAACACAGACTGGCCTAACCAGCCCTCTTCACCCTTCACTTCTTTCTTTCTTTTCTTCCTTCCTTCCTTCCTTCCTTCCTTCCTTCCTTCCTTCCTTCCTTCCTTCCTTCCTTTCTTTCTTTCTTTCTTTCTTTCTTTCTTTCTTTCTTTCTTTCTTTCTTTCTTTCTTGTCTTCCTGTCTTTCTCTTTTCCTTTTCTTCCCCTTCCTCCTCTTCAACTTCTCCTTCTTTTCCTCTTACCTGGAACTTAGGGGTAAAGCCTGGAGGTATAACAGCCATCTTCTAAACACAAAGTGAAGACAAAGAGAACAAATTCAATATGTTCTGGATGGAAGAGCAGAAAGATAGGAAGCGCCCAGGTTTCTGATGGCAGCAGTAATGCCAGCTCTGGACTGTCTGCCTGCCTGCCTCTGGACTTCTTGTTATAGGAGAAAAAAATCCCTTATCTGCCACTGTGGTTAAGTTTTCTGTTATTTTCAAAGACATTTGTAACCGATATAACAAATATGTTATTCATAAGTATGCATTTAAAGGACCTAGTATTGCTCTTACCACATAGTACAGACCCATTAAGTGTTTGTGTATTCATTTACTTATTCACTCAAATAGAATCTTAAATAAATGAATGGGTTGTGTGGATCATGAAAGAGTCATTTGATATCATCCCAGAAAAGGCATTTATCTGCTGAGATGGACTCCCCACAGTCAGTGGAGGGCTCAAATTTATAAATAATGAGAATCTAGTGGTCATCTGCTGACAAAGGATCTCACATACTCTGCATACCAGGAAGCACACCAGGAAGAATCTCAGACTGAGCTTTCAACCACTTGCACTGTGCTCCTGCTTTTTTGAGTCCATTCTTATAAGACCATTCCTAGTTTCGGCTTTCAACCAATGAACTAGGACCTGACCCATCCAATTGGAACGTTATATATCCTCATTTGCATCTTCACTGGCCAATCAGACCTACTCCATAATGACCAATCAGAGTGCATAATGCTGACCAATTACTACTGTGCAATTCAGATTCCTGGTTTACATAAAATTGGACCAAATAAGAACCAGGTTGGGAACTATTACCTGAATAGTCTCCCCTTTTTTCTCCAGTGTTTTTTTTTTTGACTTGTTAACAGTTGTTTTTGTTTTTTTTGACTGAAGGATAGCTTCAAATAACAGCATCAACATTTCCCTAAATTAAGATGTGTCTAGACTTCCAAGTTAAGGTGGCAGCATAGGTAAGGTTAGCTTACCTCCTTATGTAACTACATGAAAATTACAACAAAATATAGAACAACAATCACTCAGAAACATCACAAATCAAGTTGAATGGAAGCCCGACATTTTGGAATTTACAAAACCATATCCATCCAAACTGATAGGAGGGGGAAAGATGCAGGACAGGATGGTCCCACATTTACATGTGGTGGGTAAACATTTCGGAGAGATATCTAGGAAGTAATCCCAGCCCCACACCAGGTCCCTCAGTCCAGGGGTCCAGTACCAGGAAGATAAGTCCCCATAACTTCTGACTGCAAACACGAGTGGGGGTTGAGTTGGTGAAAGAAATTTCAAGGGTCCCAATCAGTTCCTCTTAAAGAACCCACATATGAACTTATTCAGATTCACCCCCTCTGAGCTCCAGTACTGGGATAGCAGCTTGAAAGGCACTAGTAGCAAACAGGGACAAACTGAAGTACCAGGCATCAGGTAGAAAGCTGCCACCCAGACAGAAAGATGGGCAGGCCATTGTCCCTTTTTTGAGCCCTCCCCCAGAAAGCCACAGAGCCAGCAGGTGGGGGCCATAGCAAAGACTCTATCAACCTAGCTAACACTGTTTGCCCCATTCTGGAGATCACCTGAGACTCCCTCCCACCCAACTTATGGGCCCACCCATGCTGTTAACTGTGACTTTTTCATATGAATGACTCATCTTAGCTGGTGCTTCATAACTTCCTAAATACTATCAAACAAGCAACAACCAGCCTCAGTAAGCCCCCAGTCCCCATACCTCTTGCTAAGTGGGCCCTGGCCTGGCACTAGCAGCAACCACCCTAGATTAACAGCTTGAATTCGCAGGGAAATCACCAACCCAGCACAAGTAGCAGCCACCACAGATTGCTTTACATATCATGCAGGGTGGCTCCAGACAGAATATGGGGTAGGGGGTGGAGGCTGACCTTGGCCTGCACCATCCAGGAAACACCAGAGCCAGTGTGCCCAGTGAAGAGTTACAGGCCACAGTGGAGCATCATTGTCCTGCCTCTGCACAGCTTATGTTACATGAAAAGTGGAGGTTGGTGGTCAGTGGTCACAGCCAGTTTTTGCAGCTGACTGGCCTAGGTAAATTCTTCTCACTGACCTGCCAAAAGCAGTCAAGTCTCAACTACAAGAGGAAGAAGTACTCAGCCTACATGAATGGTACAGCTCAAGTACCCAGCTTGGGTGATAGGGGAGGCTGTGCCTCTGGAGCCTACAGGACACCTACTACATTAGGCCACGCTACCAAGACAGAGAGTCACAGTAGCTCTACCTGACACATAGAAACAAACACAGGGAGGCTGCCAAAATGAGGAGACAAAGAAACATGGCCCAAAGAGAAGAACATATGAAACCTCCAGAAAAAGAACTAAACAAAATGGAGATAAACATTCTGTCAAAGGCAGAGTTCAAGACACTGGTTTTAAGGATGCTCAAGAACCTTAGTGAGAATCTCAACAGCATAAAAAAAACCCATTCATAAGTGAAGGATATGCTAATTGAAATAAAAAGCAATTTACAAGGAAATAGCAAGCAGTAGAGTGGATGGAGCTGAGAATCAAATTAGTGATTTGGAATATAAGAAAGCAAGAAACAACCAATCAGAATAACTAGAAGAAAAAGGAATAAAAAAATTTAGGATCATGTAAGCAGCCTCTGGGACAACTTCAAGCATTCCAACACTCACATTATAGGGGTGCCAGAAGGAGAAGAGAAAGAGCAAGGAACTGGAAAGCTATTTGAAAAAGTAATGAAAGAAAACTTCCCTAATTTGGTGAAGAAAATAGTGGACATCCAAATCCAGGAAGCACAGAGAGTCCCAAACGAGATGGATGCAAAGAGGCCCACTCCAAGACATACCAGAATTAAAATGCTAAAAGTTAAAGATAAAGAGAGAATCTTAAAAGCAGCAAGAGAAAAGCAGGTAGTTATCTATAGTAGAGTACCCATAAGACTGTCAGCTGATTTCTCAAAAGAAACTCTGCAGGCTAGAAGGAATTGGCAAGAAATATTGGCAAGTCATGAAAAGCAGAGACCTACAGTCAAGATTGCTCTACCTCACAAAGCCATTCAGAATTAAGGGCAAATAAAACAGAAGGTCAAAACAATGAACAATAAAATGGCAATGAATACATATCTATCAACAATTGAATATAAAAAAACAAACAAAGTTACATGAAGAACAGAGACAGAATCATGGATATAGAGAGCATTTTATGTTTGCCATATGGGAGAAGGTTGTGGGGGAATGGGTGAAGAGGTGAGGGGATTAAGAAGCACAAACAGGTAATTATAGAATAGTCATAGGGATGTAAAGTATAGTATAGGAAATGGAGTAACCAAAGAACTTATAAACATGACCCATGGACATAAACAATGGTGTAGGGATTGCATGTGGGAGTAGGGGGTTCTGGGGGAAAGGGGCAAAAAGGGGGAAAATTGGGACAACTATAATAGCATAATCAATAAAATACAATTTTAAAATGTGTGTCCAATAATCTTAAATAGCTTTGTTTCTGCAATTGTAGACCACATTATATTTGTTCTAGAGTTTATTCCTAAGGCTCATTTCCTCCTCTTAGAAAAAGTAGTCCTGTTTAAGCTGCAAATCATGCAGCAACCAGCAGAAACAGCCTCTGGTTTACCTACTCCTTGAGTGTCATATTTCAGAAAGTATGTAAGGCAGGGTTTGCAGCAGTGTTGCCTATTCCAAAGTTAGTCCACTGGCATTATTCTCTCCCACCTGGCATTATTCTCTCTCCCTGGGTGCACAAGACCATTTTGATGGGCAGAGCAGGGGGCTGATGTATTCTTGCCTAAGCTAAGAGGCTTCTTTGACTAAGGTTTTCAAGGGCTCTACTGACAGTTCCATCAAGGAAACTGATTAATGGAGAAGAGAGATCAATTGCCTCAGGTTGGGTCCTGGAGACCCAATCTGCTTTTCTCTATGGAAGCCCTCCTTTTCTTTGGAATTCCCAGGACTTGTTTTTAGTTTTTTTTTTTCTTAACTTGGCTCCAAACAGCATGGCTTCATCTCTAAAAAGGGAGTGTTAATGTCTTTGGGGAATATATTTTATGATTATTTTAAAAAATACTGTAGCTGGATTTTTAACATCTTAGAATTAAAAAATACTGAACAATTTTGATCTGCCAGGCAGACATTATGCTAAGTGGCTTTATGTGTATTCTCTAATATTTATAATACCCCTAATGAGGTAGGTGCTTTTATTTGACAGATGAAGAAACTGAAGCTCAGAGAGGTTAAGAACTTGTCTGAGATCACACAGAGCCATGAATCCAATCTGGAGTGTCTGTTTCAAGAGGCCCATTACCCATTTCTACCTCCCCTATGTTCTATGCTTTGGCAGTGGGCACTATATTTCTCCCACTGCCACTGCCTGAACCCACCCTGGCAGGATGCCAGGCTTAGGAGTCAGCCCGTCTCCAGTTCAGCAAGCAGACTTACACTGAGGGGTACATTTTGCCTTGTGTCTTCCGGATCAAAGGCCTCAACTTGGTAAATGAATCCAGGCTTTGTTCCTTCCACTATGTAGAGGTCCAGACCTATATCCATGTCCACCGTGGAATAAAAAACATTTTATCATATAAAACAAGTGAGAAATCCCAAAACCAGGGCAGCCAAAGAAAGCCCAAGAAAACCAAACACAGCCAAGGAAATAAAGCATATTGGCACTGTGGGATAGACACAGCAATAATAAAGTCCATGAGTTAGACCATGGTCATCTTGCAGGAGTAGATTCTTTTACGGGGATTAATAAAGTATTAAGGTTGGCCAAGCTAGTATCAAGTATTCACTTATTTCCTGCAATGAGAGGTGACCTAGGGTACTGTTGTTTGGTGGGAGAGAGGAAGGTGATAAGGACAGACAGTTGGAAAGTAACCATGGGCAGGGACGTGCAAGGTGAGGCTACTCCATGTTCCAGATCCCCTTTAATGCATAAATTCCTCCTAAACTGAGCTAAGGTCATCCCTTGAAGTGTACCTATCATCTCAGCAGAAATAGTCCCTGAAGTGAGAGGCCTTATAGTGGAACACAGAGGAGATGGAATAAGTGGGGAGAAAAGGCTGCAAGAGGGAGGCTGAGAAAAGGGACCAAAAATTGGTTTCATCTACGTCAGAGTTCTTGGCAGTCAGGAGGAGGAAGGAGCAGGTCATGCCACTTCGTACCACCAGCCCTACCTGAGTGTCACTATGTTCTCTGCTCTTGTGTCTGTCTCTCTGAGGATCTCTCTGTGCAAGATATGACTGAGAGTGCTAACATTAACTCTTTTTTAGGGCACCGGGCTGAATCCATACGGTACAGGGTAGGGCAAAACCAGGTTTACAGTTGTAAGTACGTAAAACGAAGAGTTTATTTTTTTAAGATTTCATTTATATTTAGTTGGGAAGGGAGGGAGCAAGAGAGGGAGAGAAATATCAATGGGTGATTGACTCTCACGTGGTCCCTACTGGGGACCTGGCCTGCAACCCAGGCACGTGCCCTGACTAGGAATCAAACCAGTGACCCTTTGGTTCAGAGGCCGGCACTCAATCCACTGAGCCACACCAGCCAGGGCCAAATAGTTGATTCTCGTATTATGATTCATTAGCTATTGTATTATTTTCCATACAAACAACCATAAATCTACTTTTGCTCCACCCAGTATGTTTTCTCCTCTGATCTTCACAACAGCCCTAGAAAGTAGGTGTTGTCATTTCCTCCACTTCATAAGTAAGAAAACAGGCTCAGTTGTTAGGTTGTCTCAGCCAGTAAGTAATAGAATCTAAACTCAAACCCAAGCCATCTTACATCTGAGCTTCAGCTTTTATTCACTTTATCACTGCTCATGCTTTCATTTAAAAAAAATGTTTACTAAGTTCTCTCTCCATAGTAAACACTGATCTACCCACTGAGAATACAGTAGTTTACAAAACACAAAACCCTGCTTTCATGAGCTTGAATTATAGTGGGAAGATATAGATAATAAAATAAATTAGTAAAGTGTGTGAATGTTACTGAACAATGTCATGGAGAAAAACCAGGGAAAGCAGTGTTGTTAGTCGGGTTACAATGTTAAGTAGACGTTATGAAAGGTTCACTGACATCTGAATTAAGATCCTTAAAGAAATGAGGAGGAGCCATAGAGATTTGACAGAAAGGACAGAGGAAAGAGGAAAAGCTAAGACGTCAAGTAGGTTGTGCCTGGGGTACTCAGAGACTGGTGAAGAGGCCAGGAATGCTGGAGGAGAGGGAGTGAAGGGGAGACATGTGGGAGACAGCAAGGTAGGGGGTGAGGGTTGTAAGGGCTTGACAGAGTTGATGGGGCCTTACAAAGATACCGGCTCTCCTTTTGGGTGAGATGAGGGATTCTTGTAGCATTTTCAATAGAGGAATACCTTGATTTAACTGATGTTTAGCAGGATCTCTCTGGCCACTGCATGGAGAATCAATCGTAGGGAGCAAGGGCAGAGCCGAGAGCCCAGTGAGCAAGCCATTGCAGTAACTCAGGTGAGGCATGACGCATGGCTTGCACCACGGAGGTAGTGGTGGAGAGGCCAGCGACTGCTTGGATTCTGCATAGATTTAGAAGGTAACGACATCTCCTAATGGATTTGATATTAGGTGTGAGAGACAGAAAGTAGTCAAGGTTGATTTAAAGTTTTGGTCCAAGCTAGAATGACGGAGTTGCGGTTAATTAAAATGGAGAAGACCAGAAAAGCAGCTTTGGGGTAGGGCATGGTGGGGGTTGAAGGATGAAGTGGGACACAACTTTGGTTTGGAAGCACTCTGAGTATGAGGTGTTATATTCTGACACCAAGAAATTCTCTGACGTCAACTGAGAATTCAACTCAGTTCAAGTTCAGTTTGTCACCTGTGCTTCTGACCCACCAGCTATATAAATCTAAGGTTCCCAAAACACCCTTACTGAGTTTAATTAATTTGCTAGAGGGTTTACA
This sequence comes from Sturnira hondurensis, assembly GCF_014824575.4. Taxonomy (NCBI): domain Eukaryota; kingdom Metazoa; phylum Chordata; class Mammalia; order Chiroptera; family Phyllostomidae; genus Sturnira; species Sturnira hondurensis. Next base: position 436,175 of record NW_028081945.1, read on the forward strand.
GAACTCAGGAAACATTTCACCTACTGGATTACTGGTTTCCTGCAGAAGGATATAACTCAGGAGCAGCCAGATGGAAGAGATGCACAGGGCACAGATCTCCCATGCAGTCTGGGCACACCACTCTGCCTGGATCTCCACCAACTGAAAGCTCTCTGAACCACTTTTGGATTTTATACAATCTTCAATATACAGGCACAATCAATTAAATCATTGGTTATTGGTTATTGAATTCAATTTCCACCTTCTCTCCCCTCTGCCCCGGGGGGGCTGGGTGGGAAAGTGTGTAGGAGTGGAGGGGACTGAAATTTCTAACTCTAAAAACAAGATTGGCTCCACCGGCCACCATTGTCACCCTTAGGTGACAGGGGTATTCCAAACATGTCATTAACATAACAAAGCATATGTTTATCAATCATCACTGGAACTCCAAGGGATTTAGTACTGTTGTGTCAGGAACAGAATGAAAAACAAATATATGTATGTTTCTATTACAGATGCCTATTAGATATCCCAGTGGTGGTGTTAGGTAAGATAGCTTGGATATTTGAGTGGAGTTCAGGAGGAAACCTGGACTAAAACTGTAAACTTAAAAGTTGTCAGTATGGATGGCATTCAAAGCCATGAGCCTGGGGGAGGTTATGCAGGAAGTTACTCTGTTCCCTCCACGCATGGTCCCTACTCTGCAGCAGACTACAGGCACACACTGCTCTCAAGGGGCCAATGTCCATGGGGAGAACAAACCCAGTCAGTGACCAGCAGTGCACAGTGATGAGCCTGATGGGCTTGGGCTAGCTTCCTTCAGAATGATCCAGTGGAGGTCCTGACCTCCTTTCCCGGCCCAGGACTAGGAGAGGCCCAAGAGAAACCATAGACACCACGGGCTTTGTAAATTGTTGATCATTATTACTGAGCATCCTGGGCTGGGGGACATTTTATTTACTCCCTGCTCATCGATCAGCTGCTTTTTCCAGAGAAACAGCTGCTTGTTTATTTATTTACTTCTCTGTTTTGCTCTGTCCCCCAGAGTCCTCCCTGATGCCACCGTCTGGACTACATGGCAGACCCCTGTGTATCTTACCTTTTGCCAAGTTGCCTAGAAACTGAGGTGGCTCATTCACATCTGTTACCTGGACAGTTAAAACCTGTAGGTCCATGAAACCGACATCATCCTTAACATAAATCTGCAAATCAAATATGTTTGGTCCTGTCTCAAAATCCAGGTGTTCCTTGTCAGTGGTGACAACCTAAAAGTAAATGCAGAATTCTTACTAATCATGTGAAAGAAGGTCTGGTTTGCATGAATGCATTTTGCAAATGGATATTTATTAGGAAGAAAGCAACCCACATCCTTGAAACCAACTTTCACACGCTGTCAGAGCAGCAAATTCTTTGCCTCTGTCCTTCCAAAAAAAGCCCCAGGACACCTTCACTAAAGGGACTGCTGTGTATGACCATGATTTTTGTAAAAAAAAAAGGAAAACATTCAGGAGATATTCTTGTTCCGCTGACTGGAAATGGAAAACCCAAGAACTAAAAAACCTACCACTACTTAGGGTAGGCTCCTAGATGAGTCCCTTAGCAACCCTGAATACACTTGGATTTTCTAGTCTCTAAGAATGAGATGCTGCACTTTCCTGGGATTGCGGTTGAGTTACATCTTGACTCATCACCCCATTCTAGTTTTCCCAAGTCCACGTCTAAGAATAATCAAGGGAAGAAGGACACATCTGCATAAATAATGAATGATGTTTACTAACATAAATAGTTTTTGTGTGTAGGCCTTTCTATACATTCTCCCACTGTCAGAAAACTGTCCTGTGAACTACAAGCGTTTTGGAGTTGTGGGAGGGACAGCGAGAAACAGGGCCTGAGACACATCACCAGAATCTAGACTATTGCCATCAGGAACCCAGCACTCCCTGGAGGGAGGCGCCTCCTGAGGCTAACAGGAGCTCTCTGAGCTCTCAGAAGATCTTTGAGCTCTCATATCTGTATGCACATCCCTGCCCGTGAGTTCACAAAAGGCACTAAGTCCTTTGGGGCATCAAGGACTAAATTTCATAATTGTCTTAATTATGTAAATAGAACTTTTGGGAAATCAATACAACTCGGGCCAGACAGTGAGACATTCAGTATTACGTAGAGAGGAGAGCACTAAATTCCAATGGCATTTCCACCTCCTAACTTCTGTGTGACTTTGTAGTGACTTGGGAAAGTCACGTCAAAAGCTAGGTCAGGATACTATGGAAAAATCAGAGGGAAGTAAGTTCATTATGAGCTATGTTTAGTCAAGGAAGGCTTCATGGAGGAGGTAGTGGGTATTGTGTTTGACTTTGCAAGATCTGGATTAGTTAAGAGAAGAGAGGACAGCTAAAGATGTAAATGACTGTGTGCAGTGAGGGGAGAACAGAAAGAGGAGGGTTGAGAGGGAAAGCATGGTAGTCTTTTCTCCACCCATGAGCCAGGTCAGCTTGGTATCTTCACAAGTGGAGATGACCTGTGTCTGCTTAGTATGTGATAAATAAGAGGCGGCATAGCACAGGGGTCCAGAGTGTAGACTCTAGAGCCAGACTCACTAGCTTTAAAGCCCAGCCTTCCCATCATTTAACCTTTCTGTGCTCCAATTTTTTCCATCTATAAAATGAGTACAAAAAAAGCATCTATGATTATGAGAATATGTTCTCTCATTCAGTGGGTTGCCTTTTCATTTCGTTAATTTTTTTCCTTTTTTTTACACCAACGTGTGGCTGCCTCTCATGTACCCCCTCACTGGGGACCTGGCCCACAACTCAGGCATGTGCCTTAGACCAGGAATAGAACCGGCAACCCTTTGGTTTGCAGTCTGGCACTTAATCCACTGAGCCACACCAGCTAGGGCTCATTTTGTTGTTTTCTTTGCTGTGTAAAAAGTTTTTCATTTAATATAGTGCCATTTGTTTATTTTTGTTTTGTTTTCCTTGCCCGAGGCAACATGTCACAAAAATATTGCTCTGAAAAATGTGCAAGATTTTACTGTTTATGTTTTCTTCTAGAATTTTTATGATTTTGAGTCTAATATATGTCTTTAATTCATTTTGAGTTTATTCTTGTGTGTGATATAAGAAGGTGGTCTTATTTTATTTTTTTGCAAGTATCTATCCAATTATCCAAACATCATTTATTGAATAGAGCATCTTTACCTCATTGTATGTTTTTACCTCCTTTGTCAAATGTTAGTTGACAAACATTAAAGGTGTGAGTTTATTTCTGGGATTTCTGTTCTTTTCCATTAATCTGTATGTTTGTTTTTATGCCAGTACCGTGCCGTTTTGGCCCTGTAGTATAATTTGATGTCCAGCAATGTGATTCTTCTAACTTTGTTCTTTCTCAAGACTTCTGTGGCTATTTGACATTGTTTGTGATTCAATATAAATTTTATGAATATTTGTTATAGTTCTGTGAATTACATCATTGGTATCTCAATAAGAATTGCATTGAATCTAGAGATTGCTTTTGAGTAGTACGGACATTTTAATGATGTTAATTCTTCCTATCCATGAACATGGGTATATGCTTTCACTTATTTGCATATTCTTCAATTTGTTTCTTCAGTGTCTTATTTTCCAAGCACGGTTCTCTTACCCCATAGGTTAAATTTATTCCTGGGTGTTTTATTTTTTTGAAGCAATCGTGATGGCATTGTTTTCTTAGTTTCCCTTTCTGTTAGTTTATTATTGGTGTATAAAAATGCAACTGATTTTTGGACATTTATTTTGTATCCTGCTACTTTACTAAATTATCAGTTCTGGTAGTTTTTTGGCAGAATCTTCAGGGTTTTCTATATACAGTATCATGTCATTTGCAAAAAATAACAGTTTTAATTTTTCCTTTCCAATTTGGATGTCTTTTATTTCTTCTTCTTGTCTGATTGCTGTGGCTAGGACTTCCAGTACTAAGTTGGATAAGAGAGGTGAAAGCACACATTGTTGTCTTGTTCCCAATCTCAACAAAAAAGTGTGTAGTTTTTCCCATTGACTATGATGTTGGCTGTGGGTATGTAAAATATAGACTTTATTACAGTGAAGCATATTCCTTCTATTTCCACTCTGTTGAGATTTATTCTCAGAAATGGGTGCTGAATTTTCTCAAAAGACTTTTCTACATCTATTGATATGATCATGTGGTTTTTTCCCTTCATTTTGTGTATGTGGTGTATCACGTTTATTGACTTGTAGATATTGTACCAACATTGCATCCCCAGAATAAATCCCACATAATCATGGTGTATGATCTTTTTAATGTATTCCTGGATCAGATTTGCTAATGTTTTGTTGAGGGTTTTAGCATCTCTATTCCTCAGGGATATAGGCTTATAATATTTTTATTTGTAGTGTCTTTATTTAGTTTTGGAATTAGAATAATGCTGGCCTTGTAAAATGAGCTTGGGAGTCTTCCTTCCTCTTAATATTTTTGGAATACTTTGAGAAGGATAGGTGTTAAATCTTTGAATGTTTGATAAAATTCACCTGTGAAGCTTTCTGGTCCAGGACTTTTTTTTGTTGGTAGTTTTTTGGTAACTGCTTCATTTTCACTAGTTGTAATCTGTCTATTCAGATTCTCTTATTTTTTCCTGATTAAGTTTTGGAAAATTATATGTTTTTAAGAATTTACCAATTTCTTCCACATCATCCAAATTGTTGGCATATGGTTATTTGTAATATTTTCTTACAATCCTTTGCATTTTTTTGGTGTCAGTTGTTATTTCTCTCTTCATTTCTGAATTGATTTATTTGGGTCCTCTGTTTTTAAATTTTTTTATTCATTTATTCTTTAGATAGAGGGGATGGAGAGAGAAAGAGAGGGAGAGAAATATCAATGTGTGGTTGCCTTTCATGTGTCCGCCTACTGGGGACCTGACCTACAACCAAGGCATGTGCCCTGATCGGGAATCAAACTAATGACTTCTTTGGTTCACAGGCTGCCACTCAATCTACTGAGCCATATCAGCCAGGGCTCTTTTCTTTCTTGGTAAGTGTGGTTAAAGGTTTGTCAGTATTGTTTATTTTTACAACCAGCTCTTGGTTTCATTAACTTTTTTAATTGCATTTTTAGACTCTATTTCATTTATTTCTGTTATGATCTTTATTATGTCCCTCCTACTCACATTGGATTTTGTGTTTTGTTTTTTTTCTTGTTCCTTGAAGTGTAAAGTTGGATCGTTTATTAGAGATTGTTCTTTTTTCTTGAGATAGGCCTATAATGCGATGAATTTCCCTCTGAGGACTGCTGTCACTATGTCCCATAAATTTGGTGTTGTTATATTTGTTTTAAGGTATCTTTTGATTTCTTCCTTGTATCTCATTATTAATTCAGTTGTTGTGTAGTAACGTGTTATTTAACTTCCATGTCTTTGTGTGTTTTTCAGTGTTTTTCTTGTGATTGATTTCTAGTTTCAAACCATTATGATCAGGGAAAATGTTTGATATGATTTTAATCTTCTTAAATCTATTGATATTTATTTTGTGTCTTAACACATGGTCTATCCTAGAAAATTTTCATATGCACTTGAAAAGAGTATATATTTTGCTGTTTGGTGGAGACATATTCTGAAGAGATCAATCAAAGCCGTATGATCTAGTGTGTCATTTAAGGCCAGCATTTTCTTGTTGATTTTCCTGTCTGGAAGATCTATCCGTTGATGTCAATGGAGTGTTAAAAAACCCCTACTATGACTGTAGTAACATCAGTTTCTCCCTTCACATTTGTCAAGATTTACTTTAAACATTTAAGTGCTCTTATAGGGTACATAAATGTTTACAGGTGTTGAATTCTCTTGCTGGATTGTTCCCTTTATCATTATACAGTGTCTTTCTTTGTCTCTTACTAGAGCCTTGTTTAAAAGTCTGTTCTTTCAGATATAAGTCTTGCTACTGTGGCTTTTTAAAAAATATCCATTTGCACAAAATATCTTTCTCTACCCCTTTACTTTTAGTCTGTGTGTATCTTTTTTTCTGTGGTGGGTCTCTTTTAGACAACATATATATAGATCCTGGTTTCTTATCCACTCAGCTACCCTGTGTTTTTTTTAAGTGATTTTTAGAGAGATGGGAAAGGCAGAGAGAGGGAGGGGAGAGAAGGAAGAAAGGAAGGAAGGAAGGAAAGGAAGAAAGAGAGAGAGAAAGAGAGAAAGAAAGAAAGAAAGAAAGAAAGAAAGAAAGAAAGAAAGAAAGAAAGAAAGAAAGAAAAAAAGACAGATATCAATTTTTTGTTTTACTTGTTTATCCATGTATCGGTTGATTGTTGTACCTCCTTGACCAGGAATCAAACACACCACCTTAATGTATTGGGAAAGTGCTCCTAGCAAATGAGATATCCAGCTAGGGCCTACCCTATAATTTTTATTACATTTATATTTTTTAATATTTTATTTATTTTTTTTTTTTAGAGAGAGGGAATGGGAAGGAGAAAGAATGGGAGAGAAACATCAATGTGTGGTTGCCTCTCATGTGTTTCCCCTGCTGGGAACTGGCCTGCAACCCAGGCATGTGCCCTGACTGGGAATCAAACCAGCAACCCTTTGCTTCACAGGCCGGTGCTCAATCCACTGAGCTACACCAGTCAGGTAAGCCATTTACATTTAAAGTGATTATTGATAGGTTTGTATTTACTGCCATTTTATAATTTTAATTATGTTCTCTTGGTTTTTCTCTTTCTTCTTCTCCTCCCCCTCCTTCTTACAGGCTGTTAAGTGTTTCTTATAATGCTGGTGTGATGGTAACAAATTTCTTTAGCTTTTTATCTGAAAGGCTATAGGGAACCTATCCATTTGGAATGGCAAATGTAGCCCAGCCCTATTGGAAAGCCAGTAAGCACAAGCTGGCACACAGGAAACCAAACCCACTGAGCAGCTTTCCCGTGGGAAACCAGTCCTGCACTATATCTAGGCTGCCTTGAGACTTGCTCTTGCTAAAAAATCCCCCACCCTGAGTTGAAGCATCAAATGCTTACTGAATATCTTTAAAGTAATTTCCTAAAATCTGTGCTAAATCTCTGATGGACAGAGTGTAACCAGACCAATCATTCCTATCGTTCCCTTGCATTTGCAACATTTTTAACTTGTTAATCTGTAAGAAGTAATCAGTAACACCCTTTCCTTTGTTATCTGTAAAAAGTAATCACCTGAAGCAAACCTGAGCATAATGAATGAGAACCTTCTGTGATGTATGCTATTAGAAAACCCATAAAAGCTTGTCAAGGCAAGGGTTGAGATGCTCTCCCCTTGAGAGAGTGGCCAAGGTGCTCTCCCTTTGAGAGAGTGGCTGAACCATCCCTTTTTCTCCACGGAACTTTGGTAGTCCTTGTGAATTTGTTTCATCTCATCCACAACACTGCGGACACTGTTGGCCAGAGTCTGCATCAAAAAGCTCTTTATTTCTCCTTCAATTTTAAATGATAGCCTTGCTGAAAAAGTAGTCTTTGTTGTAGGTCCTTCTTTTCATAAATTTGAATATTTCATGCCAATCTCTTCTGGCCTGAAATGCTTCTATTGAGAAACCAGCTGACAATCTCTGGGAGCTCCCTTGTAAGTACTGTCTTTTGCTGTTTTTAAGATTCCCTGTTTTTCTTTAACCATTGGCATTCTAATTATTATGTGTCTTGGTGTGGGCCTTTTGGGGTTCATCTTGTTGCTACACTCTGCAGTTTCCAGACTTGTGTGTCTTTTTCCTTCACCGGGTTAGGGAAGTTTCAGGCATGTTTTATCAGATAGGTTCCCAATCCCTTGTTTTCTCTCTCCTCCTTCTGGTAATCTTATGATGCAAATGTTGTTAAACTTCACGTTGTCCCAAAGTTTCTTTAAACTATCCTCACTTTTTAAAATTTTTTCTCAATTTTTTTTTTACCTTGTCTTCCAAACTGCTAATTTGAACCTCTGCTTTATCTGACCTACTGTTTATTTCTTTAAATGTATTCTTCATTTCATATATTGTATTCTTCATTTATGACTTTTTGATGGTTTTTATGTTTGTTTTAATGTTGTTGAGCATCCTTATTACCATTACTGATAAGTTATTTGCCATTTTATTTAACTTTTTAGAAGCTTTCTCCTGTTTGTGTATTTGAGGCTTGCTAGTTTTGTCTCCCCATTTTGGCTGACTCTTTGTGTTTGTTTCTATGTATTAGATAAATCTGGTACGACTTTCAGTCTGCATAGGGTGGACTTATATAGTAGGTGTCCTACAGAGTCCAGTGGTGCAGTCTCTTGATCACATAAGCTGGGTGCTCCATTAATGCCCCTAGTTTGGGTTATGTGGGCCTTCCTGTTATAATGTAATCTTGATTTCTATTGGCTTTTCGTGCATGGGATAGACCCTCAGACTGACTGATTATGAGGATCAACCCCCACCATAGTGTGCAAACTGTTATGCAGCTACTTGACCACATGAAACAGAATTTGCCTCAGCAGGGTTTGGTGCCTGCTGAGATCTCCCTCAGTATATGTTGCTCGTAAAGTTTATTAGATTCTGCTCTGATGTTGCCTGAAACTGGCCACTGGGTGTGTTGGTTCTGAGTCTCTTGGGAAGGTCTACTGCTGGCCAGTGTCTGTTCCTGTGACTGGCCCTGGGCAACTTGTTTGAAGCAGTCTCACTGTAACTTCTGTAAATCCTTGGTCATAAGACTTCTCTTCAGCTAGTCTTCAGTTGGTTATCCCTGATGATTGTTCTATAATTTATTTGTAATTCTAGTTTGGTCCTGGGAGGTTGAGACTGTAGCTTTCACCTATTCTGCCACCATCTTGAAGTCTATGTTTTCTTAATTTCCCCTTCTTTTTATTTTAAAGATCTTATTTATTTATTTTTTAGAGAGAGGGACAGGAGGGAGAGAAGCATCAATGTGTGCTTGCCTCTCACACACCTCTTACTAGGGACCCGGCTTGCAACCCAGCCATGTACCCTTACTGGGAAGAGAACTGGTGATCCTTTGATTCTCAGGCCAGCACTCAATCCACTGAGCCACAGCAGCCAGGGCTAATTTCCCTTTATGATACTTCATTATTGGTGTATAAAAGTACAATCTATTTCTGAATATTAATTTTGTATCTTCTACTTTACTGAATTTTATTTATTAGTTCTAATAGTATTTTTGTGGCATACTTAGGGTTCTGTATTTATAGTGTCATGTCACCTGCAAATGATGAGTTTTACTTCTCCCTTTCCAATTTGAATATATTTTATTTCTTTTTTTTTTTTTGGTCTGATTGCTGTGGCTAGGACTTCCAATACTATATTGAATAAAAGTGGTGAACGTGGACACCTTATTCTTGTTCCTGATATTAAGAAAAAGTCTTTTAGCTTTTCATTGGTGAATATGGTTTTAGCTATGAATTTGCCATATATGGCCTTATTTTGATGTATGTTCCATTTCCATTTTGCTGAGAATTTTTATCAGAAATTGGTGCTACATTTTGACAAATGCTTTTTCTTCATCTGTTGATATGAACACATGATTTTATTCTTTATTTTGTTTATATGGTTTATCACATTAATTGATGTACAGATATTGTACCAACCTTGCATCCCAGGAATAAACACCACTTGATCATGGTGTATGATCTTTTTAATGTATTTCTGAATTCAGTTTGCTAATAATTTCATTGAGGATTTTAGTATCAATGTTTATCAGGGATATTGGCTTATAATTTTTTACTTTGCAGTGACTTTATCTGATTTTGGAATTAGGATAATGCAGGCCTTGTAAAATCAGCATGGGCATTTAACTTCCTCTTAACTATTTTGGGATATTTCAGAAGGATAGGTGTTAGTTCTTCTTTGAATGTGTGGTAGAATTCACTTGTGAAGCCACCCAGTCCAGGACTTTCTTTTGGGGGGCGGGGGGATGCTTTCCAGAGCACTTTGTTTAAAACTGTATTTTATTGATTATGCTATTACTGTCGTCCCATTATTTTTCTCTTCTTTATCCTCCTCCTCCTCGCACTATCTTCCCTCCAACATCCCCCACCCTAGTTCATGTCCATGGGTCATTATATAAGTTCCTTGGCTTCTCCATTTCCTATATTATTCTTAACCTCCCCTGCCTATTTTTTACCTACCAATTATGCTTCTTATTCCCTGTATCTTTTCCCTCATTATCTCCCCTCTCCTTCTCCACTGATAACCCCTCATGTGATCTCCATTTCTGTGATTCTGTTCCTGTTCTAGTTGTTTGCTTAGTTTGTGTTTGTTTTTGCAACCATACTCAACCAATTCTGTGAGCATCCTGATGACCAGAGTTTTGAACTATGCATGTGATAGATTAGCTATCTCTTGGTTGCTTAGTTGTATTTTTTCTTGAACTTTGATCTGTTCTTTCATTTGGGCCATTTTTTTTCTGTCTTGGTGTGCCTGTTATGTAGCAAGGGGTGGAGCCTTAAGTATTCATCAGGATGGGGCAACCCACATTGCCGCATTGTGGCACTGTATGTGAAGGAGGAACAATACCACCTATTCAGCTCTCCACCAGCTTTCAGTCACTTTCCCACTACCCACAAGCAAATTGGGCCCTTCTGGTGTTGATTCCTGGGTGGGTGGTGTTGGGTACATTTTAGGATTCTGTAGGTCTCTCCAACAAACTATCCTGTGAGGCTGGCAGTTTTTCCCACTACCTTAACGCCCACAGTTTTTTTCATTCAGAGGTTTTGAGCCTTTATTTCCCCACACTGAAACCCTGGGTTGTATTGTCTGTCTTGCTTTCCAGTTTTTCTTCCCAATTTATCCACATGCAAATGTGGGACCACCTGATCCACCAGCTGCCACCTCACCTAGTCTGTGAGCTGCCAGCCACCTTGCTGCAAGTCCTTTCTGCCCCAGATGCCTGTCTCTGCCCCTTTATCGATCTGGATGAATGTTTTCTCTTTAACTCCTTGGTTCTCAGACTTCCACACAGTTTGATTTTCTGTCATTTCTGGTTGTTTTTTGTTTTTACATTTGTTGTCCTTCTTTTGGTTGTGCAAAGAGGCAAAGTGTATCTACCTATGCCTCCATCTTGGCTGGAAGTTCTAAGTTAATATTTTTTAAAGATTTACTTGTTTATTTTCAGAGAAGTAGGGAGGAAGGGAACAAGAGAGGAAGAGAAACATCGGTGTGAGAGGGAAACATTGACCAGTTGCCTCCCATATGCCCCCACTAACTGGGACTAAACCCACAATCCAGGCATGTACCCCAACAGGGAAGTGAACCAACAACCCCTTCAACTTGTGAGACAGCTCCCAACCAAATGAGCCACCAAGTCAGGCTAAAATCTCTGCAAATTTGAAGCAGCATTGTTGTCATACTCAATAAAGGCAGTAAGGTATACAGTCTGAGAATGAGAGCTCTCAAGTGGAAACAACCCAAATGCTTGTCAATTGACAAACAGACAAGGGTGGTATATCCATACAGTGGAATATCATTCAGTCATAAGAAGGAGTGAAATGCTGTTCCGTGCTGTAAAATTGGTGACTCCTGAAAATTTATGCTCATGGGAAAGAAGTCACTCATTATTGATCACATGCAATAGGATTTCATTCACATGAAGTGTTCCAATAGACGAATCCATTAAAGGAGAAATCGGACCACTGGTTGTCAGGGACTGAGGGGAATAGGGGCAGAGGAGTGACTGCTAACGAATTCAGAGTTTCATTCTGAAGTGAAATAAACGTTCTAAAGTTAGATTGTGATGACGGTCTGTGAACGCAGTAAAAACCACTGAACTGGACATTTTAAATGGATGCATTGTATGCTATGTGAATTATACCTCAATAACGCTAGTTTAAAAAATGGTAAGAGCTATCAAGTCATACTGCCTGTGTTTCAATTTCAGCTCAACTACCTAATAGCTTGTACAATCCAGGGCAAGTTATTTAACCTACTATTTTGTTTTATTTTTTCCATCTATAAAAAGGGGGAGGTAATACAAATAATATCATGGAATGATACCAATAAAATAATACAAACAAAAATCAAAAGTAAACACATATAAAGCCTATTTAAGAGTATGTAATATATATTATGTGCTCTCTAAGTGCAAGCAATTAATAAGGCTTACAGGAACCAATGAGCAAGAGCTGTTAAAGACGGGTGGGTGGGTGGGATGGAGCAGAGATGGAGCAGGTAAGTCACAGAACCAGGATCTGGGTCCTGGGGATGTACACTAGATGCTGATGTGAAGACTTTCTTAATGTATACTCCTTACATACCTAAGGGCCATGCTGGGAGTGCTGAGAATACCAGATGCCTGCACTCTGGCCCTCAAGCCATGGGTTCCACAATGACTCTAATGATCAGCTGATTTAAGATCGCCTAGTATGCACCTCAGGGAGATGATCATGCCTAAACCATTCAGGTTGAACATTCCGAGTCCCACCAGAACCCCAAGGCAATGGCAGGCAGGACAAGGGGCAGAGGTGATTACAACTGTGGGAGGTTCCTATGCCTGCTGAGGGAAGGGTAGATGGGGGAGATAGTTGTGTATAAGTGTGTCTAGACACCTAGACCCTAAAGACATCCTTGAAGGCCTTCGAGATTACCAGGGGAAAACATGCACAAAATTGCACAGATTTGTGCCACTTCAGGAGGAGTGACAATTTTGGAAAGTCTCAGATGACAAACTAGAAAACAGAGGAGTGGTACCATGGCCCTTCAACATGAATGACTGGGTCTGAATTATCCAAGAAGAAACATTCACACAGTAGGGCTGAACATTTAGGCTTGTGTGTGTGTGTGTTTTTTAAGATTTTATTTATTTATCTTTTAGAGGGGAAGGGAAGGAGAGAAGGAGAGAAGTAGCAATGTATGGTTGCCTCTCGTGAGTCCCCTGCTGGGAACTGGCCTGCAACCCAGGCATGTGCCCTGACTGGGAATCGAACCGTGATTGTGTTGTTCGCAGGCCCGAGCTCAATCCATAGGCTTGTTTTTTTACTAAGGACATGTTCTTCCATTATTAAATGTCTCCTCACAGATTTCCTTCTGAAAAATCACAGGATTATAGGAAATCAGAACCAACAGACACAAGTTCATCAGAGTCCAGCTCTTAAGATACTCAAACTATCCCACCCAAAGAATTGTTACTGTCAACACATCTTACAACTGATATGTGAAGATGGTTGGCAATAAGAAACAAGCCATTTATTTGTAACAAGTTGAACATAATGTTCAGTTGGACTAGATTATATGAAGAAAAAAGCACAGAAGGCCCTAGTATGCCCTGAACAGAAGGTTCTGGATCTTACAAGAAGGGAGATTAAACAGGGAAAGAGGAGGAAATACTCACTGATCTAGAATCCCGTAGGCTTCTCAACTTCAAGTTCCCTCTTTGCGGACAACTCCCATTGGAAGTAATATGGTACTTACCTCAAAGTCGGTTCCTGACAGCCAATTGACACTAAAGACTTCAGTGAGGGGACTGGAGTTGATTATCATGGGAAACCCTGGGATCACAGGTGACAGCGATGCTGATAATTGCACAGAAAACCTGTGCACTGAAGTCTCAGGTGGAGAATTCTCTGTCACGTTACTTGTAGCAGGTAAGTGAATTAGGTATAGCGCCTCTCCTCCTATAAATTTAAAAAAGATGAATTACATGGACACAAAGCCTTCCACTAAGAACAGGGATTTAGTAGCTTTTTCTCTGCTTCAACTTGTAGCTCAGAGTGGCATGGAACCTGTCCACTCCCAAGAACAAATCCTCTTGCCAAAGCCTGGAAATGGAAATGTGAGGTCTTCTTGGAGCCAAGAAAACAATCACCACCAAATGACCATGAAATCTGCTTTTGTCATTCTGCAAATAAAGCTACTGCTTTCGCTTGTCTCCCTGTTTCCCGTCTCATTCCCCCCAATCTTTGTGAAAAGCCAGGGGAAGAGAAACACCACCTTGGTAGACAGATACCCATTTGAAGTATCTAGTCTAGCCATGACATTCTCTCTCTTACAAGGGCCTGGTAGTTTATAAGAGCTTATTTTCCTTCTCTGTGCCAGTGTTTCATTCCTGAGGTCATCTGAGAGTTGAGTGTGCATGACTGAAAAACTCCAAAATCATGGTATATCTCCCCACATTCATAAGTCATCTCAGGTACAGTTGTTGTTATTGAATGTTCTAGGTGTCATGCAGAGAGTCAACCAGTACTTCTGGTTTGATGGGTTATCTCCTGTTTCACAGAGAAGGAAATGAGATACTTAGAGAAGGCATGTGAATTGCCTTGGACAACATTACAGACAAGGATTTTTACAATGTAAGAAAAAGTATGTGTCTTCCAGGAACACCTCAGGACATTCTGAGGGTTCCTTGACACTTTGTGAGACTTAGCCAAAATGGAAGGGAGCAACATGTCCTTCATGCTTCCATATGATGGGTACTGTAGGGGTGGAATAGTGCCCCTAAAAATTCATGTTCATTCAGAACCTTAGAATGTGGCTTACTTGGAAATAGAGTATTTGAAGATGTATTAACAATCAGTTAAGAGGAGGTCATAGATGGATTAAGGTGGGCCCTGAATCCTGCGACTGGTGTCCTTATGAGGACAGAACACAGAGACACACAGAAGGAAAAATGCCATGTTAGGACGAAGGCAAAAAGTGAAATGATGCAGCTATAAGCCAAGGAATGGCAGGCAACTACCAAAAGCTGGGAGGTGGGCATGGAACAGATTCTCCCTTGAAGGCTGTAGAAGGAACCGACCCTACCAACACCTTTGTTTCAGACTCCTGATCCCCTAAACAGTGAGATAATAAACGTCTATTGTTCTAAACCTTCCAGGCTGTGGTAATTTGTTATAGCAGCACTGGGAAAATAATAAAACTGTCATTTATCCAGTGTTCCAAATAGATGCATACTATAAAACTTTTCTCTCATTTACTTCTCAAAACAATCCTCTCAGGTAGGTAATGATGTTGTCATTTTACAGATAAGGGAATGAGCTAAAGGACACACAATGAATACAGTAGTCCCCCTTATCCACAGAGATTCTGTCCAAGACCCACAGTGGATGCCTGAAACCACAGATGGTCCAAACCCTACACATACTATGTATTTTCCTATACATACATATGATAAAGCTTAACTTATTAATTAAGCACAGTAAGATATTACCAACAATAATTAATAATAAAATAGAAAAATTATAAAATTCTGTAATAAAAGTTATGCAAGTGTGGTTTCTCTCTCAACATATCTTACTACACTGTGCTTACATTGTCACTTAAAGGAAGCACTTTATTGGCTTCCCTTTCATGTATCCAAATTGCCAGCGTAACTGCTCCTGTGCTTTGGGGCTGTTATGAGGTAAAACAAGGGTTACTTGAACACAAGCACTACAATAATAGCCCAAGAGATGGCTAGTAGGTAACTAATGGGGGAGGGGAGGGCCACAGTTTGGAGATGCTGGACAAAGGGATGACCCAGGCGAGGCCGAGCAGGACAATGTCAGATAACATGAAATTTCATCATTCTGCTCAGAATGGTGTGCAATTTAAAACGTATGAATTGTTTATTTCTGGAGTTTTCTACTTAATATTTTCAGACCACAGTTGACTGTTGACCACAGATAAATGAAACTCTGGAAAGTGAAACCACAGGTAAGAGGAGGCTGCTGTGGTAAGTAACAAAGCCAACGTTTACACTGAGCTGCCACCTCTCAGTCCGGCCCCAATGTTGGCCACCATCAGACACTACAGACAAACCACGTGGAACGAGAGGAGAGGTACAGGGTGGCAGAAGCGTCTGTCCTACTGAAAGATGGAAAATGTCTAGAAATAAACAAGACATGGAAAAATGTTGGCTTTTTTGAAAAAATGTTTTTATTTCAAATTTGGAGATGCGAAGGAATGATGAAAATGTAGGAAAAATCAAAATATAAAGAATCATTAAGATAAATGTTCATAAGTCTAAAACATTTTATTTAAATTTGAGGATAAAATGCATTGTGCATAAGGTTTTCTTACTTGCTGAATTATACAGGTTTTTTGGACAAGGACTCAGATAAATTGAAACAGCTGAGGTTTAAGCAGATGTGAATATGAATAGATTTTTAAAAATCTATAAAAATTGACTTTAGTATTATACCATTCCTGTGATTAAAAAACAGGAGCAAAATAGTATACTTAGAGACTTTAGAGGCAAAATGATTCCAAAAATAGTTTTTCAAAATGGGTAAAATAATCAATTGCTTTGGTGCACTGGGTTTTTTAGGCGTAATTCCCTCATGCCCTCTTTTCTCGCAAATGAGAGTCAGCAGAGCACCCTCTCGAGTTCTTCATGAGCGTGTTCAGCAGGAGAAGGACAGTCATAAGTAAAATGAAAGGCTGGCAATCTGTCTCAGACAATTTTCCACCTTCTCTTGGCCCCTCCCATTCACACTAGGGACTTGTACCCCTCCAACTAAGAAGGAAGAAAGCCTCTGCTCAGATTTAACTCCCTAAGTTTTTCTCAAGAATAGTCTGGTGAGTTATATCTTTGCTAAAACAAGTAACTACTTGCATTTACTAAGAACCTACTCACGAGACGTTGTGCTAGCTACTTTACTGCCTGATCTCATCCACTCTAAACACAATGTAGGTGTTGCTGCCATTTCGCACCTCCGAGATTACACGCTCAGTAAGCGGCAGTGGAGGGCCCTCCCACATCTGAACCTTGGAGATAACAGGCTGTACAGACTCACTGCAGTGGCCGTCACTCCATGCTTGTCAGGCTACTGTACACATGTGATGCATCCTAGTTTTTTTTCAATGACCAGGCAACAGTGTAGCAAGATGGTGCTGGGGCCTGCTATGAAACTGGGCCCCCAGATGTTATATTTGGGTGATATTATCTGTAAGAGGCTGTTTTTGGAACAACTTAAGGAATTGTGCTGGAATTTCACTGGATGTAGGCTTGGGTATGAGAGGCTTGCTAAGCCCCACCCGGGGCTTTCCACAGTCTCCCACTAAACAGGCAGATTGCTATAACCACCAGCCTTGGTGTGTCTCCTCTGGTGAACTGGAGAGGTTAGATCAGCTACGCCTCCCAAATATTCTCAGGTCACAGCTCCTAGTTTGCTTTGCTGGGAGTATAGTCACTGATCTTACTGCATTAATTCTAACTTTGATAAGTCTAGGGTTTGAGAAACTAATTTCATGAAAGAACTAGCCTTTCAATCCAGGGCATCTGATTCCAAGGACAGGATCCTTCACAGTTCCATGCTTCTTTCATGTATTAACATGGCTTCCCTGAATGCTCACTTTTCACATGGCAGTGAGGGAGATGTTTCAGAGCAAGAAGTGGATCCATCCAGTGTCCCTCAAGCAATTTGTGCTGGGAACTGCCTGTTCTGTGATGGATAATGTCAAACTGTCCTTCGATGTGCCCTTTCTGCTGGCATTCTTGCTGGTGATGTTCCACTTCCATCTGGTGGTCTGTCTTCCCGGGGCAAGGTCATGTGTTGCAAGTGAATTAGAAAACTTTATGGTAGACAAAAGTTTACCAATGATCAATTTCTGGGTAAGTTGATAAAAAATAATAGCTAAGCTGGGATTTCTCAACTTTTAGTTCAATACCCACTTCCTCCAGTGTACTTGTTGTTTAAAAAAGTAGTAGTAGCAGTAGTAATAGCAATAATAATAATAAGTAGCGGCTGGGGGCCACGTCTTGAGAATAGAGCATTAGTAAGATTTTTAAAATTACAAAATGTTTAATACATTCATTATGAAAATAAGTTTAAGGGATGTGCCCAAAGGCACCTAGCTAATCAGTGGCACAGGAAAGGTTGGGCACTGGGGGCCCACCCTCTCTAGGACACTAAGCACTTTCCTTCAGAGGCTGGTCACTCAAACTTCCTTTGGTGGTCTGAGTGCTGGAGAACAAGAAAGAGGCTTTAATGGGATTTGACTTTCACATGCATCTGAATTAAGAATCAAATTAAAATTGCTTGAAGCATACACTTTAAAAAAGAAAAAGCGCACTAAAGATTTATCATCAGTCACTGAGCCCACTGAAATATCTCACTGCAGTTGAGATCTGGATGCATAGTGTCCTCACTTGTTTAAAAATGTGCAAAATCGCTGTCCTGCCAGAAAAAGACCAACAAGGCCTGCTCCTGAAGCGTATGTTGCAAGACTTAGGCCTCCACAGTCTCAGTTACTCCCCAGGGAGGAAGCTGTCCACCCTGGGCCTTGGACACTAAAGGTGATAATGTGGTTCGGGGATGTGGGCTGCTATCGCTCCCTCCTGGATACAGCTGTTCTCACTTACACCTCTGCTTATAGTAAATACCTTGTCATTCTCTCTAATAACTAATCAAGAAGGTAGTGATAGAAATCAGAGGAGACTGTGGAGAAAGCCTTACCTCTACTTGACTGTGGGACCTTGAGCTAGTCTTTCAACTTCTCTGGGGCCCTCAGTGAACTCTATCTCTCAGGACTATGGTACCATACTATCAGTGGTTGTTAAACAGAGTTCAATTGCTAAAGAAGGCTCATAGGACCCAAGTGAGAATGCTTACAAGTCTATAGTTTATTACAGAAAAAGAAAGCAGTATAGCAATAGCATTAAAGTGAGGACATGTATCAGAGATGAAGGCTATCTTGTAGCATGAAGCCTGGAGAGGCCAGATGCCAGCTCCTGTTGTCCTCCTCTCTAGAAAGGCAATGACAAAATGTGCTTGCTCAGACAAGGAATCATCAACATACCCACAAATACCTTGGAACTAGGGAGCCCAAAATAGAATCTCTGCTGGAAACTTATATTTTTCTGGTCAAGTAGGTGCTATCTTGTTATATAACCATCCTCTATAGCAGCTCCATTCCCAAACTCCCAGGACTCATGGTCACAGAGCAGCACTGTTAATCAGCATGCTTTGTGCCTTGATTAGTCCTGTACAGAAACTTTAGCAAAGCAACTGAGGCTAATTCCAGACCTAGTGGAATTCACTCTCATAGCAAAGGTACCATATAAGAAAATGCATTTGCTTGGTAAAGTGTAAAACATTACAGAATGTTGTTGTTTCAGTATATGAAACATCTTCCTATGTTCTTAGTTTCTTGTTTATTATGTTTAATTTATTTGTATTTTGATTATATATTTTCTCATTACCATTCAGTCCCCATCTACTCCACCATCATCCCACTGTTACCCATGTCCATGAAAGTCTTTAATTTCTACAATAGATACCTCCCTGGATGGGATGTTCTCCCATGCCATTTCAGGGTCTGATCAATGCCAGGCAAGACTCACAGAAGGAATCCCTTAGCGGGACACAGAAGAAAAATGGTGACTCTACTAGTGACTCTGTAAACTACACCAGGTCATAATTAGCAAAAGGAAGATGTGTCAGTCTTAGAGTGTCTGGTGTTGGCCTGAGAAGGGCTGGTTTCTTGTGCACCTCTTTCAGTTCCACAGAGGTGGAGAAGAAGGTGAATTCCAGTGACCAAATGCTTGAGCCAGAGGTGAGAGGAGGACAACTGGACTGCCATGGGGAACTGCCAGGGAGAAAGAAGGAGAGTAAATATGGCCTTCTGCTCCTGTGCTGAGCTGGCTCTGAACAGGAAAGTGATGTGACAGAAAAAGTAGAAACCTTTTGCAATGTTCTTTGGACCCCACTTATAGGATTAATCAGTGACAGGAATACTTTCTGGAAATGGAGTGCACTTCCCTGCCTTTTCAAATGATGAAGGGGTTGTGCCTAGTCCGTGGGGAACATGAAAAACTGAGCCTCGAGCCTCGAGCCTCTTTTTTATTTCCTAGTGCTGCCCAGCTGAGGGCTAGGCACAGATGGCAGGATTGAGGGGTCTTGCTGGAGAGACCTCAGAGAGTCTCAGGCCAGTGGACAGAACTTAGGTCAGTGGAGCTGGTTCCTTTTTAATGTTCATGTGGATCTTCCAGCTATCAGAGATTCCTTCTTTTGTTCAACACTGTGGCATCTTTAATTTCCATGAGAGTTATACAAGAGCTAGTTCCCTGGAGGCTTCCTCAAAATGTAGACAACTTCAGTGTACAGTGGATTTAAGTACACTCAGGGGGCTTTGCTGAGTCTTCTATCTCCTAGGAATGACGTGTGGTCCTTTGGTACTGATGGAGCCAGAAGTTTGTTCCGTCTCAACTCTTCCACCAGTCTAGTTGGGGCTTTTGTCTAGTTTATGTTCTTGCAGGGCTTTCCTTTGTAAGCTGTTGTTGGAATGGGGCACTACTGCATCTCAGAGAAGCTGTTTTATTTCCCTCATCTTAATAGGAGGTAGAAAGGAAAGAAGCTGATTTGCATGACAATGGTAAGCAGGAAGAAGATCTAAAATTTTGCATTGGAGGGGTATCAGTAAATGTTAAAAGAAAAGACAGTCCCCAAAAGGGAAGATGGTCAACAAAACAACATTTATTGGACACCCTGTATGTATGTGGCACTTGGAGACCATAGCACAGTAGGAGATATGAAACTTGTTATTGCAGAACTAACATTCCAGCTGAGGAGACAGGACAGAAACATACCAGAGGAATTATAGTATGATAACTCATGCTCCCTTTCACTGAGCACTTATTCTGTGTTACACACTGTACTAAACCTTTGGCATGAATTCCAAGTACAGGCAAGAGGAGCTCCAAGGTGCAGTAGGAAGAGTGCAGACCAAGAGCTAGGGCAATCTGGGAAGGCTCCATGGTGGGCCTTGAGTTGGCCCTTGGAGGATGCATAGGAGTTAGACCTAGTGAGAGGAAAGAGGATAGTGGAGGGTATTACTTCATTTGAGATTATTATAGTAATACCTGCTTCCAATACCCTGAAGGCAGATGCTGGTACGACTGTCCCCCTTTCCTAATCCTATGCAACCCGAATGTTTGAGAGTAATGGTAGAGGTTTGGTCAGATTCCGAGACTCACAGAAAAAGGTGAGAGAGAAACAGTTCGCATCACAGCAGCAGACCTTCCCCCCAAAATAGACTTTAACCAGTAGGAACAGAAGCATGGTACAGTGCATGGCCTATTGGAGAGAAGGGATCTGAATATGAGTTTTTATCAGAAATTTCAAATATTTCTTGCAAATCTTACATACATACATACATACACACATACATAATGATCAGTTTCTTTCACACACCTGATGATAAAATTATAAATGATAGTGTTCAATATGAAACAGTGGGTTCTTTCAAACCTCACTCTTCCCTCAGCAATAATAAATGTCACCTCTTTATTCAAATGATTATGATCCCAAAAGCCTATGTTTCTGGGAAAATCTCAAATTGTTTACTTCAAGAGATATTCTGAGCTGCTCAAGGCCCAGCCTCATATTTACAGTTCCTCCTGCCCTCTGCTGAATCTAAAAGCCTAAGATTTAAAAATGGCCGATATTAGGAAATTCAGTTATTTATTTATCCTACTAGCAGGTCAAAGGGGAAAGTCAATTGGTCAATTCCATAGATCTTGAAAAAGCATTTGATTCAAAATCCCATTTTGATTTAGAATTAAATATCTTAAATAAAAATATGAGCTATATTCTTAACATATAAAACATTTCTCACCAAAAGCTAGTGTCATGCTTAATGGGGAATAAAGCAAGAATGAACATGCTTCTCATTGTTTAACAGCAATCTGAAAGTACAGACCGAGGAATTAGACAAGAAAAAAGAAATGAAATAGAAAAATAGGTGAGAATAAGTACAAATGTTTATTATTTTCAAATCTAGAAAATGAATGAGAGTCAACTGAAAATCACTTACAAATAATAATATAATTTATTAATAGACTTTCATACATTGTAATATCAGTTAAAAGATACAAGTAAAGAAAAATCCCATTTACAATTTCAAGAAAAAGCAAAAGAAAGAATTAGAAATAAGCATAATCAGAATGTGCTAGATCTATATGAAGGAGATCTTAAAATACTGCTGAGGAAAACAAACGAAGAATTGAACAAGTACCTAGAACTCTGCTCTTAGGCAGGAAGACTCAATGTCACACATACTTAGGGCTAACATTTACCAAGGACTCACTATGTACCAGATACTCCTCTGTTTCACTAAAGTAATTCATCAAAGATGTAAATTATAGCTAAGCTGTAAATTAAATATGATTGAATTCCATACATTATGCATATACTACCTATTCAAAAATAAGATTTAATTTAAAAAGTTCAATTTCAATAATTCAAGCTGAAAACATTAAAAAGATCATCCAAGATTCTTGAAGCTCTTGAATAAGGAAGAAGATGTGCAAGAAGAATTAGTTTGACTCTTTGTGGCTTTTCTACCCTCTGTACCTCAGTTTTTCTATAGGATGATTTGCCAAGCTCAAGTTGCCCCGAAAAGTCTCCAGAGAAAAGCCAGAATCTCCACAAAGACTGACTTGACACACTGAAGGATTCAGAACAAGTCTTCCTAGAATGTGCCACTTTGACAATACGGACTATTTTGAGCTGAAAGCATTGAAGACCCAAAAAGATTCAGGAATAGCTTTTTTAAAAAGAAAATCCTCCCCCTTTCTAAAATAATTTGGATAGAAAGCCTGGTTTGGGAAGAAAGCTATCACCAAAGATAGCTACAAAGGATGTGAGCTAAGTGTGGTGGGCTAGGGGAGCTCAGCAGGGCCTGGAGATCAAAGTCCTTTCTGTGTCCCCTCAATTGTGAGGGTCAGTTGCCTGACTACCTGTAGGTTTTATATTCTTATGGGGCCCCCATACATACATAATTAAATTTGTTTTTCTACTGTTAATCTGTCTTATGTCAATTTAATTAATAGACCAGCTAAAAGGACCTAGAAGAGTAAAGAAAAATATTTCCTCTCCTATAACACTAGGCTCTGCTACGAAAACTAGTTTCCCAACTTTGAATCTTGGAAGGACCTCCAGCTCAAGCCAGTTAACATCAGAGGAAAAGTGAAGCCTGTACAAACATGGCTTTTTTAGGTACCCCTGTTCTCTGGGTTACCCCTACCCCAGCCTCCCAGGGCTCCCTGTTGCTACATCATCTCATTCATCAGGACAGATAAGCTCCCAGTTAATCTAGGCCTCCCAGAGGCAATTTCCTCTTTTAGGACTTTATCAAACATTGTCATGCAAACCCAGTCCTGCAAACAGGGTGGCAAAATCGAGTTCCTACCTGAGATGGCACCCAGGAGAACCAGAAGAAGGACGGCTTCCTGCATAGTTCAACTCTGGGCACACTTCCAGCAAATTATCCAGGAGCTGAATCCCACCTTATACCCAAAGTGTATTCCAGATGCCACTCATCTCCTCCTCCTGGTTTTGTTGCTATGCAAGAAATCAAACAGAGGCTCAGTGGTAACTAAGGGAGACTCTAAACACCACGAGATTGTTTGTTCTTTGATTACCTGCTTCTGTGACTGCAGGGTATCCAAGAGGCCAGTCAAGCAACCCTGGTTGGCTCAGAATCCATCTTAAAATCCCAAACCTACTGTGTGAAAAGAGAACCCCAAAGAGAAGTCAAAGAGCAAAGAAAAAGAGGAGACACTGAGGTGATAGAAAAAGCTGGACATGAGCCCAGTCACCCATGATGATCTCAATCAGCCAGGCATTTTGTCTTTCTCAGCAGCAGGGGTG
Organism: Sturnira hondurensis; assembly: GCF_014824575.4. NCBI lineage: Eukaryota > Metazoa > Chordata > Mammalia > Chiroptera > Phyllostomidae > Sturnira > Sturnira hondurensis. The sequence continues at coordinate 459,699 of NW_028081945.1, forward strand.
GGGAAGTGGGAATTCTTCTGATGACTGAATTGATGAGTTGGACTCAGAGCTGGGACTAGGCACCTCCTCAGGGCAGCCTTGACTCCTCCATGACACTGCAGCTGCCACTCTACCCCTCAGAGGAGTCTGTGGAGGAAGATTATTGGAGTAGCAAGCTTCTGCCCAGTGGGGAGGGATGTGGCACATCCCTCAGGGCAGGTACTGCCCTATCCAATGCTTTCCTATCCTGTGCAACCCTATGCCGGGCTCCAGTCCTGTTGAGTGAAATACAGCTAGGCTGGAGCCCAGGCTCCACTGGGAGAGGAGCGATGGCAGCAAAGAGAGAGGATGGCTGTGGAGGGACCCGCCCCCTTGATGCAGTACAGAGGGAACAGCAGTGGGTACAGTGGAGGGAAGTTGGGCTTGGACACTCTCTCCTGCTTCTTTCACTCGAGAAGTGCTCCCTGGGGGAGGGGAGCCCAGCAGCTCAGGCCAGTGACTGGAGAAGGAGTAGGGGGCATTGAGCCAGATCCTCTGCATCAGGGCATGAGCAGCTGGAGTCCCTACAGGAGCTCTGAAGACCACGTGTGCCCCAAAGTGAACCAGCATTTGGTCACTGCTGGCCAGTTAGTCAGGACAAGCCAGGAGCTGCCACAGTCAATGGAGAGAGACAGCAATGCATGCCAGCTGAGAGCGACACTCATCACTTCTCTCCCTCTTCGTCCTTCCACCCCAGGGCAAAGAGGGAAGAGGCCTCTTGCAGCCAGACCACACCACTTGCCCAGGGTCCAAAATCTCTGTCCCAGCTCCCCCTGACACAACAGCCTGAGAGCAGGGGGATGACAGGAAACGAGATTTAAGTCACATTTCAGATAGAAGCCTTAAAAACTGTGATGGACCATGAAGAACCAAAAGTAACCTGAAAGCAAGATATTAGGGGAGATTTAACAAAAGCAGGTTGAGAACATGACTGAAAAAAAGTTTCAGCACTGGCTGGCTGTGCTCAGTGGACTGAGTGCCAGCCTGTGAATCAAAGGTCCCTGGTTTGATTCCCAGCTGGGGCACATGCCTATGTTGTGGGCCAGGCCCCCAGTAGGGAGCAAATGAGAGACAAATATACATAGATGTTTCTCTCCCTCTTTTTCTCCCTTCCCCGTCTCTAAAAATGTGTGAATAAATAAATCTTTAAACAAAAAGTTTCAGTTTATATGCTCCCAAATTGAGACTGCTAAATAAGCTGGTGATAGCACCTTCTGGGCACAGGGAAAGTGAGGCTCAGAAAGTATGAGTGACAGTCCCAGGTCAAGCCACTAGTCAGTGGCCAACTGGGACTTCGTGTTCCCTGCTTTCCAAATGGAGGGCAACAAGGTTTTCTTCCTTCCTTGCCCATCACATCCAAACCTTAGCAGCAGCTTCCTGTAGTCTCCACAGTACCTTCTGCAGCCCCTTTGTCCAGTCTTGCAGCCACCGCTCTGTCTAAGGCCCCACCCGGCCTCTGGCCTGGACTATCTCAGTAACATCTGATGCATCCTACAGGATGCATCCTGCAGGAAATTGTCAGGCTAATTTCCCAAAAGTACATTTTTGAAATCCTTACCTGTGAATCTGTTTACTGATTTTTAGAGGGAGAGAAAGAAACATCGATGTGAGAGAGAAACATTGATCAGCTGCCTCCTGGACGCACCCTGACCTGGAATTGAATTGCAAGCTAGGTATGTGCTCTGACAACACTCCAACCAACTGAGCCACCCAGCCAGGGCCCAAGCATACAATGTTGATCACTGTCTTGCCTGCTTAAAATAACAAGCAATCTTTACCTCAAGAAAAGCTGACTTCTCCTGCATGAAGCAGGAAGTATGATTCAGAATGTCCATCTGTAGGTTCCTGTGTGAGGTACGTTAGGTGGCAAAAAGCACAGGTTTTGCTGTGTGACCTTAGGCAAATTGTGTGACCTTATCTGTCCTTTCAGAACCTCAGTTGTGCTTCTATAAATCAGGCAGAATAATACCTGCCATAGAGTATTACTGAGAGCAGCACATGAAGTGAAAGAAACTGGCTCACAGTATGGGCTATAGTGGTGCTATTTTTTCCTAATAGGACATCCATAGGACCATGGTAAAGGCTGAAACATAGGAGGTACTTAATAAACACGGGCTGAAAACGAAGATGAATAAACAGTTGCCAAGTTACCAATTTCTCACCCCTCGGTTTTTCCTGTCATCTTAGTTACTGTAAATAATCCATTTCATTATTTATAATTAAAGCTGAAGTGATGGTTCAGATGAAGGTATGGTAACCATCAGAATAATTAAACCTTTGAATTAAAGAAACTCACATGTGTTTAATTTTCAGCCTGACTACACAGCGTTCTGCGTGTTGCCCTGTTTTCACCAGGTCAGGATGGTCTCACCTTCCTTTCCTTCCCTGGTCCAAGGATCAAAAGGACCAGAGTCCAGAATTTGTTGTGGGATTTCCTCTGTAATTACAGCTTCTGTGTGCAGCCCTGAGGTTGTTTCTGCCATTATGTGCTGTTGTGCATTGGTCAGCTCCTATCTCCTTCTGAAAGCATGTGGTCCCAACACCAAGGACTGGCTGGGCCAGAACCACACAGAGGCTGAATGGGACCCCGAAGCCCCTTGCCCTCTTGTTTCTGGCTTCTGGCATCCTGCATCCTCCTGCTTCTACCAGGGTCCTACCTGGGTGAGAAGAAAAGAGGGGCAAAAAGGCAGGGCTGGAAACTTTGGGGCAGGCACCCCTCCAGCTTCACATGAAAGACCTGGGAAGCCTTCTGCCACATCACATCTGGCCCAGCAGTAATTCAAGCCCTTGAAGTATTCAGAGGGACTTTCCTGAATTCTTGCTACTACAAGTGTCTGAATGGCTAGTGAAGGAGTTGTGCTCCAGACCTTCATTGACTTAAAACTTGGAGCACACTTCCTACAGATAGATTGTTCACAGCCTACAAACCCTTACGTAATCTACAATGTACCCAAAATACTATAGGTGAAAATTAGAAGTGCTGCTGTGAATTAAATTAAGCTTTCTTAGAAGTTCTGTGGGCATTGAGGGGCTGGCCAGTGAACCTGGTCACCTTTGTGTCTGCGGGGTCACCTTTATATCTTTGTCCACGGTTCCTATTAGTGCAGTGCTGGAACAATGTTCTTCAGGGACCCAGACCCTAGGACACAGCACCTAGATTCCACCATTCAAGCACTCCCACACCACAACGCCCCTTAGGAAGAGAGCACGCTGGGTCAGGGCCACAGTCCTCGCTCTGGTAGGAAACTTGTGGAGGAATGGAAATTCGCCCCCTCCGGTGTCTTCCTTGTGGACCACTGTGCTGGCACCTCACTCCTGCATCAATGCAGTGAGTTCTCTCACACATCACTGTCAGCAAGCTTTTCCAGGCCAGTGGAGCCCTTACACTTCTTTGTTTCCCTATTGCTTCATGTGTAACACCATGCCAGATGCATAGTTAGTGCTCAGAAAATTGTGGAATTAATAAATTTACTTCATACTCCCTTGTCCTGAGCCATTCTCTCCCTTGCCCCCAACACCTATTCAAGGAGAGTTCCTTGGCTCTTGCGGGGAAGGAAATGGAGTTTCACAGCCCTCCTCAGTTCCAGAACCCCAGGAACACTCATTGCCTGGCTAGTCCTGAGGATCATGGAAGGGTCTGCTTGGAACCCAAGCCCTGTAGCTACCCTCTGCACTTCTCAGTTCCCAGCACTAAAACCTGTGTACTAAAAGACAGATTAACAAGAGAAAAACAAATAGGAGTTTATTAATGTGTATACCTCATATAAACATGGGAGAGACCCAGACAAAATTAGTAACCCCTGAAGTTGCTTAGAATTCAGGTTTAAATACCAACTTAATAGGGAAAGAGGTGGGGCTTTGTAAACAATCTAAGGAAAGAGTAAATTACTTTTATGAAAGAGAATGGGCCCTTAGCAGAATAGATGGAGCTATGATGGTTTGTGTCAATGTTTGTCTTGATGTGGTGTCCACTACTAATCTCCTTTCCTGTAATAAGAGTGAATATCCTCTGGTTGAGGAAATTCCCAGGCAGAGAAGTTCTTTTTGAGGATCTGTTTTTAGGCAAGAAGGAAATTCAGAGAAAGCCTTTATCTGCATTTGCTATTTTTCATGTGCCCTCAGCTCAAAATTATCTTTATACCAAAGTGGCATATCCTGGAGTGGCATGTCTTAAACTCCTACAATAATACTTTGGGGTGGCATATTCTGCTATCCTCCAGCTGTTAGGACCCATTCACAGGGCCCATCTCCTGGCTTTAGGGCTAGAGAAGTGTATATAGAGGACTTTCATGGGTCTTAGCCCCATCTGACTCCTAAAATGATGGTAGGCATGGGCCCAAGCCCAGTTAACACCTCCAGTAAACTCCAGACCATTCTTACTTAATTTTTTTTTCTTTTATTGATTCTAGAGAGAGGGGACAGGAAGGAAAGGGATAGGGAGAGAAACATTGATGTGAGAGAGAAACACCGATTGGTTACCTCTTGCACATATCCAGACTGGGAACCAAAAATACAACCAGGTGTGTGTCCTGACCAGGATTTGAACAGTGACCTTGCGGTTTGCAGGATGATGCCCAACCAACTGAGCCACACACACCAGGCCAGATCATTCTTATTTTTAATAACAGCTTTATCAGATATAATTCACATACCTTACAATGCACCTGCTTAAATAGTACAATTCAGTAGAGTTTTTAAAGTATATTTACAGTTGTACAACCATTGTTGTAATCAATTTTAGAACATTTTCATCACACCACACCTCTTAGGAGTCACTTCCCATTTTCTTCCGATGCTCTCCCACACTCTCTGGCGACCACTAAACTGCTTTTTATCTCTATCTATTTCCCTCTATTGGACATTTCATATAAATGGAATCATACAACATGTGATTGAATTCTTTCACTTAGCATAATGTTTTCAAGGTTCATCCATATTGTAGTACATATCAGTACTTCATTTATTTTTATTGCTGAATAATATTGTTCCTTTGCATGAATATCCCACATTTAATTTGTCCATTCATCACTAATATACATATGAGTTTTATCTATTCTTTGGCTATTATGGATAATGCTGCTATGAACATTCCTATACCACTTTTTGCATGGACAGATGTTTTTATTTCTCTTGGATAAATACTTAGGAGTATAATTGCTGGATCATATGGAAACTCTTCCAGAGCATTTTTGGGGGGTTGTTTTTATATATTTACTAGAGACATAAGGGGAGGGGGCCTCCTTGCTGTCAACAGAAGGGCTCACAGTTTCTTTAGCCACTCCAAGCATGGGCATTAGAAACCCTAAGGTGACTGGCATGTGGGCACATTCCTGTCAGCAGAGGGCACTGGATAGTTGTAGGGTGTGGCCTCATTGATCACGATGGAGTGATTGGTGTAGGGGTTGAATGGGTGTAGAATTAGATTGAGGCCCTTGATAATGCAAGACATGACCAGCACTGGCTCACTGGCCCAGGCATTCTTGGGGAAGGCAAGGAATCTTGCTGCCATCTTGGTCTTGGTGGCAGCAGCCGCTAAACCATTCTTGTGGGCAAATATCTAACCTTGCTTTGAAGCCAGCTCCTTCCCCAGTGTCTTTTGTTGGCCTTCTTAGAGGCCCTGCCCCAAGATATAGGCCTCCTCCTACTTTACCTCTTCACCACCTTGTTCAAACAACTTCACTGCAGCTGCTCATTTCCCCTTCTCCCTGCAGGGAGCATTCATGTATTCATTTAACAAACACTGAATATCTACTGTGTGCCAAGCCCTGTTGTGCATGCTAAGGTATAGCACAGAATAAAACAGGAAAAAGTCCCTGCTCACAAGGAACTGACACTCTAGAAGCACCACTCCTTCCATCCATTCCATCAGCCATCTCTCCTGTAGAAGTCTCCTATGTGTGCCAGGCGCTTTCTTGGGCACCAGGACTGTAAGGTCTGATATGGTATTCTCTCATCAAGGAGTTCAAATTTAATCCAGAGACAAAATGGAAAGCCCACCATTACAATCAGGTGGGCCAAGTGCTATGACTGAGGCATGCATGGGGCTATCGAGGCATGGCAGAGTTGGGGAATAGACTCAAACTCAGACTGGAAGTGGGGCTGCTGGAGAGGTTTCCAGGGCAGGAGTGCGATGGAGAAATGTGGGGGAAAGGCCTTTCCAGGCAAAGGGGCTAAACAGTGTAGAGCTATGAAAAAGCACAGCTCACCTCATGGTCTTCTACCAGCTGATATCTCATAATGTTCAGTTTTTAAGAAGAAAAAACCCTGTATTTTTGAGAGGTAATACTTGCACACAATACAAAATTCCAAGCGTTCAAGAAAGGAATCAATGAAAAGTGATATACTTCCTGCTCACTCCTGTTCTCCAAAAGCTATTTTCCTCCTCAGAGAAAATCATTATTTTTTAAACATTTTATTTAGTTACTTTTAGAGAGGGGAAGGGAGGGACAAAGAGAGGGAGAGAAACATGGATTGGTTGCCTCTTGTACACACCCCCAACTGGAGACTGAGCGCTTAACCCAGGCATGTACCCTGACCAGAAATCAAACCAGCGACCTTTAGCTTTGTGGGATGACAATGCACAACTGGGCCACACCAGTCAGGGTGAGGCGGTCATTATCGTCAGAGTCTTATGACTTTTATAGAGATAATTGGTACACATACAAACATAGAGCCATCTACACAGTCTGTGCTTTAGTACAAATGGAAGCATATTATCTACTCTGTACTTTACCTAGCTTTTCTCGTCTTAATATATTTAGGAAATTCTAACATATCAGTGCATGTAGAGTAGCTTCATTCTTATTCATAATTGCATAGAAGTTCCTTATATGGATGTGCCATGTATTATTTACCAAGTCCCTTTTGATGTATCTTTGTTTCCAGCATTTCCTATTGTACATAATGCTGTAATAAATATCCTTGAATATATATAATATCATACCTGTGAGAGTATTCTGTAGATTAAGTTCCTAAAAATGGAATTGCTGAATCAAAGGAAATGAGCATTTCACTTTTTTATAAATGTGGCCAAAATAGACGTAAAAGAGGTTTTTTCAATTTATACTACTACTAATACCATGGGAGAGTGTGGGATAGTCTCCCAAATGCTTACCAGCATAGTGTTATCAGATATTATACTTTTTGCCAATCTGTTAGACAAAAGACAGTACCTCCAATTTGCATTTCCCTTCTTTTGAATGAAGTTGAACATCATTTTTCAACGTTTCATAATCAATAATATTTCCTCTTCTGTGAATTTTTTGTTTATTTCTACTATTTTTCTACTGGGTTATTGGTATATTTCTTACTGGTTTGTAGGAAGACTTGATATGTTAAGAAAATTAGTATTTGTCTATAAGATGCACTGCAAATATTTTTCTAGTTTATTTGATTTTTTATTTTGTTTTTAACAATTTCTATCATGCAAAGCTCATATGGTCTATTGTCAACTGACACATATTTACTGATAGATGATGGTATTATTATCAAAGATGTTTTGTTATATTATATTTTCAAAATCACAGGCACTAATAAATTTGATAAACATACCTATATATCAGGATTCTGCTGAGTAGTGTCAGATAACCAGGCTTACTGAACATGAAACATAACTTTAAAATTAAAAAAATCACAAATAGCATATGAAAATAATTTTTATAATTCATCATAATTATTTATAGGTATGTCTTATTAAAACTGATTTCCAGCCCCAGCTGTCATGGCTCAGTTAGTTGGGCATTGTCCTGCACATGGAAAAGTTGCCAGTTGATTCCTGGTCAGGGCACATGCCTGGGTTTCAGGTTCTCTTCCATGTCAGGGTGTGTATGAAAGGCAACCGACTGATGTTTCTCTCTCATATTAATATTTCCATCTCTCTCTTTTTCTCTCCCTTCCCCTCTCTCTAAAATCAAAAATTAAAATAAAAAATCCAGCTAAGATGAAGGCGTAGGTAGATACACTGTGCCTCCTCGCACAACCAAAAGAAGGAAAACAACAACAAATTTAAAAACAAAAACAGCTCTGGCTGCTGTAGCTCAGTGGGTTGAGCGTGAGCCTGCGAACCAAAGGATTGCAGCTCCATTCCCAGTCAGGGCACTTGCCTGGGTTGCAGGCCAGTTCCCAGCAGGGGACGCATGAGAGGCAACCATACATTGATATTCTCTCCCTCTCTCCTTCTCTTACCCTCTAATGATAAATAAATAAAATCTTAAAAAAAAACAACAACCATAACTGCCAGAAAAAATGAACTGTATGGAAGTCAGACAATCAAAGAGTTAAAGAAGAAACATTCATCCAGACCAGTAGAAGGGGAAGAGATGAGCAGCTGGGTGGAGAAGACATGTGGCAAGCCTGTGGCTAGCAGACTGAGTGAGCCAGTGGCTGGTGGAGTGGGAAGTTCCACATTTGAGTGCAGATAAACCAGGAGAAACAACTGGGGAGTGAGACAGACTACACAACCCAGGGTTCCAATGAGGGAAAATAAAGCCTCAAACTGACTAGGAAAACCTGTGGGGGTTGTGGCAGTGGGAGAAACTCCCAACCTCACAGGAGAGTTTTTTGGAGAGACCCACAGAATCCTAAAACATACCCAACAGCACCCACTCAGGAATCAGCACCAGAAGGGCCCAGTTTGCCTGTGAATAGCAAAAGAAGTGATTGAAAGCTGACCCAGAGCCAAGCAAGTAGCATTGTTCCCTCTCAGACCCCTCCCCCCCCCACAGCACAACAAAGCAGCAATGTGGGTTGCCCCTCCTTGGCCATGCCTAAGGTTCCACCCCTTACTACATAACTGGTGAGCAGAGACCAAAAAAAATGGCCCAAATGAAAAGACAGATCAAACCTTCAGGAAAAAATACAACTAAGTAATGAAGAGGTAGCCAACCAGATGCACAGTTCAGAAGCACAGTTCAAATGCACAATCAGATGCACAGTTCAAAACTCTGGTATTCAGGATATTCACAGAAATGGTTGAATGTGCTTGCAAAATAGAGGAAAAGGTGAAGGCTATGAAAAGTGAAATAAAGAAAAATGTACAGGGAACCAGCAATGAAGGGAAGAAAACCAGGACTCAAATCAATGGGTTGGACCAGAAGGAAGAAATAAATATTCAACCAGAACAGAATGAAGAAAGAAAAATTCAAAAATATGAGGAGAGGCTTAGGAACCTCCAGGACAACTTTAAAATTTCCCACATCCATATCATAGGGATGCCAGAAGGAGAAGAGAAAGAGCAAGAAATTGAACACTTATTTGAAAACATAATGAAGCAGAACTTCCCCCACCTGGCACAGGAAATAGACTTTCAGGAGGTCTAGGAAGCTCAGAGAGTCCCAAAAAAAGTTGGACCCAAGGAAGCACACACCAAGGCACATCATAATTACACCATCCAAGATTAAAGGTAAGGAGAGAATCTTAAAGCAAGAGAAAAGGAGTTACCTACAAGGGAGTTCCCATAAGACTATCAGCTGATTCCTCAAAAGAAACTCTACTGGCAAGAAGGGGCTGGAAAGAAGTGTTCAAAGTCATGAAAGGCAAAAGTGTCTACTTCCAAGATTACTCTATCTATCAAAGCTATCACTTAGAATGAAAGGACAGATAAAGGGCTTCCCAGATAAGGTCAAGTTGAAGGAGTCCATCATCACCCAGCCCTTGTTATATGAAATGTCAAGCCCTTTTTATCTAAGAAAAAAAAAAAGAAAATCAAAACTGCGAACAGTAAAATGACAACAAACTCACAACTATCAACAACCAAACCTAAAAAAAAAAAAAGCAAACTAAGCAAACAACTAGAGCAGGAACAGAATTATAGAAATGCAGATCACATGGAGGGTTATCAGTGGGGAAGGGAAGCAGGGGAAAAGGTATAGAGAATAAGTAGCATAAATGGTAGGTACAAAATAGACAGGGGGAGGTTAAGAATAGTATAAGAAATGTAGAAACCAAAGAACTTGTGTATATGACCCATGGACATGAACTAAGGGGGGGCGGGGAATTCAGGTTGTGGGGGTGCAGGTCAGAGGGGAATAAAGGCGGGGAACATGGGACAACTGTAATAACATAACCAATGACATATATTTATAAAAATAAAGTCATTCATATTTACTAGCATAGAAAATTAAAATAAAAAATTAAAACAACCCATCTTCAAAAGAAAAATCTTAATTTTCAAAGCAAATAAATAATAATATAGATTTTTACAATACAAAAATTTAGAGTTGTATTTATTTGATTTTCCTTAGCTTTGAGGGCCTATTAGGATTTCCTTTCTTTTAAATTTTTTTCTGTAATCAAATGCATTATTAATTACTCTTTGTGCAGTCAAAACGGTTCAATTTATAAAAGGATTCATATTTTCAAACGCATTATTTCTTGATATAAGACTAATTTGTGTGTGTGCATGCATTTTATATGTTTGTATGGTGGAAAAACCCACATTCAAAAACAAGTTCCAATTCAAGCAGTTGGGATATAAACAGCCTCTGTGTTCCTGGACCTTCCCTAACCTGCATTTAAAGCCTCTACCATATTAAAAACATGAAAACTCTGTCCTCTGAGGCAATATATCTACCCTTTGTGAAAAGTTTTCTGGACATCTAGGTGATTACATTCATGGGGTTTCCTCAGACAATTAGAAAATGTAAAAACTGTAGAACTATAGAATTTTCAAGGGTGTGCAGACGATGGAGATGTTCTAGGCAAGCTTTGCATTTTCTAGATAAGAAAAAAATTTAAATGACTTTGTGCTAGCTCAAAAAGCCAGTTAGTGGAGGCCTCCAGATTCTCAGCCCTGCTATCTTTCTCCTACTCTAAAAAAAATGTTGTTAATAACAGCAGGAGCAGTACAGCAAATGACTAATACGTGTATGTTATTTTATAGAACACATTCTCTTTCCCTTAACTGGCTCCTTTTCAACTCGCACATCTCTGATAAATATCCTTCTTCAAAGAGATCTTCCCTGACCACCCACTCCTGATCACTCTTCCACCAGGCACTTTTGTTCCTTTCATCATGGTTCTTACCACAGTTTTTACTGTGTATTTTTTCATGAGTCATTTTATAGCCCATGAGACTGTGAGCACCATGAAGCAGGGCCATATCTTCTTTGTTCATGACTGTAGCCCAGTGCAGATCACATAACCATTAACTTGTTAAACAGTTGAAAGAGTCAATGAAGAAAGGTTGTACCTGAGTTCAAACCAATGCTGAGGTTCTTTGTAGCAACCCTGTCCCTAGATCACAGGCAGAGGCTATTACTAAAAAGATGGTAATAAATGAACCAGCAATTGCAAGCACATGAATCAATTAAATCCCTGTTTACATTTCTTTTTTAATTTAATTTTCATTGTATTTTTTCATTATCATTTAGTCCCCTAACACTGCTCCCTAGAAATCACCACACTGTTGTCCATGTCCATGAGTCCTTTTTCTATTTTGCTTGATCCCTCCACCCCCTAAACTCCCCACTGAATAGCTGTCATTGTGCTCTATATCTACGAGTCTGTCCCCATTTTCCTTGTTAGTTCAGTTTGTTCATTAGATTCCATATATGAGTGAAATCATATAGTATATGTCTTTCTCTGACTGGATTATTTCACTTAGCATAATGTTCTCCTGTTCCATCCATGTTGTCACAAAGGGTACAATTTTCTTCTTTACAGCTGAATAGTATTCCATTGTGTAAATCCTATAGTTGTTTTATCCACTTGCCCACTAATGGACACTTGAACAGCTTCCGTGTCTTGGCAATTGTAAATAATACTTCAATGAACACAGGGGTGCCTATGTCCTTTCAAATTAGTGTTTTGGGTTCCTTTGGATATATTCCCAGAAGGTGGGTAGCTAGGTTGAAAGGCAGATCCATTTTTAATTTTTTGAGGTATCTCCATACTGTTTCCCACAGTGGCTGCACCAGTCTGCATTCCCACCATCAATATTCTCCACATCACAGAGGATCGAGGTTCGATTCCCAGTCAGGGTACATGCCTGGGTTGCAGGCCAGTTCCCTGCAGGGCATCTCCCAGCAGGGAACGCACGAAAGGCAACCAAACATTGATGTTTCTCTCCCTCTCCTTCCCCTCTAAAGATAAATAAATAAATAAATAAAATCTTAAAAAAAAAAAAAAAGAAAGAAGAAGTTCAATGTATGTCTTTAAAAAAAAAAATTCTCCACATCCTTGCCAGCACTTGTATTTGTTCATTTATTAATGATAGCCATTCCAACAGGTATGAAATGATATCTCATTGTGGTTTTAATTTGCATTTCTCTGATGATTAGTGACATTGAGCATCTTTTCATATGTCTATTGGCCATTCATATGTCCTCATTGGAGAAATGTCTATTCAGGTCATTTGCCCATTTTTTAAATTGGGTTGTTTAGTGTTGAGTTTTTATAAGTTTTGGATGTTCACCCCTTAACATATGTATCAGCAAATATGTTTTCCCATTCTGTGGGTTGTATTTTTATTTTGTTGATGATTTCTTTTGCTGCACAAAAATTTTAGTTTGATATAGTCCTATTTGTTTATTTTTTCTTTTCTTTCACTTGCCTGGAGAGATACATCTGATAAAATATGGTTGTCTACAAGCAATGTGTGAGATTTTGCTACCTAAGTTTTCTTCTATGATTTTTATGATTTCAGGTTTAACATTTATGTCTTTGGTCAATTTTGAATTCATTCTTGAGTGTGGTATAAGAAGCTTGTCTAGTTTTATTTTTCTGCACATATCTGTCAAATTTTCCCAGCACCATTTATTGAATAGACTATCTTTAGCCCATTGTATGTGCTTGCTTCCTCTGTCCATTATTAATTGACTGTACAGGTGTGGGTATATTTCTGGACTCTCTACTGTCTTCTATTGGTTTATGTGTTGTTGCTGTTTTTTATGGCAGTACCATACTGTTTTGATTACTATAACCTTGCAGAATAGTTTCATATTAGCTAGCATGATTCCTCCAACTTTGTTCTTCTTTCTCAGGATTGCTGTTGCTATGCAAGTTCCTTTGTGGTTCCATATACATTTTTGAAATATCCTAGTTTATTGGAATCTTCATAGAAATTATGTTGAATCTATAGATTGTTCTGGGTAGTATGGACATTTTAATGATGTTAATTCATCTTATCCATGAACAAGGCATGTGCTTCCACTTATTTGTATCTTCTATTTCTTTTTTCAGCCTTATAATTTTCTGAGTACAGGTATGTTACATCCTTGGTTAGGCTTATTTCTAGGTATTTTATTCATTTTGAAGCAATTGTGAATGGTATTGTTTTCTTAATAGCCCTTTCTGTAAATTCATTATTAGCATATAAAGATACAACTGATTTCTGGACATCAATTTTGTATTCTGCTACTTTGCATAATTTATTTATCAATTCTAGTAGTTTCTTGGTGGAATCTCTGGGGTTTTCTATGTACAGTATCATATCATCTGCAAATAATAACAATTTTATGTCTTCTTTTCTGATTTGGATGCTTTTTGCCTCTTCTTCTTGTCTGATTGCTATAGCTAAATCTTCCAGTACTATGTTGCATAAGACAGGTAGAAGTGGATATCCCTGTGTTGTTCCTGATCTTAATGGGGAATAGTTGTAGTTTTTTCCCATTGAGTATGATGCTGACAGTGGATTTGTCATACATGGCTCTTATTATGTTTTGGTATGTTTCCTCTAATCCCACTTTGCTGAGAGTTTTGATCATAAATGGGTGCTGGATATTATCAAATGCTTTTCCTTCATCTATTGATATGATCAAGAGGCTTTTATCCTTCATTTTTTATGTGGCGAATCACAGTCATTGACTTGTGAATGTTGTACAAAACTTGCATTCCCAGAAATATCCCACTCCATCCTGCTGTATGATCTTTTTGATGCACTGCTTTATTTGGTTTGCTAATATTTTGTTAAGTATTTTAGCGTCTATGTTCATCAGGATGTTGGCCTATAATTTTCTTTTTTTGTAGTGTCTTTATCTGGTTTTGGAATTAGGATAATGCTGGCCTCATAAAGTGAGTTTCAGAGCCTTCCCACCTTTTGAATTTTATGAAATGGTTTGAGAAGGAGAAGCGTTAGTTATTCCCAGAATGTTTGGTAAAATCTCCTGTGAAGTCATCTGGTCCAGGGTTTTTGTTGGTTGGGAGTTTTTTGGTTACTGCTTCAATTTCATTAGGTGTAATCTGCCTATCTGATTATTCCTAACTTATTTTTGGATGATTTTATGTTTCTAGGAATTTATCCATTTCACGTAGGTTGTCCATTTTGTTACCATACAGTTGTTCATAACATTTTCTTACAATCTTTTGTATTTCTTTAATGTCAATTGCTATTTCTCCTCATTCATATCTGATTTTATTTATTTGAGGCCTCTTTTTTTCTTGATGAGTCTGGTTAAAGTTTTGTCAATCTTGTTTATCTTTTCAAAGAACAAGCTCTGGGATTCATTGATCTTTTCTATGTTTTTTTAGAGTCTATTTTATTTATTTCTGCTCTGATCTTTATTCTTTCCTTCCTTCTACTTACTTTGGGCTTTGTTTGCTGTTCCTCTTTAAGTTTCCTTAAGGGTAAAGTTTGATTGTTTATTTGAACTTTTTCTTGTTTTTCTGTTTTTTGTTTTTGTTTTTGCATTTTAGATACCCCTGTAATGCTATGGATTTACAGGGGTATCTAATCCTCTTGAGATTGCTTCCCCAGTTTTCCAGAGACTTTGGATTGTTGTGTTCTGTTCTCATTTTCCTTTGTTTCAAGGCATCTTTTGATTTCTTCCTTCATGTTTTTGTTGACCCATTCATTGTTTAAGAACTTGTTATTTAGCTTCCATGTCTTTGCATGTTTTCCATGTTCTTCTTGTGATTGACTTCTAGTTTCATAGCACTGTGGTCAGAGAAGATGCTTGATATGATTTCAATCTCCTTTTTTATATGTATATATTTATTTTTAATATTTTAGTTATTTATTTTTAGAGAGAGGAAAGGAAGGAGAAAGAGAAGGAAACATCAATGTGTGGTTGCCTTTCATGCGCCCTCTACTGGGGGCCTTGTCTGAAATCCAGGCATGTGCCCTGACTGGGAATCAGGACCCTTTGTTTTGTAGGCTGGCACTCAATCCACTGAGCCACACCAGCCAGGGCTAGACTTGTATTTTTTAAGGCAAGTGCAAGATATGCTATCATGAGACTCAGAAATGGTATTTATGGAGGTAAATATTTAAAAACTTAATCCATTGTCAAATTAACTTTATGATGAGCTAGCATTAATTTCCTCCTTTCATATTTTTTAAAATATATTTTATTGACTATGTTATTACAGTTGTCCCATTTTTCCCTCTTTACTCCCCT
This sequence comes from Sturnira hondurensis, assembly GCF_014824575.4. NCBI lineage: Eukaryota > Metazoa > Chordata > Mammalia > Chiroptera > Phyllostomidae > Sturnira > Sturnira hondurensis. The sequence continues at coordinate 475,052 of NW_028081945.1, forward strand.
TTACTCTGCACACCTCCTCCCACCCACATTACCCACCTTTAGTTCATGTCCATGGGTCATACACATAAGTTCTTGGCTTCTACATTTCCCATACTATTCTTACCCTCCCCCTGTCTACTTTCTACCTACCATCTATGCTACTTATTCTCTGTACCTTTTTCCCCACTCTCCCCCTCCAACTCCCCTGTTGATAACCATCCATGTGATCTCCATTTCTGTGGTTCTGTGATTTCAATCTTCTTAAACTTATTGAGACTTGTTTTGTGTCCTAACATGTGGTCTATCATAAAAAATGTTCCATGTGCACTTGAAAAGTATGTACATTCTGCTTCTTTGGGGGTGAAATACTCTAAAGATATCAATTAAGTTCATTCAATCTAGTGTGTCATTTAAGGCTGCTGTCTCCTTGTTGATTTTCTGCCCACATCCATCCATTGAAGTCAATGGGGTGTTAAAAATCTATCACTATATTTCTTTCAGTCTCTCCCTCTGTGCCCATCAAAATTTGCTTCACATATTTAGGTGCTCCTATGTTGGGAGTGTAAATGTTTTTTAGGGTTTTATCCTGTTGTTGAATTGTTCCCTTTATCATTATGTAGTATCTTTCTTTGTCACTTACTGTACCTTGGTTTTAAAGTCTATTTTGTTGGATATACCTCATAAGAACTGCTATTCCAGCTTTTTTTCCTTTCTATACGCATGAAATATCTTTTTCCATCCCTTTACTTTTAGCCTGTGTATATCTTTTAATCTAAGATGGGTCTTTTGGAGACACATGTTTTCTTTTCATTCAGTTACCCGTTGTCTCTTAGTTGGAGCATTTAAGTCCTTTACATTGAAGGTGATCATTGATAGATACATATTTGGTGTCATTTTATTTTTAGACTATTATCATCATCATCATCATCATCATCATCATTATTATTGTTATTATTTTTATTATTATTCTCCTTCTTCCTCTTCTTCTAGAAAGCCCTCTAATATTTATTGCAGTACTAGTTTGGGGTTAACAAACTCCTTTAGTTTTTTGTTGTCTGGGACATTCCTTATTTCTCCTTCAATTTTAGATGATAACCTTACTGTGTAAAGTAGCCTTGGTTGTAAGTCCTTGCTTTTCTTCACTTTGAATATTTCATGTCACTCTCTCTGGCCTGATATTTTTCTGTTGAGAAGCCAGATATCAGTCTAATTGGTGCTCCTTCGTATGTAACTGCCTGCTTTTCTTTTGTGGCTTTTAGGATTCTCTCCTTGTCTTTAAGCCTTGTCATTTTAATTATGATGTGTCTCAGTGTCGGCCTTTTGGGGTCCAACTTTTTTAGGATTCTCTGAGCTTCCTGGACTTGTGTCTTTTTCCTTCACGAGATTAGGGAAGTTTTCAGAAATTATTTCTTCAAGTAGGTTCTCAATCCCTTGCTCACTCTCTTTTCCTTCTGGTATTCACATTATATAGATGTTGTCATGCTACATGTTATCTAAAATGTTGTTTAAGCTCTACTCATTTTTTAAAATAAAATCCTTTTTTTTCTTTTTGCTGCTCTGCCTGCATGCTTTTTCTACCTGTCTTCCAAATAACTGATTCAATCCTTTGCTTCATCTAACCTACTGTTTATTTGTTCCAGTGTACTATTTATTTCAGATATTGCATTCTTTATTTCTGACTGGTCTTTTTTTATGTTTTAATATATTTTTCATGCTGTTGAGTATGCTTATAATTATTACTTCACAAACTTAAACTGCCAGTTACCCAGGCATGGGACCTATTCTTCTTCATCCAGATGGGAGGATCCAGAAAGTACAAGTTCCTCTAATTTTTCATCTGTAAAATCTGGAAAAGCTAAGTGTCTTGTTCAATAAGGAGGTGGCACCCAATCCACTGAGCCATGGGTAGAGCAGAAAGTATTTGGTCTTGGATTTTGCCTTAACTTACCTGTTTTGTGAACTGGGTAGGTTACCTAAACCCTCTTACTTTGCTTCCTCATCTGTGGAAATAACAGTGCGTTCTCCATTGCAGAGATGATTTGGAGAATCAGAGTGGTCCTCTGTGTAGTGTCTAGTCCTGGCACATCATAGCTGTTCAGAACAGCATCCTTGCACTCCACCAGAGTTATTAAGCACTGCTCATTCCCATTACTTTATCAAAGTCTACCCTTTTAAGGGTGAGGAGGCTTTCAACTACCCCACCATCATAAACAAACAAAAAGGAAGGCAGTTTTTCCCTCTTGTCAAAAATTATTATCCTTTACAAAAGAACTACAAACAAGACCTTCAATGATGAATCGTCCAGTCACTGTATTTGTTCAGCCAATTTAAAACATTTTGGGAACTAGCCAGGTATCCATTACAAATAAACTATAATTTAGACTTGCACCTTGTTTATATACTGTGATGACCAAGTTGATAGTGATAGAAATGGAAATACTGTATTATAACTATCTGTAATAACAGAGCCAGCACTTTATCCAATCCTTCTGTGAACCAGACCCTTTTCTACATTCTGAATATTTGTTAACTTGTTTGGGCCTCATAACAACAGTTTGAGACAGTTATTAATAGTTACTGAACTTTTCTATGCCTTAGTGCACTTAGAAAATTTCAGTAACTAGCCCAAGGTTACAAATCTGGTAGGTGATAGAGCCAGAATTCAAACTTGGACGACTGGGCTCCAGAGTCTGGGTTCCAGATTGCTACAGTGGTAGTCCCTCTGTCCCAAATCATTGGACTGTAGAAAACATGTGTCCTTTTAAATAGAAATGTTCCCCCTCTCCTGTCACCCTTCTCTCTTATTCCTACTCTTGTATTCTTTGGAGAGAAAAGTAACTGGAAAAGGTGTTTTTCTGTAGGTGGCCTGTAGGGAATCTACAGAACTGAGAAGTAAACCTGGTTTGGTTTTGATTTGTTCTTTCCTTAGTTTGTTTGTTGTTTGCAGCTATACCAAGACCCACTGTCAATCACTGAGCAGGCAGGTGACAAGGAGTTGTTCCTTCAGAAGGAATGAAAGGAGCTTCTGGGGTCTTGGTGCTTCTGTCTCTCAGAAAGAGGGGACAGGCTGTTTGGTGTTTTAAAATCAGGAATCATCCTAATGGGCCATCAGTACTTGCCAATCAAGCATCCAGATTGACTGTGGGAAAAGGGGGAAGTGAACCAATGCCCTGTGGGCTTTTTTTCAGGAGATAAGAAGAGCCCCAACCCCTGTGGATCTCTAGGCAAAAGCCTGGGAAGGGAGGCTGTGAATACAGATGTCTAAGCCAGCCAATCCAGGGCCTTGGCAGCAAGACAACAATTAAAGGCAATGGCTAATGTGAGAGCCATGGGACTCCATTTCAAGTGAGGGGCTCTATGGAGACATGGGCATGTGAAATTTCCCACAGATCTAGAAAGACACCTGGTTGCTTAGAGCCCTGTGGCCCTGCCCTATCACTGGTGAAGTTCTCGTGAGCCACGTAGCAAGGGGCAGCACTACTGGCCTAATGACACAGGTCTGGACTCTTTGGCACCTTGAGAATACTCACCTGGGCAGCTAGGTTGAGGTAATATTGAAAAAAAGAAAGTTTTTATTCAGTGCCCTGAGATTTGGACAAGTCTCAAAGAGGCTTTTCAGGAGAGAATATTCTAACAAACATATAATTATTTATGGAAGTCTCTAGGCATATGAACTTGATGGGGAAGGGGAAATAGATAAGTATAGGTTTTTCACTCAGGTATCCTCTATTCTCACCCTTAACAAAGCGGGCCTGGAAAGGAACCAATGTATCAGGGTTGTCTCTACCTGAGCTGTCTCCACTTTTTCTGCATTTCCTCTGACCAGGGAAAAGGCTCTGCACCTGTTAAAGGGATATGAGGCACAGGGAAGAGGACATGGGGGATGAGAGAGTCTATTGAGCCTGGTCAGAAGCTGCCCTGTCTCTCCCTAGACAGAGGCAAGCAGCTTCAGGAAGCTGTACACTGGGCTCTCCTCCACTCATTGCTATGCCTGCTGAAGAATGCCTAGCTGATAAGATTAGTTGACACACCAGTGTCCCTGGGCAATTCTGAATGATGCAACAAGCATGAAAGAAAGCCCTGAGAACAATCTGAGGTTTCTATGTGTCCAGGCTAATGAACAGCTCTGCTTTTATAAATCAAATCCCTGAGTTGATAGTTTATGCCGAGGTCTAGTTGTTAGAGCCGGGACAGAGGCCAGAGTTTTCTTGGAGAGTCTACTCTAGAATAGGCTTGGTCATGAGCTTCTTGACTCCCAGCCTTTGACAGTGTGTAATCTGCAAGGGAGAAACTGTGCCATTCTATCCATGGGGATGGCACCCAGAGTTGGTAGAAGTAGCCATGAGTGAGGAAGAGTCAATTCAGATCTCCCTGGGTTACAACTGAGAAGGTGGTCCCTATAGCAGATGAGGTTTCAGAGAAAGATAACAAGACATTTATTTATGGAACAAATGAAGGAAGACACATTATGTATATGCTTGAATATTATAATTTGAATACATGGCAGTAACTCTTGGATTGCCTTCACTATACATGGTGTGTGTGTGTGTGTGTGTGTGTGTGTGTGTGTATAAGTACATGTGCATGTGCACATACACATATACAGGAGTGTGCATGTGAGAGGGTTTTCTGGCAAGATACTGCACTGCCAGTAATTAGCATTGAGGTGGGCACATCAGAGCTGCTGGTCAGAGCCTCCCCTTATTCACTCTCCTCTTGGGGAATTTGTCTTCCAATCATCCTAGAAAGAGGAGCCTCGTTTACCCTGCTCATACCATACACCTGGCCACAGATGACTGGACCACAGTGCTCAACTAACTCAAGGGACCCCAGGCCACAGGCAGGGTTGTGCCGGTTACATTTTCTCTTCTTTTTTTCCTCTCAACACATTTTACAACACATGGTAAAATGATGGTGGTTACATAGAGTCAAGACTGGGGAAGTGTGCGGATGAGCAAGTTGAAAGTGGAGAGAAGCAGGAGACAGAAGCAGACACACAGAGAAAAGGAGAGAGAAGAGCCAGGGGCCCAGGAGAAGCAGGGAAAACCTGGGATTCCCACAACCCAGATCCATTCTGAGTGGTCCAAAGAGGCTTCACTGCCAATCTCAGTGTCTGGGAGTTACCTGTCAAATTCTTTTATCCCCACAGTAGTCACCATTAAACTCCAACTCATTCCAGTAGGGTCTGTTATTTGCAACCAAATAATCCCTAAGACTGTTTGATTGGGCAAGATGAGAAAGTAGATGTCAAAGACCCAAGGACAAGCATATCTAAGTGAAAGTTGTGGGGATGTCTGTGACTTACTTTAAATACTTCAGTAAGCAGTTAGTCATATTATATATGCGCTTTTTGTTTAGGCTTTAACTCTTATTCCAAGGGCCATCAGCCCTTTGATGGAAAATTCACCTCCAAGGTAGTCAGCTAGTATTTTATCAGAAAAGCCACACTCCAGAGGCAGCCACAGTCCAGAGGCAGCCACCTCAAGAGCTTCTGTGATTCATGTCTCACTGAATACCTGAGGCTTTCTTAATTAGCATCTGAATGCCAGAAGTGAGTTTTAATTGTTAAATTTAGTTCATTGTTAATAAGTATGATGAATATTAGAACTAGACTCCTCTTGAGAAAGTTAAAGGTACTCAAGATACACAGATTGGCTGAAAAAATTTAGCTCTGTACTAGTCTCTGTTCCACGAGCATCACAGCAGACACAAGCTGTGTAGACAGGTTTTCCCTGCAAAGAAGGGCTTGCTGCCCACCCGCAGTCAGCAGAAACCTCCAATCACCCATTTCTTCAGGGTTGGCTTCAGCGGCAGCGTCTCCTTGCCAGAGGCCACCCTTCCTGGGGCAGCCTTTATCCAGTGACTGAGCCAGGCAGAGGTAAAATCCCAGTCATTCTGACCCGATGCAACACAATCTTGATGGGCAATATTCAGTCCAGAGCTCAACACTGTGTTGCTTGAGGCCTCCTTCGGAGTGTAATATCACTCAGCTTTTCCCTCCACACAACCTTGTCTCCTCCCCACTTCTTTAAAAATAAAAAAAAGGTACTTTAAATTTTGTGGAACTTAAATTCTTCTAATCAAATACTATTATTATCTTACTTACATTTATAACATATTGTTATTAGCATTAAAAAGTCTCTTCAAATTATAGATTATAAAGCTCCATCCATCTGTAAATAAATAACCCCCTAATTATGTCATACACTTCATAAACCAGAAAGGGAAATCAAGTGTAATAGGTATAAATGAAATTGAAAGATCATCTATACCCTTCCTGATATTCAATTATTTTGAGCTTTTTTTAAAAAGCAGATCTAGCCTTGGCTTCTGTAGCTCAGTGGATTGAGCACTAGCCTGTGAAACAAAGGGTCGCAGTTCGATTCCCAGTCAGGGCACTTGCCTAGGTTGTGGGCCAGTTCCCAGTATGGGGCACGTGAAAAGCAACTACACATTGATGTTTCTTTCCCTCTCTCCTTCTCTTCCCCTTTAAAAAAGATAAATAAATAAAATATTTTTAAAAAGCAGATCCAGCAAGTCATATATGTTAACTGGTTTTCTGTCATTTGCATTTGTCTCTGGTGATGGTTCCGTCCCCTTCCTTTTACAGGGTTTGATCCCTAACAAACATTTTGCATGCCACATATTGTCTCAGCATCTGCTCCTGGAGAACTTGACTGGCAGCAAAGAGGGTGTAAGAGACCATGAGCACTGTTTCAGTGTGTGAGGCTGCTGGAACAAAGCAGCACAGACTGGGTGGCTTCAACAGCAGATACGTATTGTTACACAGTTCTGGAAGCTAGAAGTCCAAAATCAAGATCTTAGCAGAGTTGGCTCCTTCTGAGAGCCGTGAGGAAAGCATCTGTCCCGAGCTTCTCCCCTCGGCTTGTAGGTGGCTCTTCTCCCTGTGTTTCTTTGCATCATCTGGTCTCTATGCCTGATTGTGTCTACGTCTCAATACCTGAATCCTCACACAAAGTACCATTAACACTCATATTTCTAGCAACATTCTGTTTGTGTTAACAGATATATTCTCTAAGACAATAGAGAACTTTCTCTACAGCTCCTTTCTTTCTGAGCTCTCACCACAATCTCCTTTAACATTCATATTTCTGCCAACAATCTCTTCAAGGCAATCCAGGCTTTTTCTGTCATGCACTTTAAACTTGTCTGGCCCCTATTCTTACCCGATTCCAAAGACACTTCCACATTTTTAGGTATTTGATACAGGTGCACTTTATTTCCCAGTCCTAAAAGCTGTATGAGTCGAAGTTCTCTACAGAAATAGAACCAATAGGGAGGAAGGGAAGGAGAGAGAGAGATTTTAAGGAATTGACTAGCATGATTTTGGTGGGTAGCAACTCCAAAATCTGAAGGGCATTCTGGTAATTCAAATATGATTATTGTTTCAACTCTTGAGTCAGCTCATGAGTCAAAAGGCTGTAAACTCAGGAAGAATCTCTATGTTGCAATCTGGAGTCTGAATTCCTTCTTCTTGAAGATATCTTAGTCTTGGCTCTTAAGGCCTTCAACTGATTGGATGAGACCCGCCCACATTATGGAGAGTTATTTGCTTTACTGAAGTTTACTAATTTAATTGTTAATCATATCTAAAAATGCTTTCACAGTAACAGTAACACCTTAGTGTTTGACAAAGTAGCTGGGCACTATAACCTAGCCAAGCTGAAACATAAAATTAACCATTACAAGTGCGTACCCTTAAAGATAGGTGCTGAGGCTTGACCAGTACAGTCTACTATCTGTGTACTGGTTGGGAAGAGCTCTGTTCCTCTGTTGCAGAGTTTCAGTGCAACAGAACCCTGTCTTTGATACACTGTGCCTCTACTTCAAGTGGCCCTCTCACTCAGAGCTTCTAAAAGGACAGAGTTCCAGGTCTCCACTGAGTTTACCAATTTGTGTACACTGTAATTCTGAGCCTGATAATAAAAAAACTGCTTAGTCCAGTAAGTTTCTGTATGAATTGTCGAGTTTGATAGGGGATTTGCTTTCTTTACAGATTTGGAGGGGAGTTGTAGGGGAATAGTTCGCCATTATTTACCACGTTTTCATTTCAGTAGCTATCCTCAACTGTCAACAACCTAACAGCATGTACCGCGACCAAATTGACTTAGGTCAGTTCATAATAATAGTGATATGTGGTTTCATTTCAGCTCGGGGACACTCACATGACTCATTCCTCATTTCATTCAGGTCTGACTGTTCGTATGTCATCCCTCCTGAGAAGCCTTCCCTGATGAAGCAAATTGAACCAGCCAGTAGGGACACACATACACACTCTCACACACACATGCCACCATTACTATTACGTTCAAATCCTGCTTCATTCCTCTTACTGACACTTACCAAACCCGACTTATATTTAACAATTTATTTATTTGTTTTTCTCCTCTGCCAGCATGTTAACACCATTAGGGCAGATGTCTTGCTAATTGCTATATTTCTAAAGCATGGAACCATACTGGGCATGTGTTAGAAGTTCATTACTGTGTGTTGACTGAACACATGAATGGACCTATGCAAAATTTACATTTGTCAGGTGTCAGCTATAAGGCACTGGGGCTTTAAGGCACAAAAAGAGGTGGTGTAAAATAAGTGGCCAGCTATCAGCTTTTGATCCATCACTCTGCCTTGCTACCTTCACCCCTTGCCATTTTCACCCTCTGCACACCTTGTTACCAGTCTTTCACATAAGCTCACCTAGGTTCAATTTCTGGCCCCCAAGAAGCCGTTCATCTGACCAGCCCAATTGTATGAGAAGTTTAGCAAATGTTGTTTTTATGTGAAGTGATATGTTTTGACTCTTCATGGCTCAGTTGCTGTGCCTCAACACAAACAGTGAAATACAGTGACAGGCTGTTAATTAAAAGGACAGGGCCTGGGGAGTGGGGGTGGCTGCCAAGCAGAAAGAGTGGGCTAAATAAATTGATAAAGCAAACAAAACTCCAGAGGATATTTTCAGTCCGCACAGGAGGACACTCTGTCTTCAAATACTGCCTAAGTGGATAGAAAATGACTTACGTACCAAACAATTAATATCAAATACAAATTATTCTTTCTTACAGAAGTTTCTATACCAGGTAGCAGTTTGCTAATCTAGTTGTAGTATATATTTGCAAATAAAAAAGAAAAGAAAATATATATATATCTCTAACTACATAGAGTGGTGGTAAGAGTGCTACTGGAAGGCAGAGGTTTGAGTATGAGGGGCATGTAGCCTATAAAAGAATGCCTCCATGAACCAGTGGTCCCCAACCTTTTGGGCACCAGCGACTAGTTTTGTGGAAGACATTTTTCCCGTGGACTGGGGATGATTCAAGCACAATACATTCAAGCTCACCCCCTGCTATGTGGCCTGGTTCCTAACAGGCCACAAACTGGTACTGGTCTATGGCCTAGAGGTTGGAGACCCCTGACAAACCACCCACAGTCATAGTGAGGACACTGAGTTTCAAAGTGCAGAGCCAGGTTGGATCTCCCTGGGTGAGGCTATGTTGCCCAGGGAAATGAGTGCATTCCAGACACGCTTCCCCTGGCTGCAGATGCCCCGCTGCTCCCACTGAGGCTGCCCTTACTGCTGACTGAGAGGCTGTGTGTGGTTTCTAGGATTCTTTAAGGCTTTGGTTCAGTCACTCTCTGTCAGTGGGAAACTCACTGCACGTAGGGACTAGGGCATGGGGGACACAGAGTTGATGGAGCACCACGACAGTCTCTCCCATTGGCTAAGATGGTGTCATGGTGTCAAGGGAAGGTTCATACACTGAGTGTGTGCAAGGCTAGCAAGATAATTGGATATACGGAAAAGCCCTCAGTTCACTTTCCAGAACCAGTTTGTATGTAGGACCCAGGAAGGCAAGCCCATGCACCATAAAAGTCAAAATGGTGGCAGGGAGAGGTGCTGGACCAAGAGGACAATCTAGCCTGGGGAAAGAAGAGATTAGTTGGGAAGTGGACCCATGTGAAGCATGAGAAAGCTCCTGGTCCATCCCACACCCCCAAACTAATATATGCCCCAGGGAAACAAAGAAACACTCCCGGCTTGTGGTTGGCTTGCTCATGACCTGCACTTTTGCATGACACATTCATCTGTTTTCTCCATGGGCAACGTGGCCTTTCTCCTTCCTCCTGGCCTTTCCTCCAGGAGGAAACCTCTCTTGCTCAATTGCCAACCAGGTGATGCATTTGCTGGAGCAGTCATGAAGGCTTGCAGGCCTAGCAACTACCTCATAGCTCACAGCTATGCCTCTGGCTCCACACGTGGCCTCCAGGAGGGAGCCTGAAATGGACAGCAGCCAGAAACAAGCTAAGCTACCTGGACCCCTTAGCAGCCACCTGCAGGTTCCGAAGGACTACACTCTAAAGTGGAGCAGGAACCCTGGACACTGGCTTTTGTTTTCATCGTGCTGAGGACCGTTGGACCTTCACCATGGTTTCGCTGAGGAGGGGAGCTTTGGGACAGGAGCCAGCAATTCTCTCAGATTGTGTAGTACCTGAGTAAAACCGCTTTCCTTTTTCACCAGCATATGCCTCATGAGCTTGGCTTCTGTGGCGTCAGGCAGATGAACCGCTTTATTTGTTCTGTAAGAGTGGTGATGGTGTCATTGTCATTGTGATGGTGGTGGTTACGGTAGTGGTGACAGTGGTGGTGATGATGGTGAGGATGGTGATGGTGATAGAGTAGTAATAGTTAGCACTACTAAGCCCTTCCCATGGATCATTGGTACTGAGAGATGAACTACTGAGTATCCCCTTTCCACTAGCTTTGGTTTTAAACTTCTCTATAAGTTCAGGTTTCATAGAATGTGTTGGGGTTGGCAGCTGTACAGAGTTGACTTTCTGTCAACAGGTCTTTGCTTTGGCTAAGTTTTAGATTTGGAGAAATGTTGCCATCCAGTGCCCCACAGGAGTCTTAACTCTTTAAGCCGATGAACCAGTCTCCCTCTGCCTAGTCCCCACCCCATTCTGGCCAAGATAAGTGGTTAGGTACACAATAGGCCAAAAACTGATGGGGAGTGCCCACTAACCTACTGTAGGAACAATGCAAATATCTTCACAAACATTTTTTAAAATCCCTTTTAAAAGATAACAATAGGATTAAGACTTAGTAATAAGTTACCACCGCATATAACATTAAACTCAGCAAGAAATGGGAAAAGAAATCCAGCATAGTTCTAGTGCAACTCTGAAATAAGTGAAGGTAGTCAGTGGCATGCCCTCTGCTTGCACTTTACATCACCACCCTTTGGAACTTCTCAAACGCCTGCAGAACCACGGAACAGTAAACCTTTCCAACATTGCCCACCTAAAGCTCCACATCTATTCTCTCAGATCTGGTCTCTTTGCTTTTTGCAGTACACGTTGTGTTTCTTGACTCTCCCCTGTCAAATGGAAGAGGTATATTTTAAATGGAAAGCTTCAATGGCTTAACAGTGATCAGCAAATCTACAAAGTGGCAAGCCAGGCTGGTGGGGTGAGACCTTGAACAGGAAATATTCTATAGCATCTCTCAAACACCAGTCCTGCTCAAACTTCAACCATGATTTTGTTTTTCATGGAGCATATACTTTGATTTGGAGTTACATATTCATATGTTTGTTTAACACCAGCCACCCCAACTACTCTGTTAGGTCCATGCGGGCAGGGACCAGGTTGGTTTTGCTCACTGTTAAATTCCCAGTGCTTAGCACAGTGCCTGGCACACAGTCACACTCTGCTGAGTGCTGGAGAAAAAAGCTGGTGCACATCTTTAATGGCATTTGGTGCTGGGAGTGGAGACTGAGGAGTGTGACATACGACACCAAAACCATCTCATTGGAAGAGACATGAGACATTGTCCAGTCTTATGATTCTCAAACTGTTTGACCCCTTGGATCATATGAAATGTTAAGCTGGAGCCCGCCCCTGCCCCTTTCTGCAAGAGCCCCTTCACTCTCTCCATTGGGCCAAGCCAAGCCTTTAAAGGGCCCTGGGCAGCACAGTTCAAAAACAGTTGATCCAATCTCTTCACCTTATAGAGAAAGAAACCCATAGAAAGCAGAGAAATGTGGAAAGGTGACAAAGGTAAAAAGACAGAAAACAAACAAACAAGAATGTGTCAGAGAAAGAAATTGTTCTTCACTGTAATTCAAGACCAGCTGTCAAGATTTGTTCTCCCCCATCCAGGAATTCACTGTGAGAAACAGCCAGCCTGGCCTGGAAACAAAGGAGACCTGGAGAGGATGTCAGCGGCTGGTATGGAAGTGGAACCGTGGGGCCAGGAGGTTGCTTTGCAGATCCTGATGATTAAGAGGGTGTGTACATTGCAAAGGGTCCATCTGGGGAAACGCAGCCCCATTGAGATGTTAAGGACAAAGGCTTTTCTGTCCTTTGCCACCCGTGAGGCAGTGCTTTTCTGAGCAGCTCTAATTATAAATCCCTGTCCTGCTAAGATGGGCAAACTTGGCAGCATTCGAGATCTGCCTTGTGTCTTAACTATTTCTCAGTTGGTTTAGGTTTGGCAAAATCCCAAATGCATTTTGCCAAGCACTCTTTTCCTTAATTTCTAATCCCCTGAGTGGCTTAAGGGAAATTTCATCCATATGTTTCTGAGTCATTTACTGTGAACTCATCTTTTGGTAAAAGAAGTATGTTCTCAAGCTAGCACAGTCCAGAGAATAGCAAAATTTTAGGTTAAAAAGGGTCATGCTTTCTTTGGGAAGAATTTCCTGATTATAAGAAGGAAGGAAAGAGAGCAATATTTCCAGTTCTCACAACCTTTCCCTTTCTGCATGTCTTTTCCTAAGGATATGCATAAAAACCTTCTTTCTCTGTTATTTATGAAGTTGGTGAATGCCATATTTGCCTTTGGATCTAAACAAACCCTACAGATTTGTAGTTTTAAACATAAATTCTTAGTTTTAACTTCTGCTGGAAAAGAGATAAACATACCACACCAGAGGTGCATCTCACAGCTTGGTGAGATAAATATTATCCTCATATATAAAGAATCTGAGACAAAAAATATTAAATAACTAAGAAATGCATGTACTTAATACAAGACAGAGTCAAAATTCAGACCTAGGGCTGTCTGACTCCCAGATTCCCTTCTTTCCACCTGTCTATGCTCATTCTCATGCACAGAGGGAAGGCCCAACACATTCTAGCTGACAGTTACCATGGACCTAATGATGGATTCTAGCCAGTTTTGTGTGTGTGTGTGTGTGTGTGTCAAGTCAACAGAGACTAGACTTGACATTACTGAAAAATAATTACCCTTTTTTTGTTGCCTCAGGAGAATTTGGGACCCACCTCACTCACTGTGGCAAAATGCCATACACGAAAATTGTCGGTCTTGGAAGTGAAGTCAATGTTACTAATAATGATGACAGGCCTCCAGGTATGACTATCAGCTTATAGGGATTATAGGCAATAGAAGAACACGTTAAACAATACCATAAGGATGCAATCAGCAAAATCAAGAATGTTGAAAATCCCACAAGGCAAGTAGCCCAGACTATTTAATAAATAAATAAATAACAAGGTGGCAGGCAGTGTGGGGGGAGAGGGAAAAGAGGTCTTTAGATTAAAAAAGACAAAAGCTCGGGCCAGTGTGGCTGTCGGTTGGAGCATTCTCCCATACACCAAAAAGTTGTGGGTTCGATTCCCAGTCAGGGCATGTATGTGAGGCAACTAACTGAGGATTCTCTCCCTCTCTCTCCCTCTCTCCCTTCTAGTCTCTCTAAAATAAATAAACATATTTTTAAAATTTTTTAAAGATAAGAGACATTTCAACTGAACACAAAATGTGGATCTTATTTGAATCCTGATTTGAGTAAGCCAAGGAATAAAAAGAAATCATGAGATAATTGAGGAAATTTGGCATTGTGAATACATTTTTTAAAAGGAAGATAGACTTTATCTCTTAGAGATATTGCTGAGCTATTTATAGATGAAGCAATATGATGATGACACTGTCCAGTAACAGTGGACAGTGGGGCTCTGCCTGGCCCTGAGTGAGGCTGCCTAGGGCCAGCTGTAGTGTGTGGGTTCCTGACTTCATGTAGGAAAGATTTCACAACCAGAGTCTGGGTGACTATGAGAATTCATTTATTAAAGCTGGTAACGATGAAACAAGGAAGGGCTTAGCATAGAGGAAGCAAAAGGAGAGCCTAGACTGGGCTGCCTGAGCTCACTGGGCAGTCAGAGAAGAGGGAGATTTGGGGACAAGTTCGAGGGATTAGCCTGGGATGAGCTGCAGTGGACCATTGCTCCTGTGATTGTAAATTTTGAGGTCCCTTAGAGTTTAGGAGATGTATAGCTGTGGGGGAAGAAGAGAGGGAAGAAGAGGGAAAAGGGAATGTTGCAGGCTGCTTCCCCGTGGGAGAGATGCTGGGTTCTTTGTCCTGAGGCTTTTATCTCTCTCTTGCAGGTGGGAATCTTAGGGGAGATCTCTTGGGACGGTTTTAGCAGAATATTCATCAGTTTTCCAGGTGTGCCCTTTCAGGGTTGTCTCCACTACTAGTCAGTGCCAGGACAGGAACTGTTAGTCATTGCAGCTGATCCTGGCTCTGCCCACTTGGTTTTGCTGCTTTTCTGGGCCTGGAGCTGAAATATAATAGAGGACTAGATGGTATCTCTAGGCAGGTGACCTTCTGTATCTGGTTGTAAATTGCTTGGCCATTTTGTTCAGCTATCTGTCTCAGTTTCCCTATTCCATTCACCAAGGGATTTTTCTAGTTTCTTACTATCCTGCTTCAATGCCTTGAACTTGTTCAGTAATCTGGGGTGGGATGGGAGGACAGTGGGAATGGGGTGGGGGAAGACAGATAAACGAAGATTGGCCACATGTGAATATCTATTGAAGCTGGTAGATAGATACAAAGGGTTCATTATATCAGATGGACATGTGTGTGTTTTAAAGTGTCCATGATAAGACATTTTTTATAATTTTGATGATAAAAGTTATTCTACTTAATTAAAAATTTCCACTTTCATCTAAGGCTCTGCCCCTCACAACATAACAGGTATGCCGAGACAAGAAAAATATGGCCCAAATGAAAGAATAGATCAAAGCTCCTGAAAGAGAGCTAAGCAGTGAGGAGATAGCCAACCTATCTGATAAAGATTTTAAAGGCCTGGCAATCAAAATACTCACAGAAATGGTTGAGTATGGTTGCATAATGGAGGACGAAGTGAAGGCTATGCAAAGTGAAAAAAGGAAAATGTACAGGGAACCAACAGTGATATGAAGGGAACCAGGACTCAAATCAACTATTTGGAACAAAAGGAAGAAATAAACATCCAACTGGAACAGAATGAAGAAACAAGAATTCAAAAGAAAAGAAGAGAGGCTGAGGAACCTCTGGGACAACCTGAAACATTCCAGTATCCGAATTATAGGGGTGCCAGAAGGAGAAGAACAACAGCAAGAAACTGAACACTTCCCCAGTCAGGCAAAGGAAATAGCCTTCCAGAAGTCCAGAAAGCTCAGAGAGTTCCAAAGAAGTTGGACCCAAAGAGGAACACACCAAGGCACATCATCATTAACTTACCCAAGATTAAAGACAAAGAGAGATTCTTAAAAGCAACAAGAGGAAAGGAGAGAGTTGCCTACAAAAGAGTGTCCTTAAGACTATCAGCTGATTTCTCAAAAGAAACCTTGCAGGCAGAAAGGGGCTGGAAAGAAGTATTCCAAGTTGTGAAAGAAAGGCAAGGACCTATATCCAAGATTACTCTATGCATCCAAGCTTTCATCTAGAATGGAAGGGCAGATAAAGTGCTTCCCAAATAAGGTCAAGTTAAAGGAGTTCAGCATCAGCAAGTCCTTATTATAGGAAATGTTAAAGGCACTTATCTAAGAAAAAGAAGATTAAAAATATGAACAGTAAAATGTCAACAAACTCACCACTATCAACAAATGAACCTAAAAGAAAAGAAAAACCATGAAAACCAAAACTAAGCAAACAACTAGAATAGGAACAGAATCAGAGAAATGGACATCAAATGGAGAGATTTCAGTGGGGAGGAGGAAGGGAGGAATGGGGGAAAATGTACAGGAAAGAAGAAGCATAATTGGTAGGCATTAAAAAGATGAGGAGAGATCAACAATGGAATAGGAAACAGAGAACTCAAAGAACATATGTGTACAGCACATGGACATGAAATAAGTGGAGGGAATGCTAGAGGTTGGGGGAGTGCAGGGTGGAGGAGGACAAAGGGGAAAAATTGGGAAAGCTGTAATAGCATAATCAATGAAATATATTTCTAAAATGACTTCAAAATTAAAAACTTCTGCTCAGGCTGGAGGGGTGGAGGGATTAAGCAAAAGAAAAAAAAGAGAAAGAACCCACCCATTGGTGGGTGATTATAGTGGGGACAGGTGGGTAAAGGTGGAAGAGGGTGATGAATGGTGAATAGAAAAAAATAAATAAAAACAAAAATA
The DNA here is from genome assembly GCF_014824575.4 of Sturnira hondurensis. Classification (NCBI taxonomy): domain Eukaryota; kingdom Metazoa; phylum Chordata; class Mammalia; order Chiroptera; family Phyllostomidae; genus Sturnira; species Sturnira hondurensis. The sequence goes on from NW_028081945.1 coordinate 491,469, forward strand.
AATTCAAATAAAACTATGCAGAACATTTGATGCAAAAAAACACACACACACAAAAAAACAAAATCCTTGCTCATCAAAAGATAATACTAAGAAAAAAATAAACAGGCTAGGAGAAAATATTGGCCACGCAAGTATCTGACAGAGGACTTATATCCAGCAGCATATTTTAACAATTTCTGCAACTTGGTTATAAAAGGACAACCTGTGGGGGCATCTTTCCTCGCAAGTCCCCCCAGCCGCCACGGATGAAAGTGAATATGACTGAGACACGATGTGATCTGCTTGCGGAGGAGAAGTGAGCATTGGCTAGTTTCTTAGGGGAGAAAAAAAGGCCAGCAGTGGCCAGTTTCTCCGAGTAGAAAAAGGCCTCGAGCCCCCTCCTCCAGGGCCTTTTATTGGGTTGTAATACACAGAAATACAGGGCAGCAAGGATCAAACAGTAGATCAAACATTTCAAAGAAATCTGAGGGCTTAGTTTGAGTCAGAGTCTGTCAAGAACAGAGTTTTATGTTTTTCTGCTTGAACTCTTAACATATGAATGAAAGCACTCTTAACAGAGCAGATTTCATGAGTTTATCAGGAAGTCTTTGTGATGCCAGATTTTTCCCCAGGACATGGTCTAGCAAGGCAAGAAGCTGCACCTCTCCCCATCAGGTATTCAGGCTTAAGGGGATTAGAACCAAGAAGTGCTTCTCCCAGAGAACATGGGGACTCAGGCTTTGTCAAAGCTGGAGGGTGAGAGTCTCTTTGTTGCAGCTCCCCTAGTCCTTCCATGATGGCCTCCCAAGTAGTGGTGTCTGGCCTAGGTTGCCCCTCCTCTGAGGGGTCTTACTCGCCATGGACTTCCGACCATGCTTTGGGCTTAGGGAAGAAACTGAGGCAGCATTTGCTACCACAAGCTTTGTCTCCTGGGGCTTGCATCCCAGAGGTCCTTAGCCATAGGGGTAGAGTTATAATTCCTAGAACCAGGCAGAGCAGTGCACAACAACAACCCAATTGAAAATCTGACCAACAACTTGAATAGGCACTTCACAAAGGAAAATATATAAATGGCCAGTAAACACATGAGGGTGTTCAACATCAGTAGTCAGCAGGGAAATGCAAATCAAAACCAAAATCAACTAATGGCAAAAAGCAAAGAAAACCCTGACCCCATGAGGGTGCAGAACGATAGAACTCTCATTGGTTTCCACTAAGAGAACGAAATGATCTGACTACTTTGTCAATTGGCCTGGCAGGTTCTCATAAACTAAACATATGCCCATCCAATGACAAAAACACCACTTCTAGGTTTTTATCCACGAGAAGTGAAGACATGTACACCAAACTGGAAAAATCCAAATGTTGCTCAACCAGGGAATGGATGAATGAATTGTGGTGTATCTGTACAATACGATGCTCCTCAGTAGCAGAAAAGGAGAGAACTGATTCACATGACAACATGAATGGACCTCAAAATTGTTATGCTGAGTGAAAGAATCTGCACACAAAGAGTACCTACTATATGACTCACATATAAGAAGTGCTAGAAGAAGCAGAATTGAGATACAGAGAAGGAAATCAGAGCAGGGGTTGCCTCTAGTGTTACCGGTCAGGCCTGACCCTGAGTGGGTCTGCCTAGGGCCAGCTGTAGTGTGTGAGTTCTTGGCTTTGTGCAGGAAAGATTTCACAGCATGAGTCCAGATGACTGTGAGGGTACATTTATTAAAGCTGGGGACAGTAAGACAAGGAAAGTCTTACCACAGAGGAAGCAAAAGGAGAGCCTAGGCTGGGCTCCTTGAGTTCACTGGGCAGTCAGAGAAAGGGGGGCCTTGGGACAGGTCAGGGGATTAGCCTGGGACAACCACCAGCTACCCTAGAACATCATGAGCATCTCACCTAAGAGGTACCTCATTTCCAGCACACCAGCTACATCTCCTTACTGATCAAAATGATATATAAAATACAGGGTCTCCTTACTGAGCAAAGGAATTGTCAGCAACATAACCGGAAAGATAACCTGCTCTTGTGAGCAACTGAGACTCATAGCAGATATCTGGGGAGTTGAGGCCCTCTGGCTTTGCTGTCTGATCTGTATGCAAAAGTTCATATTGTTTTTGGGACAGCATCTTGCATCCACTCATGGGATGAGTACCTTTTTCTACTAGACTTACTGATTTTGATGGATTTTGATGTAGTTTTCTTATTTAAATGTCTTCTTACTTAAATTTTGTGTCTCTACATATACTTCTTTTGAATGAAACATACTTTTTAAATATTACTGTTTCCATTCTTATCCCCTCCCCCACAAGACCCACAGATACCTAGGAGGATGTGTTTGCTACAGTGCGTCTATATTTTCTGGGTGCTGATTACCCATCTTATGCCTTGCCATATTTTCTTATCTCTGGGCGATGCTGAGATCTGATTTTAGGTTCTTTTTAAATCTTGTGTCAATCATCTGTGAGCAATACAGAAGTAATATATCACACATTCAGAAGTCTTAACTGCCCAGGACTCAGCAAATAACTAAAAAAGTAAGCCACAAAGAGACTCTGAAACACAGAATAGATGTTACACAATCCATACGCTTTACCCAGAGTTGAACCCCTTGGATTTTCTCTCAGAGTCAATTTACTCTTACCTGAGTTACAGGTGTAACAATCCTTCAACCTGGTTTAAAGCACCATGTTAGAAGCAAACCAGAGGTGGCTCTTACGTTCAGGTACATTGATAGTGTAAAAAGGGACAGCCAAGAGAAGAGAAGAGACCATCCCTCCTACATTCACCCTAATCTGTTAAAATAAGAGAGAAAAATGTGGTGGCCATTAGGTTTAGATGCATATCAGTAAAATGATTCTCAGTCTCTGAAGGCATGAGCATATTTGAGGTCATCACAAAATTGCCCTTGATGATAACTTCTTTAGTCATTAAGAACAGGCTAGATGTTCCCTGTGCTTCTCTCTTCAAGGAGTCCAAGTATGTAATATGGTTTAGAAAGGTCTCTGTCAAACTGGGTGGAAATAAATGTTTTGACAGTTCAAGAAAACAAGTTTCAGTTTCCCTGCCCTTGAATCTCCTGGCATAGCTTCTTCCCTGGCAGCTCGGGACTGGTGATGTCATTGGCCCAGGTGGTGATCACAGCAGCAGGGCCAGGCCTCCCCTGCTCTCCTCCGTAACCTGCCCATGGCCCCTTCTGGGCATTTGATAGGGAATCCCCTCCTTGAGACTGCAGCCCTCACGCATGGCTCTGGGAACCATGGCTCTGACCAGCTATTCACAATGTTTATTCAGTACCACTGCCTTTCTTCCTCAAGGCCTCTGCCAACTGCCCTTTTCAGTCTCCTCCAGCCTCAAATCCACAGCCCCTAGTTATCTCTAGGGCAGGACTCCTCATTCTGGAAATCAGCTTGAGGCTCATCTGTCAGTCCCATGAATTAGAAATGAAAAGAAGTGGCGCATACAGAAGTTCTACAGGTGAAATGAAAATGATGCTTGGAATTTGTTTTTGATTCATCAGACACAAGAAAGAAAGGCATAGAAGGTACAAGATGGCTAGTGACAAGTGAGGGAGCTGAGTATCATGGGCGCATGTCATCATGGAAGCACGTCAGACCATGCACTCTGTGTGTATTAGAAAACCTTCATTTAAAAAGTTGCAAAAGAAACTGTGATATCATACAATCTAATCTGAAGTTCTTATTCTCATTTTCATGTGACTCTGGAGAAGGAAAATACATTCCTCTTACCTCCTCTTACTGAGGAAACAATTTTAAGACCACCTAAAATTATTTCCTCAGTAACTTCATCCAGCAAACAAACTATCTGGAAGTTATACTTAAAAAAGAATCTCACAAGTTTACCAGCCTCTTGGTGTCCAACATACTTCATGGTGCACATTATTCAGAACAACTTTAAAATGTCAACATTAAGGGCAACTCTGTAGAGTCGGGACAAAAGCCGAGGTGAAGTGGTACTTGACCTTTGAAGAGCTCTGGCCCTGAGGCTCACACCTGCAATTCAGTTCCACAATTGAAATGACAGAGAGGCAAGCTGCCAAGTTTGAACCCACACAAATTCTGTGCATTTGGGGACTTAAATGTTCAGAAACTTGGCTTTCTTTGTAACTTCTCTTCTCCTTCATTGGCTCAGCTTTCCTTCTCTCCCCTTCCTTTCCTTTTGCTTCCTTTCTCCTCCCTTCCTTCCTCTCTTTCCCCCTCTTTCCTTTCAACTGTCTTCCTCCTTCCCTCCTTCCTTCCCTCCCTCCCTCCCTCCCTCCCTCCCTCCCTTCCTCTCTCCCTTTCTTCCTTCCTTTTTTCCTTCCTCCCTTCCTTTCTTCCTTCCTCCATCCCTTCTTTTGAACCATGACTACCACCACAAAAAACCATTGCATGCTCACATCAGACCTCATAGAGTCATTGTAAAGATTAAGATACAAACGTGAAAGGGAAATTTTTTTCTCCCCTTTATTCTCCACCCAGCACCCGCCTCCCACCAGCCTTATTTCATGTCCATGTGCTGTACACATATGCTCTTTGAGTTCTCTGTTTCCTATTCCATTGTTAATCTCTCCTCATCTTTTTAATGCCTACCAATTATGCTGCTTCTTTCCTGTACATTTTCCCCCATTCCTCCCTTCCCCCTCCCCACTGAAATCTCTCCATTTGATGTCCATTTCTCTGATTCTGTTCCTATTCTAGTTGTTTGCTTAGTTTTGGTTTTCATGGTTTTTCTTTTCTTTTAGGTTCATTTGTTGATAGTGGTGAGTTTGTTGACATTTTACTGTTCATATTTTTAATCTTCTTTTTCTTACATAAATGCCTTTAACATTTCCTATAATAAGGACTTGCTGATGATGAACTCCTTTAACTTGACCTTATTTGGGAAGCACTTTATCTGCCCTTCCATTCTAAATGAAAGCTTGGATGCATAGAGTAATCTTGGATATAGGTCCTTGCCTTTCTTTCATGACTTCAAATACTTCTCTCCAGTCCCTTTCTGCCTGCAAGGTTTCTTTTGAGAAATCAGCTGAGAGTCTTAAGGACACTCTTTTGTAGGCAACTCTCTCCTTTCCTCTTGTTGCTTTTAAGAATCTCTCTTTGTCTTTAATCTTGGGTAACTTAATGATGATGTGCCTTGGCATGTTCCTCTTTGGGTCCAACTTCTTTGGAACTCTCTGAGCTTTCTGGACTTCTGGAAGGCTATTTCCTTTGCCTGACTGGGGAAGTGTTCAGTTTCTTGCTGTTGTTCTTCTCCTTCTGGCACCCCTATAATTCGGATACTGGAATGTTTCAGGTTGTCCCAGAGGTTCCTCAGCCTCTCTTCTTTTCTTTTGAATTCTTGTTTCTTCATTCTGTTCCAGTTGGATGTTTATTTCTTCCTTTTGTTCCAAATAGTTGATTTGAGTCCTGGTTCCCTTCATATCACTGTTGGTTCCCTGAACATTTTGCTTTATTTCATTTTGGGTATCTTTCATGTGTTCTTTCATTTTTTGACCAAGCTCAATCAGTTCTGTGAGCATTTTGATTACCAGAGCTTTAAATTCTCCATCAGATAGGTTGGCTATCTCCTCACTGCTTAGCTCTCTTTCAGGAGCTTTGATCTATTCTTTCATTTGGGCCACATTTCTTTGTCTCAGCATACCCATTAAGTTGTAAGTGGCAGGGGAGCTTAGGTATTCACCCTGGCAGGGCAATCCTCCTTGCTGCCTGTGGGGGAGGGGCCAGAGAGGGAACAATGCAGCTTGCCGGCTTGGCTTTAGCACACTTTCCATTGAAACTCAGTCTCATGTGAGACTGGGAGTTTCGCAGTAGTCCACAGTGAGGTCTGAGTCTCAGTTTCCTGTTCAGCCAGCCCCGCTCATGCAGTCCACTGCCTCAATGCAGCCAGCTCTGCCCAACAGCAGCCAGTTCTGGCTATATGGTCTACCACCTCATTGTGGTTCCTCTCAGTGGGCCCTGCCCACACGGTCGACCACCTCACAGTGGGTTCTTACTGGTCTGGTTTTTCTGTTTGATTGTTTCTTTAATTCCTTGGTTGTCAGAGCTCCATGCATTTTGATTTTTCTGCCCTTTTGGTTATTGATTTTAGATTGGTTGTTATCCTCCTGGTTGTGTGAGGAAGTGAAGGGTTTTTACCAACACCTCCATCTTGACTAGAACTAATGAAGTCCATTTTAAGACTTTTTCCTTTTATGGTTACCTGGGACACCTAAAATAACATATCCCTGCCTGGGCCCAGCCCAGAGGCTTGGTTCACTCGGTCTGTGTTAGGGCCAGGCATTGCCGCTCTTTAAAGGTTGCTCAAGTCCTTCCAATGCACAGCCAGGGGTAATAACCCAGCACTAAAAAAAAATACGACTTGAAATGTAGAAAGCTCTAGAAAAATGAAGTTCTGAAAATATAATTAGGAATAATCCAAGTGAACATGGAGGAGGACCCTAAAACCCTGCTGTGTCAGCACAAGGAAAGTCTCAATGAGGAGGTGGAGTGAGGGGCACGTAAGAAGGACAAGACGTCACAGAAGAGGCTGAGGTGCTGTGCCCGCTCCAGCCTCAGGCCTGTCTAATACTCAGAGAGCAAAAATAGACCTGATAAAATGGTGTTTGGGGCAAATCAATGAATGAGAGAGGTGATGGCCTGGAGTAGATGGGGGACAGATGGTGGAACTGCCCACCTACAGTTTTACTTCTGTGCCTGATGCCCTGATGCAGACTCTCCAGCACCAGTGAAGCTGAACACAGATGGCTGAGAGGGAAGAAAAACTGAAGACGGACAAGGAGATAGTGAGAGAGCCCTAAGCAACTCTGTAGGAGTCCAGGCCTCTAGGCCTCATAAATTACAGCCTGGGAACTGGAAGACTTTGCTGAGGTAAGTGAGGAATAATGCTGTAATCTCTGAAAAATCACAGAGCAAGGGAACAGAGCCAGAAAACCCAAGATGAGAAAATGTCCAAGTTTCGACTATGGGGCTGTTAGAACTGTCAGGTCATAGCAATGTCCAGCATTTGCCCTGACGAGGTGCCCCTTGAAGACTAGGCAGCGCCAGGCACCTGTCCAGAAAGCTCATACCCGCCCTGCCCACAGAAATCAGTTTAACTGCAAACCCAGGTGACAAGTTCTCCTCTCTGGGGTAAATCCTATGAACACAGGCTTCGGCTGAGAACATGTTCAGTCCTCAGAAGCTATGACCCTGAGTTCTTTGCCCATGATAAGCATTACCACCAGCTTCACACTGGTGTTCACATCCCATGATACCCACCTGCTGTCTCCACATAGTTCTTCAAGATCAAGTGTTCCACAATGATTTATTTTCCATCCATCTTCCTTGGTCCTCCTTGTGAAAAAATAAAACCAGATTGCTAAGACTTTGATATGGTTAGAAGGCTTTCCATGGCAACCTGGTTACACTACACTGTTAGCTTCTCGTGTAGGGGTAATAATTATATTGTTAATTACTTACACTTCTTGAACACCTGCTCTGTGATAGACTAGTGTTTCTCAAATTTTAAAATTCTTGAGTCCTCAAGAATACATGTTCAGCCCCAAAGAGATCCATAGACTCCTGGTTTGAAAAGCACTGGATTAAAAGTTAAGAGCTGGTAAATGCATAAACTGTGGTACATTCAGACACACAAAACAAACATGGAGGAACCTTTGGTGCATATTAGTAAGTGAAAGAAGCCATTTTGTAAAGGCAATATATGATTCCAACTATATGATATTCTGGAAGTCATAAAAACAGTATAAACATCAGTGGTTGCCTGGGGTGCAGGAGGGACAAATAGGGAGAGCACAGAGGATATTTAGGGCAGGAAACTATCCTTTGTGATACTATAATGGCAGATACATGTTGTACATTAGTCCAAACCCATAAAATACACAGCACCAAGAGTGAACCCTAATGTAAACTATGGACTTTGGATGATACCAATGTGTCATTGTAGGTGCATTGATTTTAACAAAGGCACCACTGTAGGGAAGAATGTTGATAGTGGGGGAGGCTGTGCATGTATGGGGCAGGGGGTATATGGGAACTCTGTACTTTCTGCTCAATTTGGCTATGAATATAAAACTGCTCTGAAAAAAATCTATGTTTAAAAAAAGGAAGTTAAGAATGGAGAACAGCATTTTTTGTAGAGAATATTTAGACTCCTGAAATTATTCCTGAACCCATTTGAAGAAATAGTATGGCCCTAATCTGTGTAGCTCAGTTGGTTGGTCATCAACCCATAAAGCAAAGGTTGCTGGTTTGATTCCCAGTCAGGGCACATCCCTAGGTTGTGGACCAGGGCCCAGCAAGTGTGAAAGGCAACTGATTGATGTTTGTCTCTCAGATTAATGCTTCTCTTCCTTATTTTCTCCCTCCCTTCCCCTCTCTCTAAGAATAAGTAAATAAAATCTGAAGAGTATGTGAGGTGTTTCAGACACATTATTTCTAATTCTTCAAATCATCTGCAGAGTATATATTATTCTTTATTTATTTATTTATTTATTTATTTATTTATTTATTGTTCAGGTACAGTTTTCGGTCTTTTACTCCCATCCCAGCCTACCCGGTGCTCCCCACCTCCCTCCCATTTCCACCCCACACCTTAGTTATTGTCCATGTGCCCTTTATACTAGTTTCTGTAAATCTTTCCCCTTTTCCCCTGAAATTCCCTCCCCTCTCCTCTTTGGTCACTGTCAGCCTGTTCTCTATTTGAGTGTCTTTGTTTATATTTTGCTTGCTTGTTTGTTTTGTTGTTTAGGTTCCTGTTAACGGTGAGATCATATGGTATTTGTTTTTCATTGCCTGGCCTATTTCACTCAGCATAATGCTTTCCAGTTCCATCCATACTGTTGCAAAGAGTAGGAGTTTCTTCTTTCTTTCTGCAGCATAGAATTCCATTGTGTAAATGTACCATAGTTTTTGATCCATTCATTTACTGCTGGAGAACCAGGTTGCTTCCAACTTTTGGCTATTGTAAATTGTGCTGCTATGAACATTCAGGTGCTATGAGCATTTTTTTAGATTGGTGTTCCAGGGTTCTTAGGATATAGTCCTAGTAGTGGAATTACTGGGTCAAAAGGCAGATTCATTTTCTTAGAAAATTCCATACTGTTTTCCATAGTGGTTGTACCAGTCTGCAATCCTACCAACAATGAACTAGGATCCCTTTTTCCCCACAACCTCTCCAACACTTGTTGTTTGTTGCTTTGTTTCTGATGGCCATTTTGACTGGTGTAAAGTGGTATCTCATTGTGGTTTTAATTTGCATCTCTCTGATAGCTAGTGATATTGAGCATCTTTTCATGTGTCTCTGGATCCTCTGTATGTCCTCCTTGGAGAAGTGTCTGTTCAAGTCCTTCGGCCACTTTTTAATATGGTTGCTTGTCTTCTTAGAGTGGAGTCATGTAAGTTCTTTGTATATTTTGGAGATTAAACCTTTGTCTGAGGTATCATTGGCCAATATGTTTTCCCATACAGTTGGTTCTCTTTTTATTTTAATATTGTTTTCTTTAGCCATGCAGAAGCTTTTCATTTTGATGATTTCCCATCTGTTTATTCTTTCCCTTATGTCCTTTGCTCTAAGGGACATATCAGTAAAAATGTTGCTGTGTGAAATATCTGAGATTTTCCTGCCAATGCTCTCCTCTAGGACTTTAATGGTGTCATGGCTTATATTTAAGTCTTTTGTCCACCTTGAGTTTTATTTTGGTGTATGGTGTAAGTTGGTGCTTGAGTTTCATTTTTTTGCATGTAGCTGTCCAGTTCTTTCAACACCATTTGTTTAAGAGGCTATCTTTACCCCATTTTATGTTGCTACCCCCTTTGTCAAATATTAATTGCCTGTAGAGACTTGGATTTATTTCCGGGCTCTCTGTTCTATTCCATTGGTCCATGTGCCTATTTTTATGCCAGTACCAAGCTATTTTGATTACAGTCGCCTTGTAATACAATTTGGTGTCAGGTATTGTGATCCCTCCTACTTTGTTCTTCTTTCTCATAATTGCGGCTGCTATTCGGGGTCGTTTATGGTTCCATATAAATTTTTGAAGTGTTTGTTCTATGTCTGTGAAATATGCCATTGGTACTTTAATAGGTACTGCATTGAATCTGTAAATTGCTTTGGGTAGTATGGACATTTTGATGATGTTCATTCTTCTAATCCATGAACACAGCATATATTTCCATTTGCTTGTGTCTTCCTTGATTTCTTTCTTCAGTGTTGTGTAGTTTTCTGTATACAGGTCTTTTACCTCCTTGGTTAGGTTTATTCCTAGGTATTTTATTTTTCTTTTTGCTATATTGAATGGGATTTTTTCTTGATTTCTGCTTCTGCTGTTTCATTGTTGGTATACAAAAATGTCTTTGATTTCTGGATATTGACTTTGTATCCTGCTGTTTTTCCAAATTCATTTATTAGGTTGAGCAGTTTTGGGGTAGCATCTATAGGATTTTCCATGTACACTATCATGTCATCTGCAAACAGTGAGAGTTTTTTTTTTCCTCCCTTCTGATTTGGGTGACTTTTATTTCCTTTTCTTGTCTGATCGCTGTGGCTAGAACTTCCAATACTATATTGAATAGAAGTGGTGAAAGTGGACAACCTTGTCTTGTTCCTGATCTTAGTGGAAAAGATTTTAGTTTTCCATTGAGTATGATGTTCACTGTAGTTCTCTCATTCATGGCCTTTATTATATTGAGGAATACTCCCTCTATTCCCACTTTGCTGAGTGTTTTTATTATAAATGGGTGTTGTACCTTATCAAAAAGCTTTTTCAGCATCTATTGATATGATCATATGATTCTTGTCTTTCATTTTGTTTATGTGGTGTATTATACTTACTGATTTGCAAATATTGAACCATCCTTGCATCTCTGGGGTGAATCCCACTTGGTCATGGTGTATGATCTTTCTAATGTATTGTTGGATGCGGTTTGCCAATATTTTGTTGAGGATTTTAGCATCTATGTTCATCAGTGATATTGGCCTGAAGTTTTCTTTCTTTGTTTTGTCTTTATCTGGTTTTGAAATTAGGATAATGCTGGCTTCACAAAAAGAGTTTGGGAGTCTTCTATCACATTGGATTTTTTGGAATAGTCTGTGCAGAATAGGGGTTAGCTCTCCTTTAAATGCTTCATAAAATTCTCCCGTGAAACCATCTGGTCCAGGGCTTTTGTGTGTCAGGAGTTTTTTGCATATATTATTCTTATAATTTTAGAGATGATTTAATTGAGACAGGATTAAATAAATTGATTAAATCACAATGTTAGTAACTAGCAGGACAGGATTAAACTCAAGTCTTCCATGCGAATGAAAAAACCATGCTCTTGACCTTGTTACTGCAACCTCAGCTTACCTTCAGAGTACTTACCTGGCTGGCTTCAGCTTGTTCTCAGGCCTTTCTCAGCCTGGCTTTCTTTGCATGCTTCTTCCTTCATCTCAACTATATTGCTGCCAGGACCCATGAGCAACCTCCAAATGCTTGCCAACCTCTTTCTACACTAGCCAGCCCCTTAATGAGCACCACTTCTACCTTCAGCTTGAATTCACCCCTTAGCCTCACCTGTATACCATCCTTGCCTGGCCCAGCAGCAGGAGCTGGGCCACTCTCCTGGTTTAAGGCCCAATCATAGCAGTCTGAGCCATGATATGGGAGAACCCATGGCCTCTTCTCCTGCTACTAGAGGAGATCAAGTCTTTGTCACTTCTAGATGATGTTGTCCTAGTATCTAATTATAGATCAACAGTGGATAGCATCTAAGAATTTGAGGTGGCAGTTATTACACCTTTGTGAATAGGTTTATATTCCCATCTCTGGTGCCTTTTGAAACAAATGGGTACCTTATCAACACTGTGAGTGGTAGCTCTCAAGTAACAGAAGAAGGGCAACAGTCATTAGCTGGTTCACAAAGTAAAACTGTGGGCCCAATTTTGGCATTATTATAATTAAAACTATCCATAAATTACTGCATCAACAATGCCTGCATCCTGACTTCCTCTCTTCTCTAAGACATGGGAGCAGATGGTTCATACTTGTCTGGGAGCCAGCTTCAGTAACACTGTTTTATTCTATCTGTCCAAAAATGGGTAGCAATATCTGTTACCTGTTTAAATGCCTTCTGGAATTTTGGATAATGCACATCTATAACATTATAATTCAACATTTTAATGAGTTCACTTTAAGTGTAATTGCCATTCTAACTTTATATGTGAAATTAAGTTCATAATAAAACTGTTATTATATAAAAAAAAGAAAGGGAACAAATGATCAGCTAGTCCGTTGGAGTTAGAATCATCAGTGGGCAGAACTGCAGAGTACCTCGTGACAGCTATTACATATTTTCTCTATGAAGATGAGGCAATACCTTCTGAAAGTCAAGCAGGTGCTGTGTCATGGCAGAACCAGGGGTTGTTAACTGAGCTCCATATCCTAGAATCCTAGGCATGGTCTACTGAGGTACCTTAGAGAGACTGGTGTGTCTCAAGGATATCACTCTCCTGTGAGCCAAAACAAACACCATGAATGTCAAGACCATTAGTGATTCCATACTTGAGAGTGGAGTAAACATTCAATCCTCAGAAGCTGTGATGATGAGTTCTTTGCCCATGACAAGTATTACCACCAGCTTCACAGTGGTGTTTACTGGGGTACAAATCCCATGATACCCATCTGCTGTCTCCACATAGTTCTTCAAGATCAAGTGTTCCACAATGATTTATTTTCCATCCATCTTCTTTGGTCCTCCTTGTGAAAAAATAAAACCAGATTGTTAAGGTTTTGAAATGGCTGGAAGGTCTTCAATGCCAGTCATGCATGGCTGCTGCCCAATTCACTAGGTCAGTTTTTGGCAGACTTGTTCTCTACTATTGCACTTTCAGAGGCCTTACATCTACCCAGATAAGTAAGGGACAGATGCAGACATAATAGCCTTCTGAACTCAGCCTAATCACTAAGCAAGCTTTCTATGCTCACCAAGCAACAATTTTATTATAATTTGGTTTCATACAGAATTGTCTACAAGCTAAAAATATAGGGATTAGTGAACATGAATATTCCATCTTAACAGTTATCTTTTTCAAAATAAGTTATTTAATAATCCTGCACTCTATCAGAAATGAATCTGTTTCCTATTGCTACTGTTAACAATTACCACAGACATAGCATGTTCAACAACACAAAATTATTATCTTAGATTTCTGCAGGTTAGATGTTTAAAATTAGGGTGTGGGCAGGGCTGGATTTTTCCCAGTGGCTCTACAGGAGAATCTATTTCCTTGTGTTTATCAGCTTTTAGAGGCCACTTGCATTCCTTGGCTCACAGCCTCTTCCTCCATGTCCAAATCCAAACATGTTACATGTCTCAGACGCTTCTTATGTTGATTACATTTTTTATGTGACCACAAATGGAAAAAGTTCTCTATTTTTAGGGACTCATGTGACCACACTGGGCCTCCCCACATAACTAGGATAATCTCCCCATCTCAAGATCCTTACCACAGGCACATCTATAAAGTCTTTTTTCCCATGTAAAGGAATATATTTACACTTTCTGGAAATTAGAACATAAACACCTTTGGGTGGGGCATTATTCCACCTACCACAAAATAAAAGGTAATCTTAATGCTATTTATACTGTAAGTGCCTCTCAGAATCTCAGGGTTTGTGAATTAGAGTTTACGAGATTGGTATCACGTATCTCAATTTTTTTAAGGGAAGAACCACCTTTCATTTGTTAGACTTAGCAGCATCACAGAACAAATTATTTGTCAGAGTATTTGCTAAAGCCTACAATATGAATTAGGACTATAGGACTATCTTCTATCTATGGCAAAGCAGTGTATGATCTTTTAGGGAAAAGATTTCAAGTACATGTTAATTTCTCACCCCTTGTCCTGAAGGCCCCAATTTACAGGTTAAATATATATAACTGTATAAGTAAAGTTTTTTCCAGCTGATAGAAATCAAATTTCTGGGTCCTACCAACTTCAAGCATGCCGTCCAGATGGGTCAACATCATCCCCAGCACACCTTCCCCCTTCAACTCAGGTCACCAGTGTTTATACTTTGAGGACTTCCCACAAATAAACAGCTGTTAGAAACTCACACCTGTCTAGAATCACCTGTCAAAAATCATTCACTGGATCTTTGAAGACCTGAAGAAATGATTTACTTCTTTATGACTCACAGCAACCTTTCCTGGGATGGGGATGGGGACTTCATCATCACAACTGAACCTCTTCTGTCTTCACCTGGTCTAAAAACCAACAGCATAGTGAGACAGCAGGAACCTTACATCCCACAGGTTATTCTCCTTCAAAGAGACCTAGACTAGCACTATCCAACAGAAATTTCTTCAGCAATACAATAAACATTAGTTACTTATGGTTACTGAACACTTGAAATGTAGCCAGTGAAACTGAGCAACTGAATTTCTTATTTTGATTAATTAATTTAATATAAACACTCACATGCAGCTACTGAGTACCACATTGAATAGGTCAGATACACATGTAGACCATCTAGGGGAAAAGGAGAACTTGGCCATCAGGCTATATTTTGATCCTGTTGGTCCCATCTAGCGGGGTAGGATCAGGCACTCCATTATACCAGTACAAGCCCAAGCATTTCCAGAGTCTGAAAGGCTGAAACTAAGCATCAAACCTACTGATTCACCATCGATATCCAACAGTACCCAGAGCATCCAAAACCATAGGTTTTCTCTTCTGGCTCACAGGATGATCTGGCCTGTTCAAGGCAACCGGTGGAATGGGCAAGAATGCCCAGAAGTTTACACAGCTTAGCCTTGCTGTCTTTGCATCTCTCAGTAGAAAAGCAGAAGCAAAAGTCACAGACCATGGCCGCTGCGTGGCCTCTGTGCCAGCCACAGGGTAAACTTCCTATCTAACCCCCAATACCTAGATAAGGTGGCCATGCCTTACTTCTCAGTTTGCACCTGCCATTACATTTTGTAAGTTGGAACTTCTAGCAGTTCTAGAAGGAGATGCCAACAAAAACAGACATATTCAAGGAGTGTTCCTGGGTCAACTCTTCATTCAGTCTCTGCCATTTGCTCAGTAACTCTACCCAGTAACTGGGTTATGGGTGTAACCAGTATTATCCTGCGCTCCCCAAGGCAGAGCCTTTCACTATTATTCACCATACTGACTGATGCATTCACTAACATGGCTTATTTCTATCAGACCCACAAGAAATCCACGGTGGCTACAACCGCCCACATGTGCGTGTGAAATGCATTTTATTTTTATATATGCTCTCACCTCTGTTGCTTCCTTAAAGTAGCTCCCGCTTATAACCCAATTTTTGCAAAGTAGAAGTTTAAAGATCACTTTTCCTCTGTGCTCCACTGCCACCATCACCAAGCAATCTCTGCTCCTTACAGTTAAATTTTCCCTCTAACACCCATTTGTTCTGCTACATTTACCCCAGTTCCTGCCAGCCCCAAAATCTCTAAAAGCAATCAAGATAGGAATAACTGCCAGTTCAAACATCCTGCTGACAGGCCAATTTATACATAATCTTATACCAGAACAGGTCTGTCTATAAGATTAAGTTGAGCAAACTGTCTCCCAGGAGCCTAGTATAGATACTCACCAAAATCCCCCAAATCCACCCAATTATTTCATACACAAAACTCTAAGAAGACAGATAATACTTCCTAGTCCTATTTCCCATTGCCCCAGTCATCCACGCTGATGGACTGGAGCTGTATCCCCATGCCAACATTTACCCCTTTCATCCTCATCTCCTCTGTGATGCCATGTCACAACCACAGTACCAACTGCCTCCTGCCCTAGCAAAGATACTGAAGGATTTTAGCCAAAAAAGCTTCAGTTCCTTGTGAACTGGGAGATCTGACCTGTTGTCATACTTCCTACATTGATGACATCTGCATAACAATGCCCTTCTCTCACCAGTAAGAGAAGATTGGTACGTGATTGGTATCATGTACCAACAGACTGAGCCTTGGATAGAGGAAAATTAGGTCTCAAGAGAGAGAACTTTTAGCCCTGGCTGGTGTGGCTCACTGGGTTGGGTGTCGTCCCACAAAGCAAAAGGTTGCTGGTTCAATTCCCAGTCAGGGCACATGCCGGTTGCAGGTTCAGTCCCTGCTTGGGGTATTTTTGAAAGGCAATGGATCAATGTTTCTCTCTCACATGGATGCTTCTCTCCCACTCACTCTCCTTCCCTTCCCCTCTCTAAAAATAAATAAATACAATCTTTTTAAAAAAGAGAGACTTTTTTAAAGGGCCAGTCTTCCAAAAAGGCTGTTCACTTGTTTATATTGAATGTATGAATATATGCACAACTGGATTCAACAAACATTGTTTGTTCACCTCCAGGTGACAAGCACTGTGTTAAGTATCAGGAATCCCAAGATATTTTCTGGTTCTCAAGCAGCTCACAATGTAGAGGATACAAAAACAAATAAATCAACTATTACACTGTAGAATCACTATGTCCTATGAAAGAAATAAGATAAGAGCACTCAGAGAAGGTCAGATTCTCACAATGGGAAGGAGAAGCAGGCAGTAGGCCAGGCAGACATTCTGAGTGGAGCAGCAATTAGTTAGGTGGGTGGGGTTGGGGGCGGATATTTCTGGCAGCAGGAGTGACATATTCAATAGCATAAAAAAGAGCAACTACAATATGACCACACAGACCATGGACTACCAGAGCCTGAGGTGTGCAGGAAGAAGTGGACAGGAGTGGAAGGTGAGGCTTCCCAAGGGACAGGCAGCTATTTCCGGCTAAAGGCCTTGATTTTATTCTGAAAGTAATAGAAAAACTACAGGAGGATTTTTAAGATGGGGAGAGATAGGATCAAATTTGTGCTTCAAAATAAGGACTCAATCCATGGTGTGGAGACTGAATGGAAAGCCAAATCTCAGAGGCAAGAGGACCAGTGAGGTAGCTGTGCAGCGATTCTAGAGTGAGATAACAAAGCAATGGAGAGAAACAGGCAATTTTAGGAAATATCGCAAGTAGAAATACCTGTGGTAGAAATGAGAGGACTTGGTGATTAAACTGGGCATTGGGAGTGGGCAGGAGGATTCTGGGAGGACACTCAGATTTCTGATTTGGACAATGAGTAGTGTCATTTGCTGAGACAGGGAATGAAGCTGTCCCCTTACAGAGCTCCATGAGGCAGCTCACTTCTCCAAGACCACTCTTATCTTACGTTAGCTTCACCTCCCCATCCTCTGCTTTTGTGGTTTCTGGTTTCAGTCAAACATCAGCTTCCAGTCTTTCCCTGTTCCGCTGGTTTACTCCCTGAAGGAGTACCTGCCTTTATCCCAGTCTTGATCTTTCCCTGTCCCTTGATGCATCCTTGGCATACATTCTTCTAGTCAACTCTCCACTCTAACCAGTCCTGACACCTCTGCTCTTAACTCACCACTGAAGCTGCCTTCACTCACCACCCCACTAGCTGTGGCCTTGCCTGCCACTCCAGGCTGTCCTGCAACCCACCACAGCCTGAACCCAGCCAGTTCTGAGTCGGTCACTCAGAGCCCAACAAAAATATGAGTTGATATCAATCCACAGAAAAATTCTAGAACATACTATAAAAGAGATGTTTATAAACCAAAGTACAAACATTATCATTGAACATATGCTTGAATGAGTGAAAACTAAGCTCCAGAGCTTAGGGAAGGCCTATTTGTGTTCATTTTCCTCCAATGCACTCTACGGATTGCTTTTCCTTTATTCACACTGAGCGGGCTCTTCCAGAGAACACAGAGACAAGATGGAGTGCAAAGACAGGCTGGAGGCAAGGGATGATTTAGCTGCTTTACTTTGTGCTGCTCCTTCCACCAAGCGAAAATCTTCATAGGATTTCCCAGCAAACAAAGCTTTGAACCTACCAACATATGTGAAATAAAGTGTAATTTACAATACTTTTTTAACACCTGCTTTAGAAATATGAAGAATTATTAGGAAGAGGGATTACCTGAATTATTCATTGCTTCAAAAAATAATCATTGATTTCCTATGATGTGCAAGGTTTGTAAACTGCCTCCCAGCAATTTACAGAATAGTGGGATGCCACCAGCAAGGGAATTGGGGAATGACTGCTGTGCATGCCAAAATGTTGGACACAATAACTTATTAGCATAAATTATATTATAGTTATATAATTTGTAAGCCTTTTCAAATGATGAAATTCAGTGCTGGCAGGTTATTGAAAACAATATACCCACTCCCTGCTGGTAACAACGTAAACCAATACAATTTTTTACCAAAGCACTTTGATGGTACACTCAAGAGCCTTAAAATGTTCAGATCCCTTAATCCAGTAACTGACAGAAATTTTATTTTAAGAAAATAAGCTACAGGAAGTTAAAAGTTACATAAACAAATATTTTCATTGAGCACAATTTCTAATATTTAAACTTGGATCAAAGCAATAGAGGAATATTAAAGTAAATTATAATAAGGCAACTCAATGAAATACTATGAAGTCATTAAAATTTCAATAATAAAGAACTGTAGCAACATGACAAATGTAGAAGATAAAGTGCTAAGTAAAAAGCAGAATATAAAATTGTATCTATGTCATAAACATAGTTAAATAAAAACATACTATTATTTTGCCTACAAATAAGGACTGACAGAAACATGAAAATATCCAAATAATTTTATTTATTGTTAAGAATTTGTGCGTGCATTTTTTATATTGAAGTATATTGAAAAAGCTTGGTACCCAAAGAAAATCTGAGTGAGCGCAAAAAGATTCCCACCAGGCTAACAACTTCCTCTGCTTCTGGATTATGGATTCCAGAGCCCATTATCACTAGTTCCCAACCTAAATGTCCCTCCTCTAAGGTGCAGAGAGAAAATTGAATTCATGACATGAGACACTACAGGCTTAGGGTTTTCATGTAAATAAGGTACTGTGCCTCCCTTTCAGAGCAGCGGAGATGCAGAGATGCATGGGACAAAACCATGTCTGACACTGTCACAACTGAAACTGGCCTGTTTCATGTAAGCCCCACAAAATGCTATGAAGTAGTGTTCTTTCCACAGGAGAAAACAAACTCCTACTCTCTGTTGGCAAAAGCAAATGCTTAGAGAGGTTATGGTTTGCTCAAGGTCATGCAGCTAGTTAGTCGGTAGTGGAGCTGATTTTCAAACTGATTCCAAAGTCCTTTCATTCTACTCTCTACATCACTTCCAAGACAACTTGGGAGAAGATGAAAGGCTCCCATCACATAGTTCATGATGAAGTTCAAGTCCAGTTTGCAGGTAAGTCATCGGTCCATTTGACCCTCGAGATTTTAGGCCAGTGCTCGCAATTCTAGTTGTACATTAGAATCATCTGGGGATGAGTTTTAAAATCACCTCCAGAGATTTCAATTTAGTTGCTCTCAGCAGTGGTGAAGACAAGAGAATCACAGGAAGTCTCCCCACGTGATTTTTTTCATTCAGTAGGACTAAGAACCACTAATTTAAGGCCCTTTGCATTTTCAACCTTAATCTTGGAGTGTAAACCTTTTAACTGGCTCCCACAATCTAAGTTAGAACAGCACTACCATCACTTCTTAATTTATTTATTTTGTGGTGAAATGTACATAACATAATATTGACCATGTTGACCGTTTTAACCATTTCAAAGTGTGTAAGTCAGTGGTACTGAGTACATTCACAGTGTTGGGCAACCATCACCACTGTCTAGTTTTAGAACTTCATCATCCCGGACAGAACTCAGTAAGCAGCGCTCCTCATTCCTTCCTGCCCTCAGCTTCTGGCAACCACCAGTCTGCTTCTGGTGTCCATGGACTGGCCTTTTCCAGACATTTCAAATAAATGAAACCATGCAATATGTGGCCTTATGAACAGACATCTTTCATTTAATACAATGGTTTCAAGGTTCATTCATATTGTAGCAGGTATCAGTAGTGTTTCATTCCTTTTGTGGCTGAATAATATTCCATTGTATGGAGATATATATCATATTTTACTTATCCATTCATCTGTTAATGGACATTTGGGTGTTTCTATATTTTGGCTTCCATTCACTCTTCTCCTCAAATCTGAAGTGCCTTAAGGCACACCTTCACAGAAGCAGAACTGGAGTTAACAATAGGGCTTCAGAGTAAATTTGTATAACACTAGCATCACCTGCATACTTCCTAGAAATGCACATTCTCCAACCATGCTCCAGACTTACTGAATCAGAAACTCAGGGGGCAGGGAGCAGGAACAGCACTCTGTGTTTAAACAATCCCCCTGAGGTGACTCAGACACAGGATGAGGTTTGAGAACCATGAGAGTAACTGACATGGGTCTGGGGTTTCTGTCTCGAGGTGTTTCTGCTGCCTTCACCCAGGTCAAGTGGTCCCACACCGTACACTAAACACAGTCCAGCCCTGGGCAGCCTCCCTGGTGGTTCAGTAATAACATCCCATCTGTCAGCATCCAAGATGCTAGTGTCACTGAGTTCAGCTAGTACATGAGAAAAGGCTGACACGACACCTTCCAGTTATCACAGCTCTCTGTAATAAACAAACACATGTTGTAGAAAATAGACTGAATTACAGAGCTGCACCCTAGCAATTTACACTGTTGAGTGTCTCCTACCAGGAAACTGCAATCAACACATCCACTTCATATATGCTACCAGAAAGCCATGGGCCGGGCTCCAAAGCACCTTTGTGCTTTTCCTTGTCAGCTGGTGATGGCCCCTGCTCTTCCTACTGTCCTGGACTCCTGCTTACCTCTCTGTCCTATGGGGCCATGTAGCTCCACCTCTGTGCCTTTGCTCAGGCTGTTTCTCCTCCCAGTGACACCCTCCTACTCACTTCCCACTCATCCAATCCCATCATCCCTCAACCTTAATCCAACTTACATTTTCTCCTCAGAAAGCCTAGTGGGACCACCCCCGCCAATAGCTACACCTCATTGTCTGCCTTATTCTTGGCACCACGTTCCTTAATCATATTGGGTAGCCATCTCCTATTTGGAGTCTTTTTTTTTAAATAGGCTTCATTTTTTTAAGATTTTATTTATTTAGAGAGGAAGGGAAGGAGAAAAGGAGAGAAATATCAACGTATGGTTGCCTCTTGTGGGTCCCCTGCTGGGAACCGGCCCACAACCCAGGCATGTGCCCTGACTGGGAATCAAACCGCGATCGTCTGGTTCGCAGGCCCATGCTCAATCCACAGAGCTACACCAGCCAGGGCTATTTTTTAGAGCAGTTTCGGGTTCACAGAAAAATTAAACAGACAGTAGAGAGATTTCCCATATACCCTCTGCTTCCCTCTATACACAGCCTCCCCCATTCTCAACACCATCCACCAGAGTGGCATCGTGTTACGATAGGTGAATCCACACCAACACATCCTTATCGCTCAAAGTCCACAGTTTCAATTCATTACATTCACTCTTGGTGTACATTCTATACAAATGTATAATGACACATATCCCCCATTACAATGTCAGGCAGAGTAGTTTCACTGCCTTGGAACTCCTCTGGCCTCCCCCGTCCCTCCCTCACCCCAACCCCTGATCATTTTACTTTCTCTGCAGTTTGCCTTTTCCAAAATGCCATCTAGTTGGAATCAGAGTATGTTGCCTTTTCAGATTTACTTCTTTCACTTACTAATAGACATTTAGGTTTTCTCCATGTCCTACCCTGGCCAGATGGCTCAGCTAGTTAAAGGGTCACCCCAATACCCTAAGTTTGTGGGTTCGATTCCCAGTGAGGGCACATACAAGAGTCAACCAATAAGTGCATAAAGAAGTGGAACAACAAATCAATATTTCTCTCTCTCTCCCTTCCTCTTGCTCTCTAAAATCAGTAAGTAATAAAAGAATTTCTAAAAAGTTTTCTCCTTATCTTTTCATGGCTTCACAGTTCATTTCTGGTCATTATTATTACATCATTATTTTGTCCTCACGTTATAAAATTTTAATTCTCAATGTAGCAGGGAGGAAATGCTATTTAAAACCATGATTGTGGCCACTTTAATATATTAGGACATACGTTATCTTACAGTGAAGAAACACACCATGTGAGCCTGGATGAGACTTTATGGCTGAGATAAGCAAGCTCTGAGCATGGCCTGGGAAGTAAAGGGGAAAATGAAGAATGAGCTAAATTCTGCTGTGTAAGGCACTAACTAGAATTTGGGCATTGGAGAGGCAGTCAGCTGGGCAGACAGCAGCTCCTCGGGAAGAGCAAACCCAAGAAGATAATGGCAAGCCAGAGTTTTAAGGGAACATGGCCCATGACCGTAATAAGGGACAGGCCAACTGCCTGTGATGTGTTGTGCCTGTGATTCCTCCACCTGAAACAGACTTTGAGGACAAGTGGGCCCTGCACAGCAAGGGGTGATGCAGGCCAGGTAAGAGCACTCACCACCAGGACATGACAAGCCTGGGTGGTGGGCTGAACAGAAGACCACAAGCCCTCAGAGGCAGACTTGGGAAATGTGGAGGAGGGCCCAGGCCTCACAGAAGGGAAGGTGGGACTCTGCCAATTAATATGGATACACAGGAGGAGGAGCCCAAAGTCTGCACCACTTCTGTTACACAATGTCTAGCAGGCAGGAACAGCACAATTCTATATTTGGTCTTTCCAGAACATTCTACTGTGATGGTGATTACACAGTGGAAAAGTGTGGGGAGGATTTCCTGACAGATAGTTCAGGGGGTCCAGTACATTAGGCTAAAATCACAATGAAAAACAGTGTGCATTGAGTATCCAATGGATGCCATCTACTCACTTTTTTAAATAGCCAAAACAGGAATTTAACTGCCTTGACATTTTTTTCAGACTAAATTTACTGCAGCTGTAATACAGAAAGAACTTAGGGTCCTCAGTCATCTATTTGTGCATTGGAGTGGATTGAAGATTCCTTTCTAAGGTGGATCTTGGCCCTGCTCCCCTGTTTGACCTTCCGGTTTCTGAGCTGAGGTCAGGAGCACATTTGCCTCAAGTTCCTAAGCAAGAGTATGTGGGTCCTATACCACCTCGGCTGATGGGAAATCACGCCGCTTCACCCTGACTGGCCCCAAACAACATCTGCCCATCAGAACTTACACACACGTTTTCTTGAACTCACTGATATCTAAGATTTGTCAAATGCTCAGCTGCCAGGGACCACCCAAAGGATGCTGAGTCCAACCAGTTTCCAGAGTCATGGCGGGGTGAGGGTGCCAGCTCTGGAGCCTGCCTGCCTGGGTGAGAAGCCTGGCTAGGGATCATGAACTCAGCGGCCCTGGGCCTGTTTTCTGGGCCTTGGTTTACTCACCCACAAAATGAGGATAATCATATTACCAATCCCAGGTGGTTGTTATAAGACTCAAATGAGATAATACGTGCAGAGGGCCCAGAACTACTGTGGGCCCCTCATTATGCTCATAAACATTAGCTTTCATGCCCCTGGTTAAGTCAAAATAGTGGAGAGCACTGTGCCTGGACCCTATCACATGCCTCTTGGTATAGTGCTTTCCAATGGATTATGCTGTGGCTTGTTGCCATGAGCCTCTATCAAGGGACAAGTACCAGTGGCACTTGTCACTGGGTTTACACTAAAGAAGTTGTTGAGGACGTTGTTTATAATACTGCAGTGTCCTCCTCAGAAAGACTCTAAAAAGATCCTTCTTTCCACCTTAGCCTGGGAAGCTGCCTCTCCTGAGCACACCATTTTCCTCTTGTGGTCATTGTGAATGATTCACTGATCAGGTTTCTCTCTTTATGCTGGACCCGAGAGAGCGGGGACAACTTTGTGGTGGGTATGTTGGTTCAGGCCTCAAATCTGGCTTCATCTTACGACCCTGCCCCTTGTTTTCCTTATGCTGCATCGTTCTCTGCTTTGTAACATTCACCATCATCATCACTTGCTGAGAACCTACTGGGGGCCTGGTTGGTGCTGGGAACTTCACAAGAACTGTCATTAATACTCACCCAATTCTACCAGGAAGACAGCATTTCCAACTTAAAGACAAAGAAAAGCAGGTTCAGGAAGATGACGGAATCCTTCTAGGTCCTTGGGATTTCGGCCACACAGTCACACACGCCTCACCAATGCTCTCTCCCAGAATGGGAGGCATTTCTTTATACAGTCATAAATCTTTTATGGAACAAATCATGGTATAAATAAACCAATCGCATTTTAAATGATGTCTTCCTTGCTAGTTCTCTCATGTGACTCGTGGGACTGTGAGTGTGGTGTCTGATGCTTTGGAGCCCCTTGTCATGTCCCAGGACACACTGACCACCTCTTGTCATGTCCCAGGACACACTGACCAACATCCCTGGCGTGAAAGGAAGAAGAGATCAGGAAGCAGCAAAGGCACAGGCGAATTCTTCTCCTAGTGCAAGAGACCTGACTTGATGATCATGGGGCCTGCTTCCCTCGCTCCCCTCCAGGCCTCAGGACCGGAGCAATACCAGGACTGATGGGTTTGCACCTGTGCCACGCCACTAGTCACCCCAGAGGAGTTGCATTATCACATATAATCCTTGGGCTTCTCCTGGGTGAAGTGTAAGGATGGGAGATGCTCCCTCACGTCCCTGGAGAAGGTAGCATGACACAGCAGATAAGACCCAGGCTCTGGAGTCTCGTGCCCGCATTTGAATCCAGGACTACTTCCTCTCTGGGTGTCTCAGGTTCCTTACCTGTAAAACAGGTATGAAAATAATACCAAAACCTTCTCATGGGGAAGTAGCAGTGTACCAGTCAAGAACACAGAGCCAAATGATCTGTTTTAATCCAGGCTCTGATATCAGCTCAATGACACTGAGCAAGTTGCTTGGCATTTCTGAGACCAGTTCTCTATCTGTAAAATGAGGGTGCTAGTGGTTACTACATCACAGGAGTTCAAGGAAAAAGTATAAATTAATACATAGAAAACAATTTAAACTACACTTTACACATAGTAAGCTCCCTATTAACTGCTAGATATTACTATTACTGTGCCTGCAAATTGCTTAGAATGACTAGCAATTGATGTTAGCTATCATCCCCTCGAATAATTAAGACTGAACTAGACGCAGCACTCTGGGAAATGCTGATGTCCTCCACTACATGCAAGGGCAGGAAGTCACTAGCAGCTCTTTGCATGGGAAACTGAGTGCACATCCTCCCAGCTTCTCTGGCTTTACTGAAGGAGGCATGGCTGAAAGGCTGGTAAGAGGGTGAGGACAAATTGTCTTAGATGCAGCCAGAGGGGGCTTTCTCACCTCCTGGAAAGAGCCCATCCTTTGATTTCCACACTTAATAAACTCACATGCTCAACTGTAAGCTGTACATAGACCAATTAGCTTCAAGATCTAATGACTGAGGATGTGTTTCTTATGTAAATTCACATAAACAAATAAAGCACATTCTTGTTCCTTTTCTAAGTAGCTCAGCCATCGGGAAAGAAGTCAACCTCTGGTTAGGCTGGTTAGGCAGGGGTGAGGCTGAGGCAGTGAGGGAGGTGGGGGGTGGCGGTGACAAATGGGGCCATACCAGCCTTATCTCCACCTGCTCCTAACAGCTTCCCTCCTCTCTGCCCACCTGAATCATTTCCCCTCATTGTCATACCTCCAGGCCTGGAAAGTTACCTTGGTAAATTAGAGATGAGATCAGAAATAGACACAGAGACATTATTGAGAAAAATTTCTAGGAAGAAATAAAAAACTACATAAACAGAAGCTGGGTCCTGGCTGGGTAGGTCAGTTGGTGGAAGCCTTGCCCCACACAGCAGGAGGTTGCACGTCTGATCCCTGGTTGGGGTCCATGTGGGGCAGGGGGTGGGGCGGGCAAACGATCAATGCTTCTCTTTCACATTGATGTTTCTCTCTCTCCCTTCTTCTCTAAAACCAATAAATGTATCCTTGAGTGAGGATTAAAAAAAAAAAAAAAAACCTAGAAGCTGGAGCACAACAAAATGTTCCCGAGGCTTCAGGTAAAGTAACAAGCATAACAGAAAAAAAAAATAGAATAGGATCAGAGAATCAGGAAGCATGGTATGTTTATCATTTAACCTCTATGAAATGGTCACTGTGTGCTAAGCACATGTGTATTACATGGGTTGATCTTTGGAGAAAGGTAGATACCATGATCTTCATCATTTATAGATGGGTAAACTGAAGCTTAGAGAGGTTTAGAGATTTGCCTGCTTATTACCATGCCCAGTATGAATCAGGAAAAATTGGAGAACATTCAGAAAAGATCCATAAAAATAAATACATCTAAAATTCAAGGCTTTTATTAAGAGATTAGAAGTCCCCATGGAACATGAAGTGTATTTTCTGGGGTTTCCCAATAAGAAAACATTTGTTCTCCTTTATGGAAGCTCCCCCCAAAGACATTCTGTGTCCACTGGGTTTGAATAAGGAAGCATGTGGCCCTGAGTGGCAACAATTGCTCCCTTGTCTTCAAATACCCATTGCTCCTTTCTTCTTGGGAATAAGTATGATTCAGTTTCCAGCGGGGCATATTTAAATCCAACAAAAGATTCTATTTCCCAGTCTCTCTTCCAAACCCTATGTGACCAAGTTCCAGCCAATGTGATGAAAGCAAAAGGGCTGTGTGGTACTTCCAAAGAGTCTCATTATAATAGAAGAGGCAAGCCCTTCTTATGTTCCTTTCTCCTTCCTCTGGCCTAGAACGCAGATGTAATGGTTGGAGTGCCAGCAGCCATTTAGGACCTGGAGGTAACCTTGGAGAAGGGACCAGGCCCTAAGCTGTGCAGCATCAAGTTAGACATCTGGATCCAGGACATGATGTAGCCATTACACCCGCTCTGGACTGCCTATCTCTGCACTTCTCCTACATAAGAAAAAAAATGTACTTCTATTATATTGTAGCCATTATTATAGTGGCTTTTCCATCACACTCAGTAAATTCAGTTCTAAACAGATGGACCCAGACTTCTGCTGACAACAATCTTGCAACTATAAAGGAAGAGAGACTTGGAATAAAACTGATAACAAGGGTAGCAGAGAAGGAACAAAAAGAAACCAGACTTTTGAATTCATCTCAGGGCTGCTGAGCCAAGCCAACTTTATCATGGGACTTCCTAGTTACATGAATCAATACATTCAATGTATTTTTTAAAACTACTTTGAGTTGGGGATTCTGCCACTTGCAATTGAAAGCATCCTTGTGGATACATGCTTAATACTATTCTTAAGGAGGTAGCACATTAGTGAATAGTATTTCATTTCTAGGGAAAGCACTATAAGCAGAACTGTACTTAAAGTGCATCTGGGCTTTCCTTACAGAAGAATCATTAAATGCATGAATAAGGCCTGAATGATTTTCAAAAACCACTTAGCATTTATTGAATCCCTACTATGGGCCAGGTATTTGATGTACATTATCATTCATCCCTGCAATAGTACTGAACGGTAGAAATTATTCTATTTTACAAAAGGCCCAGAGGTTCTTTTTGTTTGTGTTTTGTTTTGTTTGTTTTGTTTTTAGAGAGAGGGGAATGGAGAGAGAAAGAGAGGGAGAGAAACATTGATCAGTTGGCTCTCACATCTGGGACTGAACCCTCAACTTAGGCATGTGTCCTGACCAGAAATCGAACCAGTGGCCTTTTGCTTTGTGAGACAATGCCCAACTCACTGAACCACATGGTCAGGGCAAAGCCCAGAGGTTTAAATGAGTTACCTAAGGTCATATAACTACTAAAGATACAGTTAGGACTGCAGCCCAGCCCTGCAGGGGTCCCACACCCACAATTTTTATACAGCAAGGAGCCCCTAGCCATAGATTCCTTCTAGTCTGAATGTTCTCCAACTGGTTTTTCTTTCTTTCTTTTTTTTAATCTTTGCCTCTGGATACCCCACAGCTCAGGCAATTTCCAAGAGCATTTGTTATCCTCACCAAAAAGAGGGACCTGAACCTGAGGGACCAGCGTATCTTCCCGGTCAGAGATACAACTGCCCCCTTTCTTTCTCCCCCTATCTTTTCTCCTCCTGACTCTCTGGCTTCCTCAGGGGCATGACACATTTGGACATTTTGACTATTTCTTCCTCTTTGGGATTAGACGGAGTGTTGGGAACACGTGTCCTGGACACTGACTCCAGCTCTGTCTGCCTCACTGGTGTCTGTCCCACTCCTTAGCTCAGTGTGGGGAATTGCCCTTTCGGGTGATCAGGACTGATACAGTGCATCCCAACTGAACAGACCTGATATCCAATTTATAGTGGTTTTTCAAGATTTGCTTTGTGTTTATGAATGGACACATTGAAAAGGTTTTGCTTAATATTTATTGAAGTTTAAGCATGTCATGTTCATTTGCTAATATTATGTCATTCATTAAAAGCAAATGCTGACGCTAAATGTGAAACCATGTAAGATGTATTATCTGTAACTAAGCTACTTAAAAATTATCCCTTTTTGTTAAATATTTTCCCCCTTTATCCTCACTCCACCCTGCCCCCCAATCCTCCTGCATTACCCCCCTCACCTCGCTTAGATCATGTTCGTGGGTTGTACATATAACTTGAGTTCTCTGTTTCCTATTCCATGTTTATCTCTCCCCGTCTACTTTATGCCTACTAATTATACTTCTTCTTCCCTGCACCTTTCCCCCACTATTCCTCCCTTCCCCCTCCCCTCTGAACTCCCTGTGTGATGTCCATTTCTCTGATTCTGTTTCTATTCTAGTTGTTCGCTTAGTTTTTGTTTTCATGGTTTTTCTTTTCTTTTAGGTTCATTTGTTGATAGTGGTGAATTTGTTGACATTTTACTGTTTATATTTTTAATCTTCTTTTTCTTAGATAAGTCCCTTTAACATTCCATATAATAATGACTTGGTGATGAACTCCTTATCTTGTCCTTATCTGGGAAGCACTTTATCTGCCCTTCCATTCTAAATAAAAGCTTGGCTGGATAGATTAATCTTGGATGTTGGTCCTCCCCTTTCATGACTTCAAATACTTCTTTCCAGCCCTTTGTTGCCTACAAGATTTCTTTTGAGAAATCAACTGATAGTCTAATGGGAACTCCTCTGTAGGTAACTCTTTTCTTTTCTCTTCAGCTTTTAAGATTCTCTCTTTATCTTTAATCTTGGGTAACTTAATGATGATGTGCCTTGGTGTGTTCCTCTTTGGGTCCAACTTCCTTGGGACTTTCTGGGCTTCCTGGACTTCCTGGAAGTCTATTTCCTTCACCAGATTGGGGAAGTTTTCCTTCATTATTTGTTTAAATCAATTTTCAATTTCTTGCTGTTGTTCTTCTCCTCTGGCACCCCTATAATTTAGATATTGGAACATTTCAGGTTGTCCCAGAAGTTTGTAAGCCTCTCTTCACTTATTTGAATTCTTGTTTCTTCACTCTATTCTGGGAGGATGTTTATTTCTTCCTTGTGTTCCAAATCATTGATTTGAGTCCTAGTTTCCTTCCTGTCAGTGTTGGTTCTTTTTGGTCAGAAATACAATTCATGTTGAGTACCTTTCATTTGTTTTTTTCATCTTTCGATCAAGCTCAATCACTTCTGTGAGCATTTTGATTACCAGGGCTTTAAATTCTCTATCAGATAGGTTGGCTATCTCCTCCTCATATAGTTCTCTTTCTTAAGCTTTGCTGTTCTTTTTTTTTCAAGTTTTTTTAATATAATTATTGTTCAAGTACAGTTTTCTGTCTTTTACTCCCATTCCAGCCCACCCCCGCCCTGCAGTGCCCCCAACCTCCCTCCCATTTCCACCCCTCTTAGTTTTTGTCCATGTGTCCTTTATATTAGTTCCTGTAAATCCTTCCCCTTTTCCCCTGAAATTCCCTCCCCTCTCCCCTCTGGTCTCTGTCAACCTGTTCTGTATTTCAGTGTCTTTGGTTCTATTTTGCTTGCTTGTTTGTTTTGTTGTTTAGGTTCCTGTCAAAGGTGAGATCATATGGTATATGTCTTTCACCGCCTGGCTTATTTCGCTCAGCATAATGCTCTCCAGTTCCATCCATGATGTTGCAAAAGGTAGGAGCTCCTTTTTTCTTTCTGCTGTATAGAATTCCATTGTGTAAATGTATCATAGTTTTTTGATCCATTCATTTACTGATGGGCACCTAGGTTGCTTCCAGCACTTGGCTATTATAAATTGTGCCACCATGAACATTGTGGTGCATAGCTTCTTTTGGGTTGGTGTTTCAGGGTTCTTAGGATATAATTCTAGCAGTGGAATTGCTGGGTCAAAAGGCAGATTCATTTTTTTTTTTTTTTTAGTTTTCTTAGGTAATTCCATACTGTTTTCCATAATGGTTGTACCAGTCTGCAATCCCATCAACAGTGAACTGAGATTGTAATTCACTTTTCCCCACAACCTCTCCAACACTTGTTGTTTGTTGCTTTGTTTATGATAGCCATTCTGACTGGTGTAAAGTGGTATCTCATTGTGGTTTTAATTTGCATCTCTCTGATAGCTAGCAATATTGAGCATCTTTTCATGTGTCTCTGGATCTTCTATATGTCCTCCTTGGAAAAGTGTCTGTTTAAGTTCTTTGCCCACTTTTTAATTGGGTTGATTGTCTTCTTAGAGTGGAGTCATATAAGTTCTTTGTATATTTTGGAGATTAAACCTTTGTCTGAGGTATCATTGGCAAATATGTTTTCCCATATAGTTGGTTCTCTTTTTATTTTAATGCTGTTTTCTTTAGCCATGCGGAAGCTTTTGATTTTGATGATTTCCCATCTGTTTATTCTTTCCTTTATGTCCCTTGCTCTAGGGGACATATCAGTAAAAATGTTGCTGCATGAAATATCTGAAATTTTCCTGCCAGTGTTCTCCTCTAGGACTTTAATGGTGTCATGGCTTATATTTAAGTCTTTTATCCACCTTGAGTTTATTTTGGTGTATGGTGTAAGTTGGTGCTCAAGTTTCTTTTTTTTTTTGCATGTAGCTGTCTAGTTCTCCCAACACCATTTTGCTGTGTTCTTTCATTTGGGCCCTATTTTTTTGTCTTGGCACATCTGACAAGTTGTAAGGGGCGGGGCTTTAGGTATTCACCTGGGCAGGGCAATCCTCCTTGCTGGGCTGTGGCACTGCTTTGGCTGTGGCACTCTGGGAAGGGCCAGAGTGGGAACAATGCAGCTCACCTGCTTGTCTCTAGTGCACTTTCCAACAAACTCATGTGAGACTGGGTGTTTTTCCCACCCAGCAACCCCCACTGCAGTCTACAGTCAGCTTTGAGTCTCAGTTTCCCATTCAGCCAGCCCCACCTGCATGGTCCACTGCCTCACCACAGCCAGCCCTGCCCACCTTGTAAAATATTTTTAAATATTTCAAAGTAAAAAAACAAGACAGACAAATGCAATAAAATTTCTTTCTCTTGGTCAAATTACCACATTTTTTATTTAGGTACATTATCATTACTTCATAATCTTCAGATGAGGCGATATTAGTGACAGTGGTATGTAAAGGAATATGTAACTATCAGTCATTAATATCTCTTAGAATACTAATGACATTTAGTCTTCCCACACAAGTCAGTTTCAAGCTTTTCTATACATAAGTTACCAGAGTATGATTTATTGTGGAACTCTCACTATATTAAACAATACACAAATGAGTTTCCCAAATATACCGATCCTGTGGAGCATTTACCAAGACCATGAGCCACTTAAGAGCTTCACTGGTGGCCAGTAAAAGGTGCAATGGGGATCTTTCTTTGTACAGGAAATAGATATTTCTCAATAAGCAATTTAAAAGAAAGAAATTCTAGCAGAACACTGTTAAAATAGTATGTGTTCAAGAAAATGAGAAGACAAGCCACAGACTAGGAGAAGATATTTGCAAAAGACTTATCTGATAAAGGACTGTTACTCAAAATATAAAAAGAACTCTTAAAATTCAGTTGTAAGAAATCAAACAACCCAGGTAAAATGTGGGCAAAAGATATTAACAGACATTTCACCAAAAAAGATATATGGATGGCAAGTAAGCATATGACAAGATGATTAACATCGTATGTTACTAGGAAATTACAAATTAAAACAACAATGAGATACCTTGCATACTTATTAAAATAGGCAAAATTCAGAAGACTGAAAACCCCAAAAGCTGTCAAGGATGTGAAACAACAAGAATTCTCATCCATTGCTGATGGAAAGCAAAACTAGTATAGCCACTTTGGAAGGCAGTTTGGCAGTTTCTTCCAAAACTAAGTATGAACTTACCACATGATTCAGCAATCCTGCTCTTGGTATATATCCAAATGAGTTGAAAACTTATGTCCACACAAAATCCTTCCATGGATGTTTACAGCAACTTTATTCATGATTGCCAAAACTTGGAAGCAACCAAAATGTCCTTCAGTAGATGGGTGCACAAATAAACTGTGGCACATCCGGACAATGGAATATTATTCAGCACTAGAAAGAAACGAGCTATCAAGATATGAAAAGACATGGAGGAAACTTAAATGCATAAGTAAAAGAAGCCAGTGTGAAATAGTTACACACCATATGATTCCAACTATATGACACTCTGAAAAAGTCAAAACTACAGAGACAGTAAAAAAGATCACTGGTTGCCAGGAGCTGAGGACTGGGGGTGAATAGGCAGAGCACAGAGGGTTTGTAGGGCAGTGAACTAGTTGTATGATATTATAATGGTGGATACATGCCATTATACATTTATCCAAACCCACAGAATGTACAAGGGTGAACCAGAAAGTACAGACTTTGGATGATAAACTATGTGCCAATATAAGTTCATCGATTATAAAGAAACATATCACCCTAGCAAGGCATGTTGACAGTGGGCAGGCTGTGAATACATTGGGGCAGGAGGTATATAGGGACTGTGTACTTTCCATTCTATTTCACTGTCAACCCAAACTGCCCAAAAAATAAAGTCTACTTAAAAATAGTGTATGTTCAATGAACTCAATTTGATTAACATAATTTAACTGACTAGTTAATTATAGGTACAATGATAAATTAGGTTGTACAAATGACAACCCTCAGCCTCTATACATTTAGTTAAGACAGTTATTATCCTAAGACTTTAAAAGCAACTATATGTAACTCATCTCTTATTTTCTGTCTACGGAGAGAATCAGGGTCTATTCTGTACCCCAAGGCCAAATAGCCAACCACAACCAAGTCAATTTTGTCAAGTAAAAACAGAGGCTCAAACAAAGCCAACTACAGAAATACCACCTTGTGCTTCTGTCAACAAAAATTAGCTGCTACCACACCCTGGCTGGTGTAGCTCAGTGGATTGAGCACCGGCCTGTGAACCAGAGGATCGCGGTTCGATTCCCAGTTAGGGCACATGCCTGGGTTGCAGGCCGGTTCCTTGCAAGCCAACTACCAGCAGGGGCTGCACGAAAGGCAACCATACATTGATGTTTCTCTCCCTCTCTCCTTCCCCTCTAAATATAAATAAATAAATAAATAAAATCTTTAAAAAAATTAGCTGCTACCAATCCAATACCAACAGGAGTCCCCAATATGGGGTGTGGTAAAAGAAGACTTCATCTAGTTGATCAGTTTGCAAAGAGGGGAAACGGACCTCTGGAGGAAACCAAAAGTGGGTGCCCTGGAGACAAAGGGCAGGTTCCACTTATATAGAGAAAATGCCCACCCTGGTACTGATTGGTCCATTTTAATGCAAATAAGAAACCCAAATTGGCACAATTTGATAGGTCCAAATAACACTGTCTTGATTGGTCAGAATTGCACTTTCCAATTGGTATTATGGGGCCTCTCTGATTGGTTGATAAAGATGCAAATGAGGATATAGCTGCATGGCTCTGACTGGATGGGGCAGGTCTCAGTCCATTGGTGGAAATACAATCCCAGGACTCCTTTCTAAAGTTTGGCGCAAACAGTAGGAACATAGTGCAGTAGGCTTGGCAGGTTAGTTTGCTGCTCTTCCCCAAAATCTAGGGTGTGTGTGTGTGTGTGTGTGTGTGTGTGTGAAAGAGAGAGAGGTCCCTTGTAAACAATGGCTGCTAGACTCTGATTATGAATTGGGGCCCAGTTAGCCACAAAGATCCCTTTTTGACAGGTATATTCCTTCTCAGGATCAACACCTCCATTATCCTTCAGGGCGGTAGCAGAAGCTCTGCTTTCTGAAAAGCACAGTAGTGCATTTCCACTGGGCACAGTCATGAAAATAGACCAAAGAAGTTTCTGTAACCCTGGAAACAAAGCCAGACATATTATTTCAGTCTAAAGGGCAGATTCTAAACAGCCCAAATGCTATCAAATACCATTGTTAATGCCACACACGTAGTCTCCACTATACACCCCATTCCTGGGAGGTGTGGCAGGAAAGTCCATATGAAAAGATCAGTACCTCTGTTTCAAAATTAAATAAATAAATGTGGAAGAACGTTTTATGCAAATTATTTCTCTTCCAAAGCTTAGAAGGATATTTCATGCCAGTCAGAAAGGTTCTTTACAACTACTGTCAGCTTAAAGAGTAAAAGAAAACAACCCCATAGGGAAAATCATTTTAGTGCTCCTCAAGAGTTCTGAGGAAGTTCATGACCATCAACATGAAAGCATACTCAAATAGCTTATACATCAGGGTATGCACTGAAGTTTGGAGGTTTATATTTAAAAAGAAAATAAGCACATAGTGCAGCTTCCTATTGGAAACCCTACTAAAATGCAAACTTACAGTTTGGGGTTCTCTGAAAGGACCTTGAAAGGCATTTAGTCCAACCTGCCACCCAATGCAAGAATCTCTTCTAAAGCATATTTGATAAACTGTCTTGCTGCCCCTGCTTAGAGAGAGAGAGAATCTGCTGTGTTCTAAAACTCCCCATCTGCCCCAAATGCTGTGGATCAGTGGGCTGGGTGTTGTCCCATAAACTGAAAGGTCGCTGGTTCAATTCCCGGTCAAGGCACATGACTGGGTTGTGGGCCAGGTGCCCTGCTGGGGGTGTGCAAGAGACAACCAATTCCCTCGCATATTGATGTTTCTCCCCCTTTCTTTCTCTCCCCCTTCCCCTCTCTCTAATAAATAAGTAAATAAAAGTTTAAAAAAATATAAAAAACTGCCCATTCCACCATTAGGATGTTTTTGCTTATCATTAGCAAAATCTGCCTCCATCAAAATCCTGACAATGGGCCATACCCTTCTTCTAGAACCAGAGACTAAGAATAATCCCTCTTCTTGGCTCTAGCACTCACCAGCTGGGTGACCTTCAGCAAGTTACTGAATTCCTCCAGGTCTCATCTGTATCCACTGAACTAAGGTGGTAATAACACCAACCTCACAGGGTAAAAAGAGGATAAAATGTTAGTGCACTGCCTGGTTACGATTAGCACCCCATAATTGTTAGCTATTATCATAATTAGCTATTGTACACAACGACCCTCCCAATAACTATGGACAGGTGATCCCATTATTAGGCTTCCATTCTCATATTACTTTGGTCAGTGTTTTTCAACCTTTCTGTGGAATGCTACATTTTAAGGCTACATCCTTGAAGGTTTTTAATGGCATCCACATTTATCCCAAATTTACTCAGTCCCCTTCGGCATCACTATTTTGGGGGTCTGACTTTACCTCCCCAACAGACCTCAGAAAGCCAAGTTCTCATGTGATCTCATTTCTTTGGCACCAACTTGCCATCAAGTGCCACCTCTGGTTCCTGCCTGACCTCTGATCTGCAGCAGGCTGAAGTCTGACTGCACATCACATCACATGGTGCTCAGTTTTGCAATCTGGCATTCTGGAATTACATAACAACAGAAAAGATTTTTATAAATTACACACTGCCAAATGTGCCAGCACTTGGAAAGAGTTTGAGGCAATGCAATAAACCACCACACATCAATTAAGAAGCACCGTCTTAAATGGGGTTTCATTGGGGGCCACCCTGGGAAACAGAACAGTCCAGAATCTTCACCTTGGAGCCAGACCTCATGGAGACTAGAGCTCAGTTCAGAAGCTGAAAGGTTGCTTAGGATACAATGTGGCTTTAGCAACTGGGTTATAACAGTAAATAAAATTGCCATCTGTTGAGCTCTTAATATGGGCCAGGCACTATGCCAAACATTTTACAAGTGTTAGCTATCTTTTTTTAAAAACCCTGTTTAAATTGCGGAATAAAATACTCAGATTAAAGTGTTCAAAACAAATGTACAACATAATGAACAATCACAAAGCAAACACTTGTATAACTACCTCCTTGATCAAGAAATAGAATACCTCCAAGCACTGCCAAATCCTCCTTCCCTAGGTAACCCCCTCTGATTCCATAACCCTCCCCTCTCCCAGAAGCAGCCACTATTCTGACTTTTGTGATAATCACTTCCTTACTTTTTTTAATAGTTTGCTCAACAATATATGCTATACAATATAAACTTCATTATATAGTTTAGCTTTGCCTAGTTTTGAATTTTAAAATAAAATCATATCCTATGTATTATTTCTTTTGTTTAACGTTGTGTTTATAAGATTCATCCATGTTGTTCCCTGTACCATAGTTCATCCATTTTTCAGAGCTGCATAGTACTCCCCACGTGACTATATTACAATCTATTATCCATTCTACAATTGATGGAGATTGACACTTTTTCTAGCATCAGGCCACAAGCAATAAAGTTATAGATATGCTTGCATATATATTCCAGTGTACATGAGATATTCCTCTTAAATACATATATCCAAGAATAGTATCACTGGCTTGCAGAATGTACATGTTTTCAATTTCACTAGAGAATAATAAAGTATTTTCAGAAATGTCTATATTACTTTATATTCCCACATATAGATTTATTGTACCATCTCCTCACCAACATCTAGCATTATCAGATTTTTCATATTTTGCCAATCTGATATATGTGTGTATAGTTTTTAAATTGTAGCTTTAAGGTCTCTTTTTTAACTTTTAAAGTTTTAATATACTGACTTACACTTCATGAATTCATCTCTTTCTTGCCACTTTTGCTCAGCATTACATTGATAAGATTCATCCATGTTGTTTCATGTGGAGTCTCTGCATTTCCCTTATTATTAACGAGGTTGATTATATCTTCATAAAATTTTTGGCTATGGTAATATCCCCCTTTGGTAAATGCCTGTTCAAGTCTTGCTTTTTTGCATGTGGAGGCAGAGGTAATGGGTGTCTTTTTCTTATTGATTATAGAAGTTTATTTTTTTCAACTTTTAAAGCTAGATACCAGTTCTCCAGTGGTTTTATGTGTTGCAAATATCTTCTCCTGTTCTTATGAATATCTCTTTAATCCTCGCAAGCCTGAGAAATAAATATTATAGTATCTATTTCATAGTTTAGGGAACAGAACAGAGCCTTAGAATTTAGTGACTTGGCCAAGGGCATCCAGCTATCAGCATCAGAGCTGGGAAATCAAACCCAGACGCACTCAGCTTGCAAGCCTGGCTCTTAAGCACTTGGCCACACTCAGAGTCAGGGCCCATCGGTCCCTCCCAAGTGCCCTATAGACCACCAGCTACTCTGCCTGCCCAGCTCCTCTCTTCTTGCCTCCTTCCTTCCTCATGACTTTGGCTTACTGATGATGTCCACCTTCTGCCTTTTTATATGAACTTCTTTATGTCCCTAGTTCTAAATGTTGTCAATTACTTGGGTTCTTTTTCAAACTCCCCGAAGGACAGCTTTTTATGGCACAGCCCCCACCCCCCTAGGCAGACTTTCATACAGACCATATCATGGCCTCAGCTCAGACGTTCTCCCAGTCCAACTGCCACGGCCATGGTGGGAGCATCACAGCCAGCTTGCCTCGGGTGGAGCTGTGGGCCTAGTGGCTGCTCTCCAAGGTAGTTATCTCCTCTGGATCTTCACTTGGCAGGCTGATCGCCACCTGTGTCTTCAACCTCTTACCATCCTAATGATAACCCCCGTCGATCTAACCTACAAATCTGGGAGTCTTTCATAACACCAACCTTTCCACACTCCTCATCCAAGCCCATTCAAACATCACGTCCTATCAATTCTGTGGCCTAAATTAATCTCAAATCTGCCCACTTCTTGCCATGTCTAGCCTCCATCTTAGTCCAGATTCAACCCTAATCCAGGCCAAGACCATCTCTCACCTGGACTCCCCAGATAGCTCCCTCATGTTCTCTTCACTTCCGCTGTGCCCTCTTCTTACTTGCTTCTCCATGCAGCAGCCAGAATAAAAACCCAAACCCTTAAGATGAACCCCAAGGTCCTACGAGGTTTGGCCCCCACCTCCCCCTTCACTCTGCTCCTCACTCTCTGCTCTTCGTCCTGTTGAGGTGCCAGACTCCCTCCCCCCAGGACCTTGGCCTGTGCTCTCTGAACTGTCTGGCAGTCTTGGGCACACCTCAGCACACCCCTGCCTGATTCATTTCAGACCTCAGCACAGCTGGACTCTCTGATTCACACAGGTGACCTGCACCTCCCTGTGTATCTGTCATTTCAGTTGCAGGCCAAAAGTGGTTCACATAAAACAAGATACTGTCTTCAGCCTATGAGACAGCAAAGATCAAAAATACTGATGATATCCTATGAGGTTGAGGCTGCAAGAAAACCTGCAGTGATTACACTCTAATTCAGGAAAAACCTGAAGGGGAGGAAATATGACAGTACCTGTTTTTTAATTTTTCCTATCATTTGACCCAGTATTTCCACTTCTATAAATGTATCTTTTAGAAATAAATACTCCCACCAGTTATGTAAAAAAAAATGCTGAACAATCATCTTGGCAAATTTGTTTATAGTAGTAAAAACATGAAAACAGTCTACACATCAATCAGATAATAGTTAAATAAACTCTGGTACATTAATAAAATGGAGTATTACTCAGCCAGCTAAAAGAATGGGGTAGGTTTCTTTGTGTTCATGTGGAAGGATGTCTGATATGTTAAGCTAAAAAATTTAAAAGAATATGGTTCCATTTGTACGCTTTAAAAACATACGATGTGTAATTTTAAAAGTTGGAGAAAAATGATCTACCCTGTTGACAGGGGCTTCTCTGGGGAAGGAGGATGAGTTTATGGGGATCTTTTTTCTGTTATATGTTTCTGTAACATTTTATTTTGCTATTTTATTGCTGTAAAACAACTTATAACCTGAAAAAATCCAATACACTGAGAAGAAGGTAATCTTTACATGATTTTGTTGATCGTATTTCTCTCTCCCCAGAATGAAGGTTTTCCGAGATTGGCAAATGCTGCTATCTCATCCAGGGTTGTTCCACCACAGCCTAGCCAGTGTCAGGAACACAGCAGGTGCTTTTTAAACATTTACTAATTGAATGAATAAATGAATGAACCATTTCCATGACGCTGTAAAATGGGGTGCTTACTAGTACAGAGCACAGAAGCTGTGGCTAACTCCTCCCTGGAGTAATACTCTATACTTTAAAAAACTGTAAAAGTGCTTCTCCTTTTTATAGCAGCCCCATCAGGTTGTTTGCTGATGCTGAGCTTTAGGCCTTCACACAAGGACTCCACTCAGGACGAGTTCACCCTTCTGACTTAGGGAAAACATTTCTTTGAGTCACAAGTCAGGGTTTTATGTTTTTTCCTTGCCACATTTCATCTTTGGGGTTTGTTCACATGGCCAAGGTATTTGAAAATCCAATCCCTAGCACCTAAACAAATACAAGTCCTACCAGCTTTACATTGCCCCCACACTTACTAAATATGACATGTTTTCCCCCAGTTTAGTTCTAAACAAAATTGCACAGGACAGGGTCTCTCAAGAACCCTGCAGCTTCCCCTTAAGAGATGACTTTCTGCGCTGACTTGGAGGAATCTGGTCTTTCTGTGCATAATGAAGCTCAGTCACATTAAACTCATTCCCACTGCAGGGCCTTTGTGCTTACAGTTCCCTCCACTTGGAAAGCGTTCTCCACAGGGTAACTCCTTCTTGATATTGAAGACTCAGCTCTAAGCTTTTCTCATCTGAAAGCCCTTTCTATCACCTAACCTAAAATACCCCCTCCCCACATCCGCATCACCCTCTTCTGTTTTCTTTAAAGCATTTATCAATAACTAATGTTGCCTTGTTTATATTTTTTGTTTACCTTTTCATCACCTGTTCCCTTCCCCTGCCTTAGTGTCAGTGGAGACATTGTCAGCCTTATTCATGTTCTATCTCCTATGCCTGGAACATTATAGTTACTCAATACATATCTGGCAAATAAATAAATGAGTCAGATATCTGCGACTCCAGCTACCTGAACTGTCTTCTGGATCCACGTCTGTTTTATCTGCAAGGATACTGTACTCGTTTTCTGGGGCTGCTGTAACAAATTACCATGAATGTGGGAGCTTAAAACAACAAAAATTTGTTCTCTCACAATTCTAGAGGCTGGATGTCCAACAGCAGTTTCCCTGAGCTAAAATCAAGATGTCAAAAGAGCCACAGTCACTCCTGTGTCTCTAGGGGAAAATATGTTCCTTGCCTCTTCTAGTTTCTGGTGGCTGCCGCTGTTCCTTGGCTCGTGGCTGCATCACTCCAGTCTTCGAGGCCAGCATCTTCAAATCATGCTCTGCCCCACCTTTCCATTGCCTTCTTCCCTGTGTCATCGTAAACCTCCGTCTCCCTCTTAATGTGATGGCCTTTAGGGCCCACCTGGATAATCCAGGATAATCCCTCTAACTCAGGATGCTTAACTTAATCACATGTGCAAAGATTTTATCGTATACTGCCATAGGTAATACCTTCAAAGGTTTCAGGGATTAGAACCTGGTATCTTTGGAGGCCACCATTCAGCCCCTGCAGATGTCATTAATGACTCTAGAAAATGCCTTTGCAAAATTGAGACATGTCATGTGTCCACAATTTCTTTTCCTCACTTCTCTGGTAGTGCCTGCCACAGAGGAAATCTTGGTAAATGAGCGGATTTATTTGCGTGAATAAATGCACAGAAGATGATGGTCTGTTCTACCACTTCTCACCCAAGTCCTCAAAAGGAGAAAAGAATGAGCCTATAATTCATTTAGTACAACTGGCTTTCCCAATCCAGATTCTCAAGAAGCCAGAATGGGTTTGGAAATGCAGACCCTCTTCATAAGTGATCTCCATTTGATATGCTACCAATACCCACTGGGAAAGACATATGATTATTAAGTGGGTAACAAGACTTGAATTATTTACAAATGAGCCTGTCTACTACAGGGTTTGGGCTTTGCCCATGTTCGATTTCTCTCCCTCCCCAGCAGTCTGAGGGTTGTGTTGTAGTCAAATTAGTTCTTTGGCTTTTGTGATACTGAATAAGAGGATGGGGAGAGGGAGACCATGTGACAGAGAGGAAATCAGTTTATCTTCCCCAAATCGAGGAGACCCCTGATACACTTTCTACAGAAGTACATTATCTGGAAGAGGGGCCACTCTAATCCATAATGGGGTCATCCCATAGTAAAAAAGTACTTTCAAATCCCTGGTCTGGTCCCCAGAATGACATTATAAACCTGATTCCCTGCTGATATGAGCAAGTTATTCTATAGTTACTGCTTGTGTTATTCCTTAATGATTCTTTGGCTAACCTAGACAGGGAAGACTTACTAATGAGGGACCTTGGTCCCCAACCCCAGGCCCCCGCCCATTATGAGATTCCTTGAGAAGTCAGTGGGTGGGGTTTGGTACCCTAAGATTGTACTTGGGCTGGACCCTGGAGTCCCCACTGGTAGATAGGAGGAGAAAAGCTCTGAGAGCTGAGAATGGAAGCAGGTTGCCCTATCCCAGCATTATAGTGGTCATGATCATCAATCGTACACTCAACTTTCAATCATGCTTAAGACCTCTCTTCCCTTACCCTGCAGAAAGAAGGACCTCTGATGGTAGGGGGCTGGGCTTGAGGAAACCAAATGGACATCCATGAGGTCTGTAAGTGACAGAGGATTTTTTCTCTCTCTACCCCCTGGAATAAATATTGAGAGGGCCAAACAGGCAGACAAGAACACCAAAGAAAAAGCAGGATGCTCAGGTCTAACCTGAATGATGAAGAAAGGGTCTTTGAGGCTCAAACATGGTTTGACCCAGCATACCAGTATAGGAGCCAAGATATAAGCTCTCCCACAATGGTCCCATCTAGAACTAGACGAGCATTTGCCTAGAATGCCCTTTTTACTATAGAGTAGTAACTGCCATGAAGCCTGGGTACTCCATTCCAGGGAGCGCGGCTTGCTTGCTTGCTTTGGAGTCTTTCCTTGACTGTGTTTTAGAACCATGGGTTAGTGTTTCCTCAGAACACACCAGTGCAGTTATAGAGCATATCAATGGGACAATGATTCACTCTGCAAAAAATCTAAACAAACTAGTCTTTTAAAATTCCCATTATGGCTTTTCATGAAGGGAGGCATACAGGTTTTGTGGTTGAGGAAAAGAATGCATATCACTAGTTCTTACTTGCAGTAACTTATCAGTGAATTTGTAATGTGATTAAACCCATTCTGGGAAATATACAGATCACAGAAACAGAAACAAAAATTATGTCTTATCGGCCCTGGCTGGTGTAGCTCAGTGGATTGAGCATGGGCCTGTGAACCACACGATCATGGTTCGATTCCCAGTCAGGGCACATGCCTGGGTTGCAGGCAGGTTCCCTGCAGACCAGCTCCCAGCAGGGGACGCACTAAAGGCAACCATACATTGATGTTTCTCTCCTGCTCTCCTTCCCCTCTAAAGATAAATAAATAAATTTTTTAAAAAATTATGTCTTATCTATCTACAATGCCTACCCATACTGTAAAGTTTGAAACAAGCAGCTCAAAGGATTTGAGAATATCAGATAAGATTGTCAAATTTTCTCAGGTTAATTTTGTTGAAAATCTGGTCCTCTAAGGAAGTACATAATTCCAAAAGGAAAAGTCTAATAGATATAACTCTATAAAGACTTCTGAAACTACACATATACATGCACACACACAAATCTTCCATTAATAAAGTTAGAAGACAAATAGTAAATTAGGGGAAAATCTTGCAACTTATAACACAAAGGGTACTTTATTTAATATACAAAGGGCTTGCACAATTCACTAAGAGAAGG
The DNA here is from genome assembly GCF_014824575.4 of Sturnira hondurensis. NCBI lineage: Eukaryota > Metazoa > Chordata > Mammalia > Chiroptera > Phyllostomidae > Sturnira > Sturnira hondurensis. The sequence goes on from NW_028081945.1 coordinate 534,358, forward strand.
ATAAATATTCTAAAATAAAAATGATCAATTTATTAAAAATATAAATCATCAATAATCAGACATATAACTAAAATAACTAGGAGATGAAATGCTTTTCTATCTGACTGAAAGATGCACAAAAATGATAGGTTCACATGGATGAGGCCATGAGGAATAAGAATTCTCACACATGCCGGCTAAGTTTGACAATTTCAAATTTTTTGATGCATTTGTCCTTTGACCTATCAATTCAATTTATAAGAAGGCATTCTAAATAATCATGGATGTGTGAAAAAATTTAGCTACAGAAAACATTTACCATAGCATTGTTATATGTATATTCATATATATATATATACATATATATATATATATGAATAAAGCAACATAAATGCCCAAAGTTGAGGATTTAAATACATTATAGTTTAAGAACGGCCATTTACTAGAATACTATGCAGTCTTCAAAACTGATCATTCTACAAGTGGTTATGTCCATCTATATTGACTATATTACTATATAGTCCTAAATATAAAATATTATGTACAGTAGTATTGTTACAGGGGGAATCTGGCCAGATCTCTAGGCAGAGCCGGGGTGGGGCCCAAGAGGGGTCAGAAAGTGCTGACGGTGCCGGGATTGAAATTGCAGCTGGGGCGTGACAGACTTCTATATCCCCTAGTAAAGAGTAAACAAAACATGCGTATTGCCCTGCACACTGCACACCACTAGAAACCTTCCTCTCCACTTCCGATACATGGTGGCAGGAGGAGGAGCAAAGACACTGAACAGGCTGATGTGTGTGATGGATGCTGACCTGAACGCACAGCATGCACCAGGCTGGTGACATATTTGGACAGAGAGAAAATCCTCCTACTAGCTCCAGAGTGCATGGGATTTTGGCCTGGGATTTTTTAAATGGGGGACACTGAGGAGTCCCACTCTTGCTGTGCTTACCCTTGCTCGCCTGGATGGGAGTTACCTTGCAGGGACTGTGCACCTTGCTGACAGCAGGCTGCTGTGGCTCCATCTCGCATGGCATGAGTCCTTAACCACGCTCCTTCTCTCCCTCTGAGAGCACTGCACAAATGTGCAGGCTAGAATGCTCACTGGCCCTGGGATAGTGAGCAGCCTTGGGCACCAGGGGGCTCCATGGATGGCGCCCTGCTGCGTGACCCACTGTGGAGACCAGTGGGCTGCAGGCCCCAGGGGAAGAAAGAAGCCTCAGGTGAGACAATGGCAACATTGGCTCCACAAGTGCCCACTTGAGCCAGGAGAGTAAGCCTGAATATGGAGAGCCAGAGACTTGTTTCGGTAGCAGCCCTGAGTCCCAGGAGGACACATAAGAAAGGAATGGGGTTTCTGGACACTGAGTCTGGTTCTGGGGTTGGCTAGCTTCCTTCTGGGTTTTGCAGAAGAGGTTGGCCTGCAGCCAGGGAGTCACCAGCTCCCCCAAGTTAGGCAACCTCTTAATAAAGACCATTTTCCTTCCCCATCAATCTTGTGTTATGCCATGTTCAGCAGCTGGCAGCCAAATCCCACTTTATTTGACAACAGTATGTCTATCCATATCTATATATGTATATATGGCATGCCATTCCAAACAAAGTGGCCTGGTTTGGAGATTGGGGATCTAAAAATAAATAATTATAGTATGGATCAATAGACCAAAAGATATGCATAAGTACACAGACATATACATATATATATCTCAAAACATTAACACTTATTTCTAGGTTTATGACAATTCATTTATGCTGTTTGTTTTTCTGAATTTGTTGCCATAATTAATTTATATGCAAGAAAGAAAATACGATTTCAAAAAGAAAAAATATACATGTGGACAAATACCCTTAGACTTTGACCACTAAGGATTCACAGAGTAAGCAAAAAAAAAACCAAAAAACAAACAAACAACAACAAACAAAAAACAACAAAAAAACCCTTCTAAAGTATATCACTTAGAATTAGAGTAGCCATAAAATTTTTCATCTGAACAAGGTCACTTTCGAGACTGAAAGGGGGAGCTATTAATAATTTTGCGTAACCTGGGACTCCCTAGGCAAACTCAACCATTCAGGTCAGCCTACTTAGAGTAAAAGGTCTGTTTAACTTGTCTTTGAAAATGACCCAGTGTGACAGTTGACGTTCCAGAGATATATTTCAGCAGCCAGGGGGTTCCCCTTGAGAAGCATGGGGTCTAATCCCCAAGCTGGGCTCCCCAGCCTATAGCACCACAGCTAGAAAGGAACACAGATAACATACCGCTGAGAAAAGCAGCAGGTTTACTGTCTGCCAAGGAGAGATGGCTGGAGACTCAGAGAACCTATTATAGGGCTAATAATGCGCAAAATTTTGTTTGCAGCCACATACCCTGGGCTCTGACAGAGGCAGGGCTGAGTGGACTAGAGATATTGGAGGAAAGTCTGGGGTTGGTGGTTCTAAGGAGAGAAGTGAGGGAACACAGAGACCTGTGATGGGTCATCTTCCATACTACAGAAGCCATCTTTCTCAGGCAGAGCACTCCTCTCCAAATGGCATCAGCCTGAGGGGAACCAATAGCCCTGCCCCCAGGGATTACTCTGTCCCACCCGGTGGAGTTTAAAACTGGGCTGCTGATTACAGCTTGAGGCTCTATAATTGATTAGTTTAAATACTAAAGCAGACCTCTGAGAGCTGTATGAGATTACAGCTGACCCGCCCCAGGGCAAAGTGCTGATAAAAGCTAGACTTGGTGGGAAGTGGCCTGGTTCTTTCTGCACACAAACAGGCCCAGCAAAGGGAGCCACATGCTGTGGATTGCTGCTAGCTCCAAACACTTTGACCAGGGCCAGTCATAAGCAGTGTCTGACAAAGGCCTACACAAGAGTCTTTGCAGATCTACCTACTATGTAGAAACAAATAGGAACAAGCAGCCAAAGTGAGAAGACAAAGAAACAGACCCCAAATAACAGAACACAAGAATTATCCAGAAGAGCTAGATGAAATGTAAGCAAGCAATTTATCAGATAGAGAATTTAGAGCAATGACTATAAGGACCCTCAACAGCATGAGAAAAGACATCAAAACTATTGAAAAGGGCCAGTTAAAAATAAACAATGCATTATCTGAAATAAATAATACATTGGAAAGAATAAACAGTAGGTTCAATGAAGCAAAGGATCAAATCAGTGATTTGGAAGACAAGGTAGGAAAAAAAAACACCCAGACAGACCAGCCAAAGTAAAATAGAATTTTAAAAAATGAAGAGAGCTTAAAAAACATTTTGGACAACACAAAGCCTAACAATATCTGCGTCATGAGTATGCCAGAAAGGAAAGAGAGTAAGCAAGGAATCAAGAACCTACATGAAGAAATAATGACTGAAAACTTCCCTAATCTCGTGAAGGGAAAAGACACACAGGACCAGGAAGCTCAGAGAGTCCAAAAAAAGTTGGACCCAAAGAGGCCTACACTGAGACTCATCATAATTATAATGACAAGTCTTAAAGACAAGAAGTGAATCCAGAAAGCCTCAAGAGAAAAGCAGATAGTTACATACAAAGGAGCACCAATTAGATTGTCACCTGATTTCTCAACAAAAACATATCAGGCCAGAAGGGAGTAGTATGAAATATTCAAAGTGATGAAAAGCAAGAAACAACAACCAAGGCTACTTTACCCAGCAAGGCTATCATTTAAAATCAAAGGAGAAATAAGGAGCTTCCTAAACAAGAAAAAACTGTTGATGGGAGAGACCTGGTTCTTCTTGCTGATTCATGTAAAGAATTACATATCAGCAAACCTAGTAGCATGTAAACAGTTTATTAGTAGCCTGTTCCCATGGAAAAGAACAGGACTGGGTAGAGTAAGGGGTGAAAGGCAAAGTTTCAGGGCAAAGCAGGGCAACAAAAGTGAAAGTGGCTGAAGACCAGGGTGGCAAGGCCCTGGGCAGCCTGAGGCCAGGTGGCCAGAGGCTCTGTGGCCCTAGAGCCAAGAGCACCCTGAGCTCCACAAGGGAGACGGAGCAAGTCCTCTGTTCTCAGGACTTATATAGTTGGTGGGATAAGAGGGAAAAAAGTTACATATTGATTAACAGGTAAATGTGGTGCCAGCTTTCCTGGGGGAATGTGACTACCCAAACTTAGGTATGTGTGGGGGTCTGTTAGCCCGAATCCTTATCTTGCTCCAGACTCCATTTGTTCATCCTATAAAACAAATATGTGACAGGAGGCAAAATTGGGGCACTTTCCAAAGTTATTTATGGGCTCTTTCTGTAAGCATCAGGGACTCCCTTATAAAACAGATAGTGACCATAGGTAGGCAATTAACCAAAGTTGTTTTATGGGCTCTTTCTTTGGGCACTGAGGACCCTCTCTCACTTTCAGGCCTCGGGATGAAAGCACAGTTTCAAGGCTTTCTTCCCCAGATAGTGGAAATGCTACATAGAATTTCAAGGACTTCCCTTCTTTCTTGCTAACATAGTGTTTCTTGTGATGTTGGAACACCTTGGCAGTATTATTAGACCAGGCTCAGGACGGCTGAGCTAGCATGTGAGACCTTTCTCCTTCTTCCTCCTTGCCTCAGTTTACTCTACCCAAATGGAAGAGTAATTCTTCCTAATTGGTAAAAGGCATTTCCTGGCAACCAGGATGCTAGATGCTGGCCAGTAGTAGTATTGCAGTCTCAGAGTTCTTCCTACGCTGTCTTCTGCCTCAAAACTAAAGGAGTTTGTTAGCACCAAACCACTGCTGCAGCAAATGTTAAAGGGCTTGCTGGAAGAACAAGAAGAAGAAGAAAAAGAGAAAGAAAAAAACAAAAACAGAGGAAAATAGTCTAACAATGAAATGGCACTGAATACTAATCTATCAACAATCATCTTCAATGTAAATAACTTAAATGCTCCAACCAAAAGACAGAGGGTAGCTGAATAGATAAGAAAACAAGACCCATATATATACTGCCTCCACTAGACTCATCTCAGATTGAAAGATAACCACAGACTAAAAGAAAAGGGACAGAAAAAAGATATTCTGTGAAAATGGAAAGGGAAAAAAAAGCTGGGGTAAAATACTTAATATCCAACAAAATAGACTTTAAAACCAAGGTTGTAGTAAGAGACAAAGAAGGACACTAGTTAATGATTATGGGAATAATCCAACACAGGGATGTAAACATTTACCCACCCAACATAGGGGCACCTAATAATGCAAAGCAAATCTGGGTGGACGGAAAGAGAGAGACTGACAGAAACACAGTCATAGTGGGGGATTTTAACACCCCATTGATTTCAATGGAAGACATAAAACCCACAAGGAGACAGTGGCCTTAAACGCCACACTCGATCAAATGGACTTAATTGATATCTTCAGAGCATTTCACCCGAAAGCAGCATATTATACATACTTTTCAAGTATGGAATGCTTTCTAGGATAGACCACATGTTGGGACACAAAACAAGTTCAATAAATTTAACAAGACTGAAACCATATCATATCAGCATCTTTTCTGACCACACTGTTATGAAACTAGAAATCAATCACAAAAAAATACACAAAAACATGTTACTAACATGTTCTTCAACAGTGAATGGTGAATGGGTCAACAAAAAGACCAAGGAAGAAATCAAACTATACCTTAAAACAAATGAAAATAAGGACACAATAATACAATATCTCTAGGATACTGGAAAAGCCATCCTAAGAGGGAAGAAATTCATAGCATTACAGGTCTATCACATATACACACACACACACACGCACACACACACAAAACAAAAACAAGAAAAAACTCAGATAAAAAATCAAACTTTACACTTAAAGAAACTTGAAAAAGAACAACCAACAAAGCCTAAACAGAGTAGAAGGAAGGAAATACTAAAGCTAGAAGCAGAAATAAAAGAAAAAGAGTCTAAAAAATACAATACGAAAGATGAATGAATCCAAGAGTTGGTTCTTTAAAAAGATAAACGAGATTGAGAAACTTTTAATCAGACTCATCAAGAAAAAAAGACAGTGCCCAAATAAATAAAATCAAAAACAAAACAGGAGAAGTAACAACTGATGCCAAAGAAATGCAAAGGATTGTTAAGAAAATATTATGAACAACTACATGTCAACAAACTGAACAACCTGGATGAAATAAATAAATTCTTAGAAATATACAATCTTCCAAATCTAAATCAGGAAGAATCAGAGACTCTGAATAGACAGATTACAACTGATGAAAATGAAGCAGTCATCAAAAAACTCCTAACAATCAAAAGTCCTGGACAGGATGACTTCACAGGGAAATTTAACCAAAAATTCCAAGAAGATAATACATCTCCTTCTCAAACTGTTTCATAAAATTCAAGAGGAGGGAAGTCTCTCAAACTCATTTTATGAGGCCAGCATTATCCTAATTCCAAAACCAGATAAAGACACTACAAAGAAAGAAAATTATAGGCCAATATCCCTGATGAACATAGACACTAAAATCCTTAACAAAATATTAGCAAACTGAATACAGTAATGCATCCAAAAGATCATACACCAGGATCAAGTGGGATTTATTCTGGGAATGCAAGCTTGGTACAACATTCACAAATCAATACATGTGATTCACCATATAAACAAAATAAAGGACAAAAGCCACTTGATCATATCAATAGATTTAGAAAAATCATGTCATAAAATCTAGCACCCATTTAGGATCAAAATTTTCAGCAAAGCGGGAATAGAGGGAACATACCTAAACATAACAAAGCCCATATATGACAAACCCACTGTCAGCATCATACTCAACAGGCAAAAACTAGAAGAGTACACCTCTAAGATCAGGAACTAGTCAGGGGTGTGTGCTTTCACCTTTCTTATTCAACATAGTACTGGAAGTCCTATCCATAGTAATCAGACAAGAAGAAGAAATAAAAGGCATCCAAATTGGAAAGGGAGAAGTAAAACTGTTTTTGTTTGCAGATGATATGGCACTGTATGTACAGAATCCCGAAGAGTCCACCCAGAAACTACTAAAACTAATAAATGAATTCTTGAAAAGTAGCAGGATACAAAATTAATATTCAGAAAGCAGTTGCATTTTTATATTCCAATTACAAACTAACAGAAAGGAAAATTAAGAAAACAATCCCATTCAAAATTGCTACAAAAATAATAAAATATCTAGGGACAAACCTAATTCAGGAAACAAAACACCTGTACTTGGAAAATAAGATCCTAAAGAAAGAAACTGAAGAAGATACAAATAAGTGAAAGCACATACTGTGTTCATGGATAGGATGAATTAACATCATTAAAATGTCCACAGTACTCAAACCAATGTATTGATTCAGTGCAATTCCTATCAAGATTCCAATGAGATATTTTACAGATCTAGAACAAGTATTTCAAAAATGTATATGGAATCACAAAAGGTCCTGCATGGCAACTTGATCCTAAGAAAGAAGAACAAAGTTTGGAGGAATCATACTACCTAAAGTCAAAGTATACTCTAAAGTCATAGTAATCAAAACAGTATGGTACTGGCATAAACACAGACACATAATCAATGGAACAGAGAGCCCAGAAATAAACCCATACCTTTACAGTCAATTAATATCCAACAGATAAAGCAAGCACATACAATAGGCCAAACAATGTTTATTCAATAAACAGTATTGGGAGAATTGGACTGATATGTGCAACAAAATGAAACTAGACCACCTTCTTACACTACATATGAGAATCAGTTCAAAATGGATCAAAGACTTAAATGTTAGACCTGAACCCATAAAAGTAGTAGAAGAAAACATAGGCAGCAAAATCTTGGTCATTACTGATAGCAATAATTTATAGCATGTATCTCCCCAGGCAAGGGAAACAAAAGAAAAAATAAATAAATGGGACTACATCATAACAAAAAGTTTTTGCATAGTAAAGGAAATTATCAACACAATAAAAAGACAATCCAGAGAATGGGAAAACACATACTTGTATTTGCCAATACAAGGGTAAATATCTAAAATTTATGTAAAGAACTTACAAAACTCAACACCAAAGAACAAACAACCCAAGTGATAAATTGGCAAAGGACCGAAATAGGCATTTCTCCAAAGAGGACATGCAGATGGTCAATAGACATACAAAAAAATGCTCAAGATCACTAATCATCAGAGAAATGCAAATTAAAACCCCAATGAGATATCATCTCACACCTGTCAGAATGGCCATTAATAAATCAACAAACAAGTGCTGGGGGGAATACGGAGAAAGGGAATGCAGACTGCTGCAGCCCCTGTGGAAAGCAGTATGGGATACCTGAAAACATTAAAAATGGGTCTGACTTTCAACCCAGCAATCTCACATCTAGGAATATATCTGAAGGAACCCAACACCCTAATTTGAAAGAACATAAGCAGCCCTATGTGCATTTCGGCATTATTTACAATCACCAAGATATGAAAGCAGCCCAAGCAGCCATCAGTAGATGAGTGGGTAAAACAACTATGGGACATTTATTTACACAATAAAATACTACTGGGCCGAAAAAAGAAGAAGGTTTGACCCTTTTCGATGGTATGGATGAATCTGGAGAACATTATGCTAAATAAAATAAGCCAGCCTGAGACAGATAAACACCATATGATTTGACTGATACATGGAATCTACGAACAAACTGAACAAAGAAGGAAAATAAGGACAGACTCATATACGGAGAACAGGAAGACAGTTGGTGGGGGGTGGGGAGGGGAGGGGGTGGAGGATTGAGTAAAAAGGAAAAAGAATACCTGGACATGGACAACAGTGTGGTGATTGCTGTGGTGAGGGGATATAAGGGGACTGCATGGTAATGAAAAAAATACAATAAAGTTTAAAAAAATGACCCAGTGTTGGAGGGTTAGAGGGTAAACCACAAATGTGGAAACTACCCTTGTATTAGTACAATTGGATACAATCTCTAACCAAGCCAGGCAGATGGTTAAAGTTCAAAAGTTCAAGTTTCTCACCTAATTAGCTCATTTGGATCAATAGTGCCCTCATTTGAGAGATTTATTCTTGATAATAAGTATTTCTCAGAGAAATGTACCACTTGACTAAGAACAAACAGTATTATTACCCATGTTATTGCATTCTGTAGATTTTAATCTTGGAAATATCCTGTAACTTTTTTAAACCCTTTCTGATTCCAAATCCGTTCATGATTTACCTGTTTTCAACGAAGAGCTTTGTTTTAGGGAACCAGTGTCTATGTGACCTGAAGCTTAGTTAAGACGGCCACTGTTCTATGGGTCACTGCGCCCACAGACTATTTATATCCTCCCAGTCTTTCCCCAACCAGCTCAAATTTCTCCTCTCTCCTAAGCCTTGGCAGCCCACCACAGCAACCTGTCCTGCTCAGTCTCCAACAGCGTTTATTGTCTGCAGCTCACACCAGCACCTTCTCACAGGCTATCCTGCTCTCCAGTTTCGGACTGCATATACATCTCCCTTAAAACTAGTCTATAAGCTCCTCGTGAGAAGCAGCTTCTCCCAGCCTATGCCACCTGGCATAGTGGCCAGGCAAGGCAAGCTCATTGACCTCTTTTATTCCGATAATGACATAAGGATTTTCATTCTTTTGCATACTACATCTTCCACCCAAACTTGGGCAGTTAGTGGGTATTCTAAGAGATAATATTTTTTGACTTGCCAAATTCCCTAAATGCCAAGGTATTGGCATAGGTGGAAAAATTCAAGCCCTCTCAACTGAGGCAATTGGTGTGGCCTTTCTCCCCTTAAGTATCACACACTTAAGTATCACACACTGAAGTGTCACACACTAAAGATTCAGAACTAAGTTGGAATAGAACATCTCTGTTAAGGATGGCTCCATGGGTACAAAGATTGAAAGCTTGGACAGGTTCTGTTGACACTTGCAATACCATTCCTTCCATCCTACAGTATTTTACTGGTATTTTGACTCTGCCTGGACAGGGCCAACATGGAGCTCACCAGTCAATCAGTTCTCCAACATTCACCCTCGCACTCATAAGGGTCCAGGAGCTGACATCACTGGGCATGGATCACAACCTAGGCAACCCATATTGCTGAATCAATCACGGATCAATCTATAATTGAAATGACACTCTTTGCACCCCCTGCTGCCAAACACATGAAACCAATGTATATGTCAATATCTCTTCTTTCAAGCCAGCTTAGGATGACTTAAACCCAAACTGAAATGGGAACAACCAAATTTAGATACCAAGATTGTTTTATGTATTTCACCACTCAAGGCACTGTACTTCTTACACATGAGAGTCTTCTTGGGAACTCTGCCAGTTCATACGCTGTATCACGCTGGTACTTAAAAATCATACCCGTGGTCACCAAGGGAGGGTGACCCCTCCTCAAGCAAAAAGTAAAACTCCCAGCCGAACCGCTACCCTACAGAGTCACCAATAACCCCATTCCTTCTGTGGGTCCCTCTAGCACCCTTGTGAGCATTTGGAAAACACACACCTTCTTCGAGAAACTTTGCTTCCATCTGTTAGAGAACAATCTTTTTATTCCTGATTTTGGTAGAACAAGCTACTTTAGTGCCATCTGCCAGGAAAACTGTCACAATAAATCTACAAAGTCTGTGATGTGAATGCTGCTTCCTTAAAAGTGGCACAACTGTGCAATGCACAACCTATGCAATAGCCCCGCCAGTCTGATGACTCCAGAATGTAAGAAGGCAGTGGGAGGAAGCCATGCTTTACTTCCCCTCTGTGCCTCAGCTTCATCACATAAATTGGGAATAATAAGAGTTATCTAACCTGGGTGTCTTAGCAATGATCAACTTTCCCATTAGAAGGTAAAAGTGATGGTCCATAAGGGATTCAAAGAATAAGAAACAGATGATCACATCACTTGATTATTGCATAAGAACTACATACATAAGATAGAGAGCTGGCATTTCCTTTGACTCCACAAATAAGATTCATCTGATAACTTAATTTGGGCTTCATATATAAAAGAAAAGAGACCTTGGGGTTCTCTTGTAGCGATGGTGGGACCTGCAGCCATCTCTCTAGAAAGAGAAACCATACTCTTGCTAGGTTTCTGTGTGATGGAAGAAGCCCAAGATGGCAAAATAATTGATGAGCGCTAGCCATTCATTCTTTGGAAATGAAAAAGAAAAAAAAACTCTGAAATAAACTGCCCTGCACCAGGGTTTCTCCATCCCATCGCTAACGTTTTGGGGCTGGAAACACCTTTGTCACTGGGGGCCATCCTGCGCATCTCATGGTAGCATGTTTACCGGTATCTCTCGCCTCTCCCCACAAGATGCCAGTAGTATCCCCCACCCCTCCACACTCACCCCGTCATGACAACCAAAAATGTCTTCAGACATTACGAACGTCCTTGGGTTGAGGGGGAAGGGAGTGGGAAGGCAATAAAATTGTCCCCAGCTGAGAAACACTGGCCTACCCTGAAATTTAAATCTATAGCCTTAGCATAATTTTTGGGGAATAGCAATCTATGAGCAAGCAGGCCTCCAAACAGCAGACACCTGGGCTGTGCTCTGAGTTCTGCAATGATTGTTTTATGACCTTAAGACACTAGGCTTTATTTCCTGTCATATAAATACACCCCAAACTCGGTCTCTCATTTTCAGAACTCCTTCCTTTTGAGGGTACTAAGCTGGGACCGGGAGAAAGGTGTTAGTCACTGCTGGGGCTGACTGGAGACATCACAGCTAAGGCATCCTTTCTGCTCACTTTGTACCCGGCCACTTCCCGGGGTCTAGGGACTGCTATCTTCTCTTGAATAATGATAAGAATAATAATGGTGCTGTTACCACACAGGGCCAATACGAAACACAGCTGACAACTTTCACCCTTAAAATAAAGGTAAAAATAAAGATGTTGACCACTCTACTGTGGCTCCCATATACATGTAAGCCCACAACTTCCAACAACACAGCTATCTAAGACCAAGTCATTTTAAAAAAGCCAAAGATGAGACAACAGAGAAAACCTTGCAACAGGGTACTGGGTTTGAAGGATTCCAGAGTCAAACCCAGGCCATTTCAAACAGCTTTCCCCACTGACCATTACAGGTCCCAGCTCCCAACCCGCAAGGGGCTTTCATCTGCTTCATTCCCACCACCTGGGGAGACCTTCCACCCTCTGCTCTCTGGGAATTCCCGGGCCAGCCCTGGTTCCAGGCCTGCTCCGTCTCTCTCCTCCAGCCTTCACTTTCCAAGGCTCCCTTGCCCTCCGGGATGATTGACATGGAACTGTTGACAGAAAGTCTCCACCACCTCCCGCAGATGCTGGCCTTTACAGGTACTTGAAAGACAACCTCTCTCAACAATTCATTTCCCTGAGTCTGAGACATTGGGTTTGGAAAATCACTGTGGGGGAGGCTTTTACCAAGAGCCTAAGCTGGGTATAGCCCCTGGGCCCACCTTTACGGTGACCTATGAGCATGAAGTCAAGTCAGGGTTCCAGTGATCTTCCCGACAAGGCCCATGAGATGTCCCTTGATGAGTGCTGAGCAACGACACATTTAACACACTTCTCGGGAATAAAAAGTACTTTTTTAGAGACAGAGTGCTGTGGTCAAACAGTCATGTCTCTCTAAGCCCCCACCCAAATCCACATGTCAAAATCCTAATCCCCATGGTGATGGTATTAGGAGGCGGGGCCTTTGGGAGGTGATAGGATCTTGTAGGTGAAGTTTTTAGGAATGGGATTAGTGCCTGCTGGGGGAGAACCCCGAAAGTCTAAATTCAGGACTGATTCTGAAGATCTGACATGTAGCCTATTCAAATTCATAAGGGCTTTAATAGGAGAAACACGTACAGGGGCAAAGCAGCTGCTTGCTCCCAGTGGTGGCCGGCTGGGAATAAACCCACCCCTCCCAGAACGGGGTCTCTTTTTCATAGGGGTTCCTAGTAAACCATATGCTGGGTAGTCACTAGACCACCAGAAAGAACAACGCCTTTCTGTGTTAACAGATAATATCAGGCAGTTACCCACACTCTGTATAGATTGATTAACCTTCTTCCTGGGGGCATGAAGTTTATCTTTGGGCGGCATTCCTGTTTTCTGGGTAGTAGGCCAAGCCTGAGGCTACAGAGAGTTAAACAGTCACAGAGAGTTAAACAGAGAGTCCAGCATTTCCCAGCCGCCTTTCCTGCTGGGGCCACAGTGCACCTCCGACCTTCCCTACAGCATGCCTTTGTGAAGGAAACCCCTGAGTGCAAGCCCACTCCTTCCACCATTCGGAGACTCAGAGGGAAGGTGCTGTGATGAACCAGGAAGTTTTCACTGCACACCCATCTGAATGCCATGATTCTGGACGTCTAGCCTCCAGAACTGAGACAAAGAAATTACTGTTGCTTATAAACCATTCAGTCTGTGACATATTGTGAGAGCAACCCAACAGACTCAGACAGAGTATTCTAAATCCATGATGGAAAAGAAGTATATTTTTTAACAGACAGTAAAACATATTCTAAAACAAGAGTAATTATAACCATGGAATTGGTGCTAGAAAAAAAATAGTTCAAGCAATGGTACAGAAGAGATCAGAAATAGACCCATGTATTTGGAAATTAAGTATATGATGACTCTCTGTAGAAAGAATAAACTACTCAATATATGCTTGGAAGAAGATCAAAAATTAATTTTTTACCTCACATCATTAGCCAAAAATATCTGAGATCTAAATTTAAAAGAAAAACAAACAAAACAACAACAACGAAACTATAATGCATAAAGAAAAAATATTTTATGGCCTCTAGGAAGAGAAAGTCTTTTTAAGCAAATCACAAAAAGCAAAATATCTCAAGGAAAAGCATCCAAATTGAAAAAAACAATGCACGGGAAAAAAAGCCATACACAAGGTTAAAAAAAGAAAAGCAACAAGATGGAAAATTACATTACTTTCAGCCAAAAGATCTAAATCTAGAATGTACAGAGAATTTCTACAAATCAATGAAAAGATCTAAAAATACCTATAACAAATCATCAAAGGATATTAACAGCAATATATGGAGCAAAAATACAATGAACATAAAAATGCTCGAAAATATATAGAAATGGTGAATACACACAATAAATAGGGCATTTTTACCATAATATTGGCAAAAATTAAAATGTCTGAGAATATTGAGTATTAATTAAGACATGAGGAAATGGACACTTTCCTATGCTGCCAGTGGGAGTATAAATTATTCAGCTAGTTAAGAAGACATTCTGGCAGAATTATTAAAATTTAAATTGCACATACCCAGGAATTTTACTTTTGAGTAGAAATACTCCCTCATATATAAAAATAAAGATGTTGACCAACCTATTTTTTGTAATACCAGACACCTAAATGCCCACCAGTAAGATATAGATAAATATATTCTGGAACATCTTATGGAACACTATACTGCAGTTTAAAACAGTCAGGTATGTCCATATGTAATGACATGTAACAGCGAATGTGAAAAAAGAAAGCTGCAGGAAAATATCCACAAAATGGTCCGCTCCACCTGTCAGTCTTGTTTATGATCACACAAGGCTTCTTCCTCGACCAGGAATAAAAAGAAAAAAACACACACACGCATATCTCCGCATAATGACATGGTTCATTTAAAAAAAACACACACACACAGCAGTATCATCTACACCTGTAATGATAAATACATATGACAAGACAATGCATAGAAAGTGGTACAAAAAAACACCTTTAGACCTGGAGGTATGGGAGTGACCTGGGGGCAGGGGGAATGACACACTCATACGTGATTTTTAGAATTCAATGTTGTTTCTTTTACCAAAAAAAGTAAATTTTTCTCAGAAAAAAAATTTGCAGAGACCCCACTCTGCTTACTATGAGGACAACAGTCACATAAAGGCAGTTTTGTGTCCACCCAGACTTTGGGTTTTGCAGTTCTTCTACAAAACATAAAGGTCTTAGAGGGTCGTCTCTGAACAATGGTGTATTCGCCCTGCCCCGAAGTTCTGGTCCACAGGAAGTTTTAGACAGAGGTCTCCACCAACTGATGCAGGGCAGCAGCCCAGTACAAAATACAGAGGAGAGCTTCGGTTTCCTTTCTCAAAGAAGCACGTCCGTCAGCAGCAACCACATGAACCCTCCTGGTGTCCGAGGGTCAGCCTCCTTCCAACTGGCTGCTGTCATCTACACAACGCATTGCAACCAAAGCAATAATCAGAGCGGACATCTACAATTGCCCAGTGTGTGCCAGGCTCTATGCTGGGGCTCCATACCCAGAATCTCACTTAATCTTCACAACAATCTGAAGAGAAGAGCCTTAGTACCCATTTAATAGATGAGGAAACTGAAGTTCAGATGGATTAAGAAAGGTTCTCAAGCAAATGACTGAAGAGCAATTCTAACTAATGCCTGCCATTCTCAGACCTGTGCTCTGATCTCCACCCTGCACTATGTCATCAACCATATTAAATGGTTAGTTTGGAGGGGTGTGTGGGCCTTGCTCCAATTAGTATGTGTATATTAATGCTAAATTTGTATTTATTTATACTTAGGTCAAGGGCCCAAAGTGATTTGTAGGGAATGCTGAAGAGCAGCTACGTCTCCTCTGGTTTAACACCTGAGAAAGAGCAGTGGTCAGGAATGAGGGGCTGCCCCTGCCACACTCTGGGGAACAGAGGCCTCAGCTTGCAGCCTCAGAGTGGTCCCAGGGACCCCTAAGTGATCAAAGTCACAGACGAATCTTCCAGGGGTGTCAAGGAAGCTTCTCTTCAAAATAATAACACTTTTGCATTTTTCTGCTGCAGCCAGAGTGCAAATTTCACGTTTTTGTAGTTAAATGTATTGAGTCCACGTTTATTCAGACCTGGCACATGGCTAGGGCCCTATATGGAAAGGCCTGGAATTCCTATGTTCTTTCCTACTCCTGTTGCTACTGGGGGTCTTTCATCCCAGTCCCATCTGATCCAGCAACATGTGCGGGGGCAGGGAGGAGGCAGGCAACCTTGTCTAACAAGGCCAGAGAGACGGCACACCTGCCCTCCAGATGCAAAGAGCTTATATAAAAGGGAACAACGTATGTAACAAATTTCCCCCCAAATTACAATGCTCAGAGAGAGTGGGTTAGAGAAATAAATTTAAGAGGAAAGAGTGGCAGATGGGATAGATGGATTCAATTAAGGCAAAGAACATCAAACAATTCCGAGGATGCCCCGTTTTAACGGAACATGTCGTTTTCTCCTCGTGGCCTCCAGATAACTCCCGACAACCGTCTAGTGGAAAGCAGCGGGTGCACACAGTGCCTCAACCCCAGCGGGAGTTTAATATCCTAAAATGAGAGAGCTAACATTCCCTCCTCTCTTCTTTTCAATAAAGTGGTGAAACAGCACATGAATCAGACTAAGCAGGCTACGTATTTGATGCACATTTCTGCAGAACCAGGTGTTATTCCCATTAAATAGGTATTTCCCATCATCATATTCACTGAACTGATTTCTTTATCTGGTCTATGGGAGAGTCTCCTTTTTAATTAAACCAACCACTGTCATTTTTCTAAGAAAGACAATAAGACAATAAAAATAGTTATATACTTTTTATCCTCCTAAACATAAATCATGAGAGATAGGCGGTGCTATGCCTTTGCTAGAAAGTTTTATCACAGAGACATTATGCTAACATGCTTTATATTGTTGCTTTGCAGGTCAATTTATTCCTATTAAGAATACATAAGATACCTGCTGTCACTAACAGTATTTGTAAATACTTACGATCAAAAGGAATTCACATCTGCAATAATTTTGCAATACACATAGTTAACAGATAAGCATAGATGTGCATATAATAATATATATGCACAACGTAGACCTACATACTACACTTAACTGACCTCAATTTTCATCTAAAGTCAAGTATGACAGTCTAGAAATTTGATGAGCAATGCCGTTTTTATTCCCTGTCTCCGAGCAGTGTCATTTAATTGACAGCCATGTTACCATATTTACAAAGTGATAGGTGGGTTGTAGTTTCACAAAGATGGTATTATTATCTCTGTAGTCAGTGGAGAACCTGTGGAAGACTTGGAATAGAAACTGTACAATTACACCATAACTCTAACTGCAATAATGTATAGTTGCTCTGATTATCAGTTAAAATGGCAATGTAGCTGGTCTTTTTTTCCAGAGATGCTAAATCAGTTTCGATTCCAGCCCATTCTTTACTACATGGCAGAGTAAAATCCTCTCAGCTACAAGAGAATAATATTTAGGCTGTCATACCATCTTCAGGGCGTTGTGCAAAAATAACCTCTACTTGACTCAGTTGAGAGAGTAAACTAATGTTAAAATACCGAACCATTGCCTTGTTTCTCTGCAACTGAGGTGCCCTTGACTAAGGAAAAGTCACCTTTGATTTTTTGAGTGGTCTAAAGTGGCTCTAGGAAAGGAGGCAGAATTTTCTGGAAGATCAAGTGACTGGCTCCAAGTCCCTACATCATTGTGCACATAGCTTGAGGCGGGCAGGGTGTGCCAACCATCAGCATGATGGCCTCAATATCGTACCCTTTTTTCCAAAGTTAGTTACGACTCTGTCACCAGAGAATTCTTTCAACAAAATAGTAATTGAGTTTAAATAGCAAAAACTTGAATTTCCAAGGGATAAAGATAAATGGTAAAACTCAGAGTAGAGGAAATACAAGTGTAAACCAGTTCCACAAAGATGGCAAAAAAAATTTCAGGAAAGATGATACACAATTCACAGGAGGCTCAAAAGAGGAACAAGAGAACTCTGCTCTGACATTTCCTTTATTAAACTTATTTTTCTGGGAAGTTTTCTGTTATCCATTCACTTTATACTCAAGTCATTCTCTTGTAGTTGTGTATTGCTATATAACAAGTTACTCTAACACTTAACAACTTAAAATGACAAATGTGAGTCATCTCACTGTTTATGTGGGTCAGGAATACAGGCATGACTTAGCTGGGTGCCTGCACCTCAAGGTCTCTCACAGGTGTGGGCTAGGGCTATGATCTAATCTCATGGCTCAACTGGAGGAAAATAAGCTTGCAAACTCACTCATGTGGCTGGTGACAGGATTCAGCACCTCACAGGCTATTGGACTAAGAGCCTCAGCTCCTCGCTGAGGTCTCCCTCAGTTTCTTGCCACCTGTGCTTCTCCCTAGGGCAGCTTACAACATGGCAGTGCCCTTCTTTAGAGCAAGCCAATGAGAGCAAGACAAGAGCCATTGTCTTTTTGTAACCTAACCTCAGAAGTGACATCCCATCAGTTTTGCCAAATGCTGTTTGCTAGAAGCAAGTTATTAGGTTCAGCCACACTGAAGGTGAGGAGATCATACAAGGGTATGAATACCAGGACACGGGGACCACTGGGGTCATCTCAGGAGCTGCCAACCACATCTTTCCTTGTAAGCACGACAATTGAAGACTAAACACCAAAATAAAAGGAAAATCTGAAAGAAGTAGGAAAAGAAGAAAATGTTCCAAGATCTCACTACTTATGCCTTGCAGCTCTCATTCTCCCCAAATCCAAGCATACAACACAGCCTGGCGTCTCTCACCCCTGTCCCTTCTTCTCTCTTCCATGGGAGCATGAGAGTTCAGGCCTTCATTTCTCCACATTATCAGTAGTGTAGCACTACTCTCCTTAACCAGCTTGCATAGCACAACACATCCTGGACACTAAGGCCAGAGTAATTTTCCTAAATCATGCTTTCTAGTTATCCATAAGCTACAGAAAGCCCCTGCAGTGACTCTCCATTGTCAAACAAAACACAGACTCTTTAGCCTGCCACTTAGTGTCTTCCATAGTTTGACCCAGGCCTAACTATACGAACTCGTCACCCCCAATCCCTAACAGTAACCAACCATCCCAGGTAAACCACATTCAACACCTGAACACACCACACTTACACACAGCTTGAAGCCTCTGTGACACTATCACTCCCCCTCCCTTGGCAGGACCTGCCTTCACTTTACCATTTATAAATCCTTCCCCATTTCCAAGACGCAAGCAGACCCCATCTTCTCAGTGACATTTTCTGATCACCCAAACTAGATTTCAGTTCCTCCTATGAACAGGCACAGCTCTTCGAGACACGCCATTGACTGCCCTGGCCAGTCACCTGTCTTGTTTTCCCAAGGAGTTGATATGATTCACACCTTCATTCTTTCACAGAGACCATCAGACTACATTTCCCGGAGAGTTGGGCTGGATCCCACTTGTCTTCCTTTGCCGAGGGTGGTTGGTACATGACAGGGAATATTTGTTGAACAGATGGATGGACAGATGGATGGATGGACAAATGAATGGGAGGGAGGGGGAAGGAAGGGAGGGTTAAGCACAAGGCTAGTATCATAAGAGGTCAATAACTAATAAATATTTGTTAACACCACTAATCCTTAAAATGAGAATTCTCCACCAGTGGCACCTTCGCCACTTAGTGGTCCCTGTGTAGGAACCCTTCCAAACAGAACAAAGGCAAAAGATATTTATCTGACCCTGACAAAATAAACAAGCCTATTCACACAAACATCGCAACGGAAGACCACCGCCCACCCGAACGCTGGCTCGGAGATACAGGAGGCCAAGTGCAGGGAAATTACATGGCACAGTCAGGGCAGAACTCAAGAATAGAGTTATGTCAAGTCAGTGCGCTTCAGCCATGGGAAAACAAAAGTGGTAATAAAAGGGTGCTGGGGAAATGGAGGAACAATGTATCTATTTTGGGGGAGTGTCCATGTTTTAGGTAAGTCTAAGTAAACAAAAGGATTTTTAAAAAGAGTGAGATACCAGGAGACCTTTTAAGGCCTATATTGCCTACCTCTCTGAGAAGAGGGAGGAAATCTCAATCAAAGTATCAAACGTCCAAAATTCAGAGGAAATCTAATGCTTCCTATCCAGCTGGTTGGAAAATCTAAACCTAAAATGAATTCTCCTGGGAACCAGATTCCTGGCCGTAGGTTTCTTGCACTAGACGCGGCCACGCTCCTCTCACCATAGGGAGCGCTGAAAACTCCAGGGGTTGCGTGGACGGGATCCGGTGAATTCGCTCTCCTGCTATCCTGATCCCGGAGCACAGCCTACGCAGTGGGTCTCTGTGAGCCTGAGGCGCGCACCGAGCAGAGAATCTGGGGACAGCGGGCACCGAGTTTGGAGCTTTACAAGTCCCGCAGGCTGAAATGGGAAGGCAGCTCCTCTCGCCCCAAACTCACTTGCTTTTTACAACCACTTCCATCTACTTTCCGATTTCAGCTCCCAAAGGCATCCGGAGAATCCTCCACGGTCCAAGGTCCAACGTGAAAGAGAAGGGTAAGGGAAGTGGTGACTGGGAGGCGAGGTCACCAGGGTCCCTTCCCTGGCTTGGTGCAGTCGTTGGCGGGGCGTAGCGGGGAGGTTGCAAACCTGCTTGTCTCTGTCCCACTAAAGCCGCGGAAATCCGTGTAGCGGTGCCTCGCCGTGGGCGTCAGGGACCCGACAAGGGAAGGATACCCTGGAAGAGCTGCAGGCAAAAACTTTCCGTCCTCTAGCGGCAACTGTGCAGCAAAGACCACTCTTCCTATGGCTGCAAGTCGTGCCTCTCTGGGGTTGGCCCTCAGCACCCCACCCCAGCCCGGTGGGGCTGCCGGGTGTACCGGCGGCGGCGGCGGCGGCGCAGCACCTCCGCACCGCACCCCGGCACCCGGCGCTGGGCCGCCGCGGCCCCTCCCCGGCGGGCGGCTGCCGAGCCGGGGGAGCCTCTCTGCTGCCTCTGGCGGCTGTGCGAGCCGCGAGCGGGGCCCATCAGGCTGCGGGCTCTCGGGCAGCGGCTCCTCCTCCTCTGTCTCTCCTCCTCCCCGCCTCCCTCCTCCCATCCCTCCCTCCCTCCCTCCCCCTTCCAGAGCACTCAATGTCGGAACGTTCCGAAGATGACGTCGGAGCGTTCTCGAATCCCGTGTCTCTCGGCTGCTGCTGCCGAAGGAACAGGGAAAAAGCAACAAGAAGGAAGAGCAATGGCGACACTGGATCGCAAAGTGCCCAGTCCGGAGGCGTTTCTGGGCAAACCCTGGTCCTCCTGGATCGACGCCGCCAAATTACACTGCTCCGACAGTAAGAACCCCACCGCCTCCTCCTCCTTTTATTATCCTGTAACCTTTCCATTCACCTAGAGCCACTGGGAAAAAGTGTGTGTGTGAGAGAGAGAGTGGCCCCCGGTGTCCTCCATGCTTCTCTCTCTCTCTCTCTCTAAATAAATACACACAGAGACAGAGCATCAATGCACAGAGAGAGGCCCTGCTGCCAGGGCTGTCTGTCTGTCTGTCTGTGCCGGGCTCCCCGTGGCAGCCCGCGGGGTGGGCTTTCACAGCCCCATGGTGTATCTGTTTAAAAGGCTACTCTGTTGCTGCTTGCATAGTTTTTTTGGTACCTATCTGGGCCAGGTAGATGGAAATCCGGACTTGGGAGAAAACGTCGCATTGTCAATTTTGGAAAGATTTTCATATACAGTATTTATGTCAATCTCTTGGCAAATAAACACTCTCCCTCCCCCCTTGACTTTGGCTTTCCCCCCTTTTTTCGCTTTTTTCTCTTATTTTCTTTTTTCCTTTTCTTTTTCATCTGCAGATGTAGATTTAGAAGAGGCTGGAAAAGAGGGTGGAAAAAGCAGGGAGGTTATGAGGCTTAATAAAGAAGGTAAGTGGAGCTACTGGCATATTAGTGTTAGCATGTGTGGCAGAAATCTTCACAGGATTTCGACTATAATGTGAATTGTTCTGCTGGGTTACAGAGTGACTAAGGTTTGTCAAAAATTGAGCACGCCCAGGTGTCTACTGCTTGGTGTTAACTTCTTTCAAAGTATAAATACAACAGGGGGGGATGGTAAATGGGGGACAGTGTTGGAAGCAGAAGTTTACTGCACTTCAGTTGGAGTCCACGTTTGGACATTCTGATGCCTATCTGCCATTCGTATTTGCAGCATCATTGCCAGAGGTGGGGGGGTTGAAATTTGTGAAATGAGCGGGGCTTCCCTCAAAAGCATCCCAGCCTATCTTGTGGGTAAATACACAACAGTTTAATGAACCGCACACAGTCAGTCAGTCATTCCAGCAGCTACTTCTTCACTCTTCACTGAAAACCATTGTGAATGGCAGACCTTTGCAGCAAGTTACATTTGCCCACTTTATGCTTGGTCACAGAGTGTTATATGGCCAGCAGCGTTAGGGGTACCTGTGTGTGCAGCCCCCCAGCTGGTCGCCTGTCTCTGTTTCCTCAGCATGGAAATACAGTACCTGAAGTGGGACACAGTGAGTAGACAGGTCATCCCTGAGTGATGCAGGCAAGTGAAGCCACAGCCTCCTGGAACTGGGCATCAAACACACATGGTTGTCATAAATAAATCATATCCTGTTCATGTTTGCAAGCCTGCCATATGTAACTCTGGCCTATGGGCTCCACATGGAGCAACTCCAGACACCGCTTTCTGCTGAACAAATGGATGGGTTCATTTGAATTGTGATTCACTAACTGATGTCTTATAAACATGGTTGGCTGAAACTGGATGTGGGAGGGTGGTGTGATGGGCCAGAAGAGTTTGGTGGGAAGTGTTGAAAGAGTTTAGCCATAACTAGGCCATAGGAACATTGTTGGTCCCAAGTGAATGGAGAAAAGGCCAGTAGATTCCAAAGCATGGTCTCCCTCATAAATTGGAATATCGTCCTCCAAGGCAGCCAAAACCTGCTTGGAACTTATTCTTGATCGGTACCTATGACAGTTGGTTTTCTGTGCCCCACCCCAGCTATCTGTGCCTAATCATTTCCTGACCATCTAGTGAAAAGAAAATTTGTGCTTGAGAAAAAATAACATGGAGGTTCAAATGCATGCATATTCAAGGACAGTTCTCTAGCCTAGTGGTTCTGCTAATTAAGCGCTGTGATTGGAAATGAAACCTCATTCTAAACATGTTTGCCTCTAGGTACCTTAGTGTAATCTTGACATATCTTTAGGATGAGCAAGGGAATGAAGTCAAGTAAACTTCTTACAAGTGGCAAGTTGTTTGTGCTAAATGTCCATGAGTGTAGGCAATGGGAAGTATCATTAGAGATTGTTTTTCTTCACAAACTCTTGAGATCTTTAAAAGCTTATGGGACTCGGTTATCAAACCACTGGCAATGGAAAGTTGCCATGAAAGGAGATGAGATTGTGAAAACCTTTAAAGTTGAGTAAAGGTCGTGATATGGCAGAGAATTGTCACGTCTGGGGCCTAGTGATCAACTATGACTACAACACAAAACTCATATTCTGTACCCTCCTCCTTACTTTTCCTTTAAAAGACTCTTTTTCTCAGATTCTCTTTGCCTCATAAGAAATAGATCCCTTTAAGGAAAAATGAAAAACTTTCCTTTCCTCCAAAGTCACAAGTGGTACACCCTGCTTATTGTATCCTTTGTCCTGTAAAGGTACAAAGATTTAGCTCCCAATCATATGCATTTGCATTAAGGACACTGCTGTTCAGTGTAACATGCAATTGCCGAATTCACCAAATAGCCATGTATGGGTGGAAATCTCTGTTTATCAGCCTGGTAGAGAAGACTTGGCTTAGCAATTCCTGAAGGTCTTCTTGGTGTATATGTACACAGTTTTCTTCATAGATAGAGTACACATTAACTAAATATATATCCACGCCCCCTGCCATGATGAGAAATTTAAGAGTTCAGTTGGGACTCTGTCAGGGTGTGCGGTTGCCAGGATCTCCAGAAACACTGGTTGCATTAGTCTTGGCATGGGCTTTCTTACTGGAGTCATCATGTAGGTGGCCTTAGGATGCATATGTGTTTGTGGATAGGTCACTGCACAGCACGTCTGTTTTTCTATGTATGTGAACATACGTAGATTGACCATGATGTTGTTGGTAGTAAGCTGGTCTTGAGGAGAAATTTGGGCATTAATAGCAAGGAATGTATAGCCATTGAGAAATAAGGGATATGATCCAGATTTTGATATGATTTTTATTGTGACAAACATAATATAAAATTTACCATTCTAGACATTTTAAAGTGCACAGTTCAGTGATATTGAGCACATTCACAATGTTGTACAACCATCACCACTGTTCATTTCCCGTCTTTTTAATCACGCCAGCCAGAAATCCTGTACCCATTATACAGTAACTACCCCTTCCCATTTTGCCCTTAGCCCTGGTTATCTCTATCTTCTGTCTCTGTGAAGTTGCCTATTCTAGATACCATGTATAATTATATAAGTGAGATTTATCCTGCAATATTTGTCCCTTCGTGACAGGCTTATTTCACTTAGCATAATGTTTTTGTATTTCATCCATGTTGCAGCATGTGTCAGAATTTCACTCCTTTATATGGCTGAATAATATTCCATTGTATGTATATACCGTGTTTTTTATCCATCTAGCTGTTGATGGATAAAATCTGTTGTTTCCATCTTTTAACTGTAGTGAGTAATGCTGATATGAACATTGTTGTAATATGATTTTTTTATAGATTAAGCTCAGGGAGGGAATTTAGGTTGGAAATGTGAAAAAATGGTTGTTTTGCCTTCTGTCTATGTCTGGCCACAGCTTCAAAAGACACAGGAAGGACTTGCAGACTTCTAGAATAACCTGATTATTGTGATACAATTCCTTCTTCGTTCCTTGTTCCTTTTACCTTTGTGTGCTTCAGTTTTCCACCTATGTCAGTAGGAAGTGTTTGCTGAATGCTCTGTAATAAATTCTTCACATCAATACATTATTTCATCTAGCGTTAGCTAAAATTACAGTCAAGAGGAATTTGGCAAATAGTTTTGAACCTTGCCAGATCATCACCTGGGTTCAGAAGGAGTTGCTAATTCCGTGCTTGGATGTGGCCGTTGGGTTGTATCGAGGGCAGCCTGGCGTGGGGAAAGGATCGAGAGAGAGGGGTTTGAGTCAGCTTTTTAGGTTCTCACATACGACCTTGGGAACATCACTTCCCTTCTCTGGGCAAATTCTCTCACATGTCAAGTCAGAAAGTGGGATTGAACATCCTTTAAGGTCTCTTTGAGATCTCTGAACGTAAGTTTCTCTATTGAATGTACCTACACTTGGGATATAGTCAGGCTCTTTTTGAAAAAAAAATTTAAAAATTAAGGGCTCATGTTAAATACATCTAAAACTACTACATACTGGGTTTCTTTTCTCATTTCACAATCTCTTGGTGGCAGAAATCACTGCATCTCATACACAAACCTATTTTGCTGTAGATAGTTTGTGAATGATATGTGGCCTTTAGGACTCTGGAATGATTGAGGGTTTAAGTCCAAAACCCAGGGTGATGTGTTCCCCATGGTGAAGAGTGAGCTGACCCTGGTCAGCTTGGATCAGTCAGGCACTCGGGTTTCCTGAGAGGAGGGGTCCTGGAAACCTTGTTAGCCTAATCTAAGATATGAAATGCATTTATGATAGAGAATTCCAAGGAAGGCCATTCATCTAGCTAACCTTTTAAAATAATTTTCTCTCTAGCTTTGTAGATTTATCTGAAGACTTTTTTTCAAGCTAATTGGGAAAAAGCTCTATGATTTAGAAAAATGTTTGCCTTTTCGAATCATCTCACCTGAGCGTTTTTTAAAGAATGTCCGTTCATGAATAAGGAGCAGGCTGCATATGGCTCCTGAGTGGCCTGGACTATATAAAACAGATAGTGACTGGTTGTTGTGAGGATGAGCTGAGATAATACCAAAGGGCTTAGCACATAGTAAGCACTTAATGGATGTTTACCTGTATTCTTTTTTTAATGTTATTATGATTATCATCATTATTTATTAATGAAGCTAGTTCTAGGAAACTTTATTCTTGTAATTAACTAGGATCTTTAATCAGTGATGAATGGAAAAGATAACTATGATAAATTTTATTTTTAAAGTAAACCATGTTATAATTTTATAAAACTAATGATTTTTTAAAAAAACAATTTTAATGGCATACAGTTAATATGTTGTTATTGGTAAGTTTTATCAAGATAGAGAAACCACTTAGGCAGCTGTGGGTCAGTGGTTAAGAAGGGTTTAAAAAGATCCTTCTGGTTCCGGGAAGTCTAAAAATAATTTTTTAAATGATTAATAAGTTGTTTTATCTGATCACTGAGAAAAGAAAATCCTTAATAGATCCTTGTTTAGGTCTTTTGGAAGCCTATACTAGTCTAGTTACTTCGGGCATTTGTCTGTGTGTTAATGTGGCCAGATGTTTTGATTTGATGTAGGTAAACTTGTGGAATGCTTCCAGTGTGAAAGCTGTTCTGGAGCCAGTAGGATCTTGCTGTGACTGTAAGAGTTTGCTCTCCTCCTGAGATGCCGGTAGAATTGGGCTGGAACACAGGATGAAGCAGCGAATGCCGGGACACATTCAGCTCAAGTTTAGGAGTCTTGCAGTTATGATTGGGAACAGGTTGGGGGCAAAGATAGCAACTGACCTGGTAAGAATGAAGTATTCTTAGAATCCAAGCCAGGGGAACCAGCGACAAGTGGTGGAGATTTATGGGAAACTACAGAGGGATTCCCTTTATCAGTACACAGACAACTCTGTTATCTATGCTAATAGGAGATGGGAAGACACCGAGTCCACAGATTACACAGATAAACTTCCATTTCGCTATTACTTTCAGCTTCTTTTTCCATTAAGCCTACCTTCTTCCTCTTTTGCTAACAAGTGGCAACATCTGTTCATTTTGACGTTTCATTATCATCTCTCTTCTCTTGCCCAGAATTTCAGATGAAAGGACAGGAGAGTCCGAGCAGCCTAACCGTGGTGGGGAGGAAAGATGAAAAGGGGAAGTAAGGGCTTGGAGAATGAATAAGCTCTACAGCAGCATCCGCTGGTGGAGAAGGAAGCCCTGTGGCCAAGACAGCAACACTGGGAGGGCTTTTTCAAAACCACCTACTTTTGGAAATATAAAGCTTATAAAGTGAGCGTCTCTTTACATACACGTATTTTCATGTGCCTGGGTTCTCATGTGGAGGAAATGTGGTTCTGGCTCCTTCCAAAACAGGAAATTAGGCAGAGTGGGCATACTTTGAAACTCTGTATGTGATACACTGGCTTCTCATCATACCTCTTCTACAAAAATAGGTTTTTTATGTCTAGAAGATGTAGACTGTTACACACACACTCGTTTAAATGCTTTAAAAAATTACACTCACAGGTTACAAAATTCCAAAGGGTAGCAGTCCATGTCAATTCATAAGGTGCTGCCACATTCTCTTTTGGTGCCTGTGTAGTGGAGCCGTGATGGAAACCTCTGGGTGTCTTGCTTAGTTTTTAATGCCCACTCCTGCTTTTCTGGTCTCTGTCATGCATTTGAGACTGAGTGACTCTCACAGTGGCCAGCACCAGGCGAGGCCCAGGGATACAGCAGCCAGTAAGCACAGCCTGTGCCGTGGAGCCCTTCCATCCCAGCAGCAAAGGCAGACAGCAGGAAGTCATGGTGTCTGTGGCAGGTACTCTGAACGGGGAGACAGGCAGGAGGACCGAATGTAGGTGAATTTTATTTACACTAAAACCTGAGTAGAAATTACCCACATGCAGGGCTGGGTAGGGTAGAATTAGAGGAAACAACATGTGTGAAGGCCCAAAGTGTGAGAGAATATGGAACGTTCTAGACACTAGAAAGTCCATGTCACTTAGAGTAAAGATAGCAAAGCAGAGAGTACTGCAGACTTTCTCAGCAGTGGTACCACGTCTTCGTGCTGGGGACTGCCCTGTGCATCGTAAAATGTTCAGCAGCATCTCGGCCTCTACCAGTGAATTTCAGAGGTAGCTCCCCTTCCCCAATTTGAAACAATCAAGAACATATCGGTACAATGCCAAGACCCCTTTAGAGAGAACCACTGGTGTAAGGTGAGGCTGGGAAGGCAAGAACACAAGAAAAATACACTAAGATATTCACAGAAATATTTTGCAACTCTGTGTCTTAGGCCTCCATCCCAGGTGAGTTGGCCTTATTGAAAATTCAGACACATACGAAGCTATGACTATTCCCCAGCCCTGGGCTGCATTTGGAGGATCTGAAGAGAGAGAAGACTCTGTCCCTCAGAGAACCCTCCTCCATAGGCTTCCCAGGTGACCCCTCCAAACCTTCAGCTCTAGTCTGCAGAAAGTGGTGAAGTAGCGAGCTTCAGGCTCTCATTCTGGGTGGCCCATCCTCCCACACTGTGGGTGGGGGAGACCCCAAGGCATCGATTCTGATAATGGTGGCATTTATTATACAGTGGTCCCTGATGTCAGGAGTACCATGGGCAAGCATTAAGGATTTTGGTTTAGAAGCAGGCTGGAAACGCTGTTGGCATTCTGTGTAGTGGGATTACCCATGAGACTTATCTGAAAAGGGGGGTGCACGCGACAGAGCAAAGCAGCTGGTTTCAGGGGTTTCCAGCTACTGGTTAGAAAATAGGAAGGGCAGAGGAGTGCCTGATTCCCGAGGGCTTCTGACCTGTGTGCCACGTGGTCTGCAGCATTACTTCAGATTGCAAGGCCATGTCCACTCCAGCCAGTGGTTCACAGGTGCTGCTGTCTCTTCTTCAGAGTTGATTTAGAAAAGTTAGGCAGATTCGGCTTCTGTGTAGTATCCTGTGTACATCACGTCTATACCCTTGGGGCTAACCTTTTGTTCATGGTGCCTTGTTTAATTTGTGACATCCTTCAGATGTAGACATAAATGGTAGTAGCAGACAGTGACGTGCCATCCTGGTCAAATCCCTTTTATCCAAGGATCCTCTACTCTGAGGTGGCCCAATGTTCATATTTGGAAACGCCAGTCCTTTAGCGACTGCAATAACAGTGCTGTCACCAAGATGGTGACAAAAGTCATTCCTGGCTTGGTTCCTCCTCACAAGAAGAACGACTAACAACTATTTATAGACAAGACCCCAGTGAGAAAATCCTAGAGTAAGGGTGAGAGGCTGCAGCACCCCCAGACCACAGAGACAGAGACCGACGGCCGTTGAAGGGTGAGTGGATGAGCCACACGATGACCGCTGCCTCTCCCTGAGGTCACGCAGCACCACACTGGCGGAGCTCCCTGAGCTTATGGTTCCTTCAGTGGCAAAAGAGAGCCCAGGGGCAGACATCTTGCTCCTCCAGTGAGTGGGGCGCTTCTTGGGAGTCCACACTGAGTCTTTCCTCGGGCAGGGGCCCGTGGGGAAGAGCCTACAGGGCTTGACCATAGGGAGTCTAATTGTGACTGCGGTGATCAAACACAGCCGTAGTGGACAGGGAGAGGGTTGGTTAACAGGTTGGCTTTTTTTCTGAGTTGCAGAAACTGAATGTCAAGGAACTGACTTCCATGTCTCTCTCTTAAGAATCTTGGCACATTGTTCTGCAAGATGATGGGCTCCCAACTAAGGCTGTTTGTCTGGTTCTCCCCTGCTCTTCTGTGGCAGGGCTCAGATTGGCCACTTCAGCCAAATGGACCTGGATTTAGACCCTGAGCCTCTTGATGGGAGCCCAGGAAATCCCTTCCTGCAAGTGGGCTGAGGCTGATTACCCTTGCCATTCAGAGGTTACACTTGGTTCACCCAGTTGTCTCTAAGTAAAGCTGGAATTCTGCTGTGGGGAAAGCTTTTGTTTTTAGGTAGATACTTTACCTCCTGTACCTGTGGTTTCATAACACATTCTGCTTGATGGTTTTAGGAATCAGGTGCTTAAAGAAAAAAGGAAACCAAATAAATACTCTCTAGGGCAGGACAGAGTGACACCAGGTCATCATAGTGGGGAAGATAAAAATGACTCAGCGATGGGCTCTTTGAACATAGAAGCAGATATCAGGGAACCTGCTCCGTGAAGCTAATTGGTGGTTCACCGAACATTAACAGTGCAAGGATGCCTTTGGCTGGGGTCAGCAGGGTGGGGTTGCTATGGGACCCCAGCATAATACACCAGTAGGTCATGGAGTCCTGGGGTGGGGTGGGGATGGGGGACAGGACACCCAAACTGATGACACTGACCAGGACATGGAGCATGGTTCGGATACATTCCTAGCTTGCTCCTCCTATCAGACTAGTGTGGTGTCTGCCCCTTAAGAGTGTATTGGACTACAAAAGGACAAATACTGTATGGTTCCTCTTACATGAGGTTCCTAGAGTAGTAAAATTCATAGAGACTGGGAGTCAAATGGTAGTTGCCAAAGGCTGGGGTGGGGAGTGGAGAATTAGGGTTCAATAGGTACAGAGTTCTACTTGGAAAGATAAGTTCTGGAGATAGATGGTGGTGATAGTGTTTAAAGTGTTTAAAATGGTAAATATTATGTGATGTATATTTTACCAAAAGTGCATTGGCATTGTGTACTTGGAAGTTTCATGGAGCATGGTTTAAATCTTGAACTACTTACTAGCTGTGTAGTGAGTAGTAAGAAAAGGTAATTTTTCTGAGCCTCGATTTCTTCATTTATAGAATAGTAACACTTATAGCTCTCAGGGTTGGGAAAATAAATGGGATACTATCTGGCACACGGCGGTTACTCGATAATGTAAGCTTTTGTTGTGATGATTGTTACTTTTACCAGGCACTTGGTTCCTCTTCCTTGCCTTAAGAGAACCACTACTCTCAGGGGACTGAGGATGTTGTCACTGCTTCAGCAGTACGCTGGGGGCTCACTAAGCATCTTTGGTCAACATTTTGTCTCAACATTTTGTCCCTGTTTTTTAAGGATGCCGGGAGTAAAAACAAAATGAGTTGGACCAAGCTCCCTTTGCTTTTTAGCTTATTAAGAGTGACTCAGTTTCAGTTTTTCAAAGTGTGTTCATTTGGGTGGCCCTGTGTTGAAGTCGCCTAGGTACTTAGCAGCCAAGGCTGCAGCCGTGGTCAATCAGAACTGGGAGTGGGGGACATGAACCGGCGTTTTAAACAGGCTCCACAGGTGGCTCTGGTGTTCACTGGACTTTGAGAACCACTGTTTGCCGGGTACAAGTAGTGGCCTCCACCCTGTCCACCCCGAGAATCCTTTGTGAAGCTTTTTTTTAAAAGAATTTATTTTTAGAGAGAGGAGGAGGGAGAGAAAAAGAGAGGGAGAGAAACATCGATTGGTTGCCTCTCACGTTTCCAACAGGGGACCTGGCCTGCAACCCAGGCATGTGCCCTGCCTGGGAATCAAACCAGCAACCTTTCAGTTCACAGGCTGGCACTCATTCCACTGAGCCACACCAGCCAGGGCTGTGAAGCTTTTTAAAAGCGGAGACACCAGGGCCGCCCCTAGAGATTTGGATTCCAGTTTAAAGGGTTTCGGGACTTGTTTGTGTGTTTTTAAAAATAAAAATCCTACCTGCCATTTGCTGGGCAGTGACTAGTTGCAAAACATAGAGCTAAATGTTCATTTTCTCATTTAATCCTCATGACCACCTTCTGAGGCAATTTCTATTAGCAACCCCATTGTAGGTATTAGGAGACTGAGGCTCAAAGAGATTAAGGTTTGTACCCAAGGCGACACGTTAGGTGAGAGTCGAACCCAGAAACAGGCTGATTCCAGAGGCTGTACTCTTAATTACTGTGCCACGATGTTGTCTCAGGAGCAGGGTAAGAACTGAGGTGAGGTGCGTGGGGCAGCCAGAACACTCGTTTTAAGGAGGCATATACACAGGCTCCTGCGAGTACGGCGTGAGGGCCCCCTTAAATACTGCACCCAGGGCGCTTTACATGGCTCAGCCTAGTACCAGCCCTGTCTAGGAGAGCGTGTTCTTTAAGCAAAATTATTACAGTTTCTTCCTCCTCGTGTGTGTGTGAGACTGTGGTCCGTTGATAGGGCCCCAGGTCTCCCCCTCAGTGAAGTGCTTTCTCATCCCAGGGCCCCAGCTTTGGGCCGGAGTCCTGGCCTCAGGGAAATCTCAGGAGCTGACTCAGACGGTTCCTTTTTGGGAGAAGGTGTTAGCAAGGATGGTTGCCAAGCAACTCCAGGGGCATCTATCTACAGTGATGATTTCTCTCTCTTTTTCCTCTTTTGAACATCTTCTAGACCGCTTTTCAGTTTCCCCCTCGGCACTGGGATTGTTAGTGTTTTCGCAAAGGGTGCGCTCCTTTGGATGATGGAATGGAGACAGCTTTCCAGTGCCCTCTGCTTAGACGTGTCCTTTTGATGCCCCTGCTGAGGGGTGTGAAAGACCTTCCCCTTCTTTAGCCACAACTGCCCTACTTATCACTGACTCTGAGGGACAGTGACAAAGAAGATTCTGAGACAGGCACAGAATGCGTCGCCCCCATGAGCACGGGGGAATGTGGTCATGTTGGGTTCATGACTTTGGATTTCATGTACTCTCCATTAGCCAGCACACTAACTTGTTAGCATTTCCTACTCCATGACCTGAGTGGTCCAGAGGAGCTGGTCTCCCTCTCTCTCTGTCTCTGTGTGTGTGTGTGTGTGTGTGTGTGTGTGTCTGTTTCTCAGAGACCAGGCCAGCCCTTGACATGCATCTCCTCTTCAGCACTGTCCCCTCTCCTGCTCAGTTGCCTCATCATCAGTGTGGGGTTTCTTTCACGGGCCCCAGACCCCTGCCTGCTGGCTGGTGTTTTGATCCTTCCAGTGACGGCCAAGAGCTTATGGGCCAGAGCACCTGTCACATGTGACAGAATCTGCCCAGACTGGCAGAAAGAAAGGAAAGTACCAGAAAAGTGAAACTTTGCATTTGGGTGAGGTCGGCTCCCTCTGGCCTATCCGCCAATGACAGCCCTGTTAGCCAGTTTCTAGACTCGAGGCTTCTGTCCCTTCCTCACCATCTCTTGCAGAAGCAGTGCAAGACCCAAAGAGAATGTGGATCTCAACTGAGCCCTGCTGCTTTCAGAGGCGCAGACCAAACACTAATGGCAGAAGACAATTGAAAACAGATATCTGCCCTGTTTTATGAAAACCCCATATATAACAATCCAGCCTCAGAGTAGAAGGCTATTTGCTTTCCATATATACTCATTGGGGTTTTCATTAAATGGTAGACTGCCCTAGAGTGTTTTGAAAATCCTATTTCCTTTAGCAAAGTTTGGATGACACCCACTTTTAGGCCTCTTCTGCCAGCTCCTCCCTGCTCTCCCCTCCTCCTCCCTCCAGTTTGCTGTGTCAGCTCTCCCCTGCTCTTTACTCACACCTCCTGCGTGGGGGTTTTGGTACATCTGCCTCCAGTCTTGACCTCCTCTCCACAGAACATTCAGCTCAGCACTCTGATGTGTCGCACTGGACAGCGCCTCGTGGGTGTCCTTTCTGCACCCCTAGGCCCCGCTAGACTGAGTGCAAGTACACAGCCTTGCTCGTATCTCCCCTTATCCACTTTCTTTAGGGGGCCCTCCCTCCCTCCCTCCTACTCCCCCACTCTGTCTTAAGAGCAGTTCTCTGTGCCTCTTCATTTGCTTTCCACTCCCTCAGCCCTCACCCCAGGCCAGCCTCCCTCATAGCTACCTAGATTTTTATAATGACTGCTTAATTAGTCTCCCTGTCTCCATCTTCCCCAAATACCACTTCAAAATTAATCTGCCGAAAAGTCACATTTTATCAGATTGCTCCTTAAGTGAAAA
Organism: Sturnira hondurensis; assembly: GCF_014824575.4. Taxonomy (NCBI): domain Eukaryota; kingdom Metazoa; phylum Chordata; class Mammalia; order Chiroptera; family Phyllostomidae; genus Sturnira; species Sturnira hondurensis. The sequence goes on from NW_028081945.1 coordinate 567,789, forward strand.
CCTTTCATCACCTTCCTCCCATCTACCGTATTTAATGCAGTATTCCAGGTCCTCTATGCCTCTGTCCTTTCAAATACAGACAGGTGGTTTGCCCAGCACAGCCCTTTGGTTAAGCCGTGTTTCTCCCTAGTCCCCGTCTTTGCCTCTGCTTCTAGGGCCTTCCTCTCAAATGAATGATTCTCATTCTGCAGGGCCCGGGCCACATTCTCTGTCTGTGAAGCCCTCTGCAGCCTCTCAGCTGCACACCCGGGACCTCCTCTGGACCCTGTACTGCTGGCTGTACCCACCATGCACTTTGGCCCCTAAATCTTACACGTCACAGCCGTTTCATTGTCGATAAAACCAATTCATTGTTTATCTGGTGTCTTATTTTCACAAGTGCATGCTCCACCACAGATGGTTAGGATTTGACATTGGGCATTGCACGGAGAAGGAACAGTGTAAGTGAGGCTGTGAGTTCCCACAGAAAGCTGCTTTTGGAACAAGGAGTTAGAATGAGTCCTGGGTCTGTCATTAATACCAAAGAGGAATGTTCCAGTCGTACACCTACTTGATACCAACACAGCTGAGTTTTCAGTAAAGTAGAGTTTTCAGAAAACAGGGTTTTTTGTGTGGCAATGTTTGTGTGTGTTTTGCTGTCTCTGTTCAGTGTCTAGGGGAGGGTTTTTCTCTTCTCCCTCTCTCTCTCACACACAGAGTTTTAGGTCCTGCTGCCCACTTAATCTGTAACTTCTTTTTTATCACAATCATTGTGCTAGTAAATGTTTAACAACTTACTCTCTAAATAAATCTGTACCTGTATACTTTTATTATACTTTTTACTGTTAAAAAAGGCTGTTTAGCATATCATTTACAAATAATAAAATATTTTATCTTCCTTACTGTGAACTTTCATTTAGTCAGTTGATTCTCACAGAATGCTTTTGTTAAATTTTGTCAGATTCTTCTATCCCTGACCAACCTAAGGTTAGAATTGACAAACAGGTGTCCAGCTGACATAAGTGTTGGTTGATGTTTCATTTAAGTCAGTGAGTAAGGTGAAAGTGAAAGCACAAAGAGGTGTGGGGGAACCTTCACTCAGTTTTTGGTGACAAGAGTGTCTTCCTTGCTAAATTGGATAATAGTTTTCAAGTACTAGGAGAATATGTTCTCATTTTTTGTACTATTCACAATGTAGCTATAGACTATATCTATCTGTTTATCTATCTATCTATATATGTGTGTGTGTGTATATATATTTTAATCCTCACCTGAGGATATGTTTATCAATTTTCAGAGAGAGAGGGAGGGAGAGAAGGAGGGAGAGAACCGTCGGTGTGAGAGAGGGATGTCTGCCTCCCGTAAGTACCCTGACTGGGAATTGCGCCTGCGGCCTTTCGGTACACAGACTGTGTATGTGCTCTAACCAGGCGAGCCACCGGCCAGGGCTGACATGATATATTTTTAAATCTGCATTGCTAAAATTTTCTCCATCACTTCCTAGATAATAAAAAATAATAATAAGTCACTGACTGGTTTACAGCATTTAGTGATTCTGGGACGTGAGCCCTCCCACCACCACGTTTCAAGTGTCCGTGCTCTGTCACGGAACTCGGAGTCGGGAAGCCGTGTGCTCTGTGGGTCTCTGCCATGCAGACACCATAGGTACAAATAAGTTCGAGAGCAGCAGTCAGCAAACTGTGGCCCACGGACAAAATCCACCTGTCACTAGTTTTGTAAATAAAGTTTTACAGGGTCACAGCCATATTCATTCGTGTATGTATTGTCTCTGGTTACTTCCCACTACAATGGCAGAGTGTAGTGGCTGAGTCAAAGACACTCAACACCTAAAATATTTACCACCTGGCCTTTCTAGAAAAAGTTGTCAACCCCTGCGCAAAGCATTGACGATAGTAAAATGTAGCGAGATAAATAAGAAGTGATAAATTTTGAGTATTCTTTTAAAATACTATACATTTAATTTTAGCGTATGTAAGATAACTTTTAATAATCTATTAACTGGTTCACCAAATTCCCGAAACTCTCATGAGACGGTACAGGCCAGTTCCAGGTCACCACTGCTTCAGCTTTTAGTGCCAGAAAATAAAGCTGTCACTACGAGGAGGAAGCAGCTGACAATACCAGATTGGAAGGGAACCCGTAATAAGGAGGATTTGAACTGCTTGGAATTGTGGTCTAATTGTTCATAGAAATCTGAAGAAGGCATTTTTGAGGTTAGTTTTCATATAATGTTATTTTTCCCCCTCTTAGTGCCTGTGGTTTGTTTTGGTTTTTCAAATGAGTTTTCTTCAGAGCTAATTTAAAAACTCAATACAGCATGCGTTTCTTACCAAATTTTGCAAGCATCTGTCGCGAGCCCATTTAGCCCCTGACAGACGCCCAGCAGCTCTCAGTACTTCTCCAGATGTTGTGTGTCCCGAGAAAGGCCCACTTCCTGTTTCTGGCCTTGACCGAGCCGAGAGGTGGTCCCACCAGTTGAGTTGTGCAGGGGTTTTCCTTGCCGCCATTTCCTGCCGGTTGCTTTTGAATGGATTACAGATGGTCAGAAAAAGACTTCTTGGCACAGAGAGAGAGCCAATCTCCAGTGCTTTGTGGGGAAGGATTTATAACAGGATGTCAGTTTATGCCTACTCAGATTGGGCCTGGCTGCTGCCGCCTCACCAGAGAAACCAGCTGCCTGTGTGTCTGTGGTGGAGGGAATGGCAGTGAGAAAAGGATGTTTACATTTAAGTGGGGCCTTTCATCCAGTGGGGTCTCCAATTGCCAGCCTCAAAAGGTGTCAGCCCCTGTGGAGATGCTGCAGCCTGGAGGCTAGGTATGCAGGTAAAGTGCTGGATGTGCCCAGCTCTTATGGGAAGAGGAATAAATCCTCATATCTTTTCAAAGTGAGAGGCAGGTGTGGCTGATTTCCATTTTTGTTTAAGCCACGATGTAGAGCACATTTAATTTTTAAACTTTTAAAATGTATATAACATAAAATTTACTTTTTAATCATTTTAAAGTATTAAATTCAGTGGCACTAAGTACACAATGTTATGCCACCATAGCCACTACCCATTTCCAGAAGTTTGCTGTCATCCCAAGCAGAAACTCTGTTCCCATTAAACAGTAGCCTCCCATTCACCCTTCCCCAAAACCTTTCCTCTACCTTCTGTCTCTAGGAATTGCCTATTCCGGGTACCTCAGGTAAGTGGAGTCATACAGTATTTGTCATTTTTGTGACTGCCTTATTTTGTGTAGCATAAAGTCCTCAAGGTCCATCCGTATTGTAGCATGTATCAAAATTTCTTTCCATTGACGGACTCTTGGGCTATCCGCTTCTTTTGGCCACTATGCTCAGTGCTGCTGTGGATGTGGGTGTCAGGTGGAGTCGCATAGAGGTCTGGAGAAAATGGGATGATTCCTCAGCTCTTCCAAAATAGCTCTGCTCAGGTGCCTCTCTGCAGTTGGAGCTGCCATGAATGTGCCAAGAGGGCCCTGTTCAGGTGTGCCAGCCCAAGGGTCAGGCCACATCTACCCAGACGGGGCACCTTTTTATGACTTGCACGAGGGTGCTTTACAACCCAGAGGAGCTCTGTGGGGCTGAAAATCTGAGAGGCCAGACTGTACATGGCCACTGGTGCTTTTGCTTCCTGGGCAAGGCGAAGCACTTGCTGGGTGGAGGACAGTGTGAAGGGCTAAGCTAACTGGGTCAGGGTTTCCGGGGTTGGGTCTCCCTTTGCCAGAAATCAGGGCAACCTGGGGTAAGCCCTCATGAGCTGCATCTATGAGAGAAGGGTAGGACTGTTAGGTCCTTGGTACCCAAAGCCAGCAAAATGTGTCAGAGAGAGAACAGGACTGGGCAGTGTCTGAGTGCATTCAGGCTGCTATCACAAAATACCACAGCCTGGGCAGCTTTGAAACTACAGACATTTGTTTCTCACAGTTCCGGAGGCTGGAAGCCTGAGATCAGGGCACCAGCATGGTCAGGTTCTGGGGAGAGTCCTCTTTTGGGTCACAGGGTTCTCACTCGGTTTTCACGTGGCAGAAGAGACGAGGGATCTTCCGCCTTTCTGTGCGTCAGACTCTGGGAATTCTTTCATTACAGCCCTTATCTTATTGTTGAGGGCTCCTTGCTCACGACCTATTCACCCCCTGAAGGCCCCACCTTCTAGCGCATCGCATTGGGTGTTAGGATTCTATCATAGGAATCTGCAGGAACACAAACATTTAGATCAGAGCAGGCAGGCCTCTGGCGGTGGGCTGTGGATGGCACAGAGCCAGAGAACAGGCTCCAAGACTCGGCTGTGAACCAGAGAAGATGGTGGTGGAATTTCAGAGACCTTAGGAGGGAGAAATGGGGAAGTGCTTTATAGAAAGTGTCAGAAAGCAAACAGCTACATCCTTTTTGACCAAAGTTGGTGGTGGGAGGAGGAGGAGGGAAAAAAAAGTGGTAGCACTTTTTCTTAATAAAATTATTCAGCACTAACTGTGCACAGAGGCCCCTCTGAGGTGTGTGATATCTGAAGCCCTCGGATTGCACAAAGATGTGTAGGGGACGGAGGGCATATGTGTTGTATGTGCACACTTTTTCTGGGCAGTGGTTCTGTGGCTTTCCCGAGATTCTCCTCAAAGATATGGTCTTCCCTTCCCCTTAAAAAAAAAAAAAAACTATTTAAAGAAATTTACGGCTTATGCAGGAGGCATGCAAGTGCCCAGATATGACCATGGAATAAGTTATACAAAACGGGATCCTAGCAAACAGGGAATGTGGTCCTGCTTTAGGAGTTGAATTTTGGTGTTAGGGTTTATGGCACTTTTAAATCTCCTTTGAGGAAGACTTCTCTGGGTTAGAGTGGAGATGTGGGGAGAAGCCTGGCTAGTGGAACCACTTTAAAATCTGACCTGTTGACATGATCTGTGTTCAGGCTTTTTACCTGGAGACAAACAGAGATAGAGATTGAAAGACAGATAGCGTGGTGTGCTAGCCCTGGCTGGTGTAGCTCAGTGGATTGCGTGCGGACCTGTGAACCAGATGATCCTGGTTCAATTCCCAGTCAGGGCACATGCCTGGGTTGCGGGCCAGTTCCTGGCAGGGGACCCATGAGAGGCAACCATACATTGATATTTCTCTTCCTCTCTCCTTCCCGTTCCCTCTAAAGATAAATAAATTTTTAAAAACATAAAAAAAAAGAAAGATAGCATGGTGTGCTAGGTGAGGAAGCCACTTTTGAATATCATCCTTGTGTGTAATTGATTGTAGAGGAGCTTGTTGGCAGAGAAAGAAAAACACAGGCTTTGCATTCAGACCTTAGCTAACATCTTGGCCCTGCTGTCTGCTCACTGTGTGACTTTGGGCAAGTTACCTTGCCTTCCTGTGTGTCAGCTTGCTTGGTTTGACAACAACGTCGGTCCTAGGGAGGGTTAGGGCTGACTCATGAGCACGCACACTGTCGATGGTCAGGAAATGGCAGCTGTTATCATTGCCAGACAGAGCGGGTAGGTCTAAGAAATCGGGTAGTTTTCACAGGTTAACTTCTAGGCTGTGAATAAATGGTAGAGAGAGCAAAAAAATAGGCCAGAATTTGAGAGTGAAGGGAGGGAGGCATTGTGGGAAGGCGAGTTTGGAAGATCATCTTTCAAAATGAGGAGATGGGTTAAGGAGACAACAAAAAGTAAGAAGTGAATTGCCTTGGCCCACGTCAGAGACCCACTTTCTCTTTCTTTTGATATTGACTTTCATTCTCTCTGGGCTCGGACTTTATCTGCTCCTCCGGCTCACTCCATGCACCAGGGTTCCCAGTGGTGGGGGGTGTAGAGATGGGGGAGCCAGGTTTGGAAGTGGGGGAGCTCCTGAGAGGAGCCCGCCTGCAGGCAGACAAGGCCTGCTTTTCAAACAGGCAGGCCATGCATGGTCGTGGATCCCCCTTCTGCAAACAGAGGGGGTCTGGAACGCATGACAGGAGAAGTCCTATGCTCGCTCTGTGTCTGCTCATCAGGAGGCACGCTAGCCAGTGATAGGCCTTTTGAATCAGAGAGACCTGTGTTCGGTGCATTACTGGGAAAGTCACATCTGAGCCTCGTTTTCTCCATCTGCTAAGCAGGATAATCACAGCTACTCCATAGGGTTGCTGGGAAGAGTAAATGAAGCAGCAAACAGTACTTAGCTCAGTGCATAGCCCATAGTAAATGCTCAGTAAACATTTCCTTTCATTGCCGTCAAGTATCCCCAGAAGGGGAGACTGGGGACATTGCTCCAAGGTGACACTGGTGCCTTGGCAGGCTGTGTTCTGGATGCCATTGGACTTAATGTCTCATAAGGAAACACCGTCTAGAAACGACCCTTAAACTGGGGCCCTAAAAATGAAGCTGACAGTGTACAAACTTGGCACGTCTTTCAGAACAGCAGTTCTAGTTCAAGGGTACTTTCTAGCAGAAAGTACTGTTTTTTTATCATTATATTTCATTGGAAAAAAATCACTGCCAATTAAACTACAGCCACTATTCATACTAAGAATCCATTCTGACTCTAAAGACATAATGTGTGGGGATGGGCAATACAGTTTAGAATTAATCGGTATAGTGCGACAAACATAGAGTGTAAAGGAAAATTTATGTTAATATTTAAGAATAAAACAAAGCTTAAGAAACTCTGGAAGCTCTCGGTAGAGCCCCAGAATATGAAAAAGCGGGTGTACCTCTTCCTGCACCGTAGGGGTGACTCTGTTTAACAGGCTGAGGGTGGGGAAGGAGGAGCTGCTGGCTTTGATCTCCCTGTAAGTTTAGATGTTGGGGTGGGGGAGCGTGTGAGCCCAGACTCCAAAGTGCCCACAGTTGTCACTGTGGGGCCTGAACACCCACAGGAGCCATCCCTGTGTTCACTTCACTTAGGAGGAAAATCGACATGCAGCCTTTTGAGGAGGAGGGGAGGGGTCATGAAACCAAGGGGTCATGTGCACCCAGACCTCCAAAAGGGCTGGAAACCACCCAGGGGAGAGAAGCTGCTCCCTGTGACCCACACACCAGCATATCTCCCAGTGGGGGCCTAGTCCTGCTGTTTTGGTGTTCTGCTGAAGATTTGGGGGGACAACCAGCCTCACCCTCTAGCCCTTAAAAAATTTGTAGCGTGCCTCGGGTGGGTCAGAGGGCTCCGTTGAGCTCCCTTTTTCCTGCCAGAGCCTTTCTGCTCTCACCTGCGTGTTACTACGCGGGACCAGGCCTCTGGGCATTCGTGGTTTTGTCAGGGAGCCTTCTGCCACCTCCTTGGCAGCAAAGTAGAATTGCAGACCAGCTTCTTTGGCGAGTTTCTATTTGTCTTGAGTGCTGGGTTCCAGAGGTTGCGGGGGAGGCTGGCATGACCTACAGGGGCTGATGGGGGAATGGAGGGGCCGAGAGGCCCTGTGATTCCCTGGGGTGATAATTATTGCAGGGGAGAATGTAAGAGGAGCCGAAAGCAGTGAGCTGAGCAGCAGCGTTTGCTCGGCCAGGCACTCGGAGCAGGTGTGTGTGGAGGCTTTGGGCCTCCGTGAGCAAATATACTCTCTTTTTCTTAATACAGAAGTGATCCATGATCACTGTAGTCAGTACACATCAACAAAAGAAGAAAACAAAAACTAGCCTGTAAAACTGTCACCTAAAATTAACTAGTGCTGGCCTTTTAAAAAATAATAATTTACAAAAATGAGATAATATTGTATTTTGATTATATTGAGTATCTTTCCAAATTATTAACTATTCTATCGTCTCGGTGTTCTTTTACTTATTATTTTTAAAGATTTTATTTATTTATTTTTAGAGAGAGGGGAAGGGAGGGAAAAAGGGAGAGAAACATCAAAGTGAGAGAGAAACCTCTCGCATGTGCCCTGACTGGGGAAGAAACCCTCAACCCAGGCATGTGCCTCCACCAGGAATCGAACTGGTGACCTTTCACTCTGTGGGATGCCACCGAGTCAACCGAGACACACTGGTCAGGGTCGTTCCGTGATGTATTTAACCACTTCCCTGTCATTGGATAAATTGGTTGTTTTCAGTTTTCCACTATTAAAAGCAATATTGCCATCAATAAGTAAATATCTTTGTAGCTAAATTTTTACGCACATTCATGATTATTTCCATAGTGTAAGTGTTTAGAAGAGGAATGCTTTTAAAAGCCTTTTGATAATCATTGTAAATTGCCTTCTGGAAATATTATACCAATTAATACTCTGTCAGGAATGTATGAGGGTGGCTGTTTTTTAACTTTGGCCAATAACTCACTAAAGACTTTGAAATATTTGATGATTTAATAAGTTCAAATGTTATCTTCTTTTAATTTACATGCTTATGATTACTAATGAGGATAAATATGTGTCTTATATATGTTAGCCACTTCTGTATGTTCTTGTGTGAGTTGCTCCTTAATGGTTTTTGCTTAGTTTTCTATTGGCCTCTCAATCCTTTCTTTCATTGACTTGTGAGCATTTTGTATATATTAAGGCTAATCTACCATGTCTGTAACTTATATCGCATGATTTTTAGAAAATCTTATAGCTCAAAAATTCTGTGATTCTCTGATCTAGCCTAGAGGAGCAAATTAGCCAGGAAAATAGATGTTCTCAGATAATTCTCAAGCCATGTGGTAGGTGTTACTGAGTGCTGGCAAGGACCACTCGTGTTAATAATTATGCTGACAAGAGAGAACTAAGAACAGGGCTACCATTTACTGAGTAACTATTATTTATTTAATCCTATCATGCTGCAAATTGCTGGGCAAATTGGGGCAGAGAAAAATTTAGTATCTCACTTGAACTCAATGTAGCTAATAAGTGGCAGAGTCAGGATTTGAACTTGTATCTTCCCATCTCTACTACCCAGGTGCTTTCCGCTCTTCCCAGCTGACTCCCATTCTCAGGATAAACCACAGTTTTTCAAGTCAGGTCTTCCTCAAAGCAGAGCAAGTTGGAGACCGTGTTAGCTCATCCACAAAGATTCCCTTACGGTGAACATGCCTCCCAGTGTAGTGCCCTCTGTGTGGCACTTGGCTGTCCCTCTGATTCACACGTGTGTGTCTGTTTTAATAATAGCTTTATTGAGATGTAATTCATGTACCATAAAATTCACCTCTTTAATTTCATATTTTTGGCATATTCACAAAATTATGCAAACACCATCATTACCTAATTCCAGAACATTACCCCCCAAAGAAACCTCATACCCATTAGCAGTCACTCATCATTTTCACTCTCCCCCTGCCCCACCCCAGTTGCTGGAAACAACTAATCTAACTTCTGTCTCTGTGTATTTACCTATTCTAGACATTTTATGTAAATGGAATCATACAATATGTGGCCTTTTGTATCTATCTTCTTTCACTAGCATAATATTTTCAAGGACCATCCATGTTGTAGCATAGCTTAGTACTCAATTCCTTTTTATGGGTTAATAGTATTATATCATATAAATATACCACGTTCTGTTTTTCTATTCACCAGTTGACTTTTGGACTATTTCCATCTTTTGACTATTGTGAATTGTGCTGCTATTAACATCTGTGTACAAGTGTTTGTGTGGACATGTATTTGCAGATGTCTAGAACTGGAATTGCTGAATTACCTGGTTTTTCTATGCTTAACCTTTTGAGGACCTGCCAGACCATTTTCCAGAGCAGCCACGTCATCTTATCTTCCCACAAAGCAAAGCTGGAGGGCTCCAGTTTCCTCATAGCCTTGCCAACATTTGTTATTATCCATCTTTTTATCACAGCCATGCTAGTGGGTGTGAAGCAGTAGCGTGCTGTGGTTTTGATTTGCATTTCCCTGAAGACTAGGAATGTCGAGCATCTTGTAGTGTCTGTATCAGCACATATTGGCAGTCTTTTGGAGAAAAGTCTTTAAATTTTTTGCTCAATTTTTCATCAGTTTATTTCAACATTTTTAAAGAATATTTTATTTATTTATTTTCAGAGAGAGGAGAGGGGAAGGAGAGAGGGAGACAAATACCAATGTGTGGTTGCCCATCATAAGTCCCCCACTGGGAACTGGCCTGCAACCCAAGCATGTGCCCTGACTAGGAATCAAACCGTGATCCTTTGCTTCACAGGCCCGTGCTCAATCTACCGAGCTACACCAGCCAGGGCTATTTCAACATTTTAATTAAGTTGTGTTTTTTGTATATATTCTGGATATAAGTCTCATCAGATTTTTGATTTGAAAATATTTTTTCATAGTCTGTGAGTTGTCTTTTTGCTTTGTCTAATCTAAGGTCACAAGGATTTACTCCTATGTCTTCTTATACAAGAGTTTTATAGTTTTAGTCCCTATATTTAGATCTCTGATCCATTTTGAGGTATCCTTTGTAATGGTGTGAAGGAGGGGTGTAAATTTATTCTTTTTCATGAGGTTACCCAGCTGTCCCAGTACCATTTGTTGAAAAGACTAATCTTTCTCCCATTGAATTGTCTTGGAACTCTTTTTGAAAACCAATCAACCATAAACATAAGGGCTTGTTTCTGGATTCTCAGTTCTATCCTATTGCTCTGTATTTTTATCCTTATGCCAGTACCATACTGTCTTGATTATTGTAGCTTCATAGTAAGTTTGAAACCAGGAAATACGAGTCCTCCGAGTCTGTTCTTTTTCAAAATTGTTTCAGCAGAAGCAATATGGGCTTCTTGAATTTCCACATGGATTTCAGGATCAGCTTGTCAACTTCTCAAAGAAAAGGCAGCTGGAATTCTTACAGAGATTGTCTTAAATCTGTGTATCAGTATAGGGAGTATGGCTAGCTTTACATCATTAAGTTTTCTAGTGCATGAATTTGAGGTGTCTTTAAGGTCTTTGCTAGATCTTAATTTCTGTCAACTATGTTTCATTGTGCAAGTTTTGCACCATTTTGGCTAAATTTATCTGTAAGAATCTTTTTCACTGCTATTGTAAATGTAATTGTTTTTATAATTTGACTTTCAGATTGTTCATTGCTGGAATATAGAAATATATGTTTGTATACTGTTCTTTTTTTAAAAGATTTTTTTATTTATTTCTCTTTAGAGGGGAAAGGAAGGAGAGAGAGAAAGAAATATCAATGTTTGGTTGCCTCTCATGAGTCCCCCACCGGGAACTGACATGCAACCCAGGCATGTGCCCTGACTGGGAATCAAACCGCGATCATGTGGTTCGCAGGCCCGCGCTCAATCCACTGAGCCACACCAGCCAGGGCTGTATACTGTTCTTTTATCCAGTGACTTGCTCAACTTGTTAGTTCTCATAGTTTTGTGTGTATCTGTGTGTATTCTTTAGGATTTTTTAATATATAAAGTCATGTCATCTGCATATAGAGATAGTTTTTACTATTTCCTATCTTATATGGATGCCTTTTATTTCTTTTTCTTGCCTAATTTCCCTGGTTAGAACCTCCAGTACAATATTGAATGTAGGTGTGAGAGTGGGCATCCTTGTCTTGTTCCTGATCTTGGAGAGAAAGCGTTCATTCTTTTACCACTAAGTATGATATTAGTTTTGGACTTTTTATAATCCCTTTAACAAGCTGAGGAAGTTCCCATTTATTCCTAGTTTTCTGAGCGTTTTTAATCATTAACAGGTGTTGAATTTCACCAGCTGATTTTTTTGCATCTATTGAGATGATCATGTGGTTTTGTTGTTTATTCTATTAATATGGTGTATTACATGAATGGATCACCTTTGCATTCCTGCAATAAATCCCATTCATTCATGATGTGTATATAATTATTTTTATATTTTGCCGAATTTAGTTTGCTGCTATTTTGTTGAGTATTTTTACAACTATATTCATAAAGGATTTGATCTGTAGTTTTCTTGTGGTGTCTTTGGTTTGGTAATACTGGCCTCAGAGTTGGGAAGTGTTCCCCTGTGACTCACTTTTCACCAATAGAGTGTCGCAGAAGTGACGCTGTGACATTTGAGGCTAGGTCATAGGAGCCTTGAAACTTCTTCCTGAGTTTCTTAGAACATTCTCTGTTGGCGCACTCCCTTTTGCAACTTAGCTGACATGCTCTAGGAAGTTCATACCTTTTGCGACGGGGGTAGGCGGTAGGTGGAAACTAGGGGAAACCCCTAGTTGAACATTCAGCTGATAATCAGCATGAAATAACAGCCATGTGAACTGGCCATCTTGGACACCTAGCTCAGTAGATCCTTCATATGACTAATGCCTCATCTAAGGAAAAACTGGCCAGCTGAGTCTAGTCAATCCACAGAACTGTGAGAGGTAATAAATTATGCTTTTGAACCAGAAATTTGGGAGGTAGTTAATTGCACAGTAAAAGATAGAGCAGGAATCCATTAGTTCCAGCCTGACTTACTCAACCATACCTTCCTACCAGAATTGTGGGAGCACAAACTGGTGTCTTCTTCTCTCTATTACTGGGGAAGGCCCTGAAAAAATATGAAGTGACCAGAAGACAGCAATTGGGCCAGGACACTCACACTTGGGGTGAACACCCTTTGCCAGGTGGCCAGTGACCTATCTTCAGAAAAATAATTGTCCGGCTGCACTCTGCCTTTACTTTTGGTAGAATGGCTCGGAATCTCCCAGGGCTCATGAGCCAGTCAACCTGGGGTCCTAAGCTGCTCCTGTACCACAGGCGCTTTTGCTTCAGTGATGCCCTGATGTTGGCTGGCATTTTAGGCCATTTGCTCCCTTTGCTCCCGAGAAGGATCTGTCATGTGGCATTTATGCTCAGCTCCCCAGCTTTTCGTAGTTGGCCTGCAGTTGGTTTACCAGTTGAAGATCTCAAAACCTTCACTTCCAGGCAAAATTAAGCTGCATTCTAAAGGTGGAGGCAGCCTAGAAGGCCCATGATAACATATGTTACCCAATAGCCAGCTAGAGGAACAGAGCAGGAGGGGCCCCAGATAGACCTCAGCAGCCTTCCCAAATCTCATCCTGTCCCTAAGGCCACCATTTGCTTCCTACATGTAGGAACTGACCAAAGGAACCTGTCTGTTGGGTATTAGGTTTCCTTGCTGTGATCTGTATGTGGGTTAGCTTTGTACACGTACATGAGGCCCACATCTTCATCTAAGAAAAGGGGCCCAGGCCCTGGCCAGTGTGGCTCAGCTGGTTGGAGCATCATCCTGTAACCAAAAGGTTGTGAGTTTGACTCCTGGTCACATGCCTAGGGTATGGGTGCAGGTGCGGGTTCATTCCTCAGTCCTGGTGTATACACGAGGGAGCCAATCAATGCTTCTCTCTTACATTGATGTTTCTCTCTTCCTTCCTGTTTCCATTCCTCTCTCTCTAAAAAAATCAATGAAGAAATGTCCTTAGGTAAGGGTAAAAAAAAGAAAAGAAAAGGAACCTAAGACTTCGTATCTCTTATCTCAATTTGCATAATATCAAGAGCATAAAGATGTACTACACATGAAAAAATGCTCAACATCATTAGTCATTAGGGAGATGCAAGTCAAAACTGCAGTGAGATGCAATTTTACATTTACTAGGATGGTTACAGTATATATTTAGGGGGGGAGAGGGAAATTACCTGTGTTGACAAAAATGTGGAAAAATTAAAACAGTTACATATTGTTAGTGAAAATGTGAAATGAAACAGCCACTGTGGAAAACAGTTTTGCAGTTCCTCGAAATGTTAAACAGTTACCATAGAATCCAGCAATCCCATTTCTTAGCTTATACCCAAGTTCACACAAAAACGTGTACACCAGTGTTCACAGAAACACTATTCACATTAGCCAAAACGTGGAAGTGACCTAAAGGTCCATCAGCTGATGAATGGAGAAACAGAAGATGGTGCATCCGTACCATGGACTACTGTTCAGCCATAATTGGGAGTGAAGTTCTGATACCTGCTACAGCATAGATGAACCTTGGACACATAGCACTAAGTGAAAGAAACCAGAAGCAAAGGACCACATATTGTGCGATTGTATTTATGTGAAACATCAGGATCCATACCGGGACAGATAGTCTCTTACCATGGGCTGGGGAAAGAAGGAGATTGAGAAATACAGGGTTTCTTTTCGGGGTGGTTAATATTCTAGGCATAGATAGTGGTAATGGTTACACAATATTGTGGATATACACTAAGTTGTACCCTTTAAAATGGGTTTATCTCAATAAAATTTTTTAAAAAGATGAACTCTAAGGTTATTACTGTAGGATGATGGTGTGCGTTGTTCTCCCTGTAAGGGCCCTTTCCAGGGCAGGATGAGGGACCTCCAGAGCACAGGTGCTTCCCAGAGCAGCTTGACGTGGCATGAAGAGTACGGCCTGGGAGTTGAGGAATCTAGGTGTCCACCTCCAGTTCCAGCTAGTCAGCCTCAGGCAAGTTCTTTAGCCTGTCAGCAGTGTGTAAGTCACCTCTGAGTTGGAGATCTTTCTTTAACAAATGCTTACAGAGTGCTCACTATGTGCTAGGCATTAGTACTAGTCCTACTGTGCAGCTGGAAAAATGGAGACACAGGAAGTAGAGTACTTGTCCAAGGTCAGACAGCCAGTGAGTGGCAGAGCAGGGTCTCACCCAGGCGTTGTGACCGCAGATCTGTACTCTCGGGCTCTCCTCCTAGGAGTTGGTAGCCCTCACCTCCCATGTGGTGGTAGGGGTCCCATGCAATTATACACCATGAAATTCTCTTATAAACATACATGTTATACAGCATACCCAAGGCCCTGTGTGACTCCTGCCTTAGATATTAGCAATTAGATTTATAGGAAAAACATCTGGGGATTGTCTGTCTTCGTCCCACCCAAGATGCATTCCTTTTGGACTTCACCAAAGAAATTAGGATTGTCATCTCATGTTCAGATTTGTCCAGAAAAATCTTCCAAAAAGGTTTCTGGGAAGACTCCAGGATTGACTTAATGCATGGGGCCAGGTTGGAGGCAAAGGCAAACCAGGTGCCTCCTGGAATTCCTGATACCAGCTAGGGCACGTAAACCCAGAAAGATGAACTCACCTCCAAGTAAGTTATTTGTTGTTTGATTTTGGAAATGGGCCTGTGCCTCAGATCTAGTGGGGAGTACACCCAACTCCTTCTTGGGGTTTCTGGTCCTGGAGCCTGAGGAGATGCAGGGGAGGACAGGAAGACTCCATGGCCCAGCACTTGCCCGTTGGTAGGTGAGAGGTTTGGAAGGTGTGGGGTGGGATACATGATCTGGAGAGGATATAAAAGTTAAAGCTGGAGGCCAGAAGGTTGCTCAGATTCTGGCCGAGGGGAATCTGGGGATTAGGAAAGTTCAGAAAATGTGGCAGAGAGAGAGACGTGTTGGCAGGCTGGATATGAGTCATTAAATGCACCAGGCTGTTTAGCCCCAGCAGTGTGCAGGCTGGTCCCAGGTCGGCCTCCTTCCCATCCTGCCCGCGGCCCTAGGGACCTCAGCTCCCACCCCCTGGCCCTCCTTCCTCTTCCTCACAGCGGTGGCCCTCGTCTACACCCTCATTCTCTAGAGCCTTTATAGCAGCCTCCTAACTGATCTTCCTACTAGATATGCCTCTTCGATCCGGTTTACTATATGAAGAGATTTTTTTTCAAAGCTCAGATCTCATTGTCACTCTGCTCTTTAAATTACATCAGTAGCTCCCTGGAGTCCTACTAAGTGAAGTAGACACATGGCCCTTCCTGCAGCCTGAGCCCCAGCCCCGTCACCTTTTCTTCTGGTTGCTCTGTCTCTGACCTCTGTCTTGGTCCCCCGGGCAACTTCTTCTGCATCCATGAAGACCCCGTTTAAATGAGGCTTTTCTGACCCCACTCCCTGTACAATTAACCAAGTCATCATCCGTTTCCTAGCACATTTCAGGTGGCTCTGTTATTGCACCTGTTATATTGTATTATTGTTTCTTATTTCACTTGTCTTTTTTTCCCAGTGGACTCTGGGTTCCTTTATGATCTGTCTTAAAGGCTCTGGCCGGCATCTCATCTCTATATCCCTCATTCCCATGCCTAGTACATAGTATGTGCTTAATAGGTATATTTTCCCATGGGTGTTCATGGATTGGGTGCAAGGAAGTGTAAAATGTCAGTCCTCTCTGTCCTGAGCGCAGTCCTCATCGGGTGGTGAAGCTCCTCCCTCTCTTCTGGGTACACTGAGCAGAGATGCAGGGAGACAGGAAAGAAGGCTCACCTCCCTGTGCTTGAACTGCCTCACAGCTGCCACTCAGACGCCCCAGATGGACTGTCCAATATAGGCCAAGTGGCCAGAACAGACTCCTATGTGCTAATCAGGTACCGTCTGGAACCCAGTCCAAATGGGAAAGCTGCCAGCATATTACACCCATGTGGCCAACCAATGGGAGTGAGGTTCAGGAAGAGTATGTGGCCGAGGCATGGAAATCCTCACATTGGAGCTGGAGTGCTTAGGCCAGGGAGAGATGCCAGACCACCAGGCAACCGTCTTCCAGGTTCAAGTTTTGATTTTCACTGGAAGTGCACAAAATTCACCAGCTTTTCCCCCAGCTTTTCCCCATGCAGCAGCAACAGCTTCCTAAAAACCTCTCTCAGCTGAGCTACTGCCCATAACAGCATGCCATTTGGCCTTCATAAAAGACAAAACCTCTGCATTTGTACCTAGAACACCCACAGCCGAATGTGTCAGATGTTGGCTCATTTGGTGGGTTGCTCCCTAAAGTTGAGTGGGCAATTCAGCTGGTTATTCTGCAGTTTTGTCTGAACTGAGGAATGCGTGTTTGAGCAAGGACTATCCTTCATGAAGGAACAGATTCCTTTGTTCTTCTGCTGGGATCGAGTTAGGCTCCTATCAGTCTCCCTTTGAGAGTGGACAGGAAGCTGCGGCACGCTCCAACCAACCTTCAGATGGGTGAGTGGGTTGATAATGACTCATTCCTAGATTCCCAGAGCCCTGGCTGGCTTGGTTCCCAGGGACTCAAGAGTTCAGGTCATCTCTACATCCCCCAGGGCTCTTGCTCCAGTGCCAGACTCAGAAGAGTAATTAGAAGGGAGTGGGACATTAAGGGAAAATTAAGTTCTCCAGCCACAGGCCCTTTTTATTGTCTCGGCTGGTTGTGCAGGGGCCTGATCCAGTAGGGATGGAGATGGATTTTATTACCTAGTCTCCCAGCCTCTGCTTCTGGCTGGGATTTCACAGAATCTAACAAACCTCTGCACTGCGACACCCCTTGTATAAAAAGACTGAAATCTCTGGGGGTGTGGCCTGTGTGGCAGCTGTTTCTCTCCAGGTTTCCAAGGATAATGTCAAGTGCCTTCGAGTGTGTGAAACTCTGGCTGAAAGTGAATGATCAGAATGCTTTTTCCATTAAATCATTGCCTTCTGGTACAGGTATTTTCCTAAAAACTCTTACGCAAATAACTGAAAAATAGGAAGTGGTAAAATGTCGAGTGTCGTTGGTTCCCGGCAGCACTTGCAGCCAAAGCTTCTGATTTTCCACAAAAAAAAAAAAAAAGAAAGAAAGAAAGAAAGAAAGAAAAGAAGAAGAAAGAAAAAAACAAGAAAAAGAAGGAAGGAAAAAAAGAAGCAGGCAGACCACCAGCCCTTGGTATGGCACTGGACAGACCAGCAGGAGGCTCTGTCAGTTTCTTGGAGGACAGGATTATGTTAGGACACTGGGCCATTAAGGGTCTCTAGGATCACACATTGTGCTTCACTATTGACACAAACAATGTAACTGTTGATTTGCAAATGAGCAGCATTTTCCCCCCAACTCCCTTGAAGGAGGCTAGAGAAAGCTTTTTCCCTAGAGAGAAGACTTGGTTCCCTCTTTGTACAAATACTTCCTGTGCCACCAGACACACTCCACAACAAGAGATTGCTTGGTGCAGGTTAATTGGCAAGGTTTTCCAGTGCTTGGCAAATGCCCCCAAAGGCCCATTGCCCTTCCCACAGAGGCAAGCTTGGCATCATCGGCTCACCTTGTGAGTGCAGAAGGGTGGTCAGAGACCTGCACCCAGTGGTGGAGTCCGCCTTCCATGGAGACCATAAATCAGACCCACAGGGAGGCCACACGTCCCTGGGCCTGCTTTTTCTTCAGATACAGTCCCACACTTCTGCCTATTTCTCAGCCTTCCCCCTGTCACTCTGCACCCCCTTTCGCTGTGAGAGAGGGGTCTGGGGGAGGGAGGCTGGGAGGGAGAAGTGGTTCCAGGCACTCCTTTTCATCTACTGTATTTCATGCTTCTAAGATGTGCACTAGTAATTTTGTAATTTTAACATTTGTGCTGTTGAGATACATCTTAAAGTTAATGCTTTGTGGTAGTTTAACTGGTCAGTTGGGTTTTATCTTTCTTACCAGTACATAAAATAGTGAGATATGTCATGGGGTCATAGATTTGAAGAAATGGGGAGTAATATGACGGCCTTCGAGATACTTAGTCTGTTCGGGGCCAGGGTGCTATGGAGGAAGCAAGGGAGTGGAGGGCCACGGCTGCCTTTGGTGTCTCCCAAGCCCAGCACTTCCCTGTGGGGTCCTTATGCCACCTGGTCATGTTTGCTGTCTGTCCCTGGTAAGTCACTTTTCTTTCGCCTCATCTCTGGAAGCATCACTCCCCACTGAGCCCAGGGGGCCTCGCTGTGCGACCGTTTACATGCTAGCATCCAGTCCTCTCCCTCACTGCTCTTTCCCAGGTTTTTCACACATTCATCTCTTTTCTCACATTGTTTTCTTGCTCCTTGGATTATTTTGGTTGTTTAGATGGCCCTGTAGCTCTTGCATGATTCCAGGACTTACATTTTCCTGGTGTAATAGGACTTCCAGCTAAATAGATATTCTCTCTCATGTGATAGAAACATGCATTATTTACTGGCAATCATTTGCCACTGTTGTCTATAAACTAATTAGTGACCTGAGGGCAGTGCTTGGGGGATTCAGACCTGCTGAAATTCTGACCCTTGGATGCTCTCCATTCCTGTTGGTCTTCATGAGGTTCCGAAATACTTGTTTCTGGGCCACAGACACATTCCCCTCTCTGGGAGCATCCAAGCTCCCTGTGGGCTGCATCTCTGAGACCTCATCCCACACGCCTCCCCAAGCCCCCAGGCCTAGGGCACTGCCCCTCTTGGTGCCACTGCCCTTTTTCTAATTTACCCTGGGGGTGCAGCCCAGGCAGGCTTCCTCTTCCCTCACCCCCTCACCTACCAGAGCAGATCGGTCCACCTCAGAAGGAACTTGTTCTCAACATTTACTAAAGAACTCGTTCTCTGCACACTTTCATCCCTCAACCAGTTACCTCAAAAAAGTTCTGAGGGTTTCCCCCACCACTGTACTTCCCTCTTTAAAAAAAAAAAAGAGAGAATTAAGAGTGCCACTAGCCAGAGTTTGTTAGAAAGATTTTTTTCTTTAAGAAAAATTACAGCCTCTGTCACAGTCCTGTGAAAGTCCCCTTCAGGATCTCTGTCAATAGGGCTTTACCATCCTTTATGAAAATCAGATATATTTTTGGTTTTATGAAGCGTCAGAAAAGCTCTTGCCAGCCTGAATAGAAATTGCCTCCATTTTGTAGGTAATTAGGCTCCAAGTCCCAAACAAGAACTTACAAATGAACTTTCGGAACAAAACCAGTTTCAGATTTGAAGGCGGCAGTGCTGCTTCTCTGAGGGCTAAGCTGAAATATGGCCGTGCTAAATCCACACAGCATCTCAGAAGGTCGTTCTACCACTGCGCTCTCTGTACCTCGAGAACTAACATTTTTAACAAGTATAAAACCAAAGGAAAAACCCATAGTCCAGAGGGGCATGGAGTAGAGAAGGTGTACCCCCCACCCTCCACCTGCAGAGCCGGAGGACGCTGCACCCCCTCTCTCCTGAGTCTTGCCGCTGCACGCCCGCCCTAGCAGCCTGCCCAGCCGTCTTCCCACCGGAGTTCACCGGACTCACTCCTTTCAGGCCACCTTTTACCCCGGGAGACTACCTTTGACCTCGGAAGAACTGGTTGACGGTTCCCTGGGGCCTGGTGGGCCACACGGAGATCTGGTCCTTGCCTCCTATCTGTATCCCTCTCCTCACTGTGGGTCGTGAAGAGGCTGCCTCAAATGCCCCATAAAGAAAAGTACCCCTCATCATTTTTCTCTAAAAGATGACAAGATTTCTGGTCATATGTTTTTTAATGGAATTTGAGGTGTTTTTCCCAGCGTCTACAGAGTGCGTGGCAGTTTGCTAAGCCAGTGGTGGAGGCAGGGAAAACAGTTTCTCTGCGGACCCACCAAATACTAAGAATAAACAAACCCACTTGTGGCCACCTTTTAAGAAGGCAATTGGCAGTATGTACATATCAAGATTCTAAAATGTTATGGCATTTTAACCTAGTGATTTTACTTCTGAGAATGTAAACTGAGTAAATAAACATATTAATGCACACAGATTTATACACAAGGGTTTTCATTGCTGGTGATAAAAGTGAAAAATTGAAGAAGGTCTCCATGTCCAAGAATAGGAGACAGTCAAATAAGTGTGGTGCATCCATCCACTGGTGTCCTACACAGCTGTTTGAAACCGTGTTTCCAAAGACAGCGACGATATAGGAAAGTAATGATCGTATGTTCAGTGAACCACCTGGGATACAAAACTGTACTCGGTATGTTCCCAGTTATTTTCCCAACATTTGATTATGAAAATTTTCAGACATACAGCATAGTTCAAAGAATTTTATAGTTAACTTTCCCTTATAACTACCACTAGTTCTTCCATTAACATTTTATTATATTTCTTTATCATATAGATAGATAGGGATGTAGATACACAGATATATATCCATCTACCTTCCCCATCCATCCAATAAGCCATCTTATTTTTTATGCACTTCAAAGTAAGTTGCAGACATCAGCACACTTTTCTGTAAATATTTCAGCATGTACATTATTAACTAGTGTTCAGTATTTGTTTATTTTTTTCATTTGAGGGAAAATTTACATGCAATGAAATATATAAACCTTAAATGTACAATCGCTGAGTCTTGACAAATACTCGGGTGAAACTCAAATCATTCTCAAGATATAAAACATTATAAATTAAGTTTATTGTTTTTCTTATTAAACAGCCATACTTATTTGTGTATATGTATATATCTGTGAAATGGTATTCTAGAGATGATTTTATTTCCTTCATTATATTATGATTTATTTTCTAAATGGTATACAATATCTATTCATTCTTCTATTGAATGGGTATTTATTGATCATGTAGTATATGCCAGACTATGCCCTACATACAGGGGATCCAGTGGTCAGCAACACTGCAAAATTCCCTGCCCTTATAGAACTTACAATCTACTGTGGGAAGAGTCAGTAAACCAAAGGTAATGCAACAAGGAGATAGAAGGTGAGTGATGGTCTGTGAGTGGCAGAGGAGGCCTCTCTAGAAGATGCCATTTAATTGGAGTACTGAATGATGTGAGGAGAGAATCAAATAAGAATCTGGAGGGATCAGTAGGTGCAAAGGTCCTGAGACAGAGAGGGAGAACAGTTGCCATGGCTAGAGGAAACTGAGTAAGGTGGAGTGTACTGGGAGGTGAGGTCAGAGTGGGAGGCAGAAGCCAAGCCATATAGGGCCTTGTAGGTTATGTTAGCAGTTAGGATTTTATTCTAGTGTTGAGACAAGCCACTGAAGGGTTTTAATCAGGGAAGTGACTTGATCTTCTGACTGTAGTGAGTTAACTGGTCGATTCGACAAATTGGAGGTCACAGGTGACTTGGGCAGGGGAGTGGGGTAGCAGGAGCAGATTTCTGTGTAGGATGGCCTAATAAAGAGCACTTATTACTGTTAATTTCTGGACAGGGCCACAGGGTGCATTTTTAAAAGTCCTTTCATTCACTTATCACCAGATGTTTATTGAGTGCCTACTATGTCCCAGGCACAACTCTTAAGAATACAACAATGAATAAGACAGGTATAGGAGAGAGACAGACAACAAATAAGTAAACAAGATAATCCCAAGTGATGAAAAGTACCCTGAAAAAATCAGACAGGGTGATGTGGCGGAGGCAGCTCCTTCAGGAAGGCAGGTAGGCAGGACTAGAATGACCTTTGTGCTGAGACCTGCATGATGAGAAGAGAGACATTCGAGTGCAGGCAGTGTGCTGAAGGTGGGAGAGCAGTCCCCAGGCAGGGCGGCCTTTGTCCAGCACTGAGGGAGGTTCTTGACAAGATGAGCTCTGCCTGTGGGGTCCCTCCACAGGGAAGGGGGCAGTAGCAGGCTGACCCTGAGCAGAGAACACCTGAGGGCCAGGCTAGGCGTCAGAGAGAAAGCTGCGATGAGCTGCTGGGCCCAGGTGTGGGCATCATCCTCTGGCTTGTGGGTCTTGAACAGAGTGTGGCAGAGATCTGCCTGAAGATGCCCCTGGCAAAGTATGTCCTGAGTGTGCCAGGCAGTTGGTTCTGGAGTCAGGGGACCAGGTAAGAGATCATTGCAGAGGGGAAAAAACACCCAATTTGTGTTGTCAGTAAAAATTCTTTCTTTGGTTAACAAGTCTTTGCCTTAGCATAACACATTTTTATTTTTATAAAAGTTGCACATAATCAAACCGTATTCTGCATTATACGAAGAATCAGCAGTCCCCTCCCCTTTCTCAGTTTCTACTCCCAGATGCAAAGACTTCCAAAATACTTTTTCCTTTTTTTCTGACATTTCAAATATCAGAAAAAAATACTTTTTTCTGTAATTTAAAATAGCTTGCCTTTCCTGTCATTTCTATTTTTTTAAATTTTATATTATTTCATACCTTTCTCTCACGAAGTTGAAGGTTTATTTCTTTGATAGGTTCTCCATACACACTTGTCTGTTCAGCCTTCCAACATAGTTGCAGTTTTTCACTAAATAGATGCCAGGGGCTTGTATCCTTAGACCATGTAAGTATCATGTAAGCTGAATCCCCAAGTGTATTCCACATCCTTTCTTTCTTTTAAAACTTTTTATTGTATTTTTTCCATCACCATTCAGTCTCCTTATAGACCGCGCCCCCTCCCCACAATCACCACGTTGTCCATGTCCATGAGCCCTTTTCCCTTTTCACTCAGTTCCCCCACCCTCTCACCTAACCCCACACGCTCCCTTAGCTGTCAGCCTGCTCTCTGTCTACAACTGTGGGAGATTTACACAATGGAATACTATCCAGCTGTAAAAAAAGAACATTTTACCCATTGCAACAGCATGAATGGACCTGGAGAACATTATGCTAAGTGATGTAACCCAATCTGAGAAAGACAAATACCATATGATCTCACTTATGTGTGGAACCTAATGAATAAGCAGAACTAACAGCAAAATACAGACAGACTCCATTGAAACAACTGTTTGTTTTCTAAAGTCTTTTGCTGGGGTGAGGCAAAGGGTGTGAAGATATAAGGTTATACAGGTATTCTAGCAAGCTTCCTGTGTTTAGCCTGGCCCACGCTTCTGCTTTTAAGGGTGGCCTACGCCTGAAATCCTTTGAGTCTCCCATCAGCCTGAGCCACGCTCCTCCCCCCTCCCACTGGTGTACTCAGTCCTTCACCACTTGTCCAACTGTTCCCCAGGAGCATCCCGAATTTTGTTGTCATTTTGGGTCTGCTCTCATCTCCTTTTTATTAATTTTGTTTTCACCTTTTTAAAATTTAATTTGCTGTCATTTTAATGGGTCTTTAGCGACAAACATGGTGGTCAATTTGCCACGTTTAACCATGAGTCCCCCAGAGCACGTTCCACACTTCCTGGCCCACAGCCTTTTCGTAACAGGTGTCCGCAGGTGTTCTCTTTGTGATCATTTGTCCACCTGCTGCCCCACTGAACCCACAGAGTTGGAAATCGGGAATTTGGACGGGCCATACCACGGCCATTGCTTTCTAGGCATTTAAATCCCTCATGGCTTTCCCTGAGCAGTTTAGAGGCCTTCTGAATGGACCTGGTGTGCCCTCAGTTCTTCTTACCAGTGATGAGATTACGTGACATTCTAACTCACTCAGTCGTTTTGAAGCAGAATCCTTCCAGCAACCCGGGTGGCGAAAGGGGCAGGCATCGTGCAGGTGGCTGGAGCTTGTCTGCTAACCGGCTGTGTCACAGTGCGCAACTTACTTTCCCTGTCTGGGCCTCTTCCATGTTGTGATAAGGGACTGAAATCTCATTTCTTAGCCAAACTTTACTTAGGCGCTCTGAATAAAACACAAAGAGGAGCTGTTAAGATTGCAGGAGATGGTCATGGGGTGAACCCTGAAGTGCTTCTGGGACACTCAGGGCTCCGAGGGACCTGGATTGAGAAGCACTGGACTTGAGGATGCCTCTCATGCCTCAGTAGGACACCTCTGTGAACCTTGCCCTTTCAAATGCTCACTGCTCTGCAGGAGTCTCACGACAAAATGCTATTTGCAAGTGGGGTCACAGGACATACAGCCAGCCACCTCCTGTCCCCAGGGCACTGGACTTGTCAGGCATGGCACACACCGTGTCCTTAATCTCCCCCCCACCCCGGGTGAGGGCCTGAATGTTGGTTTTTGCTGAGAGAAGGAACGGATTTGTTGATTTACGGGTTAAGAGCTCTGGGATGGGAGCCCTCCCAGCGCAGGCTCTGTAAGAATACAGGAATTTGCCTTCCCACATTGTTTGCCTTTGATTTACTGTTTTGATGTAGGGCTGCTGTATGACTCAGATGTTATCTTCCATTGCCAAATCACGCGTTAGGTATGTATGACATTTCCCACACAGCAACATCTTATCCTCTTCACCGTCACCACTGGCCGCACCCCATACCTCTCAGGGCGGGGGGAGAGGGGGCAGGCACCAGGGATGGGGCATGGGGAGAAGGTAGAAAAGTCTTCCAGTCACAAATCAAGGCATGCCCTTGGCACCAGGCCGTGGTTTTCCAAAGTTGCCGTCTTTGTTGTTGATGATGACAGTATTTGCAGAATAGAACCATTTAAAAAAAAATGTTTAAGCAAGTGTCTGATCGCAAGGACAGGGGAAGTGGAACCCCCCCAGCTCAGGTTGAGTGGAGGGACGAGGAGGGCTGCAGACGCTCCGGCAGCCCCTCCAACCCTCCTGCCAGAGTCCCTGGCTGTGGCGGTGGACCCCCCTATTGTTTCTGATTCCACCGCCTCTGCTTGGCTTGGCCTGGAACAAGGGATTTAACCTCCCAGAGCCCTTGTCCTCATCAGTAAAGTGGGGTTGCAGCCGCCAGCTTTGAGTGACAAGGACTCTCCTTATGCCCTCCTACGTAGAACCCCTGGCGCTGAAGGGGGAGCCTCTGGCTTCCTCACAGCTTTCACGTGAGAAGGCAGTAGTTTGTAATAACTAGATATTTTCTTTTTAATCCCTTCTTTCCAGAGAAGGTCATTGTGAGGTCATCGTAACATCAGTCATTAATTGCTTGTGATTTTGCTCAGAATGTAAACAGTGTTCTCTGTCTTTGGCCCATCTGTTCAGATAGGAAATTTTAGTGTTTTCCCCTTTAGTGGACGTGATCTCTCTCCGGTTAGTGCGCTTTGGTGCTTCTCCTGGAAGTCTACGGTTCTGGTCAGCATTGAAGATGGGGAGGCTGCCAGTAGTGTGATCGTCTCAGTGAGTGTGTGTTGTTGCTGTTAATTAAATTAATTAGATTATAAAATTGTGCAATTATTTCTCTTCCCTCCTCCACATCGTCCCGTAGGAGCCCTGTCTGTGTGGGAAATGGCTGGATTTTCACTTTGCTCTTTGAGGATGGAGCCCGTGAGGGGCGCCATCTTCTCCAAGCTGGAGATCGGAAGCTGTATATTTGCTCATCTTCCCTGGTGAAAGAGCAAATAAAAGTCCTTATCTAGTATTAAAATTCTCTTTTCATTTACTCTGCCAAAGGTATTACCCCATGAAGACACAATTTAAAAAGTGTCTTCATAGAAAATAGCTGTCGTTGCATAAGCCACGGTACCTTTGCAGGCAGAGCCCATGTGTTTCTCCAGGAAAAATCGATGATCTTCAAAACCTCTGTCTCCCTCGGGAAGTGTCCTAGCTTCTAAATCCCGTGCTTTCCCTCCTCTCGGCTCCCTCCTCCCTGGGCTCTGCCTTTGATAAACTGTGAACTGCGTGAGCTTGGTCTCAACCGCCTCCTCTGTAAAACGAGAGTAATAATAATTCTTCCCTCAAAAGATTGTGGAATGGATAAAATGTGATATTGTACATAAAGTACTTAGCATTTGGCATGATAGTGTATATGTGCTTGATAAATAGCTCTTGTCGTTACTTCTCTTCACTGTCTTCTCAGT
This sequence comes from Sturnira hondurensis, assembly GCF_014824575.4. Taxonomy (NCBI): domain Eukaryota; kingdom Metazoa; phylum Chordata; class Mammalia; order Chiroptera; family Phyllostomidae; genus Sturnira; species Sturnira hondurensis. The sequence continues at coordinate 593,913 of NW_028081945.1, forward strand.
TCTCATGTTCATATTCATCAGACTCAGTGGTTACTGAGACGGGTTTACCTGGTTACACCTGGAACTTTTCTGTAGTCTTCTCGTCCCAACCTTTCCATGTAATCTGAACTGAGCAGAGCCCTCTCTAAGGTGCTCTGTGTGTCCAGGGTCTTTCTGGTTCATGGTCAGCTAAATATAATTCCAAACCTTAGTCTCTTAATAAGTCATCCTTCCTGTTCTCCAGGGATGGGAAGCACTGATGCCACCTGGCTGCCCTATGTATCAGCGAGGCTCTGCTTGGAGCAGGGTTACAGCTTCTCTGACTACTTAGATGACGAAATGTAATTCGCGCCCTCCACCAACCCTAAGCCTAGACTGTAAGCCGCGCCCAAGGAAGCAGCAACATGGCACTGCCATTCGATTTAAGGCTCGTCTGCCTGGAGCCAGCTCCTGACCCACCCCTTACTGGCTGTGGGATCTTGGGCAAGTCATATAATTTTTTGTGTGCTTCACTTACCTCATGTATCAAATAGGGATAACAGTACTGCTTTATTATTAAGGGTCTTCCTTCCTGAACCCCAAATACTCTGAAAACTGAAATTCCTAAGTTTCAGGTGCACTCATATGGCACCAAAATCTGATCAGAACTGACATGTAGCTATGTAATAAACTCTTTATTTATGCAAATTGGTATATAATTAGTCCTCTGTTTCACAGTAGAAATATTAATGTTTTTGATTCTAGGATGCAGCCCCATGTTCTGCCCGGGTGTTAGGTACAGTAATGTGTACCATATTACCTTACTGAAATTTGGTAAGTTCTTATTTGGGAAACCCAGTTAGCCCAAGAGTTTTGGACGAGGTATTGTGGTTCTCTAGTAGCCCCTCTGCATGGTTGTTGGAAAGATTAAACAAGCAGTTTTGCATGACACTCTTAGAATCATGGTCACTGGATTGGAAGTGTTTCAACATTAGCTATTATTATCCCAAAGAGACGAAAAAATACTATATCCTTAAGTATGAATGGTTTATTTTACCTCAGTAAAAATGTTTATTTTTTTATTAAATGGTTTAAATGTTTAATGAATGGCATAAAAATGAACTTTACTGCCTGAACAAGAAGAAAGTATGCTGTTTATTTTGGAAGGAGGTTCAGAGTCCGACAAGAGAAGTCAGTTTAAACAAGTATGGGTGCCACAATGATTGTTGGATCTTTTTTCTGTACCCTGATCACAAGGGCTTGCTTTAGCCAGGAAACACACAATCCCCAGCCTTTCCTTTGCACTCTCGCCTTCCATTCTGCATGCACGAGGTTGGAATGGAGCCCAAGACTGCCTCCCTCAGAGATGCTGTTTTGACACCCTTCATTCAGGTGGTCCCAGGTGTCTCNTTTAAACAAGTATGGGTGCCACAATGATTGTTGGATCTTTTTTCTGTACCCTTGATCACAAGGGCTTGCTTTAGCCAGGAAACACACAATCCCCAGCCTTTCCTTTGCACTCTCGCCTTCCATTCTGCATGCACGAGGTTGGAATGGAGCCCAAGACTGCCTCCCTCAGAGATGCTGTTTTGACACCCTTCATTCAGGTGGTCCCAGGTGTCTCTCGTCTTTCGGTCCTCTGCCAAACCTTATCAGTTTTTACTTTGGGAGCTCTTACTGCTCTATCCTCAATGGAAAAATATTGTTGAATCTCTTGGTAAAATATTACAGCTTCTATCTTTCTTATCTCTTTTTATTACATCTTCAATCTTATGCTTATGTCAAAATCATTTACCCCTTAGACTTTTCTGCTCATGTAAATCTCTTGGGCGTGTCCTATTCCTTTTCTCCCCTACATCTAACTTCAGCCTTGTTGGGATCTGACCCTCGCTGGCTGTTTTATTATTGTTGCTTTGCTTTTTCTTGGTGATCAGGTTGAGTTTTTTTCTTTGACCATTCTATGTTTTCTTACATATGGCACTCCTCTACAGAATAGCTGTGGTTTGCCATTACTGTTTTTCTGGCAAGCCACAAGCCTCTTATTGCAAGTTCTTCCCAAATGCCTGTCTTGTGGGGTGGGTGTGTGGTCTGTCCAGAAAGTACCCAGCTGTGTAACATGAAAGATAGAAACATTTGTTAAAGAAGATACAAGAAACATTATACATAGGACAGTGACACCTCAGTCTCCTTCAAAGTAGGCATCTTGGAACCTCACATAGTTCTCCCAGTCACCATCAGCTGCCCTGTGGTATTATCTTAAATCACATTAACAGTCTGAAATCTCTTCCCTTTCAAAGGTGATTTTAGTTTGGGGGAAAAGCCAGAAGTCAAGAGCACCAAATCTGAGCTATGGGGGGACTGAGTCACCTGGGTGATTTGAAGTTTCACCAGAAAACTCTGCACGAGATGTAATGCATGAGTGGGCGTATTGTCTTGATGAAGCTGCCAATCACATTTGCCCATAGCTGTGGGCTTCTGAATCATCTGAATAGTTTACACAGAGGAATGTTCAAGCTTAATGCAAAGTTTGATGCAGATTCGTGGCTCTACTTAGTCATTTTGAATGTGATGACCGCACAGTACGCATGCTCCCTCAATGGCATCTACCACCCCCACTGACTAGTACAGTGAAGTGGTCATTGTTCATACATGAGCATTCCAGTCCACTCTCCTTGGCTGCCAGGTTGTGTCAACCTCATGCAAACCATTCTCTTTATATTAACAATGGTTGAACTTTTTCTGGACAGACCTTGGATAAATTTCCTTAACACCAATGTTAATATTAGTTACAATCCAAGCAGTTAAGCTTGGATGATATTCCCAACATTGGAAGATAACTTAAATTTGCACATCAAAACGCTGCAGTTGCGGAACTGCTGAGTTGGGAAAGAATCCAACTCCTCGTTTCATAGGTGAAACAGCCAAGGCCTGGCGATCGAAGTGTTGTGTTCTGAGGTACCAGTTGGCTGGTGACAAACCTTGAGTCAGAACCCAGGTCTCCAGGCTAGTGTTCTTACAAAATAGCTTATTGTGCTTATTTTTCTTTTCAAAGTAGTACATGCACTTTGTTTAAACCCCAAACAACACTTAAAACTTAATCAAATAGCAGTCGCTTGCCCTGTGCCTGCCACGCCTGGCCCTGGGCCTGTCTGTGGAGGCTTCTCTCTTCACTCTTTCAGTCGTTTCTTCCAGTTTTACTGCGTGTCTGTGTGCAGCACATTCATGTGAGTGTTTCTGCAGTTGCGGCTTTTGGATATTTTAGAGATTATCAGTGAACTTTCAGTTACAGGAGAGGAGGGCTTGGCTTTGCACCCCTTCACCCACTTTTCTTTCCCCATCCCTTCTCTATGGCTGTGTCAGAGTTCCCAAGTTAAGGGTCTGTGGTTACATTAAGTTTATGTAAACATCAAGTACCTGCATCTATTTACTTCCTGAATCAGATACCAAGTTCAGAAAGTGAAGGGCACCATATGATCTAAATTTATTTGGTTTCTGGGTTTCAAATGTAAGTAGTTGGAGTTAAGAGAGTGAGGAATGATCCAAAAATAAAAAGTATTTTACAAATGTATTTACTTCCACAGGATGGAGAGTCAGGGTTTAGCCAGTAAGGGCCACCTGTGTCCTAGTTCACCGCAGAGCTAAGGAGCATCATTTACCTCTGTCTTTCTTTAAAATACGTGTAACGTGTGTATGGGCTGCATCCTCATTCATCAGTATTAGACATGGGTGTTTACACCCTCTCAGATATGAATGCTTGCTTGTCTGAAACGTAATGATTGCTTCATGTTTTTATTCGCATTCTTTTCTGTGTGGGTATCCTGAATTTTCCCCATTAGACTGGGCATGTCCTGTCAGTATATTTCCCCCCGCTGGTCAGACGTGTCAGGTAGCCCCGAAAGTCCCCTGTACCTGCTGGAGCCCAATCAGACGCCAGGCCTGCCTGCGTGGCACTGCCTTCCAAGGCCCCGCCCACCCGGCCTGGCCTGCTCCTCCTGCTGGGCTTACTCCCTGTTTTGTAGAACACATCTTCCAGGTGTGTACTACATAGAAGGTAAGATTTTTGAGTCCTTGAAATATGAAAATGTCTTTAGTCTGCCCTTATGGTTTATTAAAATTTGGTGGTTACAGAATATTCAAAGGTGGAAATAATTTTCCCTCAGTTTTTGTAGTCTTCAAATTCTAATGCCATTCTTAATGTTAGATTCCAGTCCTTTGCATGTGACCCATTTTCCCCCCTGAAAGCTTTTAAGGCCTTCTCTTTATCACTGTGGATCTAAAGTTGCTTGATAATGTGCCGTGGAGGCCCATTATCTTTCTTTGAGTTGGGCACTCCACAGATGGGTCCTTTTATATTGGAAGTGTGTGTGTGTGTGTGTGTGTGTGTGTGTTACAGTGATTTCCTCCTTCCCATCTACTTTGTTCTCTTTCTGGAATTCCTACATGTTTGTCAGACATTGGACCTTATGTCTGATATCTGGACATAGTCTCCAGTCTTAGTTCTAAGACTATCCATTTCTACTTTCTGTCTTTTTGCCTTTTTTTTTTTGGAGTGTTTACTGTATATTATCTTGCAAACTTTCCATTAAAATTTTTTTCACCCATCATATTTTTTCATTTCCAAGAGCTCTTGATTGTTCTCTACTCTTCCCTCACCACTGCACCTTGCTTTTGGTTTAGCTCTCTGAGAATATTAATGATAGCTTTTCTGGAGTCTTCTTTCGCTCATTCGGTGGCTTCCACATTTCTCTATTCCTGGCAGTTGTCTCAGTCTCTCTCCTGTTGGTGGCATTCTTCAAATGTTTGGTGATCCTTGGCCTTTAGCACTGGAGAATGTGACACAAGCAGCTTGGAGCTTCTGGGTGTTTCCGTAAAGCTTTTGACTGGCACCCTCTTGTGCAGGGGGGTTTCATCAACAACTCACTGTTTCTCTGGAGATTTTTCAGTTATTGGCATGTAAAGGCCTTTTCTTAAAGGCTATTCTGTGAATGGAGAAGATGCTATTAACTCATTAGCTGCTGGATTTGGGCTTGGGGTTGCTTGTTGTTTTGCTTATCTCTTTAAGTAAAGATGGGGGACTTTCACTACTTCACTTGCCCGCCTTCACCCCATTACTGCTGTGGCCAGTGGAAGGACTTCTGGATGGTAAAAAAGAATAGTTGGCTGGGCACATGAGGTAGCTAACTGATCATACAACTGGGTTTGCATGTTGTGTGCTCTGCAGCTGAAAAATACCCTCAGATTTGTCAGTCCATTTTACGTGTCTCAACCACCGCACAGAGAAAATCAGAGGAGTTGCCGTATTTTTATTACCACTTCACAGATGAAGAAACTGAGTCCCAGAATCATTCTGCTCCTTTCTCTTCCTTTTACTATTATTAGTGACTTTTGATAAGGAAATTTTAATGGTATGTAGTTTTTAGATTCTACTACAGCCTTGTGAAGAGATAACCTCAGTATTATAAAGATTCATAGAATTACACCGGCTGCCTGGAGGCAAGTCTCTGTGCCCCACAATGGCCAGTGGCAGGTGCCTGGGGCTTAGCATTTTGAATATGTGCAATGTCACAGTGTAGCAAAACTGCATCCCTGGCATCAAGCAACGTAGAGGATTCATCATGCAAAGGGCAAATAAAGTGTTCCAAGTACCACTTGATATAAGTACTGTGAGAACTGTAGCAATAATCACAGCTAACTCTACTGAGCACTGACTTCCTCTATGCCAGCCTGCACATGTATGGTTTCATTTAATCCTCACTGTTTTCATTTCCATTTTACAGAGAAGGGGACCGAAGGTGAGAGAGGACAAATAACTCACCGTGATCACGGTGGGGCTATTTGAACCCAGCTCTCCGTCTGCAGAACCCATGCTCGTAACCACTTGACTCTTCTGCCGTCACATGAGCCCTATGTCTCTCCTTTGCTGACGACTCACCTCTCTTAGACAGTGATGTAACCGGAGTTATGGAGAACCAAAGTCGAAAGGAGCCTGGGAATCTCCCAGTCCAGCCACCTCCCCAAGGCAAAGCTTGGTGGGTAGGTAGATGGATGGTAGATAGATAGATAGATAGATAGATAATAGAGATATATGGGTACATATCTACATATAGGTTTAAATAGTCACACATAATATTTTTTCTACACCATTTGAGGGGAAGTTACATTCTTAATGGTACTTTACCAATTACTTTAGCCTAAGTAGAGGACTGTTCTCTTACATAACCTCAGTACAATTATCTTCAGTACACATAATCTCTAAGCATTTACTTAAGTGTAATCAGAAGAAACCACCAACCAACAGTGGTTTATTTTCTTCTGCACCCTGAGCAGTAGGCCTTCATTTACATGTGGTTTGTATACAGCAATCTTCAAGTGGAATTGTTTCGGTCTTACTAAAATTGCCTTCTCCTGTATCAACAGTAGGTAAAGGGTGCATGTTGACTTTTCTGTTTTCAATTAAATATTTGTTTACTTTCTGCTCTCATTAGGGTCTCTAAATACCCCACCCCACTCCCAGGTCTTAGAAATGAGAGTCAACTTCAGCATAATTGAATTTCCTAGTCTGGTGGGGAAATGTTGCCGATTTATGTCTGGAGGACAAGCTCTCAGTTAACTAAAACGTCATTCCCACCCTCTTCATCCAGCTTCCCCTGTTGATTGACTTTCACTGTGAACTCTGTCAGCTGAGGTAAAATACTGACCAGTGACCCAGAGCTGTTCTTCCCTGATTGTTTTCTGAACTCTAAGGTCACTGTGATACCTGTCATCAGCTGCATCTCACCCTGCTCCCCACACCGTCTTTTTTCCTAGAGTTCTTGGCTTCTCCTGCCTAGGAAGCAAAATTCTAGAACATTCCTGAACATTCCAGCTCACAGCTGGAGGCAAGTCTCAGCAGCTGTGTTTCCCAGTTGGAGGCCTCCACTTGCCCAGAGCAGATGTGATAGAGTGACAGTCATTCGGGGAAACTTGTTCATGTCTGAACCCCTCCCTTAGGGTGGTGGACTGTCCTTGTGCACCAGGTGGGGGAGGAGCACACATTACAGGGGCACTGCGCTTGGAAGTTGTCAGCAGCAGGGAAATCACATTCGTGTGTCCTGAATCTGAATCACACTGAGAAGTTCATAGTATTTCCTCTTTGTCCTCCTCTACCTTAATCTCACTCATTTTGAGTTGCTTTGTTGCTCCATTTTCCTTATTAAAAGCTTTTTAATATAAAAATTTCAGGGAAATCCTGGCTGGTGTGGCTTAGTTGGAGCATTGTCCTGTAACCAAAAGGTTGTGGGTTTGATTCCTGGTCAGTGCGCCTATGGGAAGCAACTAATTACATTGATGTTTCTCTCTGTCTTCCTCTTCCTGTCTCTCCAAAAATCAATAAATATATCCTCAGGTGAGGATAAAAAATTATTCCATTGGAATACATGTTTTTAAATTCACTGTAAGCTTTGTTCTATCAGAGTTTTGTAAAAACACGGTGGTAAAGTCAAACAGCAGTGGCCTTCTCGGCTCCTCTCCAGCCCCAGCTGCTTCTTCGGTATTGATCTCCATAAACTAGAGGTTCGTGCTGTATTATCTGGTTTATAGGCTTTAAACACTGCCTGCTGACTTCCTATCAGAGGAATCTGACCCTGCAGCACCCACCCTCCCCTCCCCTCCCCTCCCCTCCCTGGCACAGTTATATATTGGGTGGGGTGAAATCTGTGGTCAGTGTTTACAGTGCAGTGATAATTTCACTATTAGTACTCACTAGAGTACCAACTATTACACTGGAATTACACTTTGTTTCTACACAACTTTCTGTTTTTCTCAGAATTAATTGCCCTTAAGAGATTGCTTAGTTTGCTACATACCTATGGCATGTTCTTTCCAAATACCCCTTGTACGTCTAGCAAATGCTTACGAGGGTCATGTAATCTATCTCTCCGTTCAGCCCTGCCCTGCACAGACCCTGAATCCCCCATCTCCTGCTCCAGCCCAGACCTGTCACTCTTCAGGCATCATCCGAGGGCTCCCCTTCCCTGCACCTCTGTGTTTTCTATCCCTGTTTTTCTTGGACCCTAGGGCTTCCTCTCCTATACCTTACCCCTTTATTTGGGGGTAGTGTGTTCTCCAGCAGCTCCTGAGAAAGGTGTGTGGGAAGCAACTTCTTGAGGCCACATGGGTCTGAAACTTCCTTTGTTCTCCCTCAATCACAATGGCGGTTAGTTGGATATAGAATTTTTGGTTGAAAAAAATTTCTCCTCCACATTTTGAAGGTAGCAGTCTACTGCCTTCCAGCTTCCAATGTTACCAATGAAAAGTCTAATGCAAATGACCTGTTTTCTCTCTAGAAGTTTAGGAGGTCTCCCGTTCATCATGCAGAATAACATGCCTTGGATGGTTTCTTCCTCCCTCCCTCCCTCTTGCTCCCTTTCTTCTTGGTCCATTCACTGAGTTGGCCAGTCATTGGGAGTTTTCAGTCTGAAGATGGCTTTCTTTGATTCTGGTATGTATTCATATTTTAGATTATTTATTTCATCATTTCTTCTGTTCCTTCTTTCTGGAACTCCATATTAGTTAAATGCTGGCCGACCTAGACTGACCTCTAACTTCTTTCCCTTTTCTCCGTATTCCTTATCTTTTGTGAATCTGATCTACGTTCTGCACTGTTTTCTTGACTGTTCTCCAGTATCTTCCACTGAATGTTTTATTTCAGTTGACATATTTCTAATATTTAGAATTCTTCTCATTCTGATTCTATTTCAGAGCACCTTGTTTTCTGAATACAGTGTCTTATATCGCTAGTGATATTAATTATAGGGTTTGTGTTCTCTCTCTAGGTTTTCTTAATTCTTTCCGAATTAGCTGTTTCCTTTAAGTTCCTTTCCTCCTGATTTCAGTTTCACTTTTTCATGTTTGGAGTCTTTCCTCAATTGCCTGGTGATTTTTATCAACAGGGGGTTTAGGCCCACCCTGCCGAAAACACAAGGGCCATTCTGTTTCTCCTTCTGAGAGGTAGAAACCATGGAGCCTCGGGCTGAGGCTTGGTCCACTGTTCAGGACAGGGACTTTCAGTTCACTCCCTGTTTTCGTCCAGTACTGCCGTCTGCCCTGACCGGAGCTGGCCTGGAGCAGTTTCTCCAATGCCTTGATGGTGCTGGGGAGGAAGAGGTAGAAGGTTAGAGGGAACCTACAGAGGAGGGCCTGAGCCCAGCCTCTCTATTCAGCCTTCAGCCAGCCCTCCTGACTTACCCATTCTTTTCCCCAGGCCATTCCCTCTAGTGTGGGTGCCTTCTGCTCCGAGTCTTTACACGCCTGTGGGGAACCCTGCAGTAGCTTCCCATGCCACTCAGAGCCATCACTGGCCTCCTCATGCTGCCCCTCCCCCAATTCCTGGCTTCATGGCCTTCTACCCTGGCCCTTGTTTGTGCCTCTCCAACCACACTGGCCTTCCTGCTCTTCCTCATGCATTCTAAGCTCACCCCTCCTCGGGACATTTGCAGTAGCTTTTCCCTTTGCTTGGGTATCTTCCTGCCTCATGTTTGAGGCTTTTTCCTCACCTTCTTTAGTCTTCTCTCAAATATCATCTTCTCAGTGATAAAATTTTTTAAATTCCTACTAGGCTTCCCACTTAGTGTTCCCAATCCCCTATGTACTCAAGTGTTTTTTCCATAATACTTTCCCTTCTACATACTAAACATTATTAGAACTGTTTATTATTTATTCTGTGTCTCCCTTGCTACAATGTAATCTCCATGAGTCAGGGACCTTGCTGGTGTGTTCATTTTTGTTTCCTGGGTGCCTGGAGCACAGATAGAGCCAGAACCGGATCAAGGTCCCCCAGCTGCAAGGCCTCCTGCCTTTCTGCTGTGAAGGACCACATCCAACCACGCAAAGGTAATCCCCTCAGATACCACCTCTCGTTATTCTCCCTGCTGCCCCATCCTCCACCATCCTCCTCAGTGACTTCAGTATCTCTGTAAACCTATTTACCAAAAATAAAAATTTTTAACTGTGCAGAAACAACTTCGTGTTGGTTATGTTCACACCCAGGTGAGCTTAGGCACATCCCCTCACCTCCTTCTACCTCAAAAAGAGATAGCAATGATGTTCTAGTTCACAGGATCTTTTTGAGAATTAAATGAGGATCTTTGTGAGGATAACTTATCATTTCAACAGTGCAAACCTGGTGTTATTATAAGAATATAGTAAGTTTGAACCTCGAGGATATCATGCATTTTACCTACCTATCTAGAGCAGTCGAACTCGTAGAAACGGACTGCTAATTAGTATGGTAGTTACCAGGGGCTGGGGAAAGGAAATGGGGGTCAAGTTTCAGTTGCACAGGGTGGAAAAGTTCTAGAGAGCTGCTGTAAAACATTGTGCTTATAGTACCGTATGTACCGTATGCTTAAAAATTGAAGAGGGTAGATCTGATGTTATGTTTTTTGCCACAAATTTTCTTTAAAAAAGACTATTTTAGTTACTAACTCCTTTGTTTCCTTGAATTTTCTCAAGAGTAAGGGGACTTGCTCAAAACCTCACAGCTGGCAAATGGTGGGGGTGGGGGACAATGAGAAGCAGGCCTCTTGCCCCTCTGGACTCTTTGCCTTGCCCGAAGGCAGGCATCAGCCCTGCCCATCAAAAGCCAGATTATTAAAGGGCCATGCTCTACGGTACTGGAAAGGCATGTCCATACTCCCTTGGAAGAAAATGCCTCATATTTTGGCTCCATAATATTATTGTATGGCCCGTGGGTTGGCCAGTGAGAAATGAATAATCCAGACGTTGGTGTTATTGATGAGTGGTGGCTCGGGCTTTATAAACAGGGAGTAAACAAAAGAACCACCTTTATTAGAACTAGCGAAGACCAGAAGTCATTTTTCAAAATAGTGATCAGCGTTAGGCATCTGTCCGCACTTGGAAGGGGCACTTGGTCTATAATAGTAGCAAAAAATAACTGTGTCTTCTGTGTCACTTGGGTAGAAGCTCCTGTCCTAATTAATTCTTATCTCCTCCTCCCTTTATAAATATGCTTGACATCCTAGCATTTTTTTTGTTTTCTCTCCTCCTAACAAGGAATTCTCTCTGCTCAGGCATTTTAGGTGCTGATTTTTCTCATGTCCTAGAGATGCTTCTAATTAGTTGATGTTTCCTTCCCGCAATAGTTCACCACAGAGAGTGGGTTTGGACTGGAGGAGGGAATGGTGTGGTCACCTTATCAAAGTGCCACTGATCAGGTTCGCATTTGGGGGACTCCTTCATTTTTATGCCTCTCTGGAAACGGGAACAGCAAGCCTTGCTGGAGATCGCTGGGTTTTGCAGAGTCTCCCAGAAGAGCTCCTCCAGCGCCTTTGATGAAACACTGCCTCAAAGCCTTTGCAGTTGCTCTCGCTAGAGAGATGTTCTTCTTTCTTTCTCCTCAGTGGAAAAACACTGGGCTGGGGACAACATGGTGGAAGCATGCTACTGTGTCACCTTGTCCCCAAATAACCTGGAACCTGTCAGGGGCTGCCTGCTGGCTGGGAACTGGTTCACTGAGTGTCCCAGAGAAAAGATACGCAGAAGACTATCCCTCTCCCCGCTCCTTCCAGGAGCACAGGGTCCCTCCAGGCCAAGGGTAGTGTCGTATTCTTGTAGTGGCCCTTTCATTGCTGAAGAAGTCTGTGGACACCAGAGATCCAAGAATTTGCTTGCATTGCTTCAGAACTGGAAGGAGAAGCTGATTGGGGGCCTTCTTTCAAGCTGACTTGTATCAGTCAGCTCATGCTTCAAAACAAACACTCCAAAACTTGATAACGTCACCGGGGTGGTTCTCTGGTGTGGGCAGCTCAGCTTGGCCCAGATGGTCTAGATGGCCTCACTCACTGTCTGTGGTTAGGAGGCTGGTTGATCTGGAGTGACCTGGTCAGGGATGGCTCATCACAGTCTATGGTAGGCCAGCCTGGGCTTCTGCCCCTGAGGTGTCAGGGTTCCAAAGATCAGCAAGAGAGGACGAACAAAGCCAATGTATAAGTACTCTTTTATATGTCTCTGTGTCACCTTTGCTGTTGTCCCACTGGCCAAAGCAAGTCACATGCCCAAGCCTGGAATTAGTGTGGGCGGGGAACACCCACTGGTGTGGATACGAGGAACAGAAAACAAATTGGGGTGTCATTGCTGCAGCATCCGTGTCCTATTCTGTGCCTATATGGGAATGTGTGGGGTCCATACAGGTGGCTCTTTCAAGGAGGACATGAACAGGAGAGGTTCTTTGAGGACAGCGAGTATAATGGAGTTTGACACGCAGGGGTTCAAATCCCCGCCCCATTTACTAGCCGCGGCACTCTAGGCAGGTAACTGCTTCTCCAAGGCCCAGTTTACTCACCTGTAAACTGGACCTGAGCAAGCCTCCTTCACAGTGTTCTTTAGAGGACTGAATGCAGGTTGTGCAGAGAGAGCGAGCCCTAGACTATAGCACTGCAGGCCCCTGGAGGCCAGGTGAATACATGAGAAGATCAGAGAAGGCTCTCCTGGCTTCTTGCAAACTAAAACCTTACTCTGATGTTTGTTTACACTCAAACTAGTCACCCTTCCTTAGCTGCTCATGACCCAGCAGTAGCCACTTGCTTCCACACCCCACTTAGGTCCCAAAGTGGCTTTTGGACCTAGTCATCAGAGACATGGACACCTCGCAGTCCGACCTCACGTCTCTGTGCCCTGGACCCTGTGGCCTGTGTCCTCCTTGGCGCCTTCTGCACATTCCTTCTCAGCTTCCCTCTCCGACCCCTACCCTCTTCTTGTCCTTTCCTGGCTGATGATCCTCAAGTCTCAGCCTTAACCCAGGTATCGGCAGTGTCCTTTCACAGGCTGACCCCTGCTCTGTTCCCAGCTCAGGGACCGTCTGCATGCTCATGATTGTCTCCATCTCTCTCTGACCCCAACTTGCTTCCTGCTCAGACTCAATCGTTGCAAAACAAATGATCTGCCCCATCTGTTTTAGTCCACTCTTGCTGCCATATAAAATAACATGGAACAGGGGCTTAAATAACAGGAATTTATTTCTCACAATTCTGCAGGCCTGAAGATCGGGTGTCAGCGTGTGGTTGGTTTCCAATGAGGACATCTCCAAATACCATCACATTGAGGGTTAGGGCTTCAACATAGGAATTCTGAAAGGACACATGTCAGTCTGCAGTGCCTCCTGCCCTCCTGCTGTATTTCCATCTACCTTCCCCTCTTCCCAGTAACCCCAGCCAGAAATCTCTAAATTTCCCACAGTGGCTCATTGCTGACTGTCTTGGGACCCTCATTCACTCTATCCCTGTAGCCACTGCCCCCAGGTCAGGTGTCACCACCCTCCCGACAGACCCCTGCAGCAGCCTTCTTACTGCAGGCTTGTCCAGGCAAGTTCAGAATTGCTTCCAAAACAAACACGCATCCCGGTTCTTCACATTGTCCTCACACACATGTGCACACAGTAGAATCCTGCCTCCCACCTCGCTGGCCATGTCCCTTGCCTTTCCTCCTGGCATCCTTGTTCTCTCTACACTCAGCTACCTACAGTACCCTTAACGAGCCATCTCACTGCCTTATCTGCTCCTCTACCCTAGACCACCTAGAAACTCCGCTCAGATGACCCTGCTCTGGGACCTTCCCTTTCCTCTGCTGAATGTGAGTGCCCCTCCTCGGCTCTCTGTGCCCCGTATTGTATTGTTTCCCTGTGGTCTGTGAGCTCCTTGAGGGCAGAATCACCTCATTCATTCCTCTCTACTTCAGTGCCTCACATATGATCAATGACTAAATAAGTGTTGAATGAATGAATGGGTAACCAAGTGCATGAGGCCAGTGGGTGAGCCCACAGCCTCCTCTTTCCTGCACTGAGTGGCTTCAAGTGCCCAGCTGGCCCAGGTGCCATCAGCTGCCAGCCTACACAGAGGACCTCCCAAGTCTGGGAAGCAGACTGTTCCCCTTCCGGCACCAGGGGCCTGCCACATCTGCTTTCCCGCCTACAAAAACCACCCTCCGAAGGCCAGCTCCTTGCCGCCTCAGCCACGTTCACCGATCCTTCCTGCAGTTCCTGTGGCCCTGCCTGCCTGTTCTGCTGCTTAGTTCCCACACCACTTTATGATTTCCTATTCTCTAACTGTCTGGCAGAGCCCAGCCCTTTCTTGTATCAGGACATCCTACTGTCTGGCTTGTTCACTGTTTGAGCTGTGTATGTTGTCCTAGCTGCGCCCGCATTGTGAACTGGGGCTTGGGCTTATGCTTCTTTTGTACTTTCTCAGTCCTTGGACATTTGGTAAATGCTACCCCACAGGTCTTTATTCCTAATTGACCTTGGAGTCCTGTCACTTCTGACCCATTGCCTTTTCTCTGAGCTGCCATTTCCTTGGGAGAAAACAGCTGGCCTAGGAGTTAAGTCAGCAGACCTGGCCTCACTTTTTGGCTCCTCTGTTTTCAAGCTGTGAGCCTGAGAGCAAATAGCTTACCCTCTTTGAGTTTCTACTTCCCTTATCTATAAAATGGAGATACTATCACCCCTGTAGGGCTATTGTGAGAATTAAATGAAACAGTCAGTATAAAGCATATATCATGGCGCCTAGCAGGGAGTGAATACTTAACAAGTGTTGGCTGCAATGACTGATGCTGTTTTCAATGATATTACTTCATTAATAATCCTTCCCCTTAAGGATGTAGCGTAGATCAGCCCCTGGGCATCTAACACATGGAATAAGTGTTTGTAGAAATGCCAGACTGGCCGGCAAGTGGTTTCATGGGGCTGCTTCTGAAATCCTACCCCTTGTCTGTTAGTGGGAATGAGAAGCTACTTTCCTCTGGGATGGGAGGGGGAGAGTGGGGGCATTTCCAGTCATCTCCCAAGAGAGCTCTCCTCGTCCCTGTGAACCCAAATACTCTGATTCTTATCTTGACACAAGGTGGGTCGAGGCTGCTCTTCCTCTTCCTGTTCCTGAAGTCGTGTCCATTAGAGGTTTGCAGGGCACTGATACCTTAACTTGGGTGACACTCATCCTTCACCTTGTAAGGTCCCCTTAAGGGTAAACTGGTGGCCACGTAGCTGGGTCCAAGGGGACAGGACCATAGTCCCATCTCTGTTGGCTGGAGAGGCGAACTGTGCATCTGAGTCCCACCCCTGTGTTTTCCCTTCCCCATCCCAGTTCACAACTGAGAGAAAGTGTATGAAAGCAATATATGTTTTTATGGGAAGGGATATTTGGGGGTCTAGCCCAGCACAGGTTGAATAGCTGCATCAAAATCACCTGGGAAGCTTTTTCCAGAATTTTTGAGGACTCACTCCCAGAATGTCCAATTCTATCAGTCTGTCGGGGACCCAGGAATCTATCCCTTAAAAGCTCCTGGGAGATTTGAACCCTCAGTAGGCTATAGAAAATTGCAGGCCTTGTCCCGTTGCCTCTTTTTGCCAGTGAGGGCAGGGGTGATCTGGGCAGCCAGAGGGATTTCATGTCTGGACAAGTTCCTAACAGAGGCCAGAAGCTTCACAACTACTGCTAAAGCTCTGTGTTCTCACAACAACCAGGGCTGGAGCTATCCCTTCAACAACCCCCACCCCTGGGTGGGGTCTGTGTCTTGGGAGGGGGTGGAGCACATCCGTGGTTTCAGGGAATCTAAGGAGGAGCCAGAAAAGAGAAAAAGAGGAGCTTTCAGGCTATTCCTTAAAAAGCCCTGTGGTGTAAATGCAGGTGTGCCCTGTGCCTCCGCCCATAGCCTCTCCAGCTGCCCGTGACACCTCTGTAACCTGCCACTGCCAGTGGGTGGACTCTATGACATGTGACCTGCACTGGGGTTCTGTAGAGGTTCCAAGTTGAAGTTGGCTGGATGGTGACCCAAAAGGGTAGATTTGACATAGAGGTAGAAAATAACATTGTGAGAAGGTCTAAGTTTACCAGTACAGACAGCCCCAGGGCCTGAGGACATTGAGTACATTCGTCTTCTGAGCACGTAGCCCTTCTAGACAGATGAGGCTGACCAAAGACCCCCAGCCCTGTCTCTAGCAGTTTACACTTGGAAGCCTCGAATTGCAGTTGCAAACTCCACGGAGATGGGCTGTACGTCTGTATCAGAACAGCATTTTAACCAGAAAAACAAATATATGTGATCTCTGGGCAGCCTTAGATGGGAAAAGCTATGCCAGGTGCTGGAGGGAGCCCCTTGCTGCTGGGAATCAGGAGCCCAGAGCCACAGTGCCTTGGGGAAACATCTTCCCAAAACTGCTCTCCCCAAGGCTGCACATGGCATTTTGCTAAGGAGGTTAGGGAAAGGGGGTGGGGGTGGGGCAAGACTGCTAGGACCAAAAAGTAAAGGCCAAGCGGTTGGGCTGCTGCTGGTAGTACTCCAGGAAGGTGGAACCTTTTTTTCTGGTAAGTGAGAGGCAGTTTGATGGCACTCTGAAAAAGCTTCCCCAGGCAGGCAGACCTTAAGTAAATAAAAGCACAAAAATAGATTCTTCAAACCGTGTCCTTCCAGAGCATAGTAGGATTCACTGAGAAATTGGATTGAATCCTCCCTGGCTCACCTGACTGCTGAGTAGAGGAACTCAAAGGAAAAGTGTGTGTTTCCCCAGCGTATCTGCTGAACAGGGCTGGCTGCAGGGTTTATGGCTCTTAGTGGGTTACCTTTTGAAAGGCAGCTGGGGTATCTGAACAGCAGACTGGGGACTGGGGCTGAAGCTCAGCTGGGCCACCACTGCAGCTGAACCCTGCTCTCAGGATGGGGAGATTTATTGTAGAACCTCAGCCCTCTCTGCACTTGTCGATTAGTTTCCTGCAGGTATGAAGGCCACGGGGCAGCCCTAGGAGAACAGAGCTGTTTTTCCAGTGGTGGTGGGGATTGGCCCTGAAGCATCCAGACTCCATTCTACTTGGGTATCAAGACTGCAGTTTGCCAGATGGCCAGCCCAGTGCTGCGGTTTAGGGAATGGCCACAGAGCACAAAGGAGGTTTTCTCCTGAGCCAAGCCATAAGGACTAAAATACCAGAATACCACTAACATCATATTTTAGGTAGATTTTCAGAAACCAGGCTTTAAATGGCCCCAAGCCATCCAAAGATCTAAGTATAGTGCTTTGGACCATGTTGCACAGAGTTGGGCTCCAGACTTTATTACGGATGAGAACCAGGGCTATGCTGGTATACTGGCTCTCGGCACAAATTTAAAAGCCCTAATTTGTAGCATTTGCTGATTTCTAAGATATAAATACTCCCATCATGGTGAGTTTCAAACGACCAACATGGAGTTGCTAAATGTGGAGCTGGGAAGGAAGGAAGGCACACAGTTGGCTCTGATGAGCGAGCGGTTCCCGTTGGCTCCATCTCACCGCTGAACTGTGTTTCCAACCCACAGATCCAGAGAGTTTATACCTGGGGGTACCTAAGAGGGGCATACCAAGCCACATGCCAGGGGTGCTGCAGTGACACCCCTACTTGTACACAACCTTCCCCCTTGGCTAACAGAATCTTTTAACCAGCAGGAGGTCCCATTAGCTCCAGACTAACACAGGGATGTACCAGTGGTGTCGAGCGGCCAGGTGTCTCCATGTTAATAGTTGCCTTGATCGGACAATTTTAGGAGTTGTCGCATCCCTTGGGGAGCTTGTTAAAAATGCGTCCTCCTGAACTCTGCCCTCAGAGAATCTCGTTTCACAGATCTGGGATAAGCTCCAGCATCTACACTTGGCCACCAAATTACAGGTAGAATTCAGTTTGAGAAGTCCCCATCTACTGCTCACTCAGCCCCGTGGTAAACCGAAAGTTCAAGGTCTGGTGGCTTTTAACAATGATTTGTTTCTCAGCACTCACTGTTTTGCTCCAGTGAAGCAGGGTGGTTGTCTTTTTTTAAAGTCCCTCCATGCAAAATCTGATTCTAAGTCTTAATAATAGCTAACACTTATTGAGAGCTTCACAAGTACCACACATCAGATTTGTTACCCTCACCTCATCCTGACAGCTTCCCTATTATTACCATCCCCGTTTTGCAGATGAGGAGACTGAAGCCCTGAGAATTCCCCGAGGAGGGGGTACCAGGATTTAAATTTAGCAGTGTGACTCCAGAAGCTTCATTCAAGGCCTCTGTAAAAGGGTTCAGCTGAGGCTCTTTGTGTTTTGCCTTGGCCAGTTCAGGCTAAAGTTTAGTTCAACCCCATGGGTGCTTAATGAGGTGCCCATGAGATGGCATGGGCGTAAGTTACCTCATTTAACCCTTGCAGCAGCCTTTGGGGAAGTACGACCACTGCCTTCCAGCAGAGGAAAGGGAGCTTCAGAAAGGGTCAGGGGCTGGCCCGTTGCTGCACAGCCAGCTACAGGCGGAGTGGAAATGTGTTGCTAATCCCAATACCCCTCAGTTAAGTCTCCCGGGTGGTTCTTAATCCAAAATAAGGCAGCTTTGGTGCATGGGCACTCTTTTAAGCATTTGAGCGTGTTTCTGGCCATCTTAACTTTTGACTACTGAATGCCTGAATCCATATGTGAACCACTGGTGTACAAATGAGGAAGGCAGGCAGATCTACCACCGACGGTAAACACCAGGTGGAGTGGGCCAAGTGTAGCTGTAAATACAGAGGGCTGTGCAAATGCAGAGAAAGCATTCATTGCCTCTGCGGGACTCGGAGACAGACCTCTGGAGGAGGTGGCACTAAAGCTGGCCTGGAAGAATGTGTAGGACTTCTGGTGATTGTGGAAGGAGGGTAAGGAAGGAGGAGCGGTGGGGGTGGACGTGGTGGAAGGTGCCCAGGGGTATGGCCAGATCCCAGAGTCCCTGAACTTCTCCGAGTCTCC
The DNA here is from genome assembly GCF_014824575.4 of Sturnira hondurensis. Taxonomy (NCBI): domain Eukaryota; kingdom Metazoa; phylum Chordata; class Mammalia; order Chiroptera; family Phyllostomidae; genus Sturnira; species Sturnira hondurensis. The sequence continues at coordinate 612,635 of NW_028081945.1, forward strand.
CTTTTCTCCTCGGGCACAGAACTAGCTTCATGCTTGATTTGTGATTGAAGGCACTGTGATTTTTCTCCTCCAGCTGATCGATCCTATCTTCCATTACCTTAAAACAGCTTTCTGTAATCCTCTCATGGTGCATTTTTTCTTCCTGGGCTTCTGAGCTCAGAAAGCTGCTGGCCTTAAGCTCCAGCCCACCCTAGTAGTCACCAGGTGTGTGTGACTGCTTAGAGAAGCCTGGATGTGATGAGATGCTCGAGCACTTCTTTTTGTTCTCTTAGAACAAAGGCACATTTCTGTTTTTCATGAGCGTTGGTGCAATGACAGGTCCACCCGGAGTGGCTCTGTCCTCCCTGTAAGCAGCCCTTTCCTCAGAGAATGCCTGAGACATCTGTCAACCACTTCCCACAGTCTGGCTGTCCCAGTGGCTCCAGTGCTTTGGACACTGATTCCCAGAGACGTTAAGCAGTTCTTGCCACTGCCCTCTGGCTGTGCCAAGTGGACACATCTTGTAGCAGAGCCACATGGCCTGTTTACCTCTGAGCTGTGGCGGGCGGCATTGTTTGGGTGATCGTTGTAATGTCTAAGGGCACTTGCAAGGAGCTCCACTGCCTTAACAAACGCCCTCTGCGGAAAAAAATGTCACGGTCGCTGCCAGTTACAGGTAAACCACAGCCAGAGCTAACTCTGTTTTGCTACAAGCCACTGGCAATGCCACAGGATCCAGGAATCTCTTGCCTTAGGCCCTCTGAATAGGAATCAGCTCACCACTGCTGTGGACTCATTGAGACCACCAGGCATTGGGCCTGCTTGTTGTTCTGGCCACAGTCTGACAGATTCTAAGCGTGTACCTCTTCTCCATCCCTGAATGTGCAGGCAGAGCATTGATGGAGCCCACAGCTGAGCAGGGGTTGGTGTGTCTGAAATGATGGGGGTGCTCTCAGGGTGGCATTTTTTGTGGTCTCTCCTGCATGATCTGGATGGCATTAGTAGCAGTGACTTGCTAGCCATGAGGCTGTCTCATGAAGACCTCTGCCTGTGCCTTTTAAAACATCACATTTCGTACACTCATGGTGTACCCCTGGAGGACTTCTTCATGGACTCAGATTATTGCAGTATGGCCTGGCAGCAACCTGTTATCTAAGAAATCTCAGTGGTAGATGCTGCCTGGCCCCCTCAGTCCTTTTTAAAATTCAAGTCTGTAAACAGTGCCGGAAGGCCTAAGGGGACGTGCTTCTCTCATTGTCCTGGTCTTGGAAGCACTGTGAAAGCCTTCAGTACACACAGTTGGACTCCCACAGACAGCTGGCTACCCCAGCCCTACCCTGTGCCTTTGCCTGGGCTCTGTGTCTTGTTTTCATCCATATGGAATGAAAACCTTTTGGCTCGTGAATCTCAAGAAGCAAGACAGTGGACATCAAGTTCTTCAGTAAGCCTCAGAGCCACTGTTTTTTAAGTCTAAAGTCTGTTTCAGAGAGAAGGCTGAATCCAGCTGCCTCCAAGAACTTCCATTCAAGCATCTGCTTAGCTCCTACTGCATGAACAGACTTGTGCTGGCGTGGGGAAGAGGAAGCGCGCAGGAGGCTTGGTCCTTGCTCTTGTGTCGTTCCTAATTAGCCTTTGAACACCAACTGATATTTTTTACTAATGTCTAGCTTTCTTTTTTTTTCTTTTCTTCTTTTTAAATTTGTGTTTAATTTTGTAAAGCTACATCACCCTTGTCACCAAGAAGTGTAGCAGTTAGTGTATCATAAAACAGGTTGAGACTGAGTTCACCTCAGAATGATGGTGCTCAAAAACTGTGGTGCTTCCTCTGCCAGGCAGAGAGATGAGGCAGGGAGGGGAAATGGAGGTGTTAGATGATAGGTAGGTAGATGATTAATAGATGAGATAGAGACAGATAAATATAGTAGATATATGTGATCAACAGATGATATAGATAGATAGACAATATAGAGGAAATAGAGACAGGTATAATAAACACATAGAATAGATCAAGAGAGATGTTTGATGGCTGGAGGTAAGTGAGATAGATGAAATAGATGTAACTAATAGATGGAAGATGAGATAAAGATAGATGTGAAAGATAGATGATTGATAGTGATGATAGAGATAGATGATAGATGAAATATAATTGATAGATATGGATAGGTGATAGGTGACGTGGATATGATTGATGAGCTAGAAAGAGATGATACAGATAATAGGTGAGTAGAGATACAATATTAGATACATAGAAAAGGGTGAGTGGTAGTTAATAGATAGCTGAGATGATAGATATGATAGGATATATAGGATAGGTAGATCAAAATAGATGACTGAGAGGGATGATAGAGATAGATGATAGGTAAGATAGATGTGATGGATACCTATAAATAGATAGAGATGGAGATGATAGATAAGGTAGAAGTGATAGATGAGCTATGGTAGCTGAGACATAGATGATGATAGATGAAATATAGATAGATGGCCTTCACTAACTCCTCTTAGGAGTAAACCACTCAGACCTTGTGCTGTTCGTAACATGGATGTGGTATCCTCCCCTTCCTCCCCTCTTGCTCGTTCTTCTCCTGACACCCTCCCTGTTGGACCAGTCGTCATAACTGAAGAGCCAGAGAGGAACTAAGGGATCAGTTAGCCCATCCTCCAGACTGAGTCAGATTGCCACAGCAGGAAAGGGGACTGTCCTACATGAAAAGACACCAGAGGTCCCACCGATTCCCCTCGACCCATTTCAGCTCTTCTCAGTATCATTGCTCCGTTCAGTCTGAAAATTCTCTTTGATCATCACATTTCTTGCAGAGAAAAGCATCATCTGTGGGTCATCTCCTCCTCAACCCACTGGCCTGTTCCCTGAAATGTGGTGCCTGCCTCCACCTCACGAAGATCTCTGTGAGTGGGGCTGGAAAAGGAACGCATCGCAGATGGACCCGAGAGATGACCCGGGATGACAGGTTGCCCCAGAATCAGTTGGAAGCTGGCCTCACACAGGTAGTGAGGCTCACCGTGGGAAAAGCCTGTTCCAGAGAAACAGAGCAAGGCCTACTGAAGAAACATTGAGAAAAAGTGCACATGGAGGCCTAGTGATATTGGGAAAACAAATATTATCTAAACTGTAGTCTTCAAGTTCGAGGTAGTGTGGGCATACACATTTAACTGAACGTTTAAACATTTTAGTGACCCCAGTGGGAGGCCCTGAGAGACAAGGGAGTCTGGTGATGACTCTGGTGACTCAGAGTGGTCTCTACTTACCTACCCTTCAAGTACCACTAGGCGGGAAGCCCGAGGAAGGGACTAGAATTTCCCCCACTGGGTTGATGTCTTTCTTCTCTCTAACTGAGTCATAGTGAACTGCACAAGTCCTTGGTTGAAAATGCTGTTCCTATTCTTGTCCTCCACGCAGAAATTTCCCCTGGTGGCCTAGGGCACTGGGGCCAATGTGGTGAGCAGGTATGGGCTGTCCTGCCCATGCAGCTGATCTCTAAGCCCAAACAACCCTTGCTGTAGAAATAACTTCACTAGGACGCCTTATCAGGACTCAGAAACCTGCCAAAGTGGTTACTAGTTTCCCATCTGTCCAGAGGGCCAGAGTTGGGGGTGTCAGGCCAGAAGCCGCCAGCTGACCTGGCTGGAGTGTTGGACAAGGATGTGTATGACTGGCGAGGGAGGAGCCTGGCTCTCCTGCAGACGCTTGAGAGAGAGAACCAGGTATAAGTTTACATCCTCAGGAACAGTTTTAGGGATAAATTGTTGGCATTGTTGCCTAAGCCAGGCATAGCAAAGGGGAGCCCTTTGTAAAATGATTCTCTTGGCTGCTAGGGATATCACTGCACAGCCAGCCAGTCAGATCCTCCACCAGGCTGGACTCAGATCACTGAGCGTGTCCTGGGCTGAGCCAGGACACAGCTAAACCGGGGAGGGAGGGCAAAGTCTAGATCTTTCAGGTTCTGCAGTACTCACTGTCTTGATGTTCGAAACACCCTGCAGCCCCAGGGTGAAGAAGCAGGAAATGGGACCAGAAGGAACACCCCAAAAACACCTGTAAGCCCACCCCACACACTGGCTCTGAGAGGCCATTGCAGGACATGGGGTGTGGAGTGGCTGTGTGTGTCAAAGGAGAAAGGAGACAATCTTCATGAGCTTAGCATGGTGAGAGCAGAGATTAACCACTTCTTCACTAAGGTGGCCCATCTGGGGTGTGCCTCCTTCTCAGATTCACGTAGCCCTTTTCTCAGAGAATGAACAAATAGACACAATTATTGATCTTGTAATCTTAGATAATAATATGGATGTTAGGGCAATTTTTTAAATCATTTATATTTTCCTCCTGGGAAAGAAAAGAAAATTAAGGGGACTCAAGAGTAAATCAGTTTGAGAACTTCATTTATTAGGCAGCTACCATGTGCCAGACGGGCTGACTGTGAAAATACGAAGTCATGGTTCCTGTGACTTCTGTCTTCAGGAAGATCCCAGTCTGGTGAGAGAGGGGTAAACCAATCACCACAGCATTAGGAAAGCTACAGCCGTGTGTGTGTGTGTGTGTGTGTGTTGGGGGGTGGCATGCAGGGAGCTCTCCCTCTCCTCTGGGCCAGTCAAAGAAGGCGTCCCAGACAAATGGAAGAGACAGGAAGAAAGCCATGCATAATAATCCATTGTACTGTTTCCATCCTTACTGTGTACCATACTCTTTATAGAAGTCATTTAGTTCCCAATGAGGAAACACAAGCTTAGAGTGGATTGATTATGACACCAAACAGCAGAGTTCGGATTTCAACTCAGCTGCCTGACTCCAGGGCGCAGGTCTCAGGCCCTGCTTTTTACAAGGCCCACAACTCATAGTTTTTGCTGTAAACTCTGGGCTACAGCCACCTCCTGGGGTCATCTGTTCCCTCCTTGGACTGCAGGATGAGATTTCTGTTAGGTCTAGTGGAGGCCAGAGGAAAGGTCGGTGAGAGGGGCTGACCTGTGGCACAGGCCTGAGAGAACACTCTCACCCCGCTGCCTCAGTAGACAGTGAATGCTGTCTGTAAAGGCGCTACTAGGATGGAGGGATGGTGCGGTCTCATGTGGCCATGTGGGTTGGTTGGGTTCGTGGGTTGGTTGGATTGGGGATCAGGAGGGATTGGTTTATGCAGCATAATAGGGAGCTTCCACCTGCCACCAGGCCCAGCTCCTGGCTCCAGCCTTGCAAGGGGGTGACTTCCAGCCCAGCCACAGCAAGAGGAGGCAGGGGCCCTTTCTAGGCCCAGGTTTGTGTGAGAAGAAAGGCTCAGTGCTGCCGCCCCCACGCACACACTTGCCTGCCCTCATCGATGATGCTGGAGCGCTCGCGCACTGCTTGCTTTTCCAGTCCTCGTGTTTCAGTTGCTGTTTTTGAAGCCCTCACAGTCAGGCCCTGGGTGTTCAGAGGCCTGGAAAATGGAAAGTGGCTGCCTTTTTTTTTTTAACTTTCCTAGAGGGGAGTTGAACATTCTGTCAGGTCTGATGTCACTGCTTTGAAGACCCCAGGTTGTTTTGTTCTATGAATTGAAGATTTGGGGTTGGGGAACAAGTAGAATCACCCTGTCAGAGCAAAGGAGAAATGTTTTTTATATCCCCTCAAGCTTTCCATTTGACATTAGTGATTAAAATGCAGCCAAAAACTCCACTAGCAGAGAGAAAAGACAAATTAATAAAAACTGTATAATGAGCATATTAAGATTAATGAGGGAAGGGAAGACTTAAGACCAGCCTCTTCCAGTGTGAGAGGCACTCCTTCAGATGTGACACACGTCATTTCTGTAGGTGTCATTCTGTGTCCAGATTCAAATCTGCTTGGAGGCGGCCGTGTGTGTCCTTGAAACACTGTGACTGTTCTTCCCAGTAATTTCCCACGCCTGAGTTTATGTAAGTGGAAGCCCACAAATCAAAACCGCTGCCAGTGGCCAGCTCATCTTTTTGGTAGTTTTCCAAGGAAGTCCAGTAACACTCGGCTCCCTGGCTCTCGTCACAGGGCTGTCACGTCCTTCGCTTCTACCAACGTCTGTGCCAGTTACCCACCCCGCAACGGGCAGAGGCTTCCATTTCAAGCAGGACTCACATTTGCCTTCCTGGAAAGGGCCCGGAGTGTTGAAATGACATAAATACAATCTCAACTTTTTTTATTTCTATATTTTGTAGAGTCAGTTAAAAAGGGAAGCATCATTTTAAAATTAAATGAAATTGTTGCTATAATAGGGTATTACTACCTTGACATTTTTGTAATTCCTATAGCAACTGAGGTGGTTTCACAACACTGGAAAAGACTTTTAGGGAGAGCAAGCCATTTTCCAGGGCTTTCCCTTTTTTTTCAAGTAACTAAAACCCAAAGTCGTGTGTTTTGCGTTCCTTCCCACAGCAAGCACGGGTACCACCGGTTGCTGATGCGCTGCCCCACTGCAGCCACAGCAGGCCTGTGGCCGGCATCTTCTCATGCAGCCTGTGCCTTACTTGGCATTCCCACTCGCAAAAAGAAGGAATCAGTCCTCATTCACTCTTTAAGTTTTTCGTCTTTTGAGCTCTCACCAGTTGTGGCTTCATAATGTCAGTCTCCAGCTTCGGAAGGTGTCCAGAGGCAAATTTGAAAGTTCACAGCATCTCATTTGATCCTAAACCCACAAAACCAGCTGTCTTCCCATCTTAGAATCAAGTCCTAACAAATAGTGAGTTGGGGAGGCTGCCTTTTCCTTTACTTCAGCCACTTTCAAAAAGTGAATCCCGGATGTAAACTAAAGTTTGTACATACACATGGCTTTGTCCAAAGTGTATCCCTCAGAAAGCTGTTTATCTTGAATAAAATGCTACTCCCATTCTGTCCATTTCCTTTTCAGTGCTGACTTACAAAACTGTTAACCAGCTACACTGGAAATCAGAGTTATCTTACTTTCATAGAAACTGTTCCGTTGTCCTAAGTGCAATCTCATATTCCATCACAGCTGAGCTTGGTCCCCTCTCTTCCTCCCTCCCCTGCCTTCTGGGAGAAGAGAGAGGGAGGGGTGTGGTGGAGTGTTTGGGGAAGCTGGGAGCAAATGAAGGCCTGCGAGAACCTCATGCTGTGTGGAGCAGGCCAAGGCTGCCATGCTAAGTCGATAACTTGAGAGAATGTTGGCTTCAGAGTCAGTGTCCTGGAATCTCATCCTACTTTACAAATTGCTGCTGTGGATCTCAAGCAAATTATTTTACTTTTGTTTTCTTGCCCAGAAAGTGGAGATGATGGTAACTTCGTAGGTTAATCATGAGGATTAACTAAGGTAACATTATCACATAACAAAGTCTAGAAGGATATATGTTCCTATGTCAATAGTGGTTATCCCTAGGTGGTGTCATTACAGATGGTTTTGCTTTCTCTCTTTTTGCCATGTTTATTCAGTAGTGCACTGGTAATTGTTTAACAAACAGTTCTCTAAAAGAAAGACCTGCTTTGTATTGTTTGCCCATTTCCATGGTGTAAATACTCCCAGATGGCTGATTCAAGCTACCACCATGGTTATTGCTGAACGAGTTGGAAAGAGACATGCACAGTTGACTCTCCCAAGCTGGTACAAGCCCATCTCAACAAACCACTGTTTTCATTTTTCACTGTGCACTGAATGTTTTATTTGGGTGGTAAACTGAGACAAAGAGAGTGAACTAATTAATAGACTACCTTTCATTGTGCTGGGTGTACTAGTTTTCACTTCTTCCTATCTTTTCTCCTCATCCTCAAGCAAACGGCACTGACCATGATCCCCTCACCCACCCGAAGTGGTGGTCTTCTGCCTTTCTTGCTCCCCATCTTCCTGGCTCTCAGAACAAGCTGCCTATAGAGGAGGTTCTGAGGTCGCTCCACTGAGGAAGAATCAAGTAGGCAAGCAGGTTCCCTCACTTTCCATGGAAGACGTGCTCTGAGCAGACGTGTGAAAAGTTGAATCTGCCCTAGAGGAAATCAAGAAAAGTCCCAGGAGAGTGAAGGGCCCGGAGAGGAACACACCCTTAGGTGGCCAGTCTCTGGCTGGCCTACCCTTTACCCTCAACTCCCAGTGTAAGAGGTGTATGAGGCCACAGAGGTGGAGGCTCTGCTGATTTCTGAAAAAATACAGAAACAGTGGGACATCAAGTGGACTCCTGAGAGGCCTCCAAGGTTGGCTGGCATGTATGGCAAAGGTACAGACACACTCCCCACACCCTGTAGTGTCTGGTGTCAGCTTCCAGCCCTTGGCAGAGCTTCTGGCACAGAGTAGGTGCTCAAGAAACTATTGTTAATTCTTGTTTGTTTTTAAGTAATGAATTTCTTTTATTCCTTTAGAGCTTGATCTATTGCAGAAAGGGTATAAGACAGCTCAGTAAATGTTCCTTGAATAAATAAGTGCCTTCGCCCGTTCCTAGTGTTACGTGTTCTTGGATATAAAATGTGACTAAATCTAAACAAGATGCAAGATGTTAATAAAGGTTGCCAGGGATTTTTTATTATTTCTTTCCTGGCTTTTCTGTATTTTCAAATATATCTTTAAAGAACATGGATCACTTTTGTTATTTTAAAAAATGTATGTTATAAAAATAACCTGTAAATAGAATGTAAAACAGGAGGGTAACAGCAGTTAAGAAGCGAGAGGCATCCTCTTCATGCTGTGAGGTTCTGAACCGGGGGCCCCTGACACACTGGGTGGGCCAAGCAGGAGCCTTGTCACGCTTCAGGACTCTTGTCACAGCTCATTCGCTCTCAGCCTGTTTCCACAGCCCTCCCCACCCTTCAGGCACTGACTAATAATGCTCCCTTCCGGGAAGAAGTCTTAGTCAGAAGTGGAAACAGAGGCGAGTCCTAGGGGGGAAATAACAGGCCTTGCCCAGGGCAACAGACCAATTAGAAATTCAGTGCACCCTAGTGTCCAGCCCTGCCCCATCATGCACTGTGGCAGCAAGCCACATCCTCACACACCTGAAACCTGAGGAGGACCCTGCAGTGAGAGCTGGTCTCACCCTTCGAGTAACATATCTCCTCCAGGGCCGTGGTGGTCTCAGCTTCTTGCATATGACACGTGTCAATACCACTTTCCTCTAAGAAGCACGGCTGGCTGTGCTGAGTGGAGAGCACAGAGCCAAGCATGCCTCCATTAAAGCATTTGCTTGGTTATAAATGAGCCATCCCCATTATCATGATGAACTCAGCTCTTCCCTGTGGCCTAGTGCTGCAGTTGAGGGAGCCATTGTGTTTGGTGGTTTTTGTTAAAGACACCAGTTGTGTCTAGAAAAGGAGGGCTCAGGGAGTTCAGGAGAAGGTTGTTCAGGGGGGTTGTGGCAAAGCATTTGCATGCATACACTGTCTTAATTTCTCTGTCAGCTCAGCTCTGTTCATGGTTATGAGCACCTTGCTGTGAGAGCTGAAATGTCTCCACAGCCACTGGGCTAAGAAGTGATAGGCCCAGCTGCCTCCAGGGCTCTGCCTCCACCCAGTGGTGCACAAGGAGATGTGACCACCTGTTTCTTCAGAATTGCTCTTGCTCTCGCTCTCTCTCTTTTGACCATTCATCCATGTAAAGTGTATTATTCAGTGGTTTATAGTATATTCACAGTATTGTGTAACCATCACTTCTATCAATCCTAGAACATTTTATCACCCCCAAAAGAAACTCTGCGCCTTTTAGCAGTCACTCTTTAATTCCCCCAGGCATCCTGGCCCCCCCAGCCACAGGCAAACACTACTCTAGTTTTTGTCTCCATAGCTTTGTCTATTTTGGACATTTGGTATAAGTAGAATCATTCAATATGTGGCCATTTGTGTCTGGGCTCTTTCACTTAGCATAATGTTTGCAGGATTCACCCATGTTGCCCTGGATGGTGTGGCTCAGGGGAATGAGTGCCAGCCTTCGAACCTAAAGTTCACCAGTTCAATTCCCAGTCAGGGCACATGCCTAGGTTGCAGGCTAGGTCCCCAGTTGGTGGCAAGTGAGAAGCACCAACCAATATGTCTCTCACACATCTGTGTTTCTCTCCCTCTTTTTCTCTCTCTCTTCTATGCTCTTTAAAAATAAGAAAATAAAATCTAAACCCTCTACAAAAAATTTTTTTAAAAGAGTTACCCATGTTGTAGCAGGTATTAGTACTTCATTCCTTTTCATGGCCAAATAGTATTCCATTTTCTGGTGATGCCAGATTTTGTTTACCCTTTCACCAGTTGATGAATATTTGGGTTGTTTTCACTTTTTTTGGCTGTTACAAATAATGTTGCTATGAATGTGCAGGTAAAGTTTTTGTATGGACATATGCATTCATGTCTCTTAGGCTGCATAACTAATAATAATATATGTCAGATCCTGTCATTTCTTTGTTTAAAAACCTTCACTTGGTTCCCATTGTTCTTAAAACCAGGCTCAAAAATCCTTACCTTGATCTACAAGGCTTATGTCTTCTGGGGGCTCTGCTCATTCCTCTGCCCCAGCCAGGAGGTTCCTCTGACACCGACTTCCTCCCTTGGCAGGCCTGGGGCTTTCCCCTTCCTCCCCTGGCCCTTTGTTTGTCTAACCCCTGCTCATCCTGATGTCTCAGCTGACATAGCTGCTCCTCTGGGGAGTCTCTCCAGCACCTCAGGTGAGGTCCACGTGCTGTTGTGGGGCCCTGCACATCTCCTTAGCACGTGCCACGATTACAACCAAATGACTTGTGTGATTATCTATTTAATGTTCCCTCCTCACTGTAAGCACCAAGAGAGCAGGGCCCTCGTTCTTGTTCACCACTTATCCCCAGCACCTAGTGTGGAACCCAGCACACTTAGACACATGGTAAATATTAGTCAAACGAATAATGCATAATGGTGGCAGCAATCAAGTCTTTTATTTTGAGGATTCCTTTTGCCTCAAGATCTCCCTCACATGATGGAGAACATGGGCAACTTCTGAGGCCAGGGTGACTCCCCTTTCTCTCCCCAGAGCCCCTCACCCACTCACTCACTTGAGAGACCTCCACTTAAGTCAGAATGGGTTTGGGAGAGGCCCCCTTTAAAAACAGCTTGTGCCTCATTGGCTAACACACGATCTCTCAGAACAGGCTACTTCCCCATAGCATGCAACTCAGAGCAGCCGCAGCACCACCGACTGAACCAGCAGCAGCGGCAGCAGCAGCAGCAGCAGCCGCCATCCATTTCCAAGAGTGAAATGAGGAGGTATTCTCTGAGGCAATTGCTTCTCTGAGAGTTGGGGAGCTGCATTATGACGAACCACGTTCCCTTTAGTGAAGATTATTGCTTTCTGCGTGTCTCGTTTGAAAAACTGTCCTTGAGGAAACTCCAAGAGGAAACTATACACCTTCTGAGACTTAATTGCTTTTTCAAAAACACCTGTTTTCATTTCCCCCACAGATATGCATTTATTTGGCCATTATCCAGCACATGACGACTTCTATCTCGTAGTGTGCAGTGCCTGTAATCAGGTCGTCAAGCCACAGGTTTTCCAGTCGCACTGCGGTAAGTGGACTCCTGCAGCCGCTCGCGGAGCAGCGCCGCCCCTTTGGCTCCCAGACGAGGTCTGGCCTTGTGTCTGTCATAGCCCAAGGCTGTGGGCTGATTTTTCCCGGGGCTCTGCCTCTGCTCTCAGGACAACTCTTTTAGGATCTGTAGTCCTTCTGCCGAAATGCTCAGTCCTATCAGAACAAATAAGACCTGCAACTTCTTTAGGCAGATGGGACTAGATAGAAACCATTTAGCCAGCCTTTCAGTGGCCTCTGCAGGTGACAAAAGGGAGGGGAGAGCTATGGCTTAAGGAGTCACTCCTGCAGCCTGACAGTTTGTTCCCCTGAACGAGAGGGCCAGACAGAGTCTCCAGGATCTACACAAAGAAGGGACGGGAGTCGAGAGTAGGCCCCTGTGGGGGCCACCGGAGTGCTGCCCTGAGGAAATGCCTTGTATGTAAAGCCTCAGGTTCAGCCTTTCCATTTCCGAGAATCCTCCTTGCTAAAAAAAATTCAGATGTGTTTGGGAATTTGCTTTGCGTCTGTATTTTTATGTCCTTGGTGTAATAAATTCCCTTAGCTGGCCAACAGCAAACCCTGGACTCCCCTTCAACGTAGGTGCCACGAACACACCACAGATAAAGCCCACATTGGCCGTTCCCCTCAGGAACAAATAAATAGCTGTTTACCTGAGATAGGAAGTTACTTGACCTCTCTGGGTGGACGTTTTCTTATCTTTAGAGGAGGCATTGGACCTGATGGTTTCCAAAGCTGTGATATGCTGCTGCCGTTCCATTCCAGAACAGTATGTCCCAATCTTTTTTTTTAAGCCACACTCCCTTTTGGTGAACATAAAATCCGAGTGCCCTCCTTTAGTGTTAAATTCCAAAGCACATTAAATATTGTACCTTAAAATAAATCAAAGCAATTATAACATTGAATACGCTTTTGCAAACCACGTGCTGTCCCTGTCTCACACTCAGAGTTTCTCATTTCTCTACCCCTTCACCTGTCGCTGTTCTATAACATGGGCATAAAATAAAGGGCATTGGGCTTATGTAAGCTGTCCAGTTAATGTGTTTGGGACTATAGAGTGCAGTTGACCCTTGAACAACACAGGTTTGAACTGGGCAGGTCTATTTATAAGTGAGTTTTTTCAATAACTATACAGTTGGTCCTCTATATCCATGGGTTTCAAATCCGCAGGTTCAACCAACTGCAAATTGGAAATGGTGCATATTTTCAGTCAGTGGTTTGGAATCCATGGACACAAAGGGCCAACTGTATGCATTGTTGAACACCATTTTGTGTAAAGGCTGTGAGGATCTGAGGATTTTGCTATCTGGGGGCTTGGCTGGGAGCGGGGGGCGGTGTCCTGGAACTAACCCCCATAAATTCCAGGGGGTGGCAGTAGTTCTTATATACCCTAATATCATTTATGAATATGTGGCCCTGTGGTTGATGTATATCAACCACATATAGCTGTGTATATACTGTAGGTATATTTTGTGTTTATAATATGCAGAAAGAAACTCCAAGCTTTAGGGGTACTTTCCAACCCGTTCTGAACTGCACAGGCAGAGAGAGGGCCCTAAAAGTGTTCTGCAAAGAGCTCTGTTTAGAGGCCACGTCTCCTGACCCTCCCGCAAACAGCTTAGTGACCTTGGGCTACTTGCTTAATGTATCAAGGCTTTGGTTTTCTCTTCTCTTCCATAAGGAATGACTTTTGTGGGCGCTTCTAGTGCTAACATTCTTGTGTCTGGCAGAGTGAGCATGAGAGGAACAAGTCGTGTGCTTGGCATGAGTTGACCTTCTTGCTCAGTGCTGTGTAGCAAATGACCTTCCCTTCTGCCAGGAAGCGAGAAAAGATCAAACTTCTCAAGAGGGACGCTGTCAGAGACTCAGTGGTGGTGCTACCACCTAAGGTGACAGGTGGGATCAAGAGCAGAGCAGGGAAGAGAAGATCCCACACAGCTAGTTGGTTGTCGAATGACTCTAGAAACTCTGTGGCCACTTGCTTTTGTGTGTCTGTGAAAATGCAGAGGCCCGATCACCCTGAATGGAATCATCACACATTCATTCCTAGGGACATGCTGCTGTTCTGGGCACTGGGATATAGCAGCAAACAAGGCAGACAAAAGTCCTGTAAGCCAGTAACATCTTCCCTGGAAACTTAATTCAGTGACAGAGTCTTTGATGGAAGAAACCAGAAAGGGACCCAGAGCCCCACTGCGCCCTGCGGAATTCCGTCCAAGGCACGGCCTTATCTAGCCAGTGAAGGAGGCCTCTAGGCACAGCGGGGTCCATCCCATGGCCCAGGGTAAATATGAATGTGGCACAGCACAAAACTGTAAATTTACTTAGAACCTTTTTTTTTTTTTAGCTCATCAGCTTTCGTTAGTGTTTATGTATTTAATGTGTGACCCAAGACAACTCTTTTTCCAATGTGGCCCAGAGACACCAAAAGGTTGGACACCCCTGCCTAGGGCTTGGCTTGGCTGACACCTGTGCCTTCCTCTCTCCTAGGCCTTTTGGGACAAGAGCTAAATTGAGCTCAGGGGAAGAACCAAGGGTTTTGTGGCATCTGCTTTGAGCAGTGGCAGTAAATTAGTTGGGGGTGTGGGTGTCTGACCTTATCATCCAAAGCCCAGTCTCCATTGAGCTTCTCGCTGAGCCAGCTGACAGGCCGCAGCGAGGACACCTTGTCGTTCAGGTGTGTGTCCCGTTGATTCACAGCCCATGTTTACCGAGGCCGGGAGAATTCAAGGCAGAGCTCAGAGCCGTAGCAGCGCTCTGGGGGCAGTGAGGATATCTTAGTTACCCTAAGCATTCCTCCCGTAGCTTCACGATAGTTCTTTCTTTGCTGTTTTAGTGTCACTAGTTTCAACAAACAAATAAGAATGTCGTTGTTCTAAGTGCCAGGCACTGTGCTAAATGTTCTCCATATCTCTGAGCACATATTCTTCTCAATAGCCCTAAGAGGTAAGACCAATATGATCCCATTTTGAACTTGAGGCAGCTATGGCTTAGGAATGCCTTGCCCCAGGTCTCAAAGCGAGGCAGGTGCAGAGCCCGATTTTGAGCACTAGCAGCACTCTCTCCAGAGTCAGGGCAGTGTGTGCTTTACCTTCTTGCTAGTCATTGTCCCCACCGCCTGTCTGCAGAGACCACATGCTGTCCCTGCCCTGCCCAAACTCTGAGGCCTGACGCATTCACCTGCTAGGTAACACTTCATACATAGTACAGGGCTTCAAACTTATTTTTTTTATACTGCAGAGCTCTTGTTAAATAGAATCTCATGTGGAACCCGGATCTATAAATATATATACAGAGCAGACCCATCGGGGTTGAACTTGGGATGGGTGCTTGAGCTACTCCTGACCTGACTTACTCCTGACCTGCCTGGCCGCCTCCTGCCCTCCCAACCCTCCAGGCCCTCGTAGAATGGCACTTGAGGTTTGTTGTAGTGGAGAGAACATGGGCTTTAGAGCAGATAAAGCAATTCACATGACTCCTCATTAACCTGTGTAGGCAGGTCGCCTCCTGTCTCTCCATCTTGTCTACAAAACGAGTCCTCTGCCTGGGGGTCCTCTGCCTGGGGGTCTTCTGCCTGGGGCAAAATGATGGATGTAAGGCACCCTCTTACAAATACATGCAGAGCATGGACGCATTTTCTCCCCGCTTCTCCCCACGGTGCCTTTCTCCCCTTTGCCCCATAGAGCTCTGTTCTCCTGTGCCGCTTCCCACTCCCCTGCCACACACTTCAGTTACCTGTGGACTGTCTCAGACATCGACCAGCTTCCAGGAACCTCTCAGGACCAGGGATGGGCCTTTTCAACTCTGCATTCCCAACACCCAGAATCATCACAAAGCAGAGCCACAGTGCAGTTGGAGGGACACTGTCCAGGGTCCAGCACACCTGGGGCCAAATCCCAGCTCAGCCTCCATTTTGCCCGGATCTAGACTTGTCACCTTGTTAGACTGGACTGCGTGCTCATTCTCACAGTGAGCTCAGTCACCTGTGACTCATCTCCTGGACTTTGAGGGTCATAGCATCTACGGAGAGATGGGTGCATGGCAGCATTCAAGATCTTGGCCTCCTACTTGTTTAAGTGTTAAAAGTGTGTTTGTGTGCATGTGTTTAGGCATCTGGTTCTGGGGACTTTGGAGGTCAGAGGTAATGTGAAAAAGCTACAGTAGAAAAATCATGAATTTCAAAGTAAAACAGACCCAGGTTAGACTCTCCACTTAATTTACTAGCTGTGTGACCTTGGGCTAATTTCATGACCTTTACAAGCCTCATTATACTTTCCTATGGAGGTGATTGTCCTTGCCGTACGGAGATACAAGAGAAACAGAGATAAAATAGTTTCCTGGCACATGGTAAGGAAACAAAGAAAGGGTAGCTATTACTGTCAATAAAGTGTGGCTATTTTTTATTAAGTTGAATGTTTCTTATGAAAAAATGGGAAAACCAAATTAGTCAAGCGCTTCCTGTCTTCGTTTCTTGCCCCATCTCAGGGGACGTGCACAGCGAGGTTAGCCTGCTGACTGTGGCCTGTGATTCATCTTCTGCTTCCCACACTCTTGGAGGCGAGAACTGTTGGCCTGAAGGTGGTCACGTTGCCAAGAGTCCCAAGGAGCTGGCTCTCTAAATATGTTCATGCTCACATTTGGACCCAGCGTCAGCTCCCAGGATCTCTCTGGGGTCCCTACTGAGGTCCAGCTGGCCTTGGCCACCTTGTTACCTAGGGGTCATGTGAAGCCGCCTCCCAGAACTGGCTACATTCCTTCTGCTCCTGACTCGTGCCCTAGGCTGGTGTCCCAGGTGTAAAAAGTTTGGGAGCCGCCGTCTGTGCCCTACCCCCGGTGCTGGCTCCTTGGGTCTGTTTCCTAAGTCTGTACAGGGGCCCTTTAGGTCTTTGTAAACCCGTTTCCAGGAGACCTAGGACTTTAAGGGATCTCTTTGTTTCTCAAGTTCCTTAGGTGAGTGGATGAGGCTGTTTAGGGATGGCTGAAAAAGGGGGAAACAGAAACAAAAAGCCTTGCCTTGGCCGTCCTGATCCCACTCGACAGGCAGCCCAGTCCCAGGTGGTGGCCCATGCACTGGCAGGATGTGAGGGCCATGTGGTTGGGAACAGCCTCTCGAGGGTCAGTCTGCTAGATTCCGGTTCCAGCTCTACCATTTATTGGCTCTGTGACCTTGGGCAGGTTGTTTTGCCTCTCTGTGCTTCAGTTTTATTCTTAAAATGGGGATAGTCGTTTACCTCGTAAGGTTATTATGATGATTAAAGGAACTCCTAAATGGAAAGTACTTAGCACAGTTGTGAAATAAAGTTGGCTTTAGAAAGAAAAGTCGTGCTATCATTAACCAAGTTAACTGTTGCAGAGATTTTTGATGAATCCTTGTCCAAAGGGTCTTCACTTGTGATTCCCGCAAAGTGAGGAGGTGCCGTGTGTGACTCTCCCTCCCGTGTCAGTGCTGTGGTGGGTCCCAACCTCAGCCCAGAGGGCGTTGCTGCCATTTCTTCCAAAAAGAATCCTCTGCATGTGGTGTGTTCACGTGCCTGTGCGTGTGCTCGCATGGGTGTAGGGGTCCAGTTGTGTACACAGGCTTGTGTATAAGCTCAACACAAGGAGGTGCAAGGTGCCTGCGATAAAAAATACTTTATTATTTTTGGTAGTAACATATTTTTAATCAATTTGGAATATTATAATTAAAGAAAGCCCTGGGTGGTGTGGTTCAGTGGATTGAGTGCCAGCCTGTGAAGTGAAAGGTCACTGGTTCGATTCCCAGTCAGAGCACATGCCTGGGTAGCAGGCCAGGTCCCCGGCTGGTGGCATGTAAGAGGCAACCAATGATGTACCTCTCACATATCTGTTTCTCTCCTCCTCTTTCTCCCTCCATTCCTCTCTCTAAAAATGAATAAATAAAACTTTTAAAAAAATGATAGGTGAACCCAAGTTGTAATTTTGTAATTGGGTTTAACATCTATGAAGTATGATAGGCCTAAAAGAAAGGAATATGATTTTTTTCTGTTTTTATCTGCTAATATAATTACATAGTGAACTTAGTTTACAGTGGGGTTTCTCAACAGCAGCACTCTGAGCATCTGGGGCTGTATAATTCTCTGCTGTGGGGTCGTCCTGTGCACTGTAGGACAATGAACAACTTCCTGGCCTCTATCTCCCAGATGCCAGTAGCAGCCCCCGTGCCCAGTCATGACAACCAAAACTGTCTCCAGGCCTTGCCAATGTCACCTAGGGAGCAAAGTCACCCCCCCGTTAAAAACCGCTGCCAGAAAATATAACACCCCCATGTATCATACCATATTTCATGCTTTTCTGTATTTAAAATTTTCTCCCAATTAAAATGTGTGTATGTGCACATGTACACTAAGCTCAGAAATAACTGCTCTGGAATCACATAGCTACATGTAGAAAGTTTACTATTTCAGCTTCCAGAGACAGTACATCTATACACACAGATCCTTCAGAATTTTTCAGCCACATTCGGTGCTTGCCCTCTAAGCAGAGAAACATACAGCCCCACACCCCATCCATCAGACAGAGATAATCCTTGGATGTCACTGCTAGTTAAAAAGAAATGTATTAGAACCAAAGAACCTAGATGTCATTCAATAGATGAGAGGATTAATTTTTCCCCTCTTTTCAGAGAGGGCTTTTTATTCCCTTTTCTGATTATATTTTTGAATGCCCTTCAAGTAGCTGTTTTGCATGTTGATGGTGATGCAGTAGAATTTAATGAACTGTGAGCTAAAGCAGAGAGGCTGAGCTGCAAAATAAATGAGTGACAGCGGCTTGCTCGTGGGAGCTGGCACCTCCGTTCCTTCCATGCATATCCAGATGCTGATACCAGCTGGGTCCCGAGAGCAGCACAGCTTAGCAGTGCTGCATGTGGGAGCCTCATTGATGAGGGTCCGGGGTGTTCTGCAATTGTTCTTTTTATTTTGTCTGTCTCCAGGTGACCTTTAGGAGGAACCAAACCATTTGTGCCTCTGAGCCCTAGAGAAAGTCAGCCCCTCCCAATGTCAGCGCCCGTTGGCTTCCGTGGGACCATCCCTGGGCAATTAGTCTGCAGAACTTTTTTTCTTGAAGGCACCAATTGACACAGTGCAGGGCTCGGGGTTTTTTGTCAATTAAGTTGAATTTGTTGAGATTAAATTTCTTCTGTTGTTATTGTTATTTGTCTTTTATGAGACTAGATTATTTACCTCAGGAAAGTGTAAAATAAATAAAGGAAATTGGTCTCATCAAATATTCTTTGTCAAGTCTGACAGTACTAACTAAGACTTGGCAAGAGCATGTGAATCTATGCAAACTTTATTTTGTCCATAGGATTCTTTTTAATTTTAATTTGATGACTGTATCTCTGATCCAGAGTTAATTCCTGGATTGATATGTCTCTGGGGCCCCCTATGATCAGAAATAATATCTGCTGTTGTTTCTTTTTGTCGCCTCTTTCCATTGTCTCTGGTGACGGGCAGGTCCTACGATAGAGCCCAAGAAAGTCCTTGTGATAGATCCTAAGGAAAGTGACGGACTGACTGATTAGCAACTGGTTAGACCTTACCTCAAATGTCACAACAAGGGGAATCTACAACGAAATACCACATTCTGTTCCACTTTAAATCTTTATGTTTTTGAACGCACTACTGCTCAGATTAGAGTTAATGCTAGGTCTGCAATACCGCAGGGTGACCTGATCTCCGACCCTGGCTTTTTTGTCGAACTCTGCTAATGGACACTCACAATGACAATAGCAGTAAGGCCAATACACTGGTTGAGTTGTTATAGGTACTCAGTGTTTTATGTGTCATTTAGTCCTGTGGCTGCCCTAAGGAGCGAGGGCCATGTTATTCCGATCCCACACCCAAGGAAAGGGAGACTCAGGGGGGTTAAGAAACTTACTCAGGATCAGGCAGAACCAGGATTCTAATCTCTGTCTGACTCTCAGATCACTTTAACTACCGAACAACGGAGTGTTTTTGGATCTGAAGCTCTCTGCAACACCGTAACTAGACTTTGATATAGAAAGGTCGTTTGGGTTTCCTGTGGGATGCCAGAGACCAAATGGCAGCTGCCTGGGGGCAGTGCAGCCTCTGTCTCTGTCACCTTTGTGAGCCGTACCACCGATCCTGTCTGTTTCTTGGCATTGGTGACAGCCTTGGGCACAATTTTGAGGGAGAAAGGAAGGGAGTGAGCACATTCACTAAATCAGTTACAGTGAATGTGTTCAGAGCCTTAGCCACAGCATTTTAAATAGGCCTTTAAATATCAAAACAATAAAATAAAAAGCCTAAAGCTTGTAGGAGAGGTGGGGTGGGTACCACCATCAGGGCTGCCTCTAGTTTCTCGTTCATCTCTAACAAATGAGCAGACCATGAGGCCCACAGACAGTAGGTGACTTCCTCTAAATTCGTTGGAATTCCCTTTTCTCTTGCATGTTTCTGTGAATTAAGTAGGGATGTTGTAAGTAAACAAATAGCCAATGTAGTGATACAGCTCAAGTTCAGAGATAGATTACTAGGATCTTCACAGCCTTAGGATTATTGAATTCATCTTTAAATGAAAATAAACTTCTGCTTATAATCTCATCAAAGCCTGTTTCTTGAAGGCTGAATATCTTGGATTACCTTTTTCAAGTCATGTGGCTTTGATTCATTCATTTATTTGGAATACGTTTACTGAGCACCTACTCTATGCCAGGCATCGTTCTAGTGCTGCAGATACACTAGTTGAATGAGACAGGTAAGGGCATGGCTTTCTTGAAACCTACTTTCTGGTGAGTTAAATAATATAAACAAAAATTTGACCAAGCCACGTGAAGAGCTGGCACGAGTGGCCCAACAGAGAGCCCAGCCGGTGGGGTGTGCCTGAGGGCCTCGGGGAGGTGGGTGGGGAACAGAACTGCAGAGCCCTCTAGGCCAGAGTCCGGAGCTTGGGTTTTTTTCTGGTTATGGTGAGAAGACACTGTTGAGTGAGGAAAAGACATCATCTGATTTATATTTTTAAAAGATCACTCTGGCTGCTTGGAGCCTGGGAAACTTTGTAAGGCCTACTGCATCATCATGCAGATGAGAAAAGGGTAAACTTGAGATCCATTTTAGAAATGAAAAAAGGCAGAATTTACTGATGGATTGAATTGGAAAAGGGTAGAATCAACATTTCAGGTTAGTTAGAAGGAATATAGCCAGTGATCTGGCAGGAAAAGCAGCAGAGGGTGACCACCTGGAAGCCAAGAGAGGAAAGCCTCTGGAGTCCTGGTCAAATGCAGGAGGCTGAGCCAGGGGAGGTTACTAGATTTGCCACCAAACGTTGTTGGCCTTGACAATAACCATTTTAGCTGTGTTTGGGATATTTTTCCCAGTTCAGGTGACTTCATTTTTACATCACTGATAGATCGGTTTTAAGATTGCAACATCCTAGGTGTTTTTCTGCATTTCTGCTGAGCTTAGCTGCCACCCGACCCAATTGCCAGCTGGTCCCTCTGCCCCCTGCATCTCTGTGTCCTGCAGCACTGATAACTGCAGCAGAGTCGCCTGTGAACACTAGGTGCTGAGCTCCTGAGGTCTTTGCACACATGACAGCTATTGCAAATGTTTGTGTACTTATCTATCCCCGTCTCTCTCTCTCTCTCTCTCTCTCTCTCTCTCACACACACACACACACACACACCCCTGTCTGGACAGTTCAAGGAGCCCTCTCATCATGTTCAGCATTACATTTCCCGAGTCAACATAACGAGTGCAGGATCGATAGTTGGTGCTCAATAAAGGAGGGTGGAAGTGAGCAAGGAAGGAAAATCGGCTTGCCAGTTGTGAAAGAGCCAAATTCCACACACAGACGAGTACGGTCATCAAGAAGATAGCGCTCCTGGAAAGAGAGTGGCCATCTCTGTTCAGATGCTGTTGGAGAAGCTGACACAGGAACGGTCCCTCCTCACTGAGTGCTGGCGGGGCTGACGCTTTGCTCCGGACCACAGCTGAGTTCTGGAGGGCCTGCACGAGGACTTGACCCCCGGCCTCTGACTCATCGCTGGCTGGTGCTCACGGCACAGGCTACTCCATTCCTCAGAGCTGTATCAACCGAGGAAAATTGAAGGAACAGTCGTTGCTTTATTTAAATCTGAGGAAAGAATGTTGCCAGCACTGATTTAAAGGTCACTTGGGAACTCTTCCCATCCTGAGCAGTGAGTAGGGCAGCACGTCCCCAGCCAACAGAGTTCCTTTCCCAAAGAAGTAGATCAGTGCTCTGACAGCTCAGGTTTGGGTGGACACACACTTGGGAAACACTGTGAGCCAGACTCTGTTCCACAGCAGAACCGCAGCAGCAGCTAGCCTGCCACAGTGCTCAGAGGTCTTGGGGTACCAAAAAAAGCACATCTCTTTCACTTTAGAGTTTCATCACTCTTAATTTATCTGAATTCAACGACAAGCACTGGGCAATAATAATAATAATGCACTTTTGTTTCTAATAATGTGGCCCCAGACACAAGCCCACTCCTTCATCTGGTGCCCTGGCACAGAAAAAAGATCTCTTCCAGCGCTGGAGGAGAAGCAGGCCTTGGAGAGTCCACTGTCCCCAAGCCGTGTGGGCTGCATTTTATGAGCAGAAGGGCATCAAGAGCAGTTTTCACTCCACATGATTCGCACCTCACATCCGGATGCTTGAACCCCCTGCTGTCTGGGCTGCGCTCACCTCCCAGTCTCCCTTCTGGGGGAGCCTCTAGGCAGCGTTTGCTCAAGGAGCTCATTCTCAGTGCTTCGCCCAGGTCACCAACAGCTTCCTGCAAAAGCATCACATGTGAGGCTGACCCTGGGGATGCACTACTGTTTCTAAAGCCCAAGTGCCTCTTAGCGTCATTGCGTGTTTGCTATAGCAGGCTTTCTTCCCCCTTCTCCAGAAAAAGGAGCTGTTAAAGTGACGTGGCAGCTGAAATGAATGGCATCCTGGAGTCGAGGAGGTCCTGTAGCTAACATCTTGTGTAGGACCCTCCCTCTGCTCCTTCGCAGGGCCAGGCACTTCTGAAAAATGAGTGCAGATTGGGCCCTCTGCACGGGAGACATGTGGGAAATGAACAACAGGTCTGGGGAATGTGAGTGTGTGTGTGGGGGGGGGGGGTAAGTGATGACAGAGTAAGTAAACCGCGTCACTTTAATGAATCCTACTTCCATGGAATGAATAATAATTTTTCCCAGAGAAAGTAACTGCAGTCTGTTTTTAAAAGCTGGAATGACAGATTCCTAAGGTTTGGTTTCTGATTTACCTTGTTATTTGCTTGTTTATTAGCATCATAGATGTTTTGCTTTTCTCCGCCAGGAATTATTTCTTCAAGTTACTGAGCCTTCTCTAGGGGTGCATTTTTCTAAGACAAATGTGGTTTCATTTGTGTTGTGGCTGTGGTTTCCTGCTCAACTCTGTGTGGCCACCCCACCCCATGCATAACCCTCTTCAACAAGTGCCTGTCCCCACCAGGAGCACTGTGGCTTCGGTCCCCATTAGTAAGGCCCCGTGGATGCTGGCCCTGACTGACCCCTGACTCGGTGACCTGTGTTACTGTCCCATGAGGACATCGTCATGATGGTGACTCCACATACGAGTGAATCGGGTTCCTGGTGTGTTTTAAGGAGGCAGGGCTGGACAGTAGCTTTTAAAACTCTTGTGCCACTTTCTCAGCCGCCCCCATCGTTTCTCACCACTTGAGACACCCCAGGGTTTGGTGGTGAGGAGCCTTCGCCCTCACAGTAAGCCTTTGCCTCAGCTGTTCATTGAAGGGGGGGATGTTGACGCATGTTTGCTGAGAGGGGTTGGGTGCCGTGAGAGCTGCCCCTCTCCGTGGCTTGTAATGTTTGTGAGCCAGGAACCCACCCGGCTGTTTCGACCACCACTGGTGCCTACAGCCCAGGCGGGAGGTCTGTGGTCCTCTTTTCTCTTCCTATTTTCCCACCTCCCCACCCCCACTCACCTGAAGAACTTGCAGATCTGTCATCATTGATTTGATCAGGATTACCTTGATCCTGCGTTTCATCCTTTGTAGGTTGTTTGGTGTTTTCCTTTTTGATATTTGTTCTCCTGTTCAGCAGCACAGCCCAAGGGAAGGACCTTTGGCCTGGTTTTGATTTTGTTTGGGGGTGCTCTCTCCCCCACAGGGACACTTGTACCTATATTTATCTTCCGTGTGTCCTATGTGATCAGCATCCCCTGATCATTTTTCAGAAGTGGTTGGCCCCGTGACAGAGCGGACAGAAGGTCTCGTGCAAACTGTTAACTACAGTATTTGCTTGATTCTGGGATGCTATTAACTGTATGATGCCTTGTCAGTTGAATGGCACCTTTTCCAGGTGCCAGGCGCACTTCCAGGACAGTCTCTTTTACGCCGCAGCCAGCGTCGATGAGTGGAAAATGGCAGAGCAGGGCACAGTCTGAGGTCTAAGCCAATAGCAGCTTCTAGTCCTGCATGACTAGGTCATAATTAACCCACGCACATCCCTCCCATTCTTCCGAACAGCAGGTACGTCATTGTCCTGTTGGTTTAACATTTAGTTCAAAGTACAAACTAATGAAGCTATAATAGCTTGGGGAGTTTCCTATTTCTGGTGGTACCCCCAACAAATTTCATGGAAATTAACCTGGTCCCTTAGCTACTGTGCCACACGTAGGGAAAAAATCACACCGACTCCGAGTGGTAATTTAGGGCTACAGTTTTAGTTTTCACATGTAAAGTGCGGTAAGGAGAAGCCTTACGATTGTTTTATTTTTGACGTCTAGTTTAATTTCTGATGGCCACCAGAGAGTATGACTTATGTTATCCATTTTATAAATTATGATACTTCCTTTGTGACTAGTTTGTTGCGCTCAGTTTTTTTCATGTGTCATATATGATTAGAAAGTTTGTATAATCTCTCTTTTTTATTATGATCTCTCAACCATTTTTTGTCTGCTTGGTCTGTAATTTCTGAGAAGGGAGTTTTGAGTCCCCTGCGATGGTTGTGAGTGTGTCGGGCTCACCTAGAATTCTAACGAGCTTTTGCCTTAACGAGCTCTGAGGCTGGGCTGTTGCTTGCGGATAAGTTTATGGCTCATATCTTTTTAGTGGTGGAGTCTTCATCCCTATGAGTGCTTCTGCCTTAGGTCCCATTTTATCTGATTAACTTGCTACCAGATTTTCTTTTGGCCAATATGTATTTGCCTTATCTCTTGCCAGTCTTTTATTTTCAACTTTTTCTGTGTTGTTTTGTTTTAGGTGTCTCTCTTGTAAGCAGTATATAGCTGGCTTTTTTAAAAAGCTCAATCTGATAGTGTCTTATAATAGGTGAGTTTTATCCATTTACATTTATTGTGATAACTTTATATATTTGGGCTTTTTTATCTTTTAATTTGTGTTTCTGTTTATCTTGCATTTTATTTGCTTCTTTGTACTCCATGCCTGACTTTCATTAGATTAGCAAAGTTTTCTTAACCCACTTTCTATTTTTCCCTCTGCTACCTTGGCCTCAGTAGATTTTATTTCTAAATCTGTCTCTGTGTGTAAATATCTACTTATGCAATGATTGCCACTCAGTTTTTAACTTGCATACTGAAGGAAATTTTTCTTCTAATAAAGACTACAGTTTTCCTGAATCTTCTCAAACAACACAAAGACATTTGCATACTTTTCTTACTTAAAGTCAACTGGTAATTACAACAAAGAATGAAATTCTGGCCCAAAACTTTGCCCACCATTCTCAGCCTCCTGCCTGGACAGGGGGATTAGAGGTATCCTGACTGATTTGTAAAGTATGAGCTTTACACTAATTTAACCCATTTTACACCCTGGGGTGCTTTGGGTTGGCTTTCAAAGTCAGAGTGATATAGTCATTCCCCACTCATAAAAACCTATCTCTCAAATTCCTGAAAGTGTTCCAAAGTAGGATTGGACACAAGAGAACTCAGTATCCTAGGGTCCACTGCTAGGTCCTGTTCCTATAAATCCTATTTTTCATGTGTAAGATTTCCGGTGAGCTTCTCCGTGTTAACACCTGCTTAACTTGTACCTTCATTCCCACGTTTTAATGTGCATGTGAAGCACCCGGAAATTTCTTGCTAGAATGCAAATTCTGATTTAGTAGGTCTGTGTCTCTAACACACTTCTAGGGGATGCTGGTTCTTTTGGTGTGTGAACCACGCTTTGAGGAGCAAGTGCTTGGAGAATAAAATGTACCTAGAACACTGGGGCTTCAGCTGTAGGTGAGGGTTTCTTGATACTTGACCGGGGAGCAGATACTAGAAGACATGTACTCTTTGAAGTAGTTTGGGGTTCAGAATGTTTTGTTTCCAAAGCCCTCCCCACTGGAAGTGAGTGTTCGTTAGCCCTCTGTGACGTCCCTCTCGCCTCCATCTGGAGGTCAGCACAGGACGTGTTTCAAGTCTCAGGCCTAGCACTGTGTCACACAGATGGGACTGTGAGCCAGTGCCCAGAGGGAGCGCCTGCCTAGGCCCAGGGGCAGGCTTCCTGGTAATTTATGTGTAAGACAAGCTTTTAATAGACACAGACTTTTAAATAGTAACCAGGAAAGAGATTCTCTCCTCTTAACGGGTATCTGTTTTTAGGACTCAGCTGTTGAAGCTCAAGGGTAGCATTAGGCTTAAGTTTAATCTTCTGTATACCGTAATTTACAGCGCTGAGTAAAGCATTGTACATACAACTATTTCAGTCATTTGCTGTGATAAATAGCTATGCTCTTGGTGGAACAGAAATGCCATCTCTGCTTTCCATTTATGAATATTGAATGGTCTCAGGCAGGCTTTTGCTGTACGTTTTTAAAGGGGAAATCCCCACTGATCACATCTCCTCCCGGGCCTAAGATGTACTTTCCCTGCCGTGAGCGGCAGTCGGCTCTGGATCCCAACGGCAGCTCTGCAGCACACGTGTGTTCCTAGTGAAGACCGCAGGGCGCTTCCGACGATTCCAAGTGCAAGTCCTGCTGAAGCCTGCAGTTTTGCCCTGAATGCCTTGAGCTGTTAAGTAGAAGATAGTGGCAGGAAGCCACCAACAGAGACCAGGGAAATATCTTAGAGGCGATAATCTGATGCAGGATGAATAGACAGAGTGTGATTCTGTTGGATCCCTGACAGTAAGAAGGTGGTGTCGTCAGCTAGGGAAATTGAAATTAAAGGAGGCAAAAAGGGTGGGAGGGAGGGGATCCCCAGACTATAAATCTCTAGGGATCCACTCTAGGAACATAAGAGACACACGTTTTCCACCGATCTTCCCTTAGTTCAGGTACTTTATTTCCTGCCAGCTGGGAGGAGGCAGGGAATATTCAGATATGAGTGACCAACTTGTCCCAGGAAGTCCCTTAAGTTCAGGTTGCCCAATCACCCCATTCTCAGGCTTCCAGAAATTCCCCTTCTCAGCCTCCCCTCTACCCCCGGTTCCTTTCTCTTAGACGACCTTTCTGAGCCAGAGGGACTCAAATCCTGAGCCGGGCATTCTTTGATTTGTCTCATGTTTCTGAGTACCCACTGGGTGCCGAGCATTGTGCTGGTGGTGAGATAAGGACTGAAAGACGAATGTGAGTCAAGGTGGTGAAGGAGTGAAAACAGTGCGCGTCGCCTGCTTCCGAAGGCCTTCCATGGGCATGCTCCCAGATGCCACTTCTCAGCCATATCTCTAGGTGATTCTTTAGAAAACAGAGATGAAAAACTTCTGTTCTCACTACCACATTTTGAGGATGGTCATAGATCTTTAGAAATATTTACAGCATTTGTCATTTATGAAGCACTCTCACGTAGCTCGTTCATTTTTATTTTCATAACTCAGTGAAGTAGATGGGTGGGTGCTGGCTTCCCTGATTCGGAAGCTCAGAGGAGTTCATTGACTTTCCTGAAGTCCCAGAACTGAAATGGACAGAGCAGGGGCTGACTTATCATCCAGACTCGACACTCACCCCAGTGCATTTTCCATAAACAGAGATCCCAGTGAAAAAATGCACAGCACCAACAAATGCATGTGTTCACTCTTAGAGGCAGATTTGCATTTATGAAACTTAAAATGTTTTCACTTTCTAATTCCAGACTTACATGCAACAAACATATCCTCTAGCTTTGTCCTGTCTCTTTCACATGGGATCTAGGCTTTCTGTAACAACCATTTGAGAAACGGTCTTGCAGTGCTGATATTGAAGGAATATTATTCAGTTTGCATTTGATTATGATCTACCCTTTCATTTCCCGACCGGTAGATTCCATCAGAACAGAAGTTGTGGTCATTGCTGCAGACACTGAAGGCATTTGGTTGTGTTTTGCATGAGAATAAACCACTCAGCATTCTTATTAGTCACAATGGGTGATGAGAGAATTGTGCAGACCCAAAACTCCACATATGTGTTTCATGCATGTAAGCCTACTGATGAGAACGGGTTTGGGCAGAAATCTAAACACTGATGTTCCTACCACCAGAGCTTAGAGTTGCATGTTAGAATTCTGGAATCCAGACACAGATACAGCACAACTTGATCGGGATAACATCACTCATTCCCAGACTTTAGATACGTTTGGGAAACAGGAAGATGAGAGGAAGCAATCCAGGGACAGAATTGTACATAAGTGGCTCAAGAGACCTGGCAGTTTAGGACACCTTTGCAACCTTGCTGTGACCTCCCACCTCCCTTTGCCCATCTGTGGAGTGGGCACAGTGGTTATGCTCCGAGGTTATTATTAGAAATGATAAACTTGTAAATGCCTTGGCATGTGACTAGTGCTATAAATATGCCTCACCGACATGTGAAAATAGAAATTTTGAGCTGAAGTATACAATGGGCAGGAACATCAGTCCCTGGCAGCAGAATCATTGCCAGAGAGACAGGAGGTGGGGTGGGGCCCAGGTGCTTGTCTAAGGAAGGAGGACAGCGAGACCATCTATGAAGCAGTCTGGGGCAATGTGGTGAAATATTCAAACAAATGGCACCACACTAGTGTTTGGACACCTGGCCTGTGCTCCAGCTCCAAGCACCCACTGAATTCCAGAGGGCTGGGTCTGGAGAATGAGGAAGGCCTGGGCAAACCAGTGCCCACATGGGCTTCGGCTGCTGTGTGTGGCGGAGGGTTATGTTAGGAGAGGCTGCAGAGGGGTTAGGAACCAGGCAGACCCTGGAACCAAGCTGTCTGGGCAGGACTGTGGCTCTGCTGCTCACCCACTAGGTGACCTTCAGCCAAACCTTCAATCTCTGTGCCTCAGTGACAAAATGATGAGAGTATTAGTATCTGTCTCAGAGGTTGTCAGGAGGATAGAATGAGTAGGGATGAGTGCAATGCTTAGCAGAGCGCCTGGCATCTCTACACATAAGCATAGTGAAGTACTTCTCTGGCCTTGCGAATTCCAGCACATGGCAGAGAAGAAACGCAAACTGAATTGGTTGAGGAAAGTTCACTTGCAGAGGACTGAGTGTGTGGGTCATGAATTTACATGGTCATTTCCAGAGAGGGAGCATCAGCTAAAAAGAAGGAAGCAGGGCCACCACTGGAATGGTGCCCAGCCCTGGCTAGACCCCTGGCTGGTAAGAAAAGTGTTGTGGAGGCCTGACCTATGTTCAGGTGGACCATCTTGAATCTTCCCACCTGCTTTTCCCCTGCCCACAGGGAAGTTGGAAGCTTGGGGGATTCTTTATCCACAAAGGCAGATGCCAGTGGCCAGGATCCTAGGAATTTTTTGTGTGAACAAAAATTGGAAAATTCCTCCTCCTGGATAACAGGAATCAGTCTTTCCCAGTCATTTATTAATACCCTACCTATCTCTACTGTGAAATCCTGCAAAATCATCCCAGCTATCTGTCTGCTCCACATGGGACAGGGCCCTCCCATCAGGAACTCGTGCGTGATGCCTGCCATCTTGCCCTGCTGCAGTGTGTGGGCAAGTCTGCGTCCTGCTGCGCACGTCTTCAGAATGACTGGATTTCAGGCTTTCAGAGCAAGTGTCTTAAATCCACTGGTGAAAGGAGACAGCAGTCACATGCTGGTTGATGTTTGCCAAAATGTGGCCTTAAAACAGGATGAAGTGATGGCTCCTGGCATGAAACTTGGCTCCCCCGGGTGTGCCCATCCTGAACAGCTCCTTTAAAACCAGAAGCAATTTGTCATCTTTTGATTCTCTTCCAGCCCTGTCCCTGTCACAGGTAGATAAATGAGGCAGCATATGGGTGTCCAAACGCCAGATCGTCTAATCCCAGCGGTTTCCCATGGAGCCGTCACTCCGAGAGGATGGGGAGCACAGCGGGGTGGTCCCTGCCATCGGGATTGTGACCATAAGCAAACTTTTTTATTGCACGTGCTAGTTATATGCATGAAATGCTTTCAAAGAATCTCCCAGCCTCCATGTGCCATTGACAGGTGCTTTCTCACTTCAGAATCTTGAAATAAATCATACCTTTGCTAGCTCAACATCTCACATCTGTAGTTCCATAGAATCCTGCTAATAATCAAATCAACTTCTCAGCACCCCCAATGAGAAATAAAATAGATAGGGGTTGGACTTGGTGATCTAGAAAGCAGTGATTACAGAAAGCCAGAGAAAAGGCAGATATGTTTCTGTTCATTGCAAATTGCATGCTTGTGAGTGCTTTGAAAGATACTCACACAGTTTCTACACAGCCCATGTAGACTTTAGATTTTGGGGGTGCTTTTAACTAAAGTCACCAAGTTATTCCCAAGGGTGCAATAAGTAGATGAGGCCTCCTGATCCTTTTTGATGATCAACATGTGGGTGACTCCTGATACCCTGTAAATGAAGGGTAGGCCTGTGTGGCTATCCGGGGCAGGTTTCATGCCCATGCCAAGGGGCTGAGTTGTTGCTGGTCCTGCAGATTGCTTTGATTTCTTCTGTGGCTCTCAGTCACCCCTTTCACCCCCACAGCTGCTGGATTATGGGCATCCATAGTCACAAGGGCCCAGGCTTGGCCCTTGAGCCATTGAGCGTCACTGAGGCACCCTGAGAAAGGAGCACTTGTGGGGCATTTTCTCAAATCTGGATCTGTTGAGCAAGGAAGAGATTTTTACGCAGGCCACTGATGCTGGGGACCGTGACAAGTTTATAGTCAGCTCCTAATTATCTATGGTACTGAAGGAGAAATCCAGCATGAACTTTAACATTTAAAAATAAATCCCTCAGTTGTTTCAGACTAGAAATCTTTCAAGGGAGGGGTGGTATTTCCTTGTATGTTTTCCCAATTAATCAGTAGTTTTAATGAACAGCAAAATGACCCAATGGGGCCGAATGTACAGCACAGGAAGATAATTCACGTGAAGTTTAGAGATGAGTCTGAGTTCCTTTCCTGCCTCTCCCAGCCTCTGCTCTTCCTCTTCCACTTGTGTGGGTTTCGCTACATCATCTTTATAAGGTCAGGGAAGCACACAGTACATCTTAGCTGTTGTGACTTTCTTAGGCTTACAGAAAAAGAGGGGGAAAACTCGTATTTAATCAAAGGTGATAAAACAACAGAATAGTTTGTTCATTAAAAGACAGGCACAAACCCAAGTGAATCTTTTAGGAGTCCTGCATTTCATTCATGGTGAAATGACATAATCTTTATTTCTTTAAGCTTAAAAGACTGAGCCAATTGTACACGATATAGTAAACTCACATGTTTACTTACTTTAGAAGAATTACTATTTTGACAGTATGATCATTACTGGAGAAAAAAAAAATTTCATTGTGCCTCCTGTCCCTTGGACAGAGTTACATGTAACAATTTCCATTCCCTGGATTAGCATCTTCAAATTCCTGCCCTCTTTTCAAGCTTTGTCATAAAGCAAGAGAGGTGAGGACTGTGGCCTCCTTGAGGATGGAGTTCCTTATAATTCTTCATCATTGCCCCAGTATCTGGCAAATAGTAATTACTCAATCAGTGTCTTTACAAATGAATGAATGAATGAATAATTTAGATATTTAATCCTTTAAGTCAGTGATACTCAACCTTTAGCCATGCATCAGAATTGTTTGAGGGGCTGTTAAAACACTGGGTGCTGGGCTCTGCCCCCAGAATTCTGATTCAGTAGGTCGGGGTGGGGGAGCCAAGAATCTGAATTTCCACCAAGCCTCCAGAGGATGCCTGTGCTGCTGGCCTGGGGGCTCCACTTTGAGAGCCACTGCTTTAGGGTCCACCCCACTACTCAGCTTCACTGCTTTGTTGCCTTTTCCAAGCCTTCCCAGAGATCGACATCTTTAACTATCCTATCTTGCCCCATAGAACTGAGATTTTGATCAGATAGAAGAGCAACCTGGATTTTTTTAACCTGAACTTCATTCTGTCCCTCGCATAATTGAGAGAAGTGAGAATCGGATCACTGCCTCCTTCGTGACTGTGTCTGCGCTGGCAGGACGCAGCCAGTGGGGTGGAGTGGGGCGAGGCACCTTGCAACGTGTACGCCAGACTGCCTCTCCATCCAGTTTTGGAATCTGCACGTAATGTCAGCTGTGCTTAATCGCAAAGTTGGAATGAGACATGTCCTTTTGCAGAAACTGCCGGAGAGCAAAAAGGGTACAAGACATGGACATGGGATGCAAAAGGGAGCGCATTTGGGAAGTCTTTATACTGGCTGTTGGCCTGACTGAAGTCACTAGGCACCCACCAGGTTCAGAACCAGAGAGACTTCCATGGCCTGAGGAAGGCTGCTTTCTGCAAAAAGTCAGTCTCCTAATCCCAGGTATTGCTTTGGATGGCAAGCAAAGGGCTGGAATTCCAAACCCAGGCCTCTCCCCCATCCACCCTTCTCAGGAAAGAGTCCTCAAGACTGTAAGGACACATGGTAGAAGTCACTGACTCCTCAGATAGAAGGCATTAGAGGGACACAGGCTGCCCAAACAGAAAAGAGATCAAAGTGGAACCTGAAAAGGAAATTGAAAGGAAGGAGGGGACCAAGGCCTTCCTCTGAGACAGTAAGAGTGTATTAGTAACCTGCCATTATATAACAAATAGCCCAACATTTAGCAGCTTAGAACAACAAATATCTATTGTCTTGTGCAGTCTCCATGGGTCAGAGACCTGGGAGCAGCTTCACTGGGAGGTCCTGGCTCAGGGGCTCTTATGAAGCTGCAGCCAAACTGTCATCCAGAGCTGCTGTCTGTCACTGAGGGCTTAGCTGTGGCTGGAAGGCACACTTCCAAGGTGGCCCACTCAGCTGGCTGTTGGCAGGAGGTCTCAGTCCCTCCCTCTCAGTACCTTAGACCTCTCTGTAGGGGTGTTCGGGACATAGCAGTTCACACCCCACAGAGAAAGCAAGAGAGGAAGAGAGGGAGAAAATCAAAATGCCTTTTATGACCAAGTCTCATCCACTTTGCATTATTCTGTTCGTGAGGAACAAGTCTCTAAGTCCAGCCCTCGCTCTAGGGGGAGGGAATGAGGCTCCCCCTCTTGGAGGAGCAGGGCTGCCACCAGCGCAGAGTGAGCCTCTCCGCCCTCCCCTTCCAGGCCCAGAAGAGCACAATAATAATTGGTATAGGGCCTTTGGTCAAAAGATGAGGGGAGCTTTTAAAAGGATTTCAGAGGGGACTGACTGGGCTGATGAGGAGGAGAAGGGCATCAGAGGACATCGGATCACCTAGACAGAGGAGGGGGCATCGGAAACTCCCTGTGGGCTTTGAGCCCACTGTCCTATAGGGGTCACACAATGCCCCCTCTTTCTTTAGGCCAGAGGTGATCTTGCTTAGAAAGAACTGAAGCCACCGATGAGTTCCAAGCCCGAGGTTTGGTTCCAGAGAACAGGAAGAAGGGGCTGGCTACTTAGAGCCAACTGTGTGCTGGAGAAAGAGGTGTACGTAGGTGTGCGTCTCCCAGATCATCTGGCCTGCAGGCCCCTGATGGGGAGAGTGGGAGCTTAAGGTAAAAGTGGTGTCCTGGGCTGTGCCTTTCAGGAAGAACGCATGGAGGGTGGGGAATGTTAGGAAGCAGGAGGGGGAAGACCCCCACTATTTTTATCAAAGCAGTCCCACTCAGGATGATAGCTCAGTGGCACTAGGCACAGCAGCAGTTGGTCCTTTGTGGCTGTGGCTCCTAGGTCCCACACAGAGACCCTGCCATGGGGCAGGTGTTTATTTTGGCCTCCGTAGCTCCATAAATGGATTCCACTTGGCGGCCTTTTCTTGAGGAGGCAGAGTCATTGGTGATGGTCGTATTGTGCTGTGTCTGTTCTTATCTCCGCTATCATCCTTGGGGAATAAGCTAATCAAACTTGCTGATGATTTTACACTGGGAAGGAGATAGCTAATAACTTGGATGACAAGTATTAGAATACAATGTGATGTGGATAAATTGGGTCCAATGTATTAAGGGCTATAAAATGAGATTCCATCAAGGCATGAATAATGGTGCCTGTAGAAAGGATTAATCAAATACCCCATTAAAAGGTATAGGAATTCTGGTCAGATAGCCCCTGTTTAATTACACTCCTGCCCCTACCCCACCCCCACTGCATCCCCCCTGAGACTGCTTTTTACTAGGACAAATAGGGAAAAGAGTTTAGAGGAAATAGTAGAAAAATTGGGACATACGTTTTGATAGAACAAGATCATAAAGACAGATTTATACAACCAGTGTTTAATTTAGGGGAAAAAGGCAATTGGCATGAGTAATCATTTACAAGTGTAATTTCCCAGGGAGCCCTGTTGATACCATTCAGCAAATGCCAACAAAGCATTTACTTTCCCAAGGGAGAAAGCAAGACAAGAGAAATGAGGCATCTCCAGGAATGGACCAGAGAACAGCCAAGCCGTAGAGAAGAATCAGGTGTGAGATGGACATTGCAGAAGATAGACATACCTTCTGAAAGATTGTGGAGGACTCGCATTGTCCAGAGAAGGCTTCCTGGAAGAGGAGACTCCAGCAAAGGCCCGAAGTGTGGACAAGCTTCCACGTACTACAAATTCGTGAGCACACTCTGGTGACAGGGTCTAGGGAGAAAACGGGCTTGAGCAGAGCAGGGGGCACCTGTGGGATTCTTCTCTCCATTTCCACCACCACCACCCTGGTCCAAGCTACCATCACTTCTCACCTGGACAACTACCAAAGCCTTCAGTTGTTTTTCCTGCTTCCACTCTGGCTCCTGTACAGTCCATCTACACACAGAAGTCAGAATCAAAATCAAACTTAACCATAGCATTGTCTTGACTTGTGGCTTCTTAAGCTAAAAGCAAAAAAATTATTACCATGGCTACAAAGTCTTGCGTGGTCTGAACCACATCCTGTGGCAGGCTGCTTTTCGCTCTCTGCATGCCAGTCCAGCCGGGCTTTCAGAATTTCAGCACACTGGGTCTTCCTGCCACCAGGCCCTTGCACGTGCTTCCCCTTCTCTGTATGTGATTTTCTTTCATGTCCCTTCACCCCCGGCCTTCCTGGAGCTAACTCTGACTTATCCTTCAGAATGCATCTTCATGATTACTTCCTCTTGGAAGACTTCCCTGAGTTTCACAACTATGTCAGCTCTCTCTCATACCTTGAAAACAAATATTTATTGTGTGAACATATGATTAATGTCTATCTTCCACAGTAAGCTACAAGTCCTGTGAGGACAGGGACCCAGTCTTTGCACCCCTCAGGGCCTAGCACAGCCTCAGTAACATGTACTGACTGGATCGTGACCTTTAATTGGGAACAGTGAAGCTACTTGAGAAATTATACTTGACCAGTGTGTGTGTATTCTTGCTGGGATGTAAACCTGAATTCATTTCCAGACTGCCCCCTGCTGGCTGTGCTGTTGTAAGTAAATCACAGACCACCTCAGAGCCTGTTTCATCCTGTTTAAAAGGGGAGTACCAGCAGCCACCGCACATGGTTGTAGCAAGAAATTAATGAAATCATATTTGTAAAACATTTTAACTGCACTGCCAGATATAAATATACTGTCACTTTTCCCTGTGCCTGACACAGAGGGGTCGAGCATCTACTGGATAGGTGGATGGATGGATGGATGGACGGACAGACAGACAGACAGTTAGGGAACCAGTATAAGAGCCAGGAGGGAACCTGGCATGAGGATACATGATGGAAGCCAAAAGAGGAGAGAATTTCAGGAAGTAGGAGGAGTCTTGTGTATCACTTACAATATCACATACAGCAAAGAGGACAAGATGAAGGGAGCGGAGGGCAGGAATCGGCTCCCTTGGGTAGAAGGAAGTTAGTAATGACCTCAGAGCAAGTCCTTCTCAGCCTTTCTATGTTGTCTGTGCTTTCAGTGACATGCCTTAATTATAACTTAATCACTTTACTGATTTTTGTCCTGGTGGGGGTGGGGGGATGAAATTGATTTGAACATACAGCAAAATTGGTGAGATTATTCCAGCTACTGCCTGCAAGTGCTGACAAGTGAAGAAGTAAACGTCAGAGGATAAGAGAATACACTAAACATTTATTTTAATAAGGCCTAGAAATCCTTCGTTATTTAATAGATTGCCATGGAGAATTAGGTTTCAGTTTCAAAGGTGATTTTATTCTTAACTCCCTATGTTCTGGTAGGAGTGGGGCTGTATGTGCAGGCAGAGATCTGTGGTACGAGATTCATGCGAGAGCTCCTGCAGATTTCTATGAGATTTTTTCTGGTGCATACACACCCACTGAGCTCCTAGTCCTGTGACTGGTTACTCCTTCAGCGTGGTGGCTCAGGCCTCACCTCCCTGCCAAGCCCAGACCCAGCCAAGTCTGTGTGGGGGCCTTGGGAATGAGCGGCCCAAGCTGAGCCTTGGCCCAGTACAAGCCATCTCAGGGCTGAGTTCTGATGAATAAGAAAGACATGATGAATAAACGAAACTCCATGGCTACTTTAGCAATCATCTTCACCTCCAGTGCTCCACACTGGGCTGACAAAATTGGTGCTCAGTAAGAAAAGTTAAGAACAGACTGGAAGAAAAACGCCACCAAATATGTCGTTTCCATGAAGTGGTTGTTGGTATGGAGCATGGGTCAATGGGGGAAGGAGGTGGTATTGCAGAGACATTAAAGTGGTTCAGAAAGGGTTTGAAGGCCCCGCCACAGTGCCTTTTCAGCAGCGATGGCACAACAGTGTGTTGCTGCTCTAAATGCAGACTCACGCATGCCTCTGTCCTCTTCTCCACATCTCCAAGATCTAGGATTTCTTGGACAGCTGGAGGTTTGAATATTTAGTCTTATCAGTAGAGTTTTCTCTGAGCTGATACACAGTTTGTCAGGAAATAATGTCAAGGCCCTGGTCCTTCTACAAGAAGCATTGTCCCTTCCAGTCTTGAAAGTATAGGGAGGTACAAAGTAAAGACTTCACACACCACTTCACTTCAGCAGCAGACCCTCCTGGTGAGGCCAGTGGGCGCCTGGTTACAGGTGAGGCAGGACCCTGTCCGTGGGTCGCACGGCAGGGGCAGCAGAGCTGGAGCCCATGACCACTGACCTGGCCTCTTACTGGTCCACCACAGGAGCAACCCCAAAGTTCTTAAGTCCAGAAGAGCTTGATGACTCAGCTGGACCTGGAGCTAGGTTCACAGCTCAGCTATGCCTCGCCTGTCTCCTGCTCTCTTCTGAGCTTAAATCTTCTCATGTGTGAAAAAAATGGGTATAATCATCCTTTCTCAGAGAGATGGAGATTAAATGTCACAATGCATGTAACGTGCTTAGACCCAGCCTGGCTCAGCGTGAGAAGTGAGCTAATAAAAGCATGGAAGCCTTGTTGGACTGAACCCCCTCCCTACCTTCTGGTTAACTTTTAAAGAACCATACCCTTTAGGAATTTCATGTGGTGGATATTTCATATACTGGGTAGTTGTTAGGGTCTGGAGTGGAAAAGAGAGGAGTCCATGAGGGTGTTTTGGGTGGGGGCTGCAGTGGGGGCAGGCACAAGAGGAGGATGTAGAGTGGAACTCTGTGGGATTCCTGGTGATGCAGAGACAGGGCCTGGGGAGAAGCTGGGAAGCCAGGAAGGCAAGTGGTTAGACCTGGAACGTCAGACTAACAGTGTCACAGAGCCAGGCAGGAAGGAAATTTGAGGAGTATCAGATCTTTCAGAAAAGTAGACGAGACAATAACTAAGAAAAAAAGCTTCAAATCATATTTGCCTTTTCAGTGAAAGTGAACTCAAATTAAATTGGTTTTGAGAACTTTAAACACACAGAATGCAATCATTAGGTATACCCTAGAGTGTTGTAAAAACTAGGGTTGGAAATCATTTACCATCTACACAGTAAGAGCAGGAACCCAATCTTGCAAGCAATTTTTAGAAGTCCTGTGCCCAGGAAAAAAATCTGTCTGCCTGTCAAATTTCCATTAGGTCCTCCTCTCCATTATCTTTGCCTCCCTGTTCCTTCCCACCAAATACACAATCCTGCTTTCTTTCACAAACACCACCCCTAGGAGAACCGAGGAAATAAATAGGAATAGAGAACCAGAATGTGGTAATTAGTGCCTCTGACTACTCTCCTCTGATGTCTTTTAGGCCGCTATCATGGCTGAACAACTAATACTGTGATAAAGTTTTGAAGGTACTTTTGGCAGCCTGTTGGGTTTGAAGAATGCCTTGATGTTTGAATTTTTATTGCATTTGTTTTGGAGTTTTTTCCCCTGTGCAAATCAAAACAGACCCCAAATATTTTAAAGTATTAAAAAACTTTTCATCTCCTACTATGACATTGCTCATTTATTGTATTTCTTGTGTGGGGGTTCCATTATATGCTCTGGAGCATATACTTACGGGTCCTGGAGTTATTGGGTTGTCTAAAGGTCACCGTTAAGTGGATGCGCTCTTCATTGAATTCATATTTGATAAAGCCTTTGAAAATACTAATAATTATGTTGGTGGGACTGCTTGCTGAGGTTAGAAAAAGGAAAATGAATTTAAGCTTATTTTTCTTGCTCCAAACCATAGTAAATGGCCAAATCTGATCTTCCTTTCATCTACCATTTGTACTTGTTACATTTGGTGAATCTGGTTAGTGGTTTAGATTCCTACTTCATCCAGGCCCCTATTATTCAATCATCTTTGATAAAACCTACTGGTACACAGCCCTGGACCCCAGAGCATAACGTGATACCAAACCATGTTCCAAATGTGCTTCCTACTAAAGCAGACTATATTGGAAGACCTTAAAGAGAAGCATTCCCTGGTCACTTCCAATTGCAAAAAAGTTTTTTTCATAAATCACTAGTTCCATGGAGAGCTCCCTCCAGATCACATTTTGGTCGCTGCCTTGTCCTCTCTATTGTGAGAGCTCCCTTTGCCCACACACAAAAATGTGATTATGGTGGGTTGTGCCCCCTTAAGAACATGGCTTGCATACAGCTTATTTTTCTAACGGATGATTATTTGCATTAAGAATGAAAGCATTTGAATGTGTTGATGTGCATCAAGAGCAAAATCCAGACAGTAGAAAATAGCAGGTTAGCCTGAGTCTTCAAAAGATAAATAGTAAGGAAAAGAAATAGAAGGGAGAACTGGTCGCTTAACAAAAGGAGACATCTAAAAAATGGACAAGATTGAACAGTGTCCGGGATACACACATGGGTGATGAAACTGCAAATGGACACGAGGAAGTAAGTGCTTCTTTTGGCAGCGGGAGGGGCTGCAGCTTGGGGTAGACAGGTGCATGGGCTTCTTGGGTGGCTGGCTGGCCAAGTGCCCTTCCTTTGCTTGCCTGGTGGTTACCAGGGCATCTGCTTTCTCATCATTCCCAGTGCAATAGGTGTATTCGTTTTGCGCAGTTTTGTGTGTCGATGCTTTATTTTAACATGAAAACTTTTCTTTTAATTGGGTCTACTTGGGGTTCACATGACCTACTACAGCCTTTCAGGAATTTGGCCTTGGGGGTGCCTTATAGTAAATGATGCTTTACCTTTTTACTTAGAGAAAAATTGGAAATTCATCCCGAAATTCACCAGAGTGGTTGTCTGGCAACTTGGTCAGAATTGAGGGAAAATTCAGAGGCCCTATTGATAGAGCTTTTCTAGGTTCAGGCTACTGAAGACTCCTTGATAAATAAGAGCCAGACCCTGACATTAGCCACATTGCTTCTGCCCCCACTCTTCTTGATCTTCAGTGATATTTAAAAGCCACAAAGGTCTATTTAGAGGAATTTATCCCTACTGTTATCCCCCACTTTCTCCGCTTCTTTTGTCCCTGCAAATGCAAGTCTAAAGTGACTGCCGTTGGGATGTGGTGTTTCGGGTAACCTCTGACATGCCTCTCCCTCCAGCTGAGACGTCGCTCCTTTACCTCAAGGCTTTCACCCCTAGACGTGCATTTACCACTAAGAGTGAGTAAGTGAAGTCAGAGTCAGTTTCACCAGAGAGTCAAGTAAGCAAGAACAGGACTCTGGAAACCTGGGGTCGGGGGGCAACCCAACAGAAGGTGGCAGTGTTGGGGGATCCAAATAAAGGGGAATCAAGAGCCAGCATTGCCCTCAAGAAGCTTAAAATCTAGTTCGGGCACAGAAAACTACTTTAAACAATAAACATATTGCAGCACCGCCCGATCTCTAACCGGTTTTACTCTCCAGATTTGCAAAGAAAGATTCTTTTGTTGCTGTTGTTTCTTAGAAAGGTTCCCTCTGTGTAAACTTATTTAGAGAGTTTAGAATGAGGTCTCAGCAGTCTTCAGTTGTCTGCCGTAATGGGGAGGAGAGGGAGAGTATAAAAAGTGATAGAAAGCCACCCTGCCTGGTGTGGCTCAGTGGATTGATTGCTAGCCAGGAAACCAAAGGGTTGCTGGTTCTATGAATCCCAGTGTAGGCCGTGTGCCTGGGTTGCGGACCAGGTCCCCAGTGGGGGGTGCACGGGAGGGAAACACACATTGATGTTTCTCTCCCTCTGTCCCTCCCTTCTCCTTTCTAAAAATAAATAAATAAAATCTTTAAAAAAATAGAAAGCCAAAGGAAATCCCAAAGACTAATTTTAATCAATTGTGCCCGTCTCACACTTTGGCAGATCTCATTAGAAATAACCAGATAGCCAGCAAAAGGAAAGCAGGGGCCTAAATAATCCACAATATAGATAACTATTTCCTTACACCAGTGTGGTCTGTGACAGAGCTAGTACTACTTCCTTGCACACAGATATGTTTGTGATTTTAGACTTTCTTCCACCAAAACTTTTTCACATTTCTTCTCTTTCCTGATGCTCTCTATGACCCTATACAGGAGGCAGGGCTAATACTGAGACTTAGAAACATTAGGTGACTTGCCCAAGCCCCATAGCTAGTTAGTACCAGCAATGGAACTTGAACCTGAGCTCTTTCTGACCCCCAACTCTTTTCCCATCTCCTCTTCTCAAACGACCCCTCTCAGCCTTCTCTTTTAGCATCCTTGAGAAAGACCCAGTCGTGGCAGGCAACTCAGCCACCTGCAAGTCCACAGCACTGGCTCTTGCCAACTCTTGCCTGTATTGTGGCAGTTCAGTGTTCACTGACCGCTTTGTGTACATGCTAATCTTTTAATTAGTCTATGCCTAGGAGGAAGAGATGCTTTATTTAGAAGCTTAGTGAAAAAGTTCGAGTCTTCAGTTCACTGTGAGTTTGATGGCATTAGGGTGATTTCAGTCTGCCCACTGTGCTCCTCGTCCACTTACGGCAGGAGGATGACAGCAGTGGCTCCGTTCAAGGCGCAGCCGGTGTGCTGAGAGGACTGCATGAGGGTCGTGGCTCGGTTTGCAAAGAGGACAAGCAGATGCAGGAAAGCATGATAATGAAAAAAACATTTAAGGGACGGTGTACAAATTATCAGATCTCATTATGTTCCTCTTGGGGAAAAAACAGAATAGAATTTATATTCTTGGGCCCTGGGTTGGGGATAGTACTAAGGTTGACAGCCAGTGTTACTCAGCATCCATTGTACAATAGGGTGACCTAGGAAGCTTTCACATATCCTGATGCCAGGCCTGACGTTAGATGGGTGTTGGTGGCTTTGTCACCTGTTGACCTGGGGGGGGGCTGAACTACATTTCCCAGAATCCCCTGCCCCATGGGTTTCTAATTGGGGTGGGGCCACAAAGAGATTCTCAGATGCTCTGGAGAGCAAGCACCAAGGAAGCAGCAGCCATTTGCAACACAGGCATTGCCACCTGTCTGCTGGCTCACCTCACTGGCATGAGGCAGTGGCCAAGGCTGCAGTTGCTCCACCTTCCCCTGGATCCTTTGTGGGGTACTCTGACTCCTGGGCCACATTTGCGGGCTTAGCTCCCTGACGAAGATCCCAGGCTTCCGGGTGACATCCATACCATCAAGGTCAAAGGTAACAAGACCTGACACAAGTTTCAATTCTTCCTCATGGGGTTCCCATTAAGGCGTGTAAGTTCCAGATTCTCTTGGTCTTCTCCCCTTTTCATTTTTTCCTTCCCAACTCTCTGCTGTCTGTCTCATGGACTCTACACCAGATGCAAAAATACCAGCTTTATAGAGGCTATTTAATCAGCAATTACTGTTGCAAAAGGTCAAATACCTGTTACAGACACATATAGATATACACACACATACAATACACACACATATATGCATATATACACACACACACACAGAGTACATAGACAAACACATATATGTATATGTATCCCTGTCTATCCTTGTACTTCTGCTTCTTCATTTGAACCCTGACTGATACAGGGCATTTTCAGAATTGTGGAGCAAGAGATTGCTTTTATCCATAGATGGTAGGAAGCCCAGTATAAGAAAAAGATACAAAGGCTCTGATTGAAGGGGAAGGCAGGTCTGTCAGCTCTGTGTGTCCACCCCCACCCTACCCTAAATTGACACCGATGGGCAATTTGAAAGCTTTTGGTAGATTTCTCTTAAATGTGGCAGTGTTTGGGAAATCCCTAGGGAGAATCTTAAAAATGCGCATTCCTGAGCTTCATCACCTCAGATCTAGGAATCAGAATTTCAAACAATTAGGAAAGTGAGAATTTTTTAAAAGCCTCCCTTACCCCAGCCTTTCTAGGGTGCTGGCAGTTCTGTGTCAAGTCAAGACCTGGGTGCTGGTGACAGATGGGGTATTTTGTGTGCCCAGTGCGATCAGTTGGCA
Source organism: Sturnira hondurensis (assembly GCF_014824575.4). Classification (NCBI taxonomy): domain Eukaryota; kingdom Metazoa; phylum Chordata; class Mammalia; order Chiroptera; family Phyllostomidae; genus Sturnira; species Sturnira hondurensis. The sequence goes on from NW_028081945.1 coordinate 655,080, forward strand.
CACTTGTGATTCATGCCCTTTCCTGTATGTGTGTTACACATCAACTTTAAAAATAAATAACCTGCCCTGGCTGGTGTAGCTCAGTGGATTGAGCGCCGGCCTGCGAACCAGAGTATCGTGGTTCGATTCCCAGTCAGGGCACATGCCTGGGTTGCAGGCCAGTTCCCAGCAGGGGATGAACAAGAGGCCCTCCACTTCCCCGTAATTCCATATTCTAATGACTGGCCGAAGCTGAGAACCGTAGGACTAGATGCTTCCTTGGACCATTGGGGGGCGGGGGAGTCAGAGGGGAACAGAAAAATGTTCAGCAACTGGGGAGTGGTTAAAATCCATCCATAACCCTAATGATATAATCCTGTGCAATTATTCTATCATTAACGAATTTGAAACCCTGAGGCAACCAGCCATAGGAATGGGTTGAGGGGGGTGTGAGGAACCAATTAGGTAGATCACAATGGACCCAGGCCATGGAAAGCTTTGAATTGCAAACTGAGAAAAAGAAAATTCACTTTCAAAGACTTAGGGCTTTAGTTTCAGAAGGGGCTTACAGATTTTGAGAAGACTGATAAAAATAACATTTTTTCAAACTACATATTTAAAAATAAAAAAATGTAAATTATTTTATTTATTTTCAGAAAGAAGGGAAGGGAAGGAGAAAGAGAGAGAGAAACATCAGTGTGTGGTTGCCTCCCACGTGCCCCATATTGGGGACCTGGCCCACAACCCAGGCATGTGTCCCAACCAGGAATCGAACTGGCGACTTTTTGGTTCACAGGCCCACACTCAATCCACTGAGCTACACCAGCCAGGGCCACTAAATATAAAATTATATTATCATATTTAACTGCTCACAAATATGTTGTTTGCAATGCAGACTAAGTGAATGACAGAACAGGCACTGGAAATGGGGACTTTACCTTCCTTTGGTTTCAAGACAGTCTTTCAACCCAGCTTCTCTCTAAAGCACCTTCAGTCTGTACGCACTGTTGTGGAGTGCATTTGAGTGGGAAAAAGAAAGGGAAGTGAAGGGAAGGAGGAAGAAAAGAAGGAAGGGGAAGTCAGGAAGTTAAAGCCCCAGTTGTCCCATTTGAAGGCCTCATAGGTTCCTGTAGGGCACAGGTGTTGTGCACCTTAATTATAAAATTAAGATTTTATCATTATACTGCAGGGAGACGCTTCACAGGCTGATTCATTTTTTTAAGCAAGAAGTGTCTACTTGCTCTCAACAGAAGGGTTGGACCTGAGGGGAAAGGGGTTCAGGGGGATGACAGAGAACTGGTTTGAATTACAGTCTTCTCTGGGATTTTTGAAATAAGAAGGACAGGCTCTGCTCTCAGGTGATTGATGCTGAAGCTCCCTCAATTTAAATCCACCAGCCCAAATGCTCTCTCAGATCTGCTTTAACATCCAGGGACAGAGCTTCTACAACCTCTTTTAGTGGCCCTCTTTGGAGTGTGAGGACTTTGTGCACCTCCTTCCCCTTCCCCTCTCCCCAGCAAAGACAACTCCAAACACTGGAATTCTTGAGCTTTCAAAGTAGGGACGAATTAGGCTGAAAAGCATCCATTAAGTTAAGAAAACTAAACCGTAGACGTCATCAAACTTCTTCTGAAAGACACATTTTCTTTCTCATTCTTGTTTGGCTTGTAGTATTTTTATTTTACCCTTTCTTACTCACCCATACTGTAACTGAACCTGAAACTCAATTTTGAGGACTATCCAGAGAGAATCCTTTGTGGAATTTCCACAGGGAATTCCCTCTGAAACTCAACACACTCCCACACACCCACCAGTTTGCTAGAATGTGCAGAGGGAATGCACAGCGATCTTAACATAATTCAGTCTAAAGCAGTTAACGAGACAATCTAATAAGGAAAGCAATAATGTGGGGCATTCCAAAGTGAGAGGCCAATTCTGTGCCATTTCCTTTCTTCTCATGCAGATAATCTGAGAACTGAGGTCTGTGATTCACCTGCCCCTCCACCACCACACCCCTCCCTGACACTGGGCCTTCCCCAAAACAGGATGAGAGCACTTCTTCAGTTTTTCCTTCCAGCATTTTTTCGGGGGAAAAAGGAGTTCACTGTCCTGGTGGCTCATGAAGCCACCTGCTGTTCTCCTTCATCTCCAGGGTGGGCTCAGCTCTGGGGACACAGAGGTAGCGCTCTCCACACCTGGCTCTGAGATGCTTTGCTCAACTCATATGTAGCAGCTCCCAGAGTGCTTCACTTGGCTCATAAAAGTTGTCAGAGGCTCAGGGTGCAAAAGCCCAAGCCCCAGGATTGAGGAGGCAGCCTTGGGAAGCAGGAGGGTGAGCCTCAGCTTTCCGGCTCAGTCATACTCAGGTTCAGGTGGCCCAGAGGACATGCAGCTGGGTCAGTGTCTCCAATATCAGTGTTCTGTCTACATGGATCCTCAGAGGTATAGCACCTGTCCATTTGTGTGAGCCAGCCAACAGGTAACATCTACTCAAAATAGAACTGCAGGATACTGGAGCTGGAAAGAGACCTCTAAGATGACAGATTCAACCTCTGCACCCCTTGTTACCGTAGAGGAACCTGAGACCCACTGAGGCCATGCAGGTGATTTGCCCAGAGTCACTCTGGGAGAAACAGAGCTAGGCCACTCTCCCAGATGGTCCAAGTCCAAGTCAAGCATTCCGCCAGTGTCCCTTGCCCTTCTCACAAATGCAGACTAAGCCTGCCATGACTGTCTTTTCATAATTATTCATTACCAGGATTATGGATGGCCAGCAACATTAGTAGGTTGGATATAAATGTGTTTATGTGTTTTAAATAGATATGTACTTTAAATGGCAATAAATACATCTTTCAACAATTGAGTCTGAAAAACAAAATGAACAAGCAGAACAGAAACTGAATCATAGAGGCTAGGAACCTTTTGATGGCTGTCAGATGAGAGGGGTACTAGGGAGATGGGTGGAAAAGATAAAGGAACTAAGAAGTACAAATGTGTAGTTATAGAATAGTCACAGGCATGTAAAGATACAGCATAGGGAATGGAGTAGCCAAAGAACATACATGCATGACCCACGGACATATACAGTGGTGTGGGGATTGCCTGAGGGAGTGGGAAGGGCTGGGGGGAGGGGGTCAAAGGGGGGGAAATTGGGACAACTGTAATAGCATAAACAATAAAATATAATTTTAAAAAATCATGTACTGTATGTATGACATTTGTGTATCATGATTTCATACTTGCAACACGTGTGTTTTCACATACCTTACAACACTTGAGGGGGAGCTTTTTTGAGATGTAGTTAACGTCTAATGCTGTACTTGTTTTAGGTGTACAACATAATGATTTGATGTATGTATTCATCAAATCAGTAATGCATGTTCCCATAGAAAAACTCAAAAGGCACCAAAAGGGCCTGCATGACAAGTGTCCCTGCACCCTTGCCCCCAGCCACCCATTCAGCCTCCCAGAGGCCATGGCTGTCAAATCCTCCCGAAGACAGGCAATCGTAGATGGGTTGATTCTTTTTGAAATAAATGGGTGTGTGTTATATACAGTTTTGCTCCTTGCTTTTTCAACTTAACAGTGCATTCATTCCTTGCTTTAACCCATATTTATTGAGTTCCTACTATGTGCCAAGCAGTGGCTGGAGTACAGAGCGAACCAAATAAATTCCCACCCACCAGGCACTTCGTGGGGAATAGAGAAAGACCGTGAATGAGTAAAAAGCATACGCTGCATATGCTGGCAGATGTCAGCATAGGGGTCAGGGAGTGCTCCCTCACAGGAGCGAGTTGGAGAAGGCCTGTCTGAAGGGGCCAGAGTGAAGTCAGGGCGCGGCCTTGGCGGGGCACTGTAGGCAGGGAGAGCAGCAGGCGAAGGACCCTGGTGCTGGGGTATGTATGCCCCGCTGATCTCAAGCTCCTGGGACACCGAAGGGGTGGGGTGCCTGGAGGTTAGGGGTAAAGAATGGTGAGAAAGGAGGAGGGAGGCCCAGTCAAGTAAACCCTTGCAAAGATTTAGGTTTAATTTTAAGTGAGACAGAAGTCCAGGACAGTTTTGAGCTGGGAAGAGATAGGCTCACTCTGGTTGCTGAGTAGGGAACACAGGATGGGAACGGGGAGGGTGGGAGCAGGACAGCATCAGAAGGTCCAAGCAAGAAGTCATGGCGGCCTGGGTCAGGACGGGGTGGCACTGGAGAAGCAGGTTCTCAGTATGTCGGGAAGGTCCAGCCAGTGGAATGTGCTGGTGGTTTAGCTGGGAGGTGTGAGAGAACAGGAGGCCAGGGTGCTCTAAGGTTTTGGACCGAACTGGGTGAATGGCCATGCTGGATTGAGATAAGAAAAGGCAGGGGAAGGGAGAAATCTAGCATTTGGTTCTGGACATTGTACATTAAAGGAGCAGTTCAGTGGGCAAGAGTTGGCAGATGGATTCAGGAGGATGGACTTCAGAGGTCAGGGACAGAGAATCAAAGCAGCCTCATCAGCACATAGGTGTTCCTTAGAACCCTGGGAACAGACACGATGGGAGCAGCTGCCCAACCGTCTCACCCCGTGTCCCTCTAAGGGAGTGAAGGTGAGAAGGACACTTACACCGGGGCCTCCCTGGCCTCCTGACAGGTCCCATCCATCGCCCCCCAAGGCCAAGGGGACCAATGTTCTGTCACAGCTGTCCCTCCTCAGCAGCCAAACGCATTGTGTGGCCACACTGTGAAGAAGAAAGAGCACTCACTGGATTGGGGGTCAGGTCCTGGAATCCAGGCCCTCACAGGCAGTCAGCCGTGTGGGGAGGAGCTGAAGGCCCCTCTGGGGTGCAAGTTAGATGGTCTTTGAACTCCTATCACCACTCACATTTTAAAAAATCATTACAAGGACATTTGCAAAGTGGAGCAGACAGTGCAACCAATTGTGTAGTGCTTTTCAGGGTGTGGGGAGAGGAAGATAATTTTTTATTTATTATACTGTATGTATTTTTTGAACTGTTTGAGAGTACATTGCAAATACTGTGTCCCCTTACTGCTAAGAATTTCAGTGTGTATTTCCTAAAAACAAAGATATTCTCCTGTGTAACCATAGTATTATTGTAAAAACCAGGAAATAGCACTGAGACTGACCTTATTCAAATTTTGCCCATTACCCTGGATAGCAAACAAAGTTTCCAAACCCAGTATTGCATGTTGTATTCAGTTGTCTCTTCAGTCTCCTCTAATTGGTGACCATTCTTCAGGCTGTCATTCACAGCCTTGACACTTGTGAAAATGACAAGCCGTGCATTTTGTAAAACGTCCTGAAGTTTCCTCATGGTTAGATTCAACCTTTGTATTTCAATGTGGAAGGCTCTTTGCAGGGGGTGAGACCTGAGCCTGAGTGGCTGAGACAAGGACAAGGAAGGTCAGGGGAGTGCTGCTGAGTTTAGAGAGAGAGCCCTTTGCATGGGAACCAGGCAGCTCAGAATCTTGAGCGGGAAATGAGAGAGAATGTTTATTCACCTGGCTTGGACACAGCACACATTAAATACATTCAGAGCTAATATTTGGCAAGAAAAGGGATGCACTCCCCAGTAGATCTATCCTTCCCAGTTATTTCAAGTGTGTCTAATATAAATCATGCATTGTGTGTAGAGCCTGCATGGGCTACATACTTTATGTGCATTCTCTCAGTGATCTGAGGGGGACAGTGTTTTACAAATAGGAAAACTGAGGCCCAGAGCACATGCGTGCAGAAGCAGAGGCAGAGCCGGGGACTGACCAGTCCTCAGCCTCGAAGCTCACACTCTTTCCACTCGACTGAGCTATTTCAAGCCTGTTAGCCAGTTTTCTCCACAATCAGCCCTTGCTTTGCTTTGCTCAAAACAAGGTTTGAATAAAGACTCCAGCTCTATTTTCCGCTCATGTCAGTGACTGATACTTGATTAATGTTCAGGATTGCTGTCATCTAGAGCATCATTTTCACAGATGCAAAGATCAATTTTGTTGTTACCGAGGTGGAAAGATCTATTTCCTCAGAGGTTACCAAACAGATTTGGAGAGAACCAGTGACAGTGGGGGTCACGCTGGCTGGCTCTGAAGGGGAGCTTTACCACATCTGGCGTCATTAGCTTTGAGGGAGGGACGGTCAGAGAGCCCATGCCCACACGTGTGGGCACCACCTGGCTACTGCGCCACTGCTGTGTGACAGGGCACAGCCCTTGGCCTCTAAAGGAAACAACCTCTCAACAATCACAGCTGCCTTCTCGATGTTGCTCTGAGGGGCACATAGAACCCTGGAGAGATCACCTTGCAGACTTTGCACATGCGATGCTGACCAGCACCTCCTTACCCAGTTGAGGACTGTCCTTGAGAAGATTCCCTTCTGGTCAGGACCGATGAGCAGGACCGCTGCCCCGACTGCCACCCGGACTCTCAGGAGCAGCGGTGGGAGTACCAGGTTCGAGCCCAGCTCTGTGCAGCAGGCTGCCTAACCTCTGGGAGGTTCCTTCCAGCAGTGAGATCAGTGTGCTTCCTGCCTGGCCCCAGTTCCTGGCGCAGATAGGGAGTCATCCTTGGTCTTCTTCCCCTTGCCCCCATTTGTTGGTCAGCTCCTCCTCCTCCACGTCACACTCCTGCTCCTCCTCTTCCCTCTGCGATCCCCTCAGTAAAAGGAAGTTATTATTTCATACCAAAATGTTAATCACATGCAGAGATTGGGAAGTTGAGTCCTCCTCGACTCCGACGAGGAAAGTAAGACGATCCATCAAATCCTACTTTGGAAAGCAATGAGTTAGGCCTTAAAAGGTCTGGCTTTCCCCGAAGAAGCATTCACTTCGTAATTATAACTGGGGCTGGAAGCAGCGGTGGACACAGCTGTGTTGAGAGGGGCAGGGACAGGCGGCAGACCCTGGAAGATATCCACTTAGAGGCAGCTATAGGGTCACCAGCCCACGGCTTGTTTTGTTGGGGGAGCTAGATTGTGTGTGTGTATGGGAATTGGGAGGCCTTTCTTCATTCAAAGTAAAATAGCTCTTTCTTGGAAGTATGAATATAGAAAAATAAGCAGTCTGAGAGCTTAGAGAAATGGTTGTGAATGTAAAATGGGTCAGAATGTAAGTCTTGAGAATACCACCTTCCCCAGGGTGAAGCCTCAGCAAGTGGTAACCATTTCTTACAATATTTAAGGGCAGGGCCCCTGGACCCTTATTGCCTGGGTCCACATCCCAACTGCAGCATTTCCAGTTCTGTAGCCTTGGGGAAGTTACTTTATCTCCCCGTGCCTCAGTCTCCTCGTGTGTAAAATGGGCATGATCATAGTCCCTACAGGATAAGGTTGTTGTGCAAATTAAATGAATTCATGTATGTAAGGCACTTAGAAAAGCCTGGCATATATTAAGCACAATGTAAGAGTAATTACCGACTATACTGATGAGAAGACCTGTGAGGAAATTGCCGCTGGGTTTTGCTCTTCAGCAAAATGGCTGGTAATCTTGAAATTTTTGCTGGTAATTTTTGAAAACATCAGCAAAGGGGCTGGTAATCTTGAACTCAAAACCCACACTGTATTTCAAGGCTGGATCTCTGCACCAGATAAAGCTTGGCGTCCCCACTGCGGGTGGAGAGCCACACCTGCGGCGGAACAGGCTCCCTCTTCTGCATCTCTGGTTCTTCAGGGGATACATTTGGTCTCTTTGCCTCCGTGCATGACAGTGTGTTCTTTGAACAAGGATCTGACATTTACTGTGTTAGCTTCTTAGGGGTGCTATAACTAAATACCACAGTGGAAATTTATTATTACACAGTTCTGGGAGTCAGGCGTCTGAAATCGAAGTGTCATCTAGGTTGGCTGTCGGGAAGAATGTGTCCCAGACCTCTCACTGGCTTCCCATGGTCGCTGGCAGCCTTGACCTTTCCTGGTTGTAGATTCATCACTCAGTCTCTGCCTTCATCTTCACGCGGTGTTCTCCCCATGTGCGTCTGGATCTGTGTCCAAATTCCCCTTTTACCATGACACAGTTGTGTGAGATAGGACTCACCCTCATGCCCTTGTCGTAATTTGGTCTACAAAGACTCTGTTTCCAAATAAGGTCACATTCACAAGTACTGAGGGTTAGGCCTTCAGCATCTTTTAGCAGGACACAATTCAACCTATAACGCTCACAGCCCCCACTCAATCCTGCATGTCCAACTTGCCGAAACTGCCGTCCGACTGCCTGGTCCATTATTCTTCACCTCCCATTCCGGCTCACCTTCCACACACTGGGTGAAAACTCATTCTCCAACTGCGTTTTCAATATGGAGGCATTTATTTCATTCCAGATACTACGATTAGAAAAGAACATCAAGCTCAAACGGGTTAAAATCAAACACCATCAGCAACATGTTGAAAGCCAAGTTTGTACAGTGTTGTAGGGAGAGGTATGACCTGTTTCTCGGGTAAAGAAAACAAAGGCTTGCCCTGACAAGGGTGGCTCAGTTGGTTGGGTGTTGTCCCACAAAGGTCACTGGTTTGATTCCTGGTCAGGGCACGTGCCTGGATTGCAAGTTTGGTCCCAGTCGGGGAATGTATGAAAAAAAATAGATAAATAATAGGAAATTAAGGATTTATGTTGTGTGAGGGACTCTCCACTGGATGAAGTTCAGTGTGGAAAGGAGGGAGGTAGCCATCTGGAGTCATTTGACTTTTCTCTGGGCTCTTTTCTCGTATCCAGAGGAGGCCCCCCCCACCCCAGTGCGGTAGAATTAGCAACTGGAGCTAAGTGTCATCTCCCCTGTGCTGCTGCCCAACTGTGTGAACTGGGACCTGCCATTCTGGGGTTTAGTGTTCTTTTAAGTCCACTGAGGAAGCTGGGTTCACAGTGAAGTGACTCTTGACTAGGTCAGAGGTGTATGTAATTTTTCTTATTTAATCTTCACAATCAGCCACTACAGTGGATGTTAATATCCCCATTGCACAGATAGGAAGCCTCAAAGAAATTAAAGGACTCCAAAGCCCACGTTTGTTGTGTTATGTGGCCCCGCCTCTTTAACTCAGTGATTTTTCCATCTGGGCTGCATTTTTCCCAAACCCTGGGCAGAGGATGGGTACTGCTCTGTGGCCTATTAGGAACCATGCCACACTGTAGGAGGTGCGTGGCAGGCAAGCAAGTGAAGTTTGGCTCACCTATGACCTAAGCTCCACCCCTTGTCTCCCTGCCCCCTCCACAACACGCATCCCTGGTGCCAAAAAGGTTGGAGATCCCTGTTCTGAACACTTGGGGAGCTTTGGGTTAGAGGTCTAACAATTCTGAGAGTAGGACCTGGATATTGGTCCAGGTCATTCTGAGATGTTTTTAGTGTTGAGAACTCTGGTCTGGAAGCTATAGTGCACGATGCTTCTGTATTAATTGGTAACCCTCAGCCTGAGTCTGGGGACTTCCACTAACCCCTTTTTCTCACTTCCAGCTTCCCTAACCAGTGCCCCTTTGTTGTGGTTCCACATGTGATCAGCTGTCCATTGGGTCCTTCATGAGCTAGACTGGAGCTGTCTGCCAACTACCAGGCAAAGCTTACAGATCCTGTCTTTCTGGTCCTGAAAAAGTCATCATGCGGATCTCCTAAGAAACTTGTTTAAAATGCTGAATCCTTAGACCCAGCCCTGGGAATTAAAATTCCCTTGATCCAAGAATGTTGTCGAAGAAAGAACATCCAGCCTGAGAAAAAGTCTTGTGATCCTAACTGATGGCAGTTGCCGAAAAGCAAAATCTCAATGCATTGAGAAAATGCTCTGGAGGATGGCAGTTTTGCCGCTTATTTTATACATTAGAATCAAAGGAGGAGACATGAGGAATGTTACAGAGAATCCATTGTAGTAGAAGAGGGAAGTGGGAGGAAAAAACACTGGGGACATCTCTAAGATTGGATAAAAAGTAAAATGGAGAGATATATCTTTTACTTTGCTGAGTATAGGACGGCTAACATTTCTGGCCCATGGTGGTGGTATGTGGGGAACAAGATAATAGTGTGGTCTTGTGTTGTGGTGCCGGAGGTTGTGCCTTCCAGTGGTCTGGAGCAGAATATTACTCTGACATTTTAAAGATACGTGACCTTAGATGCACAGACGCAATAGATAATTTCAAAGTTGAAGACTGACGTTTGTCAAGGGAGCTACAGGCCTAAGAAGTGACTACTCAGCATGGCCTGCTTTTAGTCAGGAATTTTTACATTCAGACCATCCTATGTGGTTACTTCTTTGGTCTCCAGAGTTGGCGTGCCTCCCCTGAGCTTGTCAGGGTTAGTACATGACCCCTTTTCCATCCACACGTGTATTTTCTGATTCCGAATTTGGCGAACTGCTGGTCTAATCCACTTTCTTCTTTGACATTCAGCGATGCGCCCAAGGTCACATAGCTATCAGTGGCAGCGCCAGGACTCTCCGGGCCTTGCCTGCATCCATCTTTCATTCCATAGGTCTTCATGGAAGGCCAAAGCAATGGTTCTGACCCCAGTGCATGAGAAATTATCTGAAAGGGTTTTTAAAAATACGGATGCCCTGGCCCCACCCCAAACCAATGAAATCACAATTTTGGGTTTGCTTCTCAAACTTTAATATGCACATGACTTCCTTGAGAGCCTTGTTAAAATGCAAATTCTACTTCCATGGTCTGGGGTGGGGCCAGAGATTCTGAATTATAAGCAGGTTCCCCTTGCTGACCCAGGGACTATACTTTGTGTAGCAAGGCCCTAAGTGTAGTTCTGGTCCCCAAGAGTCTACAGACTTCCACAGCTCTGCCAGCATCTCTCTTTCCTACCTCAGTTTATACTCTCTGGAGTTGCATTTGCTTTCTCTTCAGCAGTGATTTCTCACTGTATTATTTATCAAAAGTTGACCTCCGTACCCACATTTTAAAGTATCATGACAGCACTCACTGACCTTGGTACCAAATTCTTCACCCTTGCCCTTCCCAACCTACCAACCCAAGACTGTTCTTCTCTACAAGGTTCCTGATAAAGGTAACAATGCCATGGCCACCTCTAGCTTAGCTCCATCCACAAACACATAGTTATGGCATATCATCCTGACTGGTGTGGCTCAGTGGGTTGGGCATTGTTCTACAAACTGAAAGGTCATGGGTCCGATTCCCCATCAGGGCACGTGCCTGGGTTGTGGGTTTGGTTCCCAGTCAGAGCACGTGCAAAAGGCAACCAATTGATGTTTCTCTCTCACGTTGAGGTTTTCCTCTTTTTCTCCCTCCCATCCCCTCTCTCTAATATCAATAAAAGAAAAAAATTAAATAGTTATGGCATATCTATTGAGTGGGTTCAAAGGTCACCAGATCCAGACCCACAGCCTTGCTTGGAGAAGCTCGCTGTCCCCCAGGGGAGGTGAGATGAGTGAGAAGGTCACTGTAAGTCAGGCCTGCTAAGATGCACAGGTCCTGTCCAGAGGGGTTAAGAGCATGGAGCCTGATTTGCCTGTGTTCGTATTCCCAACTCTGCTACTAGCAGTGGCCTTGGACAAATTACTGAGCCTCAGTTTCCCCAATCATAAAACACAGATAAGAATAGTACATGATTCATAGGGTTGTTTTGAAAGTTAAATGAGTTACCAGATGCTGGCACACATGGGAAACTGCATGTAGTGCTAATATGACCTACTTGTGGGAGGAGAGAATTGAAAACAGTACTGTGACATGCTAGAGCTTGATGTAGTCACCACATCCGAATCCTCCAGAGTTGGAGAAAGTGCATCAGTGGTAGTGGGAACAGCATGGGCAAAGGCACAGAGGCAGCCACACAAGGACCTGTAGAACCGGGAGTTCAGTGTAACTGACGGGGCAGTGGTGCCCGATGGGAGCAGTAGCTGATGGATTTAGAATGTCAGGTGGTGGAAATCCTTGAAGGCCAAACTAAAGAGTTCCGATTTTATTCTGGAAGCAATAGAGACCTAGTCCTAGAAGATCTTTTAACTACGTCCTTTTATACAAAAGTTGTACATTGTGGTGCCGCTCTGAGTTGAACCACCTCCCCTCTTTAAGTAATTATAGTTATTTTCTTCATTTCTCTTCATGTCTACCTTGTGGTATTGATACAAGCTTCTCTCACAGTCTGAGTGAACACTCCAGGCAATGCAGTGATCTTGGGCCAGGTCACCAAAAGGGTCACATAACATGGAATCCACTAATCATTGGAGCTCACAGTCCCAAGCCTCTGGGCCACTCTCAGCCAGTGGAATCTTGTCACTTCCCAGCCACAGAACACTTAAAAGACCATATGCCAAGAGCTTTGAGCAAGAACCCACAGCTCCAACTGAGTTGTTATTCCTTTTTCCTTCCCTTAATTATTCTTCTTAATCCTCACCCAAGGATATCTCTATTGATGAAAAAGAGAGAAAGAGAGAAACGCTGTATGCACCCCGAACAGGGATGGAATCTGGAACCTTTTGGCATATGGGACAGTGCTCCAACCAGCAGAGCCACCCAGCCAGGGCTTCCACTACGTAATACACTCAAATGATGGGCTTTGTCTAACCACACACACACACACAACAGTAGGCAGTGTGTAGAGCTGCATCCTTCTGTGTGACCTAGTGACAAATTGCTTAACTTCCCTATGCACCCAAAGGCAAGGAATTCGTCTGTGACGTGAGTGTCGTTGGAGTGCCTGCTTCAGGGAACAGACGGACAGTTGACAGAAGGGAGGGGGTTTGGGCGTGGGTGAGAAAGGTGAAGGGATTAAGAAGTACAAGTTGGCAGGTAAAGAAGAGTCACAGAGATGCGATTACAGCATGAGGAATATAGTCAATATATTGTAACAGCCGTGTATGGGGCCAGGGCAGGTGCTTGAATTAGCAGGGGGACCACTCTGTGAACTACATGGTTTTCTAACCACTACGCTGTGCATATGAAACTAAAACAGATTAATACTGAATGTAAACTATAATTGAAAATTTAAAAACTGAAAATGAAAATAAGAGTACCTACTTCATCTAATTCTCGTAAGGGTTACGTGAGTGAGTCAGGTAGAGCAGTTGAAACCTTGTGCGTAGCACATGGCCAGTGGTCGGTAAGCATTGCTCGTTACTGTTGCAGTGGAGGACACTTGAAAAGCGACATTCGAATGGAAAATAAGTGATTACCAGTTGGGAAATGAATAAAAATTATAAAAGCTGATTATATGTGAAAATTTATGGCAATAAGTTTAAAAATCTAGAGAAAATATAGAATTTCCTAGCAAAATATCAATTATCAAAATTGTCCCTGAAGAAATAGAACACCTGAATAGACCAATAACCACAGAATACTTTTGAAAATTTTTACACTGTTTTTTACCCTTTTTAAAAGGCCTTCGTGGTCTTATAACTGCATACAATTTAGTCTTCAAAAACCAGGTAGAGCCTTTGTTATTAAAACTATTTTAGCCCATAGCATAAGATGAAAATTTCTCTCAATTCGTTTCCTGAAGCCAGCATGACCTGAATATTCAAACCTAAAAAGCACATCTCTTCTATGTCAAAAGCTTTGAGGATAAAGGTGACCTTGACAAAGAAAGATGGGGAAGAAAGCAAGCCTTGGTTTGCTTCATGACATGCTCTCACTTTATGGCCACAGGTCTCCACCTGGAGGCACGTAAGAATCACTTAGGCAGCACCAGGCCCCCCTCCCAGAGATCTGAATTTCATTAATCTGGGGGAGAGCTGGGCCCTAGATACGTTTTCAAGCCCCCAGACCCATTGCTTTAAGGAAAGTGGCAGTCACATAAATCCACAGTCCTGGTTTACGGTTCCAAACTATCCCAGCACAGCCGAGTAGCTCAAGGAGAGACTTTCTGCCAAACCTTTGACTTGCAGACCTAGAAGAGGCAGTCATTTGCCACAGACTTGCCAAGCTCAGGGCCGCAAGGGGTTCCACAGAGCTGCAAGTGCCCTCTCTTCAGAGACCAAAGACCTAGTGGGGAGCAGGGGCCCTCATATTTGTTAAGTTCTGAGCCAGCAATCTATCCTGCTACACCGGAAGGCCAGGAAAGCCCATGGAGAATTTTAATCTCTGGAATCCAATGGGATTTAATAACAGATCTGTTCATTATCGTGCTGTGAGGTAATTAAGCCCACGAGGTAAACAGTTACATATGTAATTAATTAAGCAGTGTGTGCACACAGTCAGTCCATGTCTTCAGCTTCTCTTTGTCCATTTCCCAGTTCCTATATTTGGCACCAGCATGAACAGCACTGTTAGCCCCATCAAATAGTCCTGTAAGCTCTAAAGAGGAAGGGGTGTTCTGGATCCCATTTCTCCATTAGTTCCGATTCCCTGACTAGGGTCTCTTAGAGTCCCTTCTGGACCACCCGTCCTCCTCAGAACCCAAGATAACTGTATATATTAATTTTATCACCTGTCTTTAGCCTCAGTCATAGGTGTAAATCTAGTTACTATCCCTTGTTTTATTTAATAATAATAATAGGCAACTTGAACAATTCTTAGCAAAAGACAATATAAGAAGTAAACAAGTGAGTAGATTGGTGGCTTAGGTTTGATTAATATAGGAACAGTGCAGACTATGTGCCTGTGTACACTATTCACAGTTCATGACAGCGACTCTGAAAAGATGAAGAATACCAACAGGTGGTGACGAAATGGTACAGTGTCAGGTGTTTCCTTTACAGTGTTCCCTAAAAGAAACAGTTGGTGGTGAAAGTAAATGAAATGGGACTGGCAAGACATTAACTGTTGAAATTGAGTTGTGGGTTCTTATACTTTTCTCTTTTTGTACAAGTGTGAAATTTTTCATAAGGCCCTGGACAGTGTGGCTCAGTTGGTTGGAGCATCATCTTGTAGACCCAAAGGGTATGAGTTCAATTCCCAGTCAGGGTACATACCCAAATTGTGGGTTTGATTCCCAGTCAGGGCACATATGAGAAGGTGGCCAATGGATGTTTCTCTCTCTCTCTCTCTTCCTCCCTCTCTCTCCCTTAAAGCAAGAAAAAAAATGTCCCCTGGTGAAGTTTTTTTTTAAAGAAGAAGAAATTTTTCCATGAGAAAAAATACAGGGAGAAACCACAAGTTGGTAGGTATGAGCTTCTATCGGCACACGACTAACGAAAGGTTCTGGACCCTGAAATAAATGGGGGAAAGAGGGACGGCATCTCAGTTCGGACCATGCTGCCTGCAGCCGGCAAGGTCTGTATGGTAGTCAGCGTCTACCAGGCTCAGACTCTGCTCCACATATGAGAGGCTGCCAGCAATATCATCAGAGTTATTATAGATGTTGTTACTGTGGTCCAGGACATAGGGACCCAGTAGGAAAGAGGATGAGGAAAATAATTTCTTCTATTTGAAACTATTTTAGCTCTTACAGGTGAGAACACAGAGAGGAGTGTCTTTGTTTCCATAGAATAAATTGGCTGGCTCTGGGCGAAAGCTTCCACCTCTTCAGTTCCTGCTGACCGTAGCATGCGCCCCATCAAGGAGAGCATAAGTACAGAGGCCAGAAAGTCCAGAGCTTATGGAGGAGTAGTCATGGCTCTGGGAAGGATATTTTCACATGCCTTCTTGCTCTCTCTTTTTTTAAGCCTTGAGGATGTGTTTTATTGATTTTAGAAAGAGAGGAAGGGGGTGGGAAAGAGAGAGAGAGACATCAATGTTGGAGAGAAACATCAATTAGTTGCCTCTCATATGTGCCTGACTAGGGATCGAACCCACAACCTTTTGGTGTACCGGACAATGCTCCAACCAGCTGAGCCACCTGGCCAGGGCTGTATTCTCTTTTTTGCTCCACATCTCTCTTGTTTTGCCTCACATTTTATTCTCAACCTTCCCCACCCCACCGCCCCTGCCGCTTATCCAGCTTATTCACTTTGATTAGACTTTGGAAGAGGACCTGGCCTCGTCCATGGTGTTTGTATGTCAGCATTCAGAAATCGCTCTCATTCACCAGAAACCCCATCTTAGAAGAAACTCCAGAATCAGCCAAGTCAAGGTTTTTAAAAATGTGAGAGGAGACCCTGAGGGCTAACACTCAGAATAGCACAGGGGAAGCAAGGGTGGGAAGAGCTGGTGCATGCTCAGATCAAAGCTAATCAAAGGTTATTGATGATCTACATAATCTGCAAAGGACCGCCTTGACAGGAATCGGGCTGCCTGTCCTGGCTTTTCCCAGCCATGGAGTTTCTGAAGGATGGCAGATGGGGCCTGCCAGCGGTCGCAGCTGCCTCAAGCTGTGAGGTCCACTGAGAAGCAATCTGAGGAAAGGGTTGCGTTTGGGTTTTTGTTTTGTTTGGGTTTTATTTTTGCCTTTAGCATTTACTGACTGAGAATCCCTTATATGTGTTTAGGACTCACAGTGTAGAGAGCACATTTATTTTGGATCATCTCCCTTGAAGCTCCCAGCAGCACGGTGAAGCAGGATGTCCAGAGCTTCACACCCTTGTTTACAGATGAGGAAACTAATCCTCAGAGTTTAAGGATTGTTCAGGTCACAATATTAGTCACTGGCATAGCTACAAGTAAGTTCTTCAGTTCTCTGCCATTAGGAGAGTTAACAATCCAGAGAGAAAGGCAAACTGACACACCAAATACTACTTAAACACGCATGTCTGGCAGAGCCTCAGAGAGACCAGGTGGATAAATGGTTGGATGGATGGATGGATGGATGGAAGGAACTTCTGGAGATTGGAAAGTGAGTCTTACTCACTTTTGTACCCCTAGTGGCCACCATAGTGCTTTGACCTACAGGACCAACTTAATAAATATTTTTAATGAATAATTTACTATGTATGCATGTACTTTTGTACCATGACAAACAAGAGTTTATGGAAAAGGTAACTTTCTGAGCTTTAAAGAATAGCCCTAGCCAGGTGGCTTGGTTGGTTGAAGCATCGTCCTGCACACCAGAAAGGTCGTGGCTTCAGTTCCCAGGTCGGGCACACATCTGGGTTGTCTGCTTGATCCCTGGTCTGGGCGTGTATGGGTGGCAACCGATAGATGTTTCTCTCTCCTCCTCTCTCTCTAAAATCAATAAACATATCCTCGGGTGAGGATTAAAAATGTGTGTGTGTGTGTATATATATATATATATATATATATATATATATATATATGTGTGTGTGTGTATATATATATATATGTATATATATATATATATAAAGGACTGAGAAATACAGTGTGAATATAATTACTCTTATTTATCAACACATATTATTCACCATACTGGGATGTAAAAAATATCTCATTTATTCATGTATTCATTCAACCAGTAGTATTGAGTGCTTGCTAAGCAGTAGATTTTATTCTAGGCATTGCTGATACAACAGTGAACAACAGCAACAAAAAAGGTAAAGTCTCTGCTCTCATGGAAGTCACTTTCTATCTGGGGTGGTAGATAATAAGCAACTAAATAGACAACATATTAATACAGAGAAAGAAAACTTAAGCGATGATGTAAGAGTTGCTATTTAATCACAAAACCTTCTCTGATCCCATGACATTTGAGCAGAGACCAAAAGGAAGTGGTGGGACAAGTCATGAAGTTTGCCAGGAGAAGAGTGTTCCAGGAATATAAAACGGAAGGTGCAAAGGCCCTGAGGCAGGACCATGCTTGGCAGGTTTGTGGAATAGCTAGGAGCCCGATGTGACTGGAAGGGAGTAGATGAGGCAGAGAGTTACAGGAGATAAAAAGATTCTGAGATCTCACCAGGCCTCCTCTGCTCTGGCTCTCACCGGCTATTGCCCACATCGAAATCTGGTGCCCCTGGGACCAGTCGGAGGGCAGATGGGGTAGACTGCCAGTTACACTCAGGGCTGACGACCATCCTACCCCCACCCAACACAGGCCCCAATTGGCTCAGTATTGACCTACAAATGCCCATTGCTGGGCAGCTGCACGCTTGCCTGCCAAAACCTCAGCAGCCATCACTGAGTGCTCCAAGGGCCTTCGTGGTCAACTGCCCCAAGCTGCCAACTCAAACTGCAAGATCGTTTCAGCTATAGTCCCAAGTAGCTGGCCTCCTAGTCCTAAAACCTCTTCTCAAGGAAAAAATTCCATGATCTGTCCTTGTAAATGTGAAATCTGTACTTAGATTTTGACTTTATTTTTTTAAGAAGGAATAAAAACTTATGTAATTAAGACACTTTTTAATAGACTTTTTTAAAGGAGAATTTTAGATTTACAGAAGTTTTGAGACGGTTACAGGCAACTCCCAAGTGCCCCCCACAAAATTTCCCCTGTTGGTAACATTTTACACTGGTACAATACACTTGGCACAATTAGCAAACCGATCCTGATGCTTCCTTATAAACTGAAGTCCGTAGTTCATCCAGACTTCCTCGCTTTACCCAGTGTCTCTGTTCCAGGTGCTCTTCCAGCACAACACATTACATTTAGTTGTCACATCTTCTTAGGCTTCTCTTGGCTGTGCCGGTTTTTCAGACTTTCCTTATTTTCTGTGACCTTGACAGTCTTGAGCAGTACTGGTCAAGAAATTTGGAGGAAGGCCCTATGTTGAAATTTGTCTAACTTTTTTGTATGATTAGACTTGTCGTGTGGGTTTGGGGTTGAGCACCACAGAACTGACCATCCCCACATCATTTCGAGGCTGCCATGCCTTCAGCTGCTGGTATCCTTGCTGACCCGGATCACCTGGCTGAGGCTGCATCCCTCGAGTTTCCCCACCACAAAGCTGCTCTCTACCCCCACCTTTTCCTACACAGTGCTCTTTGGAAGGAAGTTAGTGTGCACAGCCCACACCTAAGGAGTGCAGAGTTATTCTCTCCCTCCTTGAAGATGAAGGTCTACCTATATTATTTGGAATGCTTCTGAAAGAGAAGTGTGGCTTCTTCCTCATGTATGTGTTCTTCCATCATTTGTTTGTATCAGTATGGACTCATGGGTCTTTATTTTATATTTTGGATTCTCATCCAATACTACTTTCTTTCTTTAACTCGAATTGTTCTTGTTATTGTCACTGAAAATTCTTCCAGTTAGCTCTGAGTTCTTTTGACATATACTCATCAATTTGGGGGCTTCTTTATTTTATTTTTTTTAAGCTATTCCTTACTTTCTGGTACTACAAGATACTTCAGGCTCATCTTACACATCTTGTACCTGTCTAGAATCAGCCATTTCTCCAGTGAGTCCAAGTCCCTTTTACTGAAGAATATAGTGTTAGAAACTATTACCTGAGCACCAGGTATGCTCATGGAGCGTTGTTGCTCGTAGGCCCTCTCAGCTGGCAGAGCAAGGACTTGGGTGCGTGCACCAACCCATGTGTAAGTGCTAACCCCTGTGTGTATATATACAGGTAGACACATATTTCCGTATTAGCCATCTGTACCTATATTCAGGTAAACAGGAGTTCACACTGATGTCTCCAACTCTAACCTGCTGCCGTATTAGATCGTTCTAGCCACCTCCCCATGCGTCTCTGTAAACCTCCGCTCCAGCAGTAGGCAGCCTGGCTTTCACTATGTGTCGTCCATTTCATTGTTCAGCGCCAGTCAGTCAGTCAGTCTGATGCTGCCCCTGCAGCAGCATCACAACTGTTAAACAATGCCCCCAGGGGAACGCCTTCATCAGCTGGAGTACAGTGCATCCCTACACGGTCTCTTTTCCTTTAGCCGTACAAATTCCACTCGTGTGCAGAGGTTCAGAGGTCAGCACTTCTCCCCGCCCTCTGCAGGGAGGTGGTCTCGCACGTGTGTCAAACCGTTAGATTTCCTTGTCAGTCTGCATTCCTTCCCGAGACCCTAGGGGACACTTTAATAACATTTCATCTCCAGCTAGATAAAAGAATTCACAGAGAACAACTTCCATAAGAAGCAACATACTGTAGTACATACTTTTTGTCATTTTCTTGTTTGTTCAAAAATTTATTCATATATTATATAAATATTACATTAATACATGTTAAAGGCCCCTTTAATCCTACTCCCGGCTTAGTTCCTCCCCAGAGGCACACGTCATTGTTCCTCTGGGACTCATCAGTGCACACCATTTTCTTGGATTTAATCTACATGTATATACCCATAGAAAATGTCCAGTATTGCTATGTGTGCTTTAACATAAATGGCATCATGTGTAACTTCTGCAACTTGGCTATCCATTGGACTTGGGTGTCTTTCTGTTCTGTATGGCTGTGTGCCTCAAGAACTGAAAGTGAGGCCATGCACTCTATAGAGCGGACAGTTTGGTTACAACAGTGGGCTTTCTTTCTGCTACTGTTACCAGCAGGGCCGCAGTGAGCATTCTTATACATGTGCAAGTGTTTCTCCAGGAAAGGCTGGGTCATAAAGATGCTCATTTTAATTATAGTAGCTGCAGTCAAATGGTCCATCAGTATACTCAAGCTAGGAAAAAACCATGTTCTATATTATGTGGCTAAGTGGGACATAGAAAAGAATCAAATTGTTAGTATTTAATTTGTCTTAATGTCTCTCTCTAGAGAATACTAACTAGGGGGTAAGACTCATTGTGAGTTATTTAAAAGAACCTCATGCTGTGATGATTTCAAGTGTTTTTAAAGTGTTAATGATTAAATTATTAGAAGAAAGGCAGTATAGTCTATTGGTCTACCGTTCTCACTCCAGGCCACTGATTCTGAGTAGATGCTGCATCAGTTGTATGAAACTGCAGAAACGCCTTACTTGCTTGACAAGAGCCTGACATGCCACAGCATGAAAGAACCAAGATGGGAGATGCAAGGTGAGGATCTTCATGGCCTCTCATGTGCTCCCAATGAGTAGGCACCTCATCTGTTCATCCACTCAGCAATCACAGCTTATCACCCTCCAGCAGCTGGGCTGTCCAGTTATTCAGCCAGGAAAGTGGAATGTCCTTTTGCTGTCCAGTTATTCAGACAGGCTTGAAATGCCCAGAATGCATCTGCAGAGGGGGCCACTGTGTTCGGAACCTACTTTTCCCTTTTGGTTGAGTGCATGTCGGACACCAGGCAGGAAGCCCAGCACAGAGGAGGCAGAGGTGAGGGTGACATGCTGCTGTCCAGGGCTTGCTCACACCTGGCTCTGATAGCCGTCACCTCAGACTCTCAGCTCCATGCTGGCTTTGCCATACTGCGGGGCATGTGAGGCATTTCTGTGCTGCCTGAGGGACTGGGGATGTGTTAACCATCCTAAAATACTGTGAACAGTAGATTCAATCCTTGCAGATTGCCAGATGTGCACCATTTCCCAGTTCACTCTCTCAGCCTTCTTTGTGTTCCTGGAATTATTTCCTAGATGATTTGGTGTTCAGATGGATGTGTGAAAGCTAATAACTTGCTGTGCTGCTATTTAATCAGAAGTGGAAAAATTAAATTAAATTAAAGTTGCTCCCAATGCCCCTATTCTGATTAATGAGAACCAGGTATGTGCTTCACATTCAAAGAGCAGAGTCCTTACATAGGGAGCTTTACTCACACCGCCTCTCAACTCTGGGAAGTCACAGATGGAACCATGTGAGGAGGGAGTGGGGGAGGGGAGGATTCAGATTTGTTTCATCTTTATGGAGTAACTTGCAATGGAGCACTGATCATTGGGGTTTTACTCTCCCCGTAGCCCTATGATATGCCACGACTGACTCCAAAGTGGGGAGGGCAGAGCTGGAAGAAGTCTGCTAGCTCCCACTTACTATTGTTTTATATCTTTTCCTAGAGCCGAGGCGATTTCTCTTGTTTTATCAGTGGTCAAACAGTTAACTCTTGGGTTTTTCTCTCAGTTCTGTTCTGGACCTTGTTCATTCTGTGTAGTGGGTTGAGCCGTGCCCCCTAAAAAATAACATTCTAAAATCTCACCTACCATCTCCCTGTGAATGTGACCTTATTTGGAAATAGGGTCTGCAGAAACAGTCGAGTTGAGGTTGTATTGGATTAGGGTGGGCCCTACACCCAATGACTGCTGTCTTTATAAAGAGGAAGGAACGGTTCTGACTCACAGGCACACACGGGAAAGAGGGCCACATGCACGAGGAGGCAGAAACTGGAGAGATGCAGCCACAAGCCAAGGAGCTGCAAGGACTGCCAGGGACACCAGGAGCTGGGAGAGGCCTGGAACAAATTCCCCCTCAAAGCCTGCAGACAGAACCAACCCTGCCAACAGTGTGGGTGCAGACTTCTGGCCTCCTCAACTGTGAAAGAATAAACGTTTGTTGTTCTGAGCCACCTGGTTTGTGGTGCTTTGTTACAGCAGTCCTCGAAAACTAATACACTGTCTTTTGGCTTTTTTTGAAAAAGGAGGCTTTAAACCAGATATTCTGTTTCCATCAGAGAAAGATGCAGGCCCACATCGAGCAGTGCCTTTCAGTTCCAGACTGTAGCCTTTCCCGCGAGCATCCCTCCTCCGTTTCTCCCAGCTATGCAGCAAAGTCAAGTGCCCACGAGTGTCTCAGCAGCCGCATGGACACTTGCAGCCTGTTAGCTCTGACCCTGGCGGCCAGCTAAACAGCACAGTGTAATAGAGCTGCCGCTCGGAGGTGGACCTGGAATTCACAAACAGGCAAAACAAAAGGGGTTTTGACCTCCTTGCTCGACTGCATTCACAGCGAAGAGACTTCAGGGCCACAGGTCATCCCAGTTTGTGCCAACCTGGAACATGCAGGTTTTGCCAAAAAGTGCACATACAGGGTCCGGGAGCGGGGTGGGCAGCCCAGTCCTGGGTTCCCTGTGGCCTCTCTCCCTCTGGCTAGTGTTGTTCTTCAAAGGATCAATTCAGGATTCATGGAGTTTTCCATAGTGTCATAAAATTGTGGGATTTTAGAGCTGAAAAAGACCTGAGTTATGATTCAGTCCAACTTCCCACCCATTTTATTTATAATAATACCATCTGGTATTTGCTGAATAATAATACAAATAATACCAAATATTTATTGCATACATACTACGTGCTAGGAAGTTTCCTAAGTGCTTTGTGTACATTAACTCATTTAGTTAACACAGCAATGCTTTGCAATAGGGACTCTTGTTATTCCCAATCTGTAGGTGTGGAAACTGAAGCACAGAGAGTAAAGGAACTTGCCCAGAGACATACAGCTAGCAAGTGGCAGAATTAGGACTCAAACCCAGCTTTGTCTGATCTGGAGCCATCTTAGGGCCCCACTCCACAGAGACCCCAACATAAAATGATCTACCCTGCATCACACAGCCAGAGTGTGAGAATATCAGGCAGACCTGGAGCCACAGTGCCTAAGTAGCACTGTATTGGAAGTAGCACTGTATATCTTCTTAATATAGACCCACCTTGAAACATAAGTGTCTGTGCAGGCAGATGCATGCATGCACACACACCTCTTACAAAAAGGAAACACCAGTCCGTCCCAAGAGAACACAAGCTTAGAGGTAGAGGTTTAGGAGAAAAACCCCACTGTATTATCAATAGACTACCCTGTTCTCATTAATATAATAAGTTTCTCTGATACGAGTTTTGCCTGAGAGAGTCCCTCCCCCAAAATGCACTAGAGCTGGATTTCAGAGAGGCAGTCCCAGGAAGGCCAAAGCCAGCCACGCTGTCCCAAGATGAGGAGCCAGCAGAGGGAAGACAGAACTCTGTGGGTTCTGGCTGGCTGGCCAGAGCAGTAGGCTGGGGCTGCCGTGCCAGCGCCGGGAATTCTTCCAAGTTTTCCTCTGAGATGATCCTCCTCTCTAGCGTAGGGTGTTCACAGCTTTTGCAAAACAATGTCACAAAAGAATGACACCAAGTCAGGACCAGCACATGGACTGTCCCTGTTGTCCCCTACCTCCAGGTCTGGGACAGGACCTCTTCCCCACATGGCGAGGCCTCCAGGAGTGGCTACCATAGATGCATAAGAGAGAGCAGGGTGCAACGGGAGAGGACGGCTGTCCTCCAGCTGTCCTGCAGCAGACCCATTTGGTGGCTTCAGAGGACACTTATTAATGACTGTGCCAGCAGCTCAGTGCAGCGCCGTGTTGGCCCCTGCCCATCCCACACGTCTGTTTGAGTGGGGCCTTCAGTTCCTCCCCTTCTGCTTCCCCCATGGGAAGCAGGAGGCCATGGCAGGCATGAACAGAGTCAGAGATTTGAGGAGACTTCCATGTCCTGACAGTCACCCTGTGACTCTTTCTCTGTGCCCTCTCTCCCCACGCTGGCTGACCGGCCGGATGGAGATGGGGTGGGAAAGTCTCGACCCCCTGAAGCCGCTGTCCTGACCCTGCCTTTTAGCACCCGGCGGCAGTGTCTGGTGTTGGGGTTCTGTGGTGGTTGCCGCTGGGGCCGTTGGGTGGGTGAAGAGTCTCCTCGCTAGAATTTCTGTGGGTTCAGAGCCAGGGCAGAGAAGCCATGCATGTGGAGCCGAGGAAATGTTCCCACAGACCAAGATCTGAGAGAATAAAAAGACCAAGGGGGGGGGGGGGGAAAAGACAAAGGAGGTGTAACAAGTGTCTTGACCCAAGTGGGGGGAGGCAGGGCTGCTTTGGGGAGCCTCTTCAGGGCTTACCAAGGTTTGCCTTGATTCTGCCAGACAGGTGGAGAGTGCCCTGGGACTGTGAGTGGATGCCCAAAAGATACCAGCTCCTTTGACGTGCGAGAAGGTGCCTAGATCACTAAATCACAAAAGAGCGGGTGTTGGCTCTGCCCGTTGGAGTCTACACTCTGCTGATACTAATGAGTTAGACACCTGCACTGAGGATAGTGCCCAGAGAAGTAACTGTGGCCCAGGGGCTATACCAAGATCAAGATTTCAGGCTTCATAAGCAGTATTCAGACTAAAGAAGCAAGAAGCAAATTCTAAGTTCCAAATTCCAGCCCACCCACCAAGCTTCTTATGGCTTAAGGTATAGTTTAATATATCTTAGGTAGTTAGAGAGAGGGTCAGAAGACATTTAAGGGATTCCACAGTCACCCTAGGTTTTGGAAGAACCCGAAGTTTGGGGTATGGCTGAAGAGAGGCCCCTTTCCTCTCTTCCTGTCCGTGCAGTCTGCAAATGCAGGCGTGGCCAGGCCTTGTACAGTGGCTCTTGCTATTCCTACAGCTCACTGAGAAGCATAAATCTACTTCGAAAACAGTACTCAATCCCTGTACCATTGCTTTCTCT
Organism: Sturnira hondurensis; assembly: GCF_014824575.4. NCBI lineage: Eukaryota > Metazoa > Chordata > Mammalia > Chiroptera > Phyllostomidae > Sturnira > Sturnira hondurensis. Next base: position 680,039 of record NW_028081945.1, read on the forward strand.
GTATTGGTGGATTTTAGTCTGTCCTCTGGCATGGAGCTGCCAAATCCTAATTCTTCCCTGTCTCCACCATGGGCTCCAGGTGCACCCCCCAATTTAAATAGGTATTGGGTTTACCTAGAACATAATCTAATCATTCCTAGACATAGGCTTTCTGGAAAGACCTAGGACCATGACCAATGTACTCACTCCTGCTCCAACTTCAGAGGAAGCCCCAGTCTACCTCTCTGGAGAACAGTTAGTGCTGTGAGGGTCTTGGGACTCCTAGCCTGGTGAACCAAGAGACAGGACTGTGCATGAGTTTGGAAAACCAGAAAGCCCCAAAGTCCCAGGCTTTGGGTACATGTAAGCTCTTTAACCTATAAGGCCTAACACTAATGTCTGTGGTAATGACTTTATCAACTACTGAAGTCCCCTAGAGAGGGCCTTTGAAGCCCTTCCAGAGGTGGGGCACAGTTCGCCCCATGGTGGCCTCATGGACCGTGTGGGAAAGGTGTTCCCTAAAGAAAAAGCAAGGTCTTTGATTGGAAGAGGAGACTTGGGGGAATGAATGCCGAGCTGGCCATATACCAAATGTTCTCCGTATCCATCCACTCCTTTTTCTCTTTCCTTAGCTTCCCTTCACTCATCTACTACTGATTACAAAAGAAAAGAAAAATCTGTTTTAGTGGGTATTGGCCATGGGCCTGGTAACCACTGTGTCCGTCCTGCTCATCCTGGAATCTGGATGTAATGTGGAAACGCAGCAGGCAGCCTGACAGTGGCTTCCATCCATCACCTGTTTGTGATGTCTTTCTGTGCCTGGAGCAGGTGCTTCTCTTCTCATCTCCGAGGCCCTCCCCACAAGATAAATCCTCTCTCCCAACCTGCACTCCTGGGCTGCAGCCTTCTCTCCAGCTTTTGTTTTGTTCTGGACTTCCTGTTCTATTTTAAAACAGTCGTGGCCTGGACCCATGCCTGGGCAGACACAGAGCCCATGTGAATGGCAAGCATCTGACCTGAATACCTGCCCTATAATTAGTGACCTGGGTTGGCCCCCAAGTGCAAGATGATTGTATGACTCCCACCAGTCTTCACCCTCCACCCTCCCAACCTGGCTGGCTGTGTTCTCTCCTGCATCAAGTGTGTATAGAGGTGTTTCCTTGCCTGGGAGATTCCAGAGTTAGCAGTCTGTGCTCAGCTTCTTCAGGGAGCCCTTAGGCATCCACATCAAAAGGTGGATGTGGCCCTGCCTCTTTGGAATGGTGAAGCGAGCGCTGTTGTAGTTTCCTTAATCCTCTTCAGTCCTGCCCACCCTGAGGGTGGAGCTGGATCCCGTTTGGGGGGACCTTCTAATCACTCAGCTCATTCCCAACTGGCACACAGAAACTCAGTATCTGGACCACTGACTGGTTGGCTCTGATCCAAACAAGAACTTCTGCAAAATGCCCTGCTAGGGCTGGGCCCACGTGGGTAGGAACCTACGTGAATGCGCTTTGCTACTCAGGTGTCCTGCAGCAGATTAACCGGGAAGGTACTACCCCTAGCGTAGGCACAGACCTCAACCGGAGAAGCCATCCTTTCATTATTTTATGTCTGGAGTTTTATTGCTATTGCTCTTGTGTTAAAAGGAAAGTCTTTATTTTAATTGATTATCAAGACAGAGGAAGAGAGAGAAAGGGGGGAACATCGATTTGTTTTTCTACCTATTTATGCATTCATTAGCTGATTCTTATATGTGCCCTACTGGGCATGACACCCTCAGCCTTGGCTTATCAGGCCAACTCTAACCAACCGAGCTACTCCGCCAGGGCCTAAAAGGGGAGCCATTTTAAAATGAGAATTCCAGGGTCAGGTTTGGTGACAAACATATTTTTAAATCAGATTTAAACTTCACTTGCCCTGGCCGGGTAGCTCAGTTGGTTGGGGCGTCATCGGTACACCCAGGGCATTGCGGGTTTGGTCCAGTCAGGGCACATACTGAAGTGCAGGTTCTATTGCCTGTCAGGGTACCTTCTGGAAGCAAGCAATCGGTGTTTCTCTCTCACATGGGTGTTTCTCCCTCACTCTCCCCCTCCCCCTCTCTCCGAAATCAATGAACACATCCTCTGGAGAGGATTTAAAAAAAATATTCACCTCCCCCTGTGTCCTCTCCCCACCCCTCCCCACCCAAAGTTTTTAATGCTTGATGATATTAACCACTTCACAGTTGTCTTATTAATAATGATAATTTTAACTTCTGACTTTCCAATTTTAATATTCTTGCTAATAAAAATTCTTGCCGATTAATGACAAAAAGAAAATATGCTAATTAAAGAATGTGTATGAATAGGCAATTCATCAGAGAAGAAATTCGGATAGCCAATGAATATGAAAAATGCTCAACCTCACTGGTAATCAAAAACAAAAAGTAAAACGGAGTATTTTTCACTCCTCAAAATGGCAAATATTTAGAAACTAATGATACCCAGCACCAGCGAGGTGGAAGGAAGGCAGACTGCCGCCCTCCCGGGGTGCCGGCGGGTAGCTCCTCTCCTGCCCGACACTCAGCTGCATGTATCAAGGGCCTGGAACCAAAACTTTTGCTTCTAGGAATTTGTATAAAAAAGCAAAAACTTAACTCAAAGGATGTTCATTACAGAATTATCTATAACAGCAAAAAATTGCAACCACTGTGAATGCCAAATAGTTAGGTCTATCAGAATATTAAGTACACTTCTAAAATAATCTTTTAGAAATATTTCATAATGGGGAAAAAGTGGAGGAAAATAGCATTTAATACAGAGTGCTCAGTACAATCACATTTTAAAATCTATGTGTGTGTGTGTTTATTTTTAAATGAAAGGTGTAGTGACTGTGGGTAATTTTTATTTTCTTACTCATATCTGAATTTTCTAAATTTTTTGCACTCTATTGTTTATATCATTCTATTGTTTTAATTTTAAAGAATACGTAACTTGATAACAGGGCCAGACTAAAGGTACATGAGAACCCATTTTGATTTGGGTTTTTTGTTTTATTTTGTTTTCTCCCTGGGCCAGAATCTAAAAGAACTTGACACAACTGGGCCCCCCGTACAAAACAATCTGACATCTTTGTGGAGATCTCCAAATCCGAAAGGGAATAATGATAAGACGAGATCTGCTCCCATTTTGATTTTACCACCCACAACCTTTCATTGAAATTTTTTCTTACCGATATAAAGAGTAACTACTGACATGTCCCAGTGGGATTTTAATTACATAATTGAGCTAGTATTACTTTTTTAAAAAAATTCTTTAGCCTTGGCTGATGAGGCTCAGTTGGTTGGGTGTCAGCCTGCAAATCCAAAGGTCTCCTGTTTGATTCCCGGTCAGGGCACCTGCCTGGGTTGCATGTTCAGTCCCCAGTCAGGACACTTGTGGATGGCAGGCAATCCATGTTTCTTTCTCATGTTGATATTTTTCTCCCTCTCTTTCTCCCTCCTTTCCCTTCTAAAATCAAAAATTAAAATTAAAAATTAAAAAAATAATACATTGTTTAATAATAATACTTGTACCCCCTTCTCCTGATTGGAAAGCAGGCTCAGTGGCAGCTTAGCTTTGACATAAATGCTCCCTGAGGCTGCCTTCTTCCTCTCCCACACCCTCTCTCTTTTCTCTCACTCCTCTGTTTGAGGAAAGGGTTCCTTTTCTTTGCCTATACCTTAGCCTCCTGGTGTTGGAATGACCTGCCTCAGTGACAAGCGGTGTGAAGAACTGCTTCTTCCAGAGTGTACAGGCCTGGAGACGGCAGGACTGAGACAGGCCTGGGATCACCACCGCGGTGTTTGCTCTGTGCTAGAAGCCGATCTTTCACCATCAGTGTCCCTGCTCCTCCCCTGTAGTGTGGGATGGAGTACTTTTTTAAAAGACAAGCCACTGGTAACAATTCTTCTTAGAAGTTTTATTTATTTTTAGAGAGAGGGGATGGGAGGGAGAAAGAGAGGGAGAGAAACATCAATGTGTGGTTGCCTCTCTGCACCCCCTACCAGGGACCTGGCCCCCAACCCAGGCGTGTGCCCCGACTGGGAATCAAACTGATTACCCCTTGGCTGGCACTCAGTCCACTGAGCCACACCAGCCAGGGTCACTGGTAACAGTTTTACCAGGTGTAGTCCTATAACAAAGATGGGAGCGAAGCTGTGGCTTAAATGCAAGTTTCCACTATTCATGAGTGAGCACTTTCCCCTACTCCTTGAGGTTAGAACTTACGTCAGTATTGGGGGCACATGCCCTATATGGGTATTAATGCCATTAGACATTGTTTACCTAGCCCACTTCTCCAGTTATCCAAAATTATAGCTTTATTCTTTTTGAAAGCTACAATTGTCAGGGTCAAAATTTGAATCCGAATTCTGCAGCACAGAGCCGTGGCCTGCCGCACGCCACCCGCACGCCCAGGGCATTGCTGCTCCCGGAGCAGGTGCCGGCCTCCGGCGTGCAGTGTCGGCGTCAGCACCGCTGCACAGCCAGCTGCCACCCAGCCCAGACCTGCTGAATTGGAATCTGCCTTGGTTTGGCCACCGAAGGAATTCAGGGTTCCTACTGTTGTAAAGCATGGTAAAAAGAGACGTGAATTTTAGAAAACTAGGATGCTCTGAGGAGGTACTGAGGCTGAGCATTTCCTGGGTGTTAGACAATGGGACAGAACACTTTATAGGGTTACCTCACAGGACGAATTCTAGGAGGAAGATAAAACATTCCCACTCTCCGAATGAGGAAAAGGGAGGCTCAGAGGAGTGGAGTTCTTTGCCCAAAGTTTCCCACCTGCTACCTGCTGCTGAACCTGGGTTCTGAGCCCATGCCTGTTCCTTCTGGTATGGATACCAAGCCACCTCCCAGAGCATGAAGCTGAGCAGTGAAATCTAAACCTGAAGTTTCACTTGTGCTATTACTATCAGTCTGACCCGGGAAATGAGTTTCCATCGGGTTTGCTTCTGACAGAGGGCTTCTCGAGCTCCAGTGTGCCGCAGATTGGCCTGGAGAGCTTCTGCAATGCAGACTCTTACTCAGCAGGTCAGGGGCAGTTGGGGCCTGCACCCAAATCACCCGGCCCCTAAGCATGGAGGTAGTGATCTGCAGACAAAGGCTCTGTGCTGCAGAATTCAGATTTAAATTCTGACCCTGCCCATTAGTGGATGACTTGAGCAAGCTACTTAACTTCTTTGGGCTTGCTTACTCATCTTGAAAATAAGGATTTAAATTGCAGCTATGTCTTAAGAGTTGTAAGGATTAGATAAAATAAGCCACATGAAGTACTTCCAATTGATAGTTCTTAATCAGGATATGCTTTTATTAGTAACACCTGGAGCCTCTATGTCCTGGGGTGGAGGAAAGTGCTCCAGCCTTTGAGTCAGACAGTTTGAGATCCTGTCTAGGCCCCGGGCAAGGGAGATCTACAGAGCTCTCATACACCTCTAGGGAGGAGGGATGATGGGTAGGCACCTGGACAGCTTGTTACTGTGGGGACCAGTAAGTTGCTTGGATTCCCCAGGCTTACCCCCAAGGCCTTCTGGGCCCCCCCGACTGGGGTTCCTGAGGATGCATGCCTGGCATCCATTGCCCATGTCACACATGGCTCAGGTAAAGAGCACACTGAGTACCTATGCCAGCTCACCTGCCAGAGTCCTAACCCTTGGGCCCTTGGGCTTTGGGTCATCCTTACTGGCACTGTGCCTGCCTCCGTTTAAGGGCCTTGGGCCCTGCTTCTTTTTCATTGCGGCTTTTTATTTAATTTTTAGCTAGGAAGGCTCCAAGGACCCACATCACAGGGAAAGTAAGACAGAAGCACTGGAGTTACCCTCAGGGCTGTCTCTGTAGCAGCTTCAGCCACTTTCCCACTTTGTTCTTGTAGAAGCACACTGGGCTCCAGTGCGGGTCACACCAGGTACATAGGATAGTGGTTCCCCCTAAGAGCCGAGCCGAGGCACCCTCTCCCGTGACAGGAGCATCGCAGTTTAGAGCCTTACTGCACAAAGCGTGGGTCTCAGATGGGCAGCATTGGCAGCCCCAGGCCCCATCCCTGGCTGTTTGAAGATGTAGGTTTTATTATTCAGGTCTAGTGAGCCCAATAAATCAGGAGACCATTACCATTAAAAAGATACTTTATTACAGTTCCCAAGACAAGGGCATGTCATGCCACACAGAGCCATGTGGTTCAGTCAGGGGGCAGAGGAAGATGGAAACCATGGGCAAGAGCCTTCATAGTGGTTTCCATGGAAGGACTGGTAGCAGAATAAGCAACCTTAAGATTGGCTAGTTTTTTGGTATAAAGATGCCTCCCATAGTCTGGTACCTGACTGGGGTGACTGGCAGGGGAGTTTAATAACTCCATAAGGAGGTGGTTGGGGATGGGCTTTAGATTGGTTGGTTTGCATGTGAAAGGTACAATTGCTGGCAGAATCCTTTACTGTTTCTTGGAATCAGCTAGCCCAAGTCAGCAAGCCCTAAGATGTCAAAGCATCAGGAATACAGAAAAATAAAAAGGCATGATTAATACACTGCCCTACAGAACCAGAATCTGCATTTTGACAAGATCTCCGGGTGATTAATGAGCTCGATAAAGTTTGAGAAGCCCTATTGTAGCGTGTGCTTCTCTGACTTTGTGAATTGGGTGTCCTAAAAGCAGCGTATGTCCTAAACTGTTCTGTGCAAATAGGGACAGTGACTGTGGGATTCTGAGACTAAGGACACTAAAACAAGGCTGGGAGTGGTGGGGGGAAATGGAGACAACTGTACTTGAACAACAATAAAAAATGTGAAGAAATTAAAGTTAAAAAATAAAACGAGGCTGAAATTTTAAATGGGCAATTAAGAGAAAAGTGGCACAGCACATTAGCAATACCTTTCATTTCCTGGGCATATGCTAATGTTAATAGTTTTATTTGTTAATAATGATTTGTACAGCAGTCATAGATCCTGTGCAAACAGAAGTACCATTACTTTCTATAAAAAAACTTATTTAATCCCTGGCTGGTGTAGCTCAGTGAATTGAGCGCAGGCCTGTGAACCAAAAAATCACAGTTCAATTCCCAGTCATTGCACATGCCTGGGTTGCAGGCCAGTTCCCGGTAGGGGGCGCACGAGAGGCAACCATACATTGATATTTCTCTCCCTCTCTCCTTCCTTTCCCCTCTAAAGATAAATAAATAAAATCTTTTTAAAAAAGAACATATTTACCTGGCTGGTGTAGCTCAGTGGACTGAGCACAGGCCTGCGAACCAGAGGATCGCAGTTCGATTCCCAGTCAGGGCACATGCCTGGGTTGCAGGCCAGTTCCCTGCAGGCCAGCTCCCAGCAGGGGATGCATAAAGCAACCATACATTGATGTCTCTCTCCCTCTCTCCTTCCCCTCTAAAGATAAATAAATAAATAAATAAATAAATAATTTTTTTTTAAAAAAGAACATATTTAAAAGGAGAAAACTTATCACCTCATCACTGAATGGAAATAAAAGCAAATATTTTTTATCCCATTTTACAATGAAAATTGATCAATAATTATCTAATAAAACCCTGGTTTCCTGACCCCCCAAATGAGTAGTGCTTCAATCTTTTAAATTTTATTTTTCAATTACAATTTACATTCAGTATTATTTTGTACTGGTTTCAGGTGTACAGATAGTACTTAATCATATATTTTACAACATGATCTCCCCCCAGTATTTTCAGTAGCCACCTAGCACCACACGTATATTACAATATTATTGTAATATAATATTGTAATATATTATAGCAGTAGCCACTCAGTAGCCACCTAGCACCTTCAATAATATTACAATATTATTGACTATATTCCCTATGCTGTACTTCACATCTCTGTGACTATTTCCCCATCACCTGTTTGTACTTCTTAATCCCTTAACCTTTGCACCCAGCTACCCAACATCCCTCCCCTCTTGGAACTATCATTCTGTTCTCTGTATCTGTTATTCTGTTTCAATTTTGTTTTTTCCTTTATTTTGTTCTTTAGATTCCACAAATAAGTGAAATCATATGGTATTTGTCTTTCTCTGACTGGCCTATTTCACTTAGCATTATACCCTATAAGTCCATAGTTGTAAATGATAAGATTTTATTCTGTTTATGGCCAAGTAGTATTCCATTATGTATAGGTAGCACATCTTTATCCATTCATCTATTGATGGAACTTGGGTTGCTTCCATATCTTGTTTATTGCAACTTACACTGCAATGAACATACAGGTGCATATATTCTTTCAAATTAGTCTTTTGGGTTCCTTCAGCTATATTACCAAAAGTAGAATTGCTGGGTCATAAGGCAGCTCCTTTTTTTATTTTTTGAGGAATTTCTGTACTGTTTCCTTAGTGGCTACATCAGTCTTATTCCCACCACCAGTGCATGAGGTTTCCCATTTCTCCACATCCTCTCCAACACTTGCTTTTGCTTTTAGGATGAAAGACATTCTGACAGGTGTGAGGCGATATCTTATTGTGGATTTAACTTGTACTTCTCTGATGATTAGTAACATTAAGCATCTTTTCATATGTCTATTGGCCATCTGTATGTCCTCTTTGGAGAGGTGTCTATTCAAGTCCTCTGCCTACTTTTTAACTGGATTGTTTGGGGGCTTTTTGGTGTTGAATTACCATATTTTTTGGACTATAAGATGCACCTTTTCCCCCCACCCCCAATTTGAGAGGAATAATGGTGTTAATGCTGCTGTTGAGTTCTGTTTACATTTATATTGGTGAATTTTTAACTTAATTTATGTTATTAAATATTTTCCATGTTTTTTGCTTCAAAATTTTTTTCCTATTTTTCTCTAAAACCTAGGTGCATCTTATGGTCCAAAAAATATAGCATGTGACTTCTTTATAAATTTTGGTACTAACCCTTTATAATACATATCATTGATGAATACATTCTCCCATTTGGTAGGTTGTCTTTTCATTTTTTTTGATGGCTTCCTTTGCTGTGCAAAAACTTTTTAGTTTGATGTAGTCCCATTTGTTTATTATTTCTTTTTCTCCCTTGCCCAAGGAGAAAAAATATTGCAAAAAGAAATGTCAGAGATTTTACTGCCTATGTTTCCTTCTAGAAGTTTTGTGGTTTCAAGTTTTACATTTAAGTCCTTAATCCATTTTGAGTTTATTCTCTTTTATATGATACCATATGATCTCACCTATAAGTGGAACCTAATCAACAAAACAAGCAAGCAAGCAAAATACAACCCAGAGACACTAAAATTAAGAACAAACCGACAGTAACCAGAGGGAGGTGGGAGGGGATGATGGTGGGGTGGGGATAAGAGTCATCAAGGAACATGTATAAAGGACACGTGGACAAAGCCCAACAAGGGGTAGGATTAAGGGTGGGAGGTGGGGAAGGCTAGATGGTGGGCAGTGCTGAGGAGAAAATGGAGACAACTGTACTTGAACAGCAATAAAAAAAATCTCAAAAAAGAGAAGGTGGTCTAGTTTCTTTATTTTGCACATATCTGTCCAATTTTCCCAGCAGCATTTATTGAAGAGACTGTCTTAACCCCATTACATGTTCTTGCCTCCTTTGTCAAATATTAACCATAAACACATGGGTTTATTTCTGAGCATTCTGTTCTATTTCATTGATCTATGTGTCTGTTTTTATGCCAGTACCATGCTGTTTTGATTACTATGCCTTTGTAGTCTAGTCTGATATCAGGTATCATAATACCTCCAACTTTGTTCTTCTTTCTCAAGATTGCTGTGCCTATTCAAAGTCTATTGTTGTTACATATAAATTTTTGGATTATTTGCCCTAGTTCTGTGAAATAGGCCATTGGTATTTTGATAGGAATTGCATTCAATCTATACTTTGCTTTGGGGAGTATGATATTTTAATGACATCAGTAAATGTGCTCTATTCTATCAATGAGCACAGTATATGCTTCCATTTATTTGTATCTTCTTCAATTTCTTCAGTTTCTTATAGTTTCCAAGTTCAGGTCTTTTACCTCCTTAGTTAAATTTATTTCTATATATATTTTTGGTGCAACTGAAAATGTGATTATTTTCTTAGTTTCCCTTTCTGGTAGTTCATCATTGGTGTATAAAAATTCAACCTTTTCTGAATATTTATTTTGTGTCCTGCTACTTTACTGCATTCATTTATCTGTTCTAGTTTGGGTTTTTTGGTGTAATCTTTAAGGTTCTTTATATACAGCTTCATATCATCTTCAAATAATGACAGTTTTACTTTTTTCTTTCCAATTTGGATGATTTTTATTTCTTCTTCTTGTCTGATTGCTGTGGCTAGGACTTCCAGTACTATATTGAATAAGAATAATGAAAGTGGATATCCATGTCTTTTTCCTGATCTTAAGGAAAATGCTTTTAGTTCTCCCCGTTGAGTATGATGTTATCTATGTGTGTATCGTGTGTTACTATGTGCCATGTTATATGTCATATATGTCACAATCTTATGTTGAGGTATGTTCCCTCTATTCACACTTTGCTGAGAGTTTTTATCATAAATGGGTGCTGGATTTTGACAAGTGCTTTTTCTGCATCTATTGATATGATCATATGATTTTTATCCTTCATTTTGTTTGTGTGGTGTATCACATTAATTGATTTGCAGATATTGTACTAACCTTGCACCCCAAAATAAATCCCACTTTATCATAATGTATGATTTTTTAATGTGCTGCTGAATTTGATTTACTGATATGTCATTGGGAATTTTTGCATGTACACTTATCATTGATATTGGCCTTTAATTTTTTTTCATCGAAGTGTCTTTATCTGATTTTGGAGTTCGGATAATGCTGGCCTTATAAAGAGAGCGTGGGAGTTTCCCCTCCTCTTTAATTTTTTGGAGTAGTTTTAGAAGGCTAGAAGTTCTTTGCATGTTTGGTAAAATTCACTGTGAAGCCATCGGTCCAGGACTTCTGTTTGTTGGGATTTTATTATTACTGCTTGATCTGAGTTGTAATTGGTCTATTTAGGTTTTCTGTTTCTTCTTGGTTAAGTTTTGGAATTTATCCATTTCTTTAGATTGTCCAAATTGTTGGCATATAGTTGTTCATCATATTTTCATGTACTCCTTGTATTTCTGTAGTGTCAGTTGTCACTTCTATTTCTTTTTTAAATATATTTTATTGATTATGTCATTACAGTTGTCCAGTTTCCCCCTTCATTCCCCTTCACCCTGCACACCCCCTCCCCCCAAAATTCTCCCTTTTAGTTCATGTCCATGTGTCACAAGTTCTTTAGTTTCTACATTTCCCATACTATTCTTGCCCTCCCCCCATCTATTTTCTACCTACCATCTATGCTACTTATTATCTGTACCTTCTCCCCCCTTCTCCTCCTCCCACTCCCCTGTTGCTAACCCTCCATGTGATCTCCATTTCTATGTTTCCACTCCTGATCTAGCTGTCCTCTTAGATTGCTTTTGTTTTGGGTGTGGTTAATAACTGTGAGTTTGCTGTCCTTTCACTGGTCATATTTTTTATCTTCTTTTTCTTAGATAAGTCCCTTTAGCATTTCATATAATAAGGGCTTGGTGATGATGAACTCCTTGAACTTGACCTTATCTGAGAAGCTCTTTATCTGCCTTTCCATTCTAAATGAAAGCTTTGCTGGGTAGAGCAATGTTGGATGTAGGTCCTTACCTTTCATGACTTGGAATACTTCTTTCCAGCTCCTTCTTGTCTGCAAGGTCTCTTTTGAGAAATCAGCTGACAGTCTGATGGGAACTCCTTTGTAGGTGACTGTCCCCTTATTTCTTGCTGCTTCTAGAATTCTCTCCTTCATTTTCATCTTGGATAATGTAATTATGATGTGCCTTGGTGTGTTCCTCCTTGGGTCCACATTCCCTGGGACTCTTTGAGCTTCCTGGACTTCCTGGAAGTCTATTTCCTTTGCCAGATTGGGGAAGTTCTCCTTTATTATTTGTTTAAATAAATTTTCCACTTGTTGCTGTTCCTCTTCCCCTTCTGGTACCCCTATAATTCGGATGTTGGAACGTTTAAAGATGTCCTGGAAGTTCCTAAGCCTCTCCTCATTTTTCTGAATTCTTGTTTCTTCATTCTGATTTGGTTAAATGTTTCTTTCTTCCTTCTGGTCCACTCCCTTGATTTGAGTCCCAGTTTCCTTCCCATCACTGTCTGTTCCCTGTTCATTTTCCTTCATTTCACTTAGTGTAGCCTTTATTTTTTTCATCTAATTTGCGACTAAAATCAACCAGTTCTGTGAGCATCCTGATCACCAGTGTTTTGAACTATGCATCCAATAGGTTGGCTATCTCTTTGTTGCATAGTATTGGCTCTGGGGCTTTGAGCTGTTCTTCTGCCTGAGCCATAATGTTTTGGTCTGTTCATGCCTGTTATGTATGAGGGGCAGAGCCTAGGTGTTCATCAGGGTGGGGCAACCCAGTTGCTGGGTTGTGAGGCTGCATGTGAGGGTGGGGTCAGAGAGGGAGCGATGGCGCTTGTTCCTATCTCTCTCAGATTTTGGTTCCCTCTGCCGCTTCCCACAAGCAAATTGGGCCCTTCTGGTGCTGGTTCCCGGGTGGGTGGGCTTGTGTACGTTCTAGGACACTGTGGGTCTCTCCAATGAACTCTCCTGTGAGGCTGGGAGACTCTCCCGGCACCTCAACCCCCAAAAGTGTTTCCAATCGGCGCTTTTAGGTTTTATTTCCTAGCGCTGGGGCCCTGGGTAGTGCGGTCTGTCTCACTGCCCATTTGTTGTTGTTGTTGTTGTTGTTGCTGTTGTTTTGCCTGGTTTATCTGCATGCAAATGTGTGTCCAACGTCAGCCAGTCACTTTACAAACCTTACTGGGTTTTCGTCCCACGCTGGCCCAGGTCCACCCACCACCACCTTATCCTGCCCTGACCCCTCTCTGCCAGCCGCCAACTCTGCCCTTCCTACTGGTCTGGATGAGTGAGTGGTTCGTTGTTGTCGGACTTTGGTACAGTTCAATTTTCTGTCTCTTTTGGTTGTGTTTTTGTTTCTACATCTTTGTTGTCCTTAAATTTGGTTCTGTGAGGAGGTTCAATGTTTCCACCTACGCCTCCATCTTGGCCAGAAATCTCACTTCTATTTCTGACTTTATTTTTGGGGTCCTCTCGTATTTTTCTTGATGAGTCTGGTTAAAAGTTTATCAATCTTGTTTATCTTTTCAGAGAACCAGCTCTTGGTTTTACTGATCTTTTGTATTGTTCTTTTAGACTCTTATTTATTTCCACTCTGATCTTTATTATTTCCTTCTTTCTGCTCACTTTGGGTTTTGTTTGTTCCTTTTTTGGTTCCTTTAGGTGTAAGATTAGATTGTATATTTGAGACTTTTCTTGTTTCTAAAGGTAGGCCTGTAATACTATAAATTTTTCTTCAAGGACTGCTTTCACTGTGTTCCATAAATATTGGATTGTTGTGTTTTCGTTTTTATTTGTTTCAAGGTATCTTTTGATTTCTTCCTTGATTTCACAGTTAACCCATTCGTTTTTAAATAATGTTATTTTTTCTTTTTTCCTTTCTTTAAAATATATTTTATTGATTATACCATTACAGTTGGTACAGTTCTATTCCCCCCTTCATTCCCTTCCACCCTGAACACCCTCTCCCCCACCATTCCCCCCCTTTAGTTTATGTCCACGTGTCTCAAGTTCTTTAGATTCTATCTTTCCCCTACTATTCTAGCCCTCCCCCTATCTATTTTCTACCTACCATCTATGCTACTTATTTTCTGTACCTTCTCCCCCCTTCCCCTCTTCCCACTCCCCTATTGCTAACCTCCATATGTTCTTCATTTCTATGGTTCCACTCCTGATATAGCTGTCTTCTTGGTTTGCTTTTGTTTTAGGTGTGGTTGTTAATAACTGTGTGTTTGCTGTCCTTTCACTGTTAATATTTTTCATCTTCTTTTTCTTATATAAGTCCCTTTAGCATTTCATATAATAAGGGCTTGGTGATGATGAACTCCTTGAACTTGACCTTATCTGAGAAGCACTTTATCTGTCCTTCCATTCTAAATGAAAGTTTTGCTGGATAAAGCAATCTTGGCTGTAGGTCTTTGGATTTCATGACTTGGAATACTTCTTTCCAGCCCCTTCTTGCCTGTAAGGTCTCTTTTGAGAAATCCGCTGACAGTCTGATGGGTACTCCTTTGTAGGTGACTGTCCCCTTATCCCTTGCTGCTTCTAGGATTCTCTCCTTCATTTTGGTCTTGGCTAATGTAATTATGATGTGCCTTGGTGTGTTCCTTCTTGGGTCCAACTTCTTTGGCACTCTCTGAGCTTCCTGGATTTCCTGGAAGTCTATTTCCTTTGCCAGACTGGGGAAGTTCTCCTTTATTATTTGTTCAAATAAGTTTTCCACTCGTGGCTGTTTCTTTCCCCCTTCTGGTACCCCTATAATCCGGATGTTGGAATGTTTAAAGATGTCCTGGAGGTTCCTAAGCCTCTCCTCATTTTTTTGAATTCTCATTTCTTTATTCCTTTCTGGTTGGATGTTTCGTTCTTCCTTCTGGTCCATTCCATTGATTTGAGTCCCAGTTTCCTTTCCATTGCTATTGGTTTCCTGGACATCTCCCTTCATTTCAATTAGTTTAGCCTTCATATGTTCCTCTAATTTGTGACTATAATCTACCAGTTCTGTGAGCATCCTTATAAATAGTGTCTTGAATTGTGCTTCTGAGAGGCTGGCAATTTCTCGGTCGCTTAGAGTTATTGGCTCTGGGACTTTGAGTTCTTCTTGTGCCATCTTTTGGGCTGTTTGTGCCTGTTCCGTAGCAGGATCAGAGCCCTAAAGTGTTTACTAGAGCAGGGCAACTAAGTCGCTGGGTTGTGACGTTGTATGTGGGGGCGGGGTCAAAGAGGGACAATGGCTTCCCTCTGCCGCCTGTTACCGTGGCCCCCACCGGCACCGCAGCCACCACCATCACCAGGCCCACGTGTTTCGTTCCACTGCACGTGAGTGTGCCACCGCCATCAGCCCTCCACCACTGGGTTCGCCCCCCAGGGCCTGCGTGGTCCGTCTCACCATGCGCGAATGTCCGACCGAGGTCAATCTGCCCCACACCTTGACTGGTTCGGGGCTGCCTGCGCGCCTAGGTCGGGGGATCTGTCCTGCCCGACCCTGCTCCACTGCTGGCTCCGCCTCTCTTACCGTCCCCGTTGAACGGTTCGGTTCGTAGTTGTCGGACTTCCGTATAATTCCGTTTTCTAGTCTTTGGGTGTGTCCTATTTCTCCAAACCTTTGTTGTATTCAAACTTGGTTCTGGGAGAAGGCACAGTGTTTCCACCTATGCCTCCATCTTGGCGGAAGTCCTTCAGTTACTGTTTCGTCACGTATGATCTCAATCCCTTGCTGTCTCTCTCTTTCTGGTACTTCTATGGTGTGGATGTTGTTATGCTTGATGTTGTCCCAGAGGTCCCTTAAATTATCCTAATGGGTTTTTTAAATTCTTTTCTTCTTCTTTTTTTTTTTGCTGCTCTGATTGGGTATTTTCTGCTACCCTGTCTTCCAAATTGCTGATTTGATCCTTTGCTTCATGTAATCTGCTGTTGATTCTTTGTAGTGTATTCTTCATTTCAGGTGTTGTATTTTTCGCTTTTGAATGGTTCATTTTTATTGTTTCTGTGTCCTTTTTTTAATGTTTACTATCTCTTTGTTTAAGTTCTCACTGTGTTTACCTATTCTCCTATGGTCTTTGAGCATTCTTATAATCATTGTTTTTAACTTGGTATCTGGTAGATTGCTTGCCTGCATTTCATTTAGTTCTTTCATTTGGGGCATGTTTCTTTATCTCCCCCTTTTAGCTGCCTCTCTGTATTTGTTTCTGTATATTAGGTAGATCTACTATGCCTCCCAGTCTTGCTCTGCTAGCCTAATATATCTTGTGGGGCTCAGTGGCACAGTCTACCTAATCACTTGAGCTATGTTCTCCAGGAATGTTTCTTGTGTGGGATATGTGAACCCTTTCGTTGTAGTTGAGTCTTGATTGCTGTTGGTCCATCTGTGGGTGGGGTTAAGCCTTGGGCTGGCTGATTCTAAGGATCAACCCCAATCATATTGTACAAGCTTTTTTCAGGGGCTGGCCCCGTGAAGCCAAATTTACAACAGCAGTGTCTGGTCCCTATCTCGATCTTCCACTGGGTGTGCCTCTTGTGGAACTAATTGGATAGTGCTCTAATAATGTCTGAATTCTGTCACTGAGTGTATTGGTTCTGGAGACTCTTGGGAGAGACTCTGGTGCAGGTCAATGTCAGGTGCTTCCTGTGACTGGCTTTGGGCTACCTGTTTGGAGCTACAAAGCAGTACATTGTTTGTGGCTGCCTCTTGTGGGTCTGGTTATGTATAGGACAGGCCAAACTGTGCACCAATGCTGGCTACCACAGCACCGAGCCAGCGAGGCAGGTCAGCAAAAGGCCCAGGGCACTCCAAAATCCACCTTTGCTTACCATCTACCTGTTAGGCTCAGTCATTGAACGAGGCTCTGGTGGTACTTGAGTGACATGATGTGGCTTGTCAGTAAGTCACCAGGTATGGGTGAGTAATGTTCACCAGACTGATACAGATTCATTCAGTGCCAGAGCTAGGTCTGAGGCCACTCAGCAAAAGTCTCAGAGTACACCAAAGCCAACTACCTGACACCCTCAGACCTTTGTGGTGAGTCAGGGTCTCAGTGAGTTATCAGAGTGTGGTCAGCAGAATTCTTCAGGCCCAAACAGACCAAGATTTGGCCTGTGAAGTTTGGGCTCTGTATATGAATGGTGGTGCCAGTCAGTTGTGTGTGAGGAAAAACTGGCCCCTGCCCTAGAGCCACACAACTCAGTTTTTCCCTCCTTGAGAGCCCTCCAAGAGAGTCTGCACCAAGGGCCCAAGTTGGCCATAGCCAGCTTTTTCATCTGCAGGGCACAAGCTGAGCAAGCCAGGGTCACTGGGAATCAGGAGCATGGGGCTAGTGGTTCTCCCATGGGTGGGTGGCACCAGTCAGGTCAGGGGGCAGGAATAACCCCTGCCCCACAAACACACAACTCATTCTCTGACTCCCCTTGAGTTCGCCCTCAAGAACCCTTCAAGAAAGTCTACACAGTGGACTCATGCCTCTGAGTGAGATCTCTGTAGGGTCAGGTAACAGGGAGTTCAGAGCATGGGGCTAATGCAGTCCCAGGAAAGATGGCATCTGTGGACAATGTGGGAGAAGGAGTCAGCACAGGGACCCTGGCACCTGTCCCTTCAATTCTCTCCCCAATGTCACACCCCAGTCTGTCCTTGCACAACTCCATTCTGCTCTGATTTGCCCTTCCTCTGCCAGAGCCCAGGGTGAGTGGCCACAAATGAGGTTTTGTGCACTGGCCCTTTAAGAAGGCACCTGGGTTTCTAGCAGACTCCCATCTCTACCTGGTGGACAGACTCCCCATTGATTTTCATAGCCAGATGTTATGTGGGCACCTCTTCCTGGCTGTGGTGCTCTGGGCTGGGGATCCCAGTGTGGGGTTGAGATCCTACGTTCCTCAGAGGGGATTTGGGCAGCTGAGATAGCTCTCCAGAATCTGAACCACACATGAGGTTGTGGGAGTAGCCCTTTTCACACCTCTGCCCTTCCTACCAGTCTCGATGTGGCTTATTCTGCAAATCCTTGCTTATAAAATTTCTGTTCAGCTACTCTGTAGTTGGATATTCAGGTTGATAGTTCTGTAATTTAGCTGTACTTCCTGTTTGCTCCTGGGAGGAGGTGAGTGTGCCTTCCACCTACTCCACCACCATCTTGGATCTCCTCCAATTTCTTTAATGGAACATTAATCCTTTTGGGGTGACCTTTTATCTTTTTGGGTGACAAGTACAACTTACACTTGTCAACACACACAGAAACTCCTCTAGAAGGAGCCCTGGTTGGTCCTTTCCACTTGAAGAAGAGGCGGTGTTCGAGAAAGAAAAGAGAGAAAGGGGAACAGGGGCCAAGTGTGGGTGCTGCTTGTGACAGCGTGGATGGAACTGGAGAGCATTATGCTGAGTGAAATAAGCCAGGCAGTGAGGGACAAATACCATAAGATCTCACCTTTAAGTGGAACCTAATCAACAAAACAAACAAGCAAGCAAAATACAACCAGAGACATTGAAATTAAGAACAATCTGACAGTAACCAGAGGGGAGGTGGGAGGAGATAATGGGGGGAAAGGAGGAGGGATTTTCAGGAACAACTAAAAAGGACACATGGACAAAAGCATGGCGGGTGGAAGCAGGGGAAGGAGGTGGGGATGGCTGAGGTTGGTGGAGGGGTGGGGGAGTAAATGCAGACAACTGTACTTAAACAACAATAAAATAATTTTTTTAAAAATCCCAGTGCTTGAACATTGAGAAACCTTTGAAATCATCCAATGAAATACCTCACATTTTTTAAGGACACTAGGGCCCAAGATGTTAGTAACTTGCAGGGGGCTCTGTGACTCCTTAATACAGAGACAAGGCAGGAACCCAGGGCCCAAGGCCAGCCTTTTCCATTTTCTCTCCTCCCCATCTTCTCTTCCCATTTCATCAGAGCACCTCCTTTCTCTTCATTTGGAGCCAAAACACTTCATGTTTGGTCCAGCAGTGCTGACAATGCAGCCATGTATTTTATTTCTTTGTTTTATTTACTTATACTAAGTCTTGTTGTAATGAGGATTTAGGGTTGTTTATAAAGTGGCAAATGACGGAGCAAAATAAATTTAAAAGAAGTGACAAAGATGAGACAAAGGAATAAGTGGCTTCACAATGACCTTGCCCATTGCCATTCTGGTAAGGTCATGGAGCGTTTAGCCGTGAAATCAGTGACTGGCGATGAGTCCAGGCTCAAGGCCCCACTAAGTGCTTTGATGGGTTTTCCTCTCTGGATGATTTTAGAGTCTTTCGCCTCTTTGTGATCAAGATGCCATTGAGAGTCACTTTGAAGGACCTGGAAATTCTCCTCAGTGAGTCTCATTCGTGGGGTGTAGCCACAGTGGTAAGGGTGGCAGTGAGAGTTTCGTTGTGTTGTGGCTGCTCGGTTAAGGCCAGGAAGGAGAGGAGAGCTGGTTAATATGTGGGACCTTGGAGCTGCCCATGATCAGTGATCTTCTCGGCCCCTTTGTCACACCCTTGCAGCCTGAGAGGCTGCATGTAGCCAGGGTTCAGAGCTGTTGCCTGGGGTTTTCCCTGCCCCTGCTCACTCTTTATCTCTTTTGTGCCATTTGACCTCTACTCAAGTCCCAGTCCTTGGTTCTCTGAGAGCATCTCCCTCCTGCTTTTACATGTTCATTCAGAGACTCAGGCACTCTCCCTGCTCTCAGGACCTCTGCTTCCCCCCAGAAAGGCCCTGGTCTGATACCTCCTTGACTCAGTTGTGTTCCTTCTGACTTCTCGGGGCCATTGCTTTGGGTGGCCCCTCAGTACCTTTCAAGACCCTCCTGCTGTGAGATGAGTCAAAGCTAACCCACTGGGAGCTCTGATCATGACAGCTCTCACTCCTAGAGACGTCTGTTTGGAAAGGTGCATTCTAAGGCTGTCATAGTAACTATCATTGATTGGACCAGAGGTGCTTAACCCTCTGCAATGGGTGAGATGGTTCCATCAAGAAAGAATTATCCCACCAAAATGCCAGGTACATCCCTGCCAACACACTGATAAGAGCTCAGAGAAGCCTAAATATTTACAGTTGTACAGCAACATCAGAACAGCCACACTGCAAATGTCTTGGTCTGTGCCCAAGAGTTTGGTGGGAGAAAATCACTAAATTATATTTATCTACACAATGTGGTTAAAAGGAATGACATTTGGAAAGGATAGGCTATGCTGGAAATTGTTATTTCATTAAGCCAGAGTCCCACAGTGGGTGAAGCTGTGGCTTACTCAGGTCAGGTGTTGGCCTGCTCCTGGAACTTGCCAACTTCTGCACCTCAGTAGGCCCCCTGGAAGTGCCAGAGCATCCTGTCACTCGGGTGCTGTCGGGTCACCCCCTCCAGGGGAATGCCAGTGGCTGGCACAGCATTAGCAAGTGGGAACTGTCTGCACTGGGAAAAATCTCTCCAGAGTTTTTTTTTTTTTCTATAACAGGCAAAGAAACAGAGCACTCAGAGTTTTATCAGAGTCTATTGCCTCTGATAAAAACCCACTACCATGCTCTTAGGTTTAAAAAATCATTTTTGAGTGCACTGGCTAAGACAAGTAATTAAAGTTAGCTAGCCCTCAGACCACCGGAAACTGCTGGCCCCCTGATCCCTGTGTTTTCTCTCACCGTACTGTGGATTGGCTAATTATTTCCTGATTTACTCATTCTTATCTAACACACTTTGAGTCCCTGCTATGTGCCAGTATTGGGACAAGGTCCCTGATTTCAGCTCTTTGTGGTATAGTGGAAGTGGGAGGCAAGGCAGTTCGTCAATACAGAGCCCTGTGACGAGTGCTCAGACGGAGATGTGCTCAGTGTGTCCTGGGTGCACTGGGAAGGGGACTCAAGTG
The DNA here is from genome assembly GCF_014824575.4 of Sturnira hondurensis. NCBI lineage: Eukaryota > Metazoa > Chordata > Mammalia > Chiroptera > Phyllostomidae > Sturnira > Sturnira hondurensis. The sequence goes on from NW_028081945.1 coordinate 700,458, forward strand.
AGACCTGGCAGACGTGCAGGGTGACAGGAGTCTTGGATGTGGGAATGTTCGAAATGGGTCTTGAAAGGAAACAAAGGATTAACCAAGGTGAAGAGCGAAAGGGTGGCTGAACGCTCTGGGGAGAGAACACTGTACACCAAGTCACAGAGGCTTATAACAAAAGGCTCTCAGTAGTCCAGGGCTGAGTGAGGGCAGGATGCCTAGGGGGAGGGTGTCGGAATGAGCTGCAGTGCCTGGTGCCCTGGAGACAAGGAGAGCGGCCACAGATTCCTAGGGACTGATTCTTTTGCAGCTCAAAGACACAAGAGACCATTAGACATCCCTCAGTGCCATATGTCAGTCAAAATAATTAAAAGCAAAAGAACTAGAAAGCTCGTTCATACATTCCAACACCCATCTAGCTCCCCCCCCCCTCAAAAACATCTTTTGGTAAAATAGGATGAAGTGCCAGAAAAATGTGTGTGTTTGTTCAATTGCGTGAGGATAAAGTGAGTATAGTTTTTTTTAAGATTTTATTTATTTATCTTTAGAGGGGAAGGGAAGGAGAGAGGGAAAGAAATATCAGTGTGTGGTTGTCTCTGGTGTCTCCTCTGCTAGGAACTGGCCTGCAACCCAGGCATGTGCCCTGACTGGGAATCGAACTGCGATCGTGTGGTTCGCAGGCCCGTGCTCAGTCCACTGAGCTACACCAGCCAGGGCTAGAGTATGGTTAAAAAAAAAAAGCTCAATCCCTGCACAACTGAGTGATTGCTAACTTGGGCTCAGAATACAGACCTGCGTTCGGGGTCTAGCTTCACCAAGTTTTAACCTCCCTGGACTTTGATTTCCTCATCTGAACACGGGAGTGGTAAAACCCATCTCATCATGTCATTGTGAGGAGTAAACCATACAATCACCGTGGTTTTTAATCTCCAGCTTCTTTCTTGCTTTTTAAAGTACTATCTTAATCCAGGGCAAGAAATAAATTATGGTATATGAGGCTGAGTTATAATTAGTGGAGCAAAAAACAGTCACAGATTACAGTCAATAAGATAGATTCTAGAAATAACAGAATTCCAACTCATTTATTTATTCATTGGGCGAATACCTATCACACACTTTCTACGGACAGGCACTGCATGAGGTTTAGGGTCTAGAATAGTGAACAACACAGACCCAGGCTCTGCTTTCATGGGGCTCCTAGACTGATGAAGAGGAAAATGTATCAAGGACTCCCTCTCTGAAATCTACCCAGAGGCATATTCCATGTGGGCTGACCGAAGCTTGTTTGGCCATGCAGAACCGAGCAGGTATTTTATGGTGGAAAACAGCTGCCATTGTAGAAGTTTGCAGAAGGTTGAGGTGGTGAGAGGGAGCCTCTCCCTGTTACCTCACTACCAGGTTGTCATGAATACAAGGGTTAGGCTGACATCTGCCACAGGTACAGGCATTAATCGAAGAAATGTCTATCAGCAAGGAGGGGGAACACAGTTCTCTCAACCTATTTGGAGAACCCGATGGAGGCCCAGCCCTCTCTGCTTTGATGTGTTTCATCACACCTTGTATGAGAGGTTCACTTGAGGTAGCTGCAAGAACATTCCAGAGACAGGACTCTGTTTCCCCAAATCAGCACCGTGCTGTTATCAACCCTTCTAATGCAGTGGCTGTGCACGAGCCTCACTGGATTCCAGTGCCCTCTTTATACAGGATGAGGGTGTCTCTGAAGGTTTGGGGCCAGGCCTTGTATCTTGAGTACCTTTAAGTGCACCTGTAAGCACCCATTTGTAGCATTCATTATGCTAAGTCACAAGTTTTACTAACAAAAGCACATTTTCTACATACAGAATGTTGATCAAAACACAGAGAGCAGAAAGACGGGAAGCAGCCCCTTTTGGAGGGTGACCCTCTCGGGTTAGCACTCATTGCCCAGGGCAGACTCTGCGCTCTTGGTAGCGTGCGAGCTGACCACCCCTCGAGGTAAAGCCTGGACCCTTCAGACACAACGCAACACCAGTTACGCTCCAAAAACACCAGTGTTTTCCTTTTCTCTCTCTTACTTATTCATAGACACAAGTACTTTAAAGTAAACTGTGGGCATTGTAACCATGTTCCATTTCTCTCTCCTGTTGAAAAGGTATGACTTCACAAATGGGGTCCCCCTGTGAGGGTAGGGGTGAGGACTGGATTGTATCTAAAGTGACTATAAATCTGGATTGTTCAAGAGAGTCACAACTTATACCTAGTGCCCTGGGGCCCACCCACTTAGCACTCCTTTTTACTTTCAGAGGTGTCCACTTAGGACGATAAAGTATATGGTTACTCTATTTATGGAAAGAATGCAGTGGCACAGAACAAAGATGACAAACCCAGAAGAAGCGAGTTTAAATTCTGTCTCTCCCACTTCCCAATAGGGTGGCCTTGGGCAAACCACCTCCCCTCAATAGATCTTATTTTTGTCGTTTGTAAGCTGAGAACAGTACCCTTGCCTGCCCTCTCTTCCTAGTCATTTTTTAGGCAATCACATTTACCCCATGGATGTAAATAAACTTTGTAGAGGGAGCAACACTGACAAGAGTTAGGGATTGTGCCTGTCCCTAAACCCAACCGAGGTTTGTGCTCCCACTTGAGGGAAACTAGCTTCCACATATAGATCGTGGTGGCTCTTTCACTTGTTTTCCTGGAGAATGGAGGGACCTGAGAGTCACCAAGCAGCCATCTGCTTGGGGATTTACATTTCCCCCGACTCCATCAGAGAAGAGAACATGACCCTTAAAAGTAAAACCAGAAGCCCCTCCTTTGCCTTAGATGCATTCATATAAAAATTTTTCAGTAAGATTCAACTTACCTTTCTTTATGAGTAGAACTCCTCAAGTTTGAGAAGACGTGATAAGTAGTGAGAGGCGAGGGTGAGAGCGCAGCATGACGCGGCCGGTGCTCCCACAGGGACAGCAGCAGATGAGGTGGGCCTGGGGTGCCCCAAAGAAGGACTGCTTTGCAGAACAGCGTAGAATTTTACCTTTTCAAAGAGGAAATTCCTTTTTTTCTTATTACAAAAGCAATGCATTGTAAAAACTGCCAAAATTCCAGGAAAAATAAGTAAATATTTCAGTGTTAGTGTAAAACTTTCTGATCTTTTCTATGTGTATGTCTCTGTGTTGTACATATGTACCCATACGCATATATTTTTTAAATAAAAGTCGAATCTTATTATAGACATGGCTTTGAAATCTGCTTCTTTCATGTAAAATGACTGTGCACACATTTCAATAAATATAGACATCATTATTTTTACAATCTCCCAGCATTCCATTGAATAGATGTGCCAATGGTTTGCTTAACCAAGGCCTGTTTGCTTGTTGTATAAGTTTGTTTAGGGGCACAATATCTACCTTTTGCTGTAATTTTAAAAAATGAGTATAAGATACCTACACCAACACACACCCATACACACCCCTTTGCACACTTTTCAAAATTCCCCTCGAAGTTTCAAATCCGTTAGTTTATCTCTTCACAGTCAGGTGGAAGGCCCCCTGGCAGTTGAGGTGCAGACAGAAGGAGCTGTAAAGGCCTGGGCAAAGGGCAGCTCAGAGCAGAGAACCATATACTGCGTTGGTGTGAACTGCCTGAAGTAGGGTCAGCTACTTTGGGAGTAACTTCCTCACACTCTGGAGCCCAGATCAGTAACAAAGGAAGATGGCTGCCAGGAGCTTCTGTCACTTAATCCCCCTTCCAGCCCAAGGCCCAGTCCTCAGGATACTCCTTTTGAAAAAGAGAACGTCTTGCACACGTGTGGGTATTTATACATGGTGCCACCAATAACACCTAAGTATCATGAACTCTGCCACAGAGTAAAGTTCCTTGGGAACCCAGGCAGCAACTCTGAGCACTTGAAGGGCACCCAACCCCACTCAGCCCCAATGGGTCACCTTTCAGGCTTCCATTGAGAAAAGCTTACACTTAGTTTTTACCTAATACTAGCAAGCTTGATGGTCTGACTTCCAAATTCAGCACATTAGCACTCTGAGAAGGACTGTGGAGGCAACCCTGAGTGTAAAAAGAAGTGGCATCAGACTGCAGAAAGTAAAAGGCAGAAAGTGGGGAAGCTGAGACCCCTCTGTGCAGGGACAAATAGCTCTACCTGCTTTCTCACTGTTTGCAAGGGGTGGGCCTTGCCCACAATGGTGGGGCCACATTGATGTGCAAGGGAAACATCGCTCATGCATCTCGCACACCCCCAACCAGGGACATGGCCCGCAACCCAGGAATGTGCCCTGACTGGGAATCAAACCAGCAACCTTTCAGTTTTCTGGACAATGCCAAACCCACTAAGTTACACCAGTCAGAGCCTGACCAATATTTTAAACAGTAGAATAGAAGAGATGAGAAAATATCATAGTGTTTTTTACTTAATTAAAGATAATTGTTATCCTTTGGAAGTTTTGTCTCATATCCATATGTGCATACTAGGCTGCAGTGCAAAATTTATTAAAGTGGATCAGGGTAAAAAAGTTTGAAAGCTGCAGTTGTAGGCCCTGAAGTCATCACCATTTTATAGCAAAGTATTGAAATAAACGCCCATGACAGTGACCTTGAGTTACCCAAAAACAATCAAATAATGTTCAAAGTATGTAAATTAAGAGGACAAAGTACATTGGGATGCAGATCTTTTGGAAAGATTCCTGCTACAAAGCACCTACAATTTTTTGGAGATTTAGTATTTAACATTTTAAGTGGAAAGCCTTTTTACCTTATCCCTACCTTGAATCATAAACATGACCTTTAAAAATGCCAAATTTGACCCCAGGTTGAGGAGAGGGAGGACACCTTAAAAATATAAAATGAAATATTTAAAATCATTTTTAAAAATTAATTAAAACACCAAATTTGATACATATCTAACATAAAGATATTCACCTTGAGACATCCCTAGTAAGACATGCGTATGTCTTTGTGGTGCACATTAACAGGAACTTAACTCATTCATTCAAAGCCCTAATTTAAAATGCACAGCAGAGGGGAGGATTGAGTGTGGGAGCTGGCCGGTGGGTAGGGCAGGGGAGAGTAATGCGGGGAAATGGGAACTGGAATTGAACAACAATAAAAAATGGGTAACTTGCGAAAAGTAAAAATTAGAAAAGATAAAAATGCAGAGCAGGGCTTCTCTGCCCAAGCTAAGCATTGGCCTACAAAGATAAATGAGACTCAGAACCAGCCCTCAAAAAACTTACTGTCTAGTGCTCCAGGTTTCAGTCAGCCCACATTTATTGCCCTTCACATAAACTCATTTTGAAAATTATGGTGCAGTACTGACTAAGGTTGATTGAAATTAGCACTCCTGAAAAATCTAGGGTATATGGCCACCGTATGTGCAAAGCTGGCCTTGTGGCTTTCATCATGAGCCGACATCACAGAGCATTAAGCCAAAGCCAGTCCCAGGTAAGGTTGGGAAGGTTTGCTCAGTCCCTGTGAACCCCGGTAGCAGGACAAAATCAAGAGCATGGAGCTGAGCCCTACGTTCTAACCTGGAAGTACACTTGGCAACTTCAGGGGAAAAGTCCAGTCTGCAGCCAATGCTGCCACAGCTGCTGACAGCTCAGGCCTGCATCCTGTTCTGATTCCATCCTTTTCTGGCTCCAACCTTTTTTAAACCAACTTTCCGCATATCGAGGCCATGTTTTAAGACCTCACTGGTCCCTCACCAGCTTCCTCCTCTGTATGTGTACTCTGATGTGGCTCTCTGCATGAGGGCGGGCCCAGGGGGAGGGGCATGTCTAAATGCCCAAAGTTTGGGCACAGGGCCACAACCGTGTCTACACCGATGCTGTTGTCCTCAAGGCCTGGATGTACTGTGTTCACCAGCCTTCCCCAAACCACCCTATCTGTTGACAAAATGTCTGATCTATGGTAGCACTACCTTGGTTAAGCACACCAGTACCAACGATAGCAAATTTATGCTAATATTCCATATCCCCTATCCACCCACTTTTACTGATTTGTATTACAAATTTGGTGGCCATCCCTCACAGATTTTCAGATGTCCTGATTTTAAATAGTCTACCTGTCTTCCCTAAATACGCCGGCACTTGTCAAACCATGTGCCCTACTTTTGGGTTTTAAAAACAATGGTCTTTATACTCAGAGGAGTCACAAGGTACATGGAAATACTGTATTCTACTCACTTTGTAAATTATGAGTAAACAAGTTTTCCTGTCAAGACTGTTCTGATGTGCTCAGACCCCCATTCTTTTCAGGAAGCATGGATGCACATGTCTTATGGTTACCAAGCAACACCAAATAAATCAGTGCAAGGTATCCCTGTGTATCTTATCTACCCACAGAGCTTCTCCAGTTAACAGGAGACACGGATTTCATTAGTCTTTGCAACTTAGCCTGCTTTAGTGACATTCAACATGAAGGCCACTATGACATCCACTTTCTTTGACCTTTGGTTTTATGTTTTGTTGTGTTTTCAGGGAGAAAGAAAGGAAAAGGTAGATTCATAAGGAAATGGCAGAATATTCTAGAACTTTCTAATTATCACCTCCTGACTGTCTCCCCTCTTTTGTTCCACGTTTAGCACCTCTGGTCATGGCCCTGATCCCTTGGACTCCAGACAGATGTCTCCATTCACTCTTACAAGCACCTCAGCATCTGCAGTAACTCACTAGCATGTTTGCTCAGAGGAAATGCCCCAAACCTGCAATGAACCCGCCCATGTGCATCACATAACAGCAGTAGCACCCCCTATCAAGCTGTGAGTGTGCCCACTTGGCATGGACAAGGCACGTGACAGTGGTACCCTTCCTCAGGTCCAATATTTTTAGTAGTCTCTGTTGCCAAAGCACTGAACAAAGGCACAACTTTGAAATACCAGGTTGAAGAAGAGATCCACCATCTCCAAATCATGTGCTGAGCCAGATCCCTTCCACATGCAAGACAGCACCCCTCGGAACTGCAGGTTGCCTACTGCGCAGCTTGGCGGGCCTGCAAAGCCACTCTGCTGCGGTTTCTTCTTAGACCAGGATGCAAACTGGGTGGAGATGGTTGCTTGCCATCTCCATTGAAATCAGGGCTCTGGTGTGCAGATGTCTCAAGCTCACCAGTACAAAGAGGAACCCTTTGGCATGAGGGGGATATAATCCGCGAGCAACTACAGAAAAACCATAAGGCCAAGGAATTCTGAGGACACCAGGCTCTTTTTAGTTCTATCATTGTATCCTGGAAACAAGGTAGAAGTAAGCAAGAAGGACTGGGTTAGGAGTTGGGAGACCCAGTGCTGTCGATTTGCAATGTGGCCTTGGCCGTGATCTGTGACCTCTCCAAAATCTCAATTTACCTGTCTCTGAAAATGGGACTAATAAAGCCCACCACTTTTTAAAAAAAGTCTTCACCCCTGGATAAGTTTTGTTGATTTTAGAGAGAGGAAGGGGTAGGGGAGAGAGAGAGAGAAACACAAGTCAGTTGTTTCCTGTATGCACCCCGACTGGGGATTAAACCTGCAACTTAGGTATGTGCCATATTGGGAGTCGAACTCACAACCTTTTGGTGTACAGGATGATGTTACAGGTGGATGTTGGTCAAAACCAACCTAACCACCAGGCCAAGGTAAGCCCACCACTTTCAAAGTGCTTTACAAATAATAAAGCACCACACAGTACAAGTCATCATTGGTGGGGCTAAGGCCAAGGCCTCTCTGAGCCTGTTTTACTCCCTTTAAATAGGGATAATAATACCAGCCCTCCCCATCTCTCAGGATGCTTCTGAGAATCAAATAATGGAATATGTGTGAAGCAGACTTGGAAACCACAGAGTTCTAAGTGAGCAGCTAGGGCTCACGAAAGTTCAGGGGGTGCTTTATTTATTTATTTATTTTAAATATTTTATTTATTTATCTTTAGAGGGGAAGGGAAGGAGAGAGGAAGAGAAACATCAATGTATGGTTGCTTCTTGTGCATCCCCTGCTGGGAAGTGGCCCCTTGCTGGGAACTGGCCTGCAACCCAGGCATGTGCCCTGACTGGGAATGGAACCATCATTGTCTGGTTCACAGGCCCATGCTCAATCCACTGAGCTACACCAGCCAGGGCGTTCAGGGGGTGCTTTAAGAAGTCAGTTGCCAGTCCTGAGGCCAGGGCTGGTTCAAGAGTCACTTTGCCAGACCTGAACCTTCTCTCCAGGGTCTTCCCCCTTCTCCTCTCCCTCACCTCAGCATCCCTCCTTGCTCCTTCCTTTGTCTGGGATGCTCTGAATTGCCTTGGCTCTTATCTCTGGATCTGTCAGGCAGCTGCTGTGTCTCACTCCAGGGGCTTCATTTCAGATCCCAGTGAAACTTTCTATATGTACTTTGTAATAAAACGGGGTTTCTTTGGGAAGAAAGGGAAAGCCACCGTGTGGGTCCATATCTACCACTGTTGTACTGGTGAATTCCGGAACCAAAGGAACTACATTTACTTTTTCTTTTTAAAATTTATTTTTATTGTATTTTTTCCATTACCATTTATCTCTCTTATACCTCCTTCTACCTCCACCTTCCTCCTCCCTCCCACACAATCACCACACTGTTGTCCATGCTCGTGAGTTCTCTTTCCTTTTTGCCAGATCCCACCACCTGGTAACTGCCCCCACCAGAGCTGTCAGCCTGCTCTCTATCTATGAGTTTGTTTCTCTTTTGCTTGGTAGTTCAGTTTGTTCATTAGATTCCACTTATGAGTGAAATCGTATGGTATTTGTCTTTCTCTGACTGGCTTATTTCATTTAGCATAATGTTCTCCAGGTCCATCCATGCTCTTGCAAAGGGTAAAATGTTTTTTTGTTGCTGAGTAGTATTCCACTATGTAAATGCACTACAGCTTTTTTTATCTACCAATTCAATGACAGACACCAGCTGCTTCCAAATCTTGGCTATTGTAAATAAAGCTGCAATGAACAAAGGGATGCTTATATTCTTTCCAATTAGTGTATCAGTTTTCTTTAGATAAATCCCCAAAAGTGGATTGTAAGGCAGTTCCATTTTTTATTTTTGAGGTAACTCCTTAATGCTTTCCACCGTGGCTGCTCCAATTTGCATTCCCACCAACAGTGCATGAGGATTCTCCTTTCTCCACATTTTCACTAGAACTTTTTTGTTGATTTATGAACCATAGCCATTCTGACCAGTGTGATGTGATATCTCTTTGTGTTTTTAATTTGCATTTCTCTGATGATTAGTGATGTTGAGCATCTTTTCATATGCCTTTGGACATCTACATTTACTTTCCAGAATAAATGAGAATCTGGCCCAAGGTTATAGTGGCTTTTACAAACAGCCTGTTTCAACGTAATACTTTTTTCTAGACTTCTGGAGTGTGAAAGGGACAACATTTTATTCTTCAAATCAGAAATAGATGATGGATGGATGGATGGATGGATAGAGAGAGAGAGAGAGAGAAATGTAGGGGGTAGGCTTGAGCCCACTCAGCAATTTAAAACTTCTCATTCTTACATCCACTACCCAGTTCCCCTCAGATAACTCTAAAATTGTATCTAGTTAATTGTCGTGGACTAAAATGAGATCATGATTGATACATTCTAAGAAAATAATGGAAAACCTTGCTAAATAAGTAACGTAAGCATTCCTTTTAATTTTATTTCGACAGATGAAAATACTTTATTCACTGATACCTAGAGAGAACAGACTCCAGTCCTGATGAGAGAGAAAGGTTGACCCTCCCGAGCTTAAAGGGGAAAGGGGAACCTTTCTCAGAACCAGGTCAGAAAAGCCCAGGGGTGCCCTACCCTCTGTTTGGTTCCTGCATGGCTCAGTGGCCTCACTGCAGGGATCAGGGAACTTGGAAGTCCCTTTCCCGTGTCTTGAAAACTTCATTCACCACGCCCCTTTTTTCTCCTATGGGATTTACCAAGTAACAAATTCCAGTGCTTCGCAGGCATTCCAGCTGTGTAACAGGGCTTTGGCATTTGCGAATCTCTTAAGTCAGTCCGTAAGTGAAAGATGCTTCAAGGAGGCACCCGTCAGTTCCTTCTAATAACCGCAGTTTGTCATGTGACACCTCCCCCTCCCCCAGTGACTCTCTCTGAAAACCCCCCACCCACCCCACCAATAAACCAGGTTGACGTCTGTCCTTTATCTGCCAACATCTACATTTCCTTCAAGGTGGTAATCTTTTGCTTTTTTTTAAAATTTACGTTCTGTTTTATTCTTAATAGTTACCCAATTGCTTTGGGGCTTGCATAAACAGTTAAAAAAACACGGCGCACGAGGCAGCCGTTTCGCTTTCTGCGCTTGTTGTTCTTGGCACTGGGTCAGTTCTATGAACTTCTGGTGTCCAACTGGTAGGACCTGAAACTCTGTGTTTAACAAGTGCCTGTAGTCAAAACAGTTGGCGTGTGCGAGCTGGGGTAGCTGGTGCGGACTGCAGCTGGGCGGCCGTCGGCCCGGACCGTGCAGAATACGAGTCGCGGTGCTCCGAGCCGGTTTGGGCTTTTGTTGTTGTTTGGGGGGGGGGGGGGTTCTTTCTTCTTCTTTTTTCTTTTTTTGTGGCGGCGCCCGCGCTAATGTGGATCGCTTCAGGTTCCAAAAGTACAACATGTTTACAGTCGTCGTAGAATCAGATCAAGTTGGCAGCCTGAGTGTGTCTGTAAGTGGTTTTAGTTTACATTTCTTCTCCTAGCAGGATGTTTTGCGTAATTTTGCTGATCTTGGGTTATTTATAGACTTTTTGAGAAAACGGGGATACATGAGAGTTTTCTATTCTAAGTGTGGAAATTGAAATCCGTGTCTGCAGTTAGAGAAGCAGCAGGGCGTGTGCAACAGAGGGTAGTTTATCTCCTGAAAATTAATTTCTCCGCGAGGTCATTCGATTGCATTCCGGAGCGTGCTCTCCGGCCGCTGATAGCGTGCCCTGATCGCTGTCCTAGGACGTGTTGTTTTCCTTTGGTCGGTCACAAACGGAGTGAAATGAAAGTGATGATGCCATTTCCTCCGGGGCGCTCTGGGAGGGTGGGTGCAGTGAGCGAGCATTGTTTCGGGCGCCCGAAGTGGCTTCGCGGTGGTGGTTGGTCCGGCCCGCAGGAGCCGTGTGGGCCGGCGCCCCCAGCCTGCCCAGCAGCCGGTTGGCTGGACGCAGGGAGCCTGGGGGAGGGGCAGAGGAAGGGTGGCCGCGGGCAGTTAGTGGGTTTTCAAGTTCGTCCTCACCTCTAAGTAATAGTGTGATACTCAGGTGTTCATAATATTTAAGCAAATAATCGACTGCAAAACGCTGTATCAGCTAATGGATTCTCTTTAATTTTCTGGGCTGTCCTAGCATCTTTGGGGCACAGTGAGCTGAGCGAATGAGAACTAAAGCCGGGCACGTTTGAAATCAGTAAGCCAGAGTTAGAGCTCTATGAAAGGGTTTCCCCATAATATTTACTAGAACAGTTGACTAAAAATTGCTCTGCTTTGCCCACTGAATGGCTGCATAATTAAATCAGCCCTTGACAGCTACCTTGAGCACCTCCCATCTCTGTGTCAGCAGCTCCTGGAATTTGCATGGGTAAGTAGCACGTTCATCAGCGTAATGAATGTGGAGTCCCGGTCTAATCGTCCAGGAGAACGTCCTTAATGAGACACTTCATTGTGCCTAGGGCTAAATATTTTAAACCAAACAAATCGAAATGGGGGGAGAAAATGGTAAGCATGGTTTGGGCCACATGAAAGGCCCTCTAAGTCGCAGGTCTGCCCTGATCCTGGTCTTGGGCCCCTCAGGGACAAGTCCAAACCTCCCTCACCCCCACAAAAGAAAATGGAGTGTTGAAATGGAAATTTCCAAGGTAGTAAATGTGACCATTAGGCTGAGGCTTGGCAGAGTTATAACTGCTGAGTGCCACCGCCAAAGAGCAGATTTCTTTTTCTCTGTGTTTTTCTCATCTGTGAAAGCTGGAGGGGTTGGGGAGTGTTATTGGGGTTGCAGGGGGGAGTTTGTTTTTCCGGTATCCTCTGACCTTGCTTGCAGAGAATGGTCAAGCTGCCTTGCTTTCCAGAGCATGCGCTGTGCATTCCCATGCTAGCTGCACTGAACTAGTGATGGACTAGGCTAGCCCTTCGTTTCCAGGAGAAAAGGCTGGAGATGTGGCTTGACTGGCGTGGTAGAGCTGGGTAGCCTGAACTCAGGATCAGCTTTATCCATCAGATCTTCAGCTCCTTATTGCTCCATCCAAACCGGGTGAACTGGCTGCCTTGCCAACCTTTGATACTTTTTGTTCTAACCATTCAAATCTGCCCCACGGAGGGGGCGCCTATTACACTTCCTTTCCTCCTCCAGTGGATCAGATTGGGATAGAATTTGAGACTTGCCATTCGAAGGCCTCATGTTTGAGATGTGGGTTGGTCTGTGTGCGTCTCAGCTGGCAGTGTTATGGGGGTTTGCACCCCATTGTGTAAATAACCTCAGAGTGAATGAAGAGATATGAAGGGACCCTTCAGGCCTTAACATGGGCGTTGGAGAGGGACAGCAATGAATACCGAAATGTTTCCCAGGCGTCCTGCCTTTTTTTCTTTTGCATTTGAGTTGGCCAGACCCGCCTACCCTGCTCTCCTTGGGAAAGTAAAGGCACAGCCATGTGCCATCCTGTTAGTTCTGTCTCCTACAGCATGTCGCCCCTCCCAACCCCTCCTCACATCAGCCTGACAATACCTTTCAGACACCTCCTTCCTTGCTCTGATTGTTCTCCCGCCTCTGTTACCACCACGTGTACACATACCACCACCCCCCAGCCAGGGAAGAGCTCAGTGACATATCTGTTGTTGGATTGATCTCTGAGTCCCACCAGCCCGTGCATCTGGGCCTCTTAGCAGCAGCGAGCATTTGTGGGTTCCTCTCCTCTCCTGGCCCCTAGGGGAAGTGGTTCTGTCTGCTGTACACTCAGTGGGAAGCCAGGGCCAGGGAGCCTGAGGGAGGATCAAAGCTCCCAGGTAGAACCTGGAGGGTTGGTGGATCCCAAGTGAAAAGCAGCACAGGGCCAGATGGTCTGATTAAGGTTGTCAAACCTGTGAATGTGCTGGTAGTTACCTCACTCTGCCATTGGCCAACTCACCCTCATGACCTTATCTTTTTCTGGAAGGATAGTATTGACAGAGTCATCACAACCCACAAAGGTGAGAGGCCGCACAAGAAAGTGAGCTGATAAAAGTTGGTTTCTCCCAGGCTGTGGCTTGAAGTCACAATGTTTCAGATCAGCTGCTATGAACCTGTAGACGACCTCCACCTCATGCCTCCAAGAGGGCAGGATTTGCCAGATGTCAAGAATCAGGAGACTGTTACCACCTTGACCTTGCTACAGTTTACCATTGACATGGCATGCCCCAAACCAAGGAGGAAGATGCATTAGATCTACTGTTTGGCAGAGGTTAGGAGTCCCTTGTCTTCTGCCCTCCCTATCATACTTTTTCTCCCTTATCCAGTGAACATGGATAGTTTTTAGATAAACCAATTATATTAATTTGCCTGGGCTTTCATAATAAAATACCACAGACTAGGGGCCTTAAACAACTGAAATTAATTTTCTTACAGTTCTAGAAGCTGGAAGTCCAAGATCAAGGTACCAGTGGGGCTGGTTCTCCTGAAGCCTCTTGCACTTGGCTTGTTGGTATCTGTCTTCATGCTGCCTCTTCATATGGTTGTCCCTCTGTGCACACACTTCTCGTGTCTCCTGCTCTTCTGATAAAAGCACCAGTTAAGGTGGATTAGGGTTCCCACCCTAACTGGCCTTATTTTTGGTGTAATCACCTCTTTAAAGACCTATTTCCAAATACTATTATATTCTGAGGTCCTGAGGAAGGGACTTCACCATATGAATTTGGGGTGGGGGGATAGAATGCAGTGCATAACACTGATCAGCTAAGCCTGGTCCTGCCTCAACTCTGCTGGACCACATCAGAACACTGCAGTAACTGCTATGGTGTAGAGAGACTCCACCATAGCAGTTACTACAGTCATAGCTGTGACTTGTTCCTGCATATGTGTGTGTGTGTGTGTGTGTGTGTGTGTGTGTAGAACCAGGCACTGTCTCTCTCTGTGGGTATATCATCAAGGAAATACAGTAAGAGAAAGACAAGAATATGTTCGGACGTCACAAGAAGTCTCCAGTGGCTATGAAAGTCTGAGTTAGCTTTCAGGTGTCCCGTGATGTTAGGTGACTTCAGCAGCCCACCTATCTTTGGGTAACTGTTATAGGGGTATGGTGAGTAAGAGTGGCTTGCAGACCAGTGGGCTCCAGAAATCACCTGACAGAAATTGGTACCTTCCCTCGGGGCCTCTTCCTCCAGTGGCTTTCTGAGAAAACTCCCCGATCTCTTCATAGATTCATTGGTATGATCCTCTCAGTGTCTTGCAAACAGTTCTATGTAGATACATATTTAAAATCTGCCCTCTACATCATTGTCCCTGGAAGTTGGGAAGCCAACTTTATGTGGACTAGAAGAGGAGAATTTAGCCCGCTATTGCTTTGCATTTTAACTACTGCTTTTTTTCCCAGGAGGTTATGTAAGCCATACCAATTTTCTCTCCCCCTTGCCTTGCTATGGGACACCCTGACCTTGAGATGCTCCCTAGCAGGTTGACCTCTGACAACTCTTTGTAACACTTCTTCCTCAGTCTTGTTGCAGTGAGGACCATTTCCCCCCTGAGGCAAACACCCTCATCTGAGACAAGAACCAGGTTTCTGGGGGCCTGCCCTGAGAACACCCAAACCAAAAAGCCTAGTGTTCTTAGAAACTGCCATTCAAGACAGAAACCCAAGCATTAGTTGGGGCCAAGCCACAGGGTTGCAAAAGCAGCCCTCTCAGCCCTTCATTACCTGCCAGCTCTCTGCTGCAGATCACTCAAGTCCTAGTCTCAACAAGGTGATGATGAAGAGACAATGTGTTCCTGCTGAACAGTGGAGACTTCATTACCCTTTGTAAGCCGTCCTGGGTTTTGGTCTGAGATGAGAGAGAAGGTGATTGCTACTGGAAGAGGAGATCAGAAACCTGTTCCGTTGCAGCAGCACCGCTGTTCTGTGCTGAAAGACTGCCTTCTGGCAGCCTGCGTGCATCTATAGGTTCTCCCTTGGCTTAGCAGGCAGGTTTCTACCAATGGAAATGGATTCACAACAGTAATAATCATAGTACTCTTGTGTTCACTCAACCTGACTCAACTTTTAAACCTCTTTTACTTGCCAATCTCATTGACTCCTCCCTAAAACCCTAGAAGGGCAGGTATTGTAGACCTGAGAGCGTGGAACTTCTGGAAGGATTTCCAGGATTCAGACTCCAGCTTTTGGATGCTGTTGCGCCTTCTGTTGACTTCAGCTGCCTAATGCCTGTATTTGGATGCCAAGAAGAAGGGTAGCTTGGGAATTGGAAAACCAGGTGTTTTTCTATTATCATATTTGCTGTCGGTTATAAAGGCAACGCTTGATTGCCTGCTGTGCACAGTGCCAGGCTCTGAGATCTTGACTCTTGGTCTTTCCAACCGCTGGTCAGAAGGGCTATTGTGAGCCTTCTTTGCCCGTTGTCCGTGAGATCTTTACAGGAAAAATGAAGAAGTGTGGGCCGAAAGACACTTCTTCCTGGAATGGTAGGTGGCTTAGCAGAGTCACACCTCAAGCGCGCTGTTCACCGGTCACTGTCATGCTGGGAGATGTACCAAGCTGCACACTTGGCCCTTTCCTCTTCCACATTATAAATGAGGATCTGTAAGAAGAATGGAATTAGTGGCAGGCTTTTCAAGTTTTCAGATGGTCGATTTGGGAGGGAGAATAGTTAGGTTATTGGGCCAGGATTCAGAAAGATCTCAACAGGCTGGACTTAACCCAACAAGATGACATTTTTAAAAGATACCTGTGGATAAGCAGCCTGACAGCAAAGTATAAAACTTTATTTCTAAGAGTTAGGGGTGATGCAGGTATCAGAGATAAAATGTCTAGATTGGCTCTTCAGGTGCATTACTGGAGAATGATATCCAAAACTGCTAGGAGCTGCTCAGACCCCACCTGTAACATTCTCCCTTCTCAGGTGCACAGCCCAGGAAGGACAGCAGGAGCTACAGAGGACCCAGAGCCCAGGAGGAACTGTGAAAATGACATTTTGTGAGGAATGGTTGAAAAGACACCTGGGATTAGCCTGGAGAAAGATTTCAGGGAACAGATAGTTGGCCAGGTGTCCCAAGGAAGGGGCGCTGGGCTGGTTCAAGGTGACAGCCATGGAGCAGAAATCAGACTAGTGCACAGTCATTACCCAGCAGCTCGGCACAGGGAGGAACTGCCACCCTGTGTGCACTTGGAAACCACTGTCCACTCGGGGACCTGCAGTGGGGGGGCCAGGCTTGGCAGCTGCTGTCTGGAGTGCTGAGGCAGTGTCTACAGGCCCGGGGAGAGGGCTGACAGGGCTTGGCAGAGGATGCCAACCTGGTAGCATTTCTTTCCTATCTGGAGTTTGTTACTCCGTCCCATTTTAGGGTCTCAGACCTGGGTCCCTTTGACGGAAATGATGATTCCACTGTCGGAAGGCGATTGGTCCCCTTGGTGAAAATGACAGCTGAATCAGGGATGAGGGGGCTGCCGGAGCCGAGCTGTGCCTCAGTGTCCTGTTTGTACATAGTTAGTGCACTCTGCTGTGCGTGTGTGTGTGTGTGTGTGTGTGTCACCAACACTTTCTCATGAACCTGAATTGGCCATGTTAAGAACTGCTGTCTAGGAGTGCTAGTCTGTTCTGTCCTGCTGGCCACCTTAATTACCTTAAAAATTACCTCCTTTAAGTGATTCCGAGGAGAGCTTTGACAGTAACTCCCCTGTCACTGATAGTTCTGTTTGTGGGTTGTCCTGGCCCTTATATTCTGCAGGGCTTTTTTTATTGAGGTGAAATTCATGTAACATAAAATTAACCATTATAAAGCAGATTTTGAGTGGCATTGAGTACATGCACAGTGCTGTGTGACCACTACCTCTGTCTAGTCCCAGATACTTCATCAGTCTGAAACAAAACTTCCGACCCACTAGGCAGTTTTTTCCCCTTTTGTCTCCCTTCAGTCCCTGGCAACCAGCAGTCTCTATGGACAATCACTTGAATAATTCATACAACATGTGACCTTTTTTCCTGGCGTCTTTCATTTGCATCATCCAGTTGCAGCATATGTCAGTACTTCACTCCTTTTTATAGCTGAATAATATTCCATTGTGTGTATATATAACAATGTGTTTATCCCTCAATCCATTGATGGGTATTTGGGTTGTTTCTACCTTTCAGCTATTGCAAATGGTGCTTTTAGGAACCTTCCTAGACAAGGGTTGTTTGAGTACCTGTCTTTGGTCCTTTTGGATCTCTACCTGCTAGTGCAATTGTTGGATCATATGGTAATTCAATGTTTAGTATTTTGAGGAACCGCCAAACTGTTTGTCGTAGAGGTGGCGCCATCTTACATTTCCACCAACAGTGACCAAGGGTTCCAATTTCCATTTCCCTTTGTTTTGTTTTGTTTTGCTATAAACCCACCCTAGTAAGTATAAAGTGGCATCTCACTGTGATTTTGATTTCCATTTCCCCAATGACTAACAGTGTTGATCATCCTTTCATATGCTTGTTGGTTGTATGTATATCTTCTTTAGAGAAATATCTGTGGAAGTCCTTTGCCCATTTTTTGACTGGGTTGAGCCTGCCTGTTTTTGCTAGAGCCGTGTAAATATTGCTTTTTTTTTAAAAAAAAAAAATCTTAAGCCACCTGTTTGCTGAGAACTTAGGCCACCTACTCATTACCTTGACACCCACAACGAGGAGAGAGAACAGAGTGAAAGAGGCTGGCAAAGTGCCTCAGAAGGACCCAAGGGCTCTGGGAGAACTGGCCCATGTCACTGCTCATATCTCTGTCCTTCAGGTCATCCTGCAGCTCTTAGCAAACAGATTCTAGGAAAGCCGTTCACATTTGTCTCTGGAAAGACTCAGGCTCCTCGGCCGCAGGGTCTGCCCTTTCACCTGTGTTTCTTCTAGGTATTGCAACAGCCGCCGGCAGGCCTCCTTTTGACTCTGAGTCGGGGGAAGTATGCCCATGAGCCCTGACTTGCTGGCCTAAGGTCTGGAGGACAAGGCTCACAGCCTTAGCCTCAGAGCAGGCTCTCTCTGGCCAAAGCTGGAAAAGCTGCAAAGGAGGGCTGGATGCAGGTGGGGCTGGGTCAGGTGGGTGGTCAGGCCATGCCCCCGTGTTCCTTCTGGCTCCACTGCAAAGAAATGGAATTGTAGAAACCAGTTCTGCATTGTCAAGCAGCACAGCCCCCTCAGAAATAAAAAAACTGACTAATTCTTCTTCATCCTACATGAGGGGGGAAAAGGCCAAGAGCCCAGAGGCCCACTGTCCTGTTCCCCTGAGTAGATTTCCCACGAGACACCCTCCTCTGGCTTTGGTTATGTTGCCCAGCTGCTGACAGGATGGATGGTCCCAACCTAAGACAGTCTCACAAAGACGAGTAGGCACTGCCTAGCTATGCGGTGCGATTCGAAATGATGCCACCTCCCTTCAGTGTGAAATGCTCCAGAAGAGCCATATTTCTGGGTCTTGGAAGCTTTTGTCTCTTCATGGTGTGTTTTTATTTTTCCTTATTAAAAGGTGTGTACTCCTTAGCCAGGGTTATCTAAAAATTTATCAGGTAATGGTCAGATTTTACAAAGAAATGTTGGATGAAACGTAGGAAAGATTCTAGTAGAAAATAAAGTTGCCCCAAACACACTTTCCCACTGAGTGTTTTTTTTGATTGAGGTGAAAGCGACATAACAAAATTAATCATTTTAAAGCCTGCAGTTCAGCAGCACTGAGTCCGTTCACAGAGTTGTGCAGCCGTCACCACTGCGCACCTTGGAGACGTTTTCGTCACCTCCAGCAGAGACCGGTGAAGCAGTGACTCCCCACTCCCTTCTTCCCCAGCCCCTGGCGATCACTAACCCAGTTTCTGTCTCTGTGGCTGTACTGCTCTGGATATTTCATGCCGATGGAATTGTACAACTGTGACCTTTTGTGCACCATTGTTGTTGCTTTTTGAACACCCCCACCGCAGTCTACTAAGGGCATAAACTTTTGAAATATACAAAATAAAGGAAAGCTCCCTGCTTGAATTAGCAGTTGAAATGTCCCACAAAAGTATTTTTCCATTTTTATAGTGATGTGTCTACTCTATCCAGAGCAGAGTAGTAGGTATTGCAGTGGACTCTGCCCGTCAGGATGGACAGGCCCCAAGGGGCAGCAGGGGGGAGGGGGGAAGCCTGAGGCTCCTGCAGGCTGCTCGGGACCAGGTGGAGGGGACAGCAGCTTGCACGTGGCCAGTGCTCTGTGG
Organism: Sturnira hondurensis; assembly: GCF_014824575.4. Classification (NCBI taxonomy): domain Eukaryota; kingdom Metazoa; phylum Chordata; class Mammalia; order Chiroptera; family Phyllostomidae; genus Sturnira; species Sturnira hondurensis. Next base: position 719,767 of record NW_028081945.1, read on the forward strand.
GGCTGCAGGAAGGCCCGGCCCTTCCCCGACAGGGACTGCTCAAATCAGCCTCAGAGGAGCCCGCTGCCTCTGACCACACCTTGTGTGTGTGGTTCAGGAAAACCCAAGTTCATCTGCCAAATTCAGGATACAACCCTGACTGTTCCGGGCTTTTCTTTCTGCCTTTCCCTAATCGCATCTGGGCGTGCTCTCTTAAAGGGGAAGTGGTGCGTTCTGACTGGCCAGGGCCCTCCTCCAGGAGCCAGGAAACGGCTCCCACAAGTCACATTGCCCAGCGTGTCACAGGCTCAGCCTCCTTATCCTAACGGCAAGGCTGCCTCCCGGGATGTGTAAGTGTGAGCACAGGGCATGTTGACCACACAGGATGGCATGGGGCTGGGCCCAGGTCACAGAAGAGAGTCTGGCAGGCGGAGCGTGCCGTCAGCCCACGATCCAGTTAGCGAGCCTGAGCTTTAGCAGAGATGGTGCTCCTGGGCTGTGAGCTGGTGCCAGAGCAGAGAGGGCTGAGGCGCGGAGTGGGGAGAGGTGCTGCCTCAGAAAGAGGTCAGGAGCAGGAGGCTGGGTTGGGGACCAGTCGGTTTTGGACAGCCTTTCTGGAGGCATAACTCTCGGGGCCTAGAAAGGAATGGAGTGGAAAATTTTATAGCACACCTGTCGTGGTACCAGGAAGCCAGCTGTAGTAAACCTTACCACCTTGTCACCCCCACTTCTCAGCCTTTATGTGCAGTTCCAAGTACATGCATTTATCTCTTTGGCAGTTATTTTTCTTTGTCATTTTTATGTGATGTGTGTTAAGAAATGTTTCAGGTCTCTTTTAGCCAAACTTTAAAATTGCTTGAAACTAGTGGTCTGTGTTTTTCCTTCTGTGCTGTTCGTGGATGGTCCTGGGTGCAGTGTGTACAACACTGGGCCCTGAGTAAACCGAGGTGGCCGGCCACGGGCAGACGGGCTGGCAGTGCACCTGGCCAGGTTTCTAACTCGGGTTCAGTTTCCTGCGTGCCCACGGAGAAACTAAGGGGAAAGCTCACACACATGCACACACGCAGTCCGTGCTCACTCAATGCCACGAGCGAGTGACTGGCGGGAAATCAGACCAATCCTGTGCTTGATGCTCCTTCCTGCACCAGGTACTTGTTTGTATGGTGTTGATAGTTGGTCTTAAATCATGTAAAAAAAATCTCTGTTTTCATCAAAATAACTCAGACCTTTTGCTCCTACAGAAGAAGCAGAGAGAAACTGGAGGGGGCGGGGAGCGTGTGCGCCTCTGTTGGCTTATATTGACAGGGCACAACCACACCCTGTTTCAGACAACTTCCTGTTTGCCACTGCCAACTGCCACTCCAAAGAGAACAGAAATGGTTCCGTTATTAGTGGCTGCTGTGGGACCACGACAGCCTGTGGGGTGAGTGGTTGTGAGTGACACTGTGAGCCTAGCAGTGAGTGAGACTTTGCACCTTCTATTGTAGGAGATAATGGCCCTGCAGTCTTGAAATTGGAGGTCGGCACAGATAGAAATCAAGCAGCAGTGGCCTTTCCTTGCTCAGCTTGTGTTCCTTAAACAGTGTGCTCCAGGATCTCGTAAGTGAAATAGTTTTAATTCAGGGGCAAGGAGAAGGCAGAGGACTGCCCACTTAGGAGAGCTACTACTTGTGTTCTGTTTCAATGTACATTTTCAAGTATCTGGGGAGCTTATGTGAAGTGCCTGCTGTGAGTTGGCACTGTGGTAGCCACCGTCCACGTGTTACCAATTTTTACAACATTCATTTCTTCAACAGTGAAGACGGTGCGTGCCTATCAGAGTGAGACCCTGGGCTGAGAGCCAGGGATGAGAGACTGAACAAGACACCTGCGCACGAGGAGCGTTCAGTGACAGGATGCCTGGCCCAGAAACCAACGATCATAATATGTGATGTGAGCTAAGATGTGGCCCTCACTGTACTGCAGGGGCACCTTCCCACTTGTAACCCTGATGTAGGCATTATTGTTCCCATTTTCGTAGGTAAGGAACCTGGAGCTCATGGGGTTAAGTTACTTGCCCGAGTAACAGAGCTAATGAGTGACAGAGCTGGGATTTGAGCCCAGATCTCTCTGATTCCAAAGACCACAGTGTTTGGTCCCTGTTTCTCATGACTCCCAAAGCCGAGAGCATGAGAATTACCTTGGGACCTTTTAAAAAATACTGATTTGGGGGCCCTGGACCTGCTGTCCCAAGAGTGAGGAGCCCTCTGCTGCACCAGGTGGCCTCTGAGGTATAAGTGTGGTCTGTGTTCTTTCTCTGCCTCATGCATGAGGATCCTCCCTCCCTTCCCCGAGGTGCGGGCAGGGCATGCCTGTGACAGGAACAGGGCTTTTTCGTGTTCTTAGCCTAAGACTCCTGGGTAAAGGCCACTGATACTGCTTGTCTCAAGATAGTATTGGGAAGAGTCAGTCGAGCTGTTCAGACATTTTAGACACTGGGAAACTCTGTTCATGTATCTTCACGCCAAAGATCCCTCAGACTGTGCCTCCTTCTTGGTGAAGCTTTGGCTTCCTGGTGCACCTGTCCTTTCGGTGCCCCTGGGGCCAGGGTGATGTCAGCTGTGCCATCCTCAGGTAGAATCCAGCAGCTGTTCCTAAAAATGGAAGCCACCACTTTTCACCTAAGTTGTGGTGGCTCCTGTGTTTAAACTCTTGTGACTTGCACGGTGTGTATGTTGGGCAGTTGTGATAGGAGGTCACTCTGATGGCGAAGTTCATGCCAGTGGAATTCCTTGTCAGCCCCTCCACTCTGCGTGGTTCTGGGCATGTGGGAACAGCTGGGGCAATAAAAAGCCTAATGTGAAGAGGATTGCAGAGTCCCACAAAGCAGGAGGGCTATTCATTTGCCTCAGATCCTTCAGGTAACAGCTTGCCTCTTGAGGGGGTAGCCTGCTCTCCACTGCTCAGGGTGACTAACTGTGGCCAGCCCAAGATCTGGGGAGTGTCTCCTGCCACAAGGGAACCCCCTGCAATGACAGTGTCTCTTTTATCACCCCCATTTTGTCTCAGTGCCTGGAGCATGGTAAATTCCAAGGAAATGAGTAAATTAATGAGATTTGATTTTAACATACTTTTTTCTCTCCTTCCTACCATTGTATTTGCACCTATTTTCTCCCCTTTGCTCTCTCTGGTTAAGCATGTGATAATGGTTTTTGTTGTTGTTCATTCATTCGTTCTTTCTTTGAGAAAGAGAGAGAGAGAAACGTCAATTTTTGTTGTTCTGCTTATTTACGCACCCACTGGCTGACTGTTGTATGTGCCTTGACTGGGCATCAAACCCACAGCCTTGGCAAATAGGGACATCACTCTAACCAACTGAGCTACCCAGCCAGGGCCGTTTGTTTTTAATCTTTTTCTTGTAAGGACTTAAAACAGCTTTAACAAAAACAAAGCCTGTTAAGCAATCCATCCTGTATCCTTCCCTTTTTTTTCATTTAAATACATGATACATATGTAGTATATGTGTATTAAGTGTTTTATGTTTTTATAAAATAGTGATTAGTATTAACAAAATTTTGTGGTAGTTTTAATTGTGTTTTTCTTTCTTGTGTGTCTGGATTTTCATGTATTAGGGGCGCTTATGTGAAGTGCCCGCTGTGAGTTGGCACTGTGGTAGCCACCGTCCACTTGTTATCAATCCTCACACCACTTCAACAGTGAAGACAGTGCGTGCCCGTCAGGGTGAAACTCTGGGCTAAGAGCCAAGGATGCGAGACTGAACGAGACACCTGCCCTTGACTTTTCCTTAAATTTAAGATAACCCTCATAGCTCTCATTTTCAGTTGTTTTATTATAGACCATTCAGGTTAATTTTGGCATTTTGTTACTATTGTTCAATAGTGCTGCTGAGAATACCTCTGAAAATTTTTGGAGGAGGGGGCTATTTCCTTGGGGTCTGTTTTCCAGACTAAAATGACCAGATTACCAAATCAAGGCTGTAAGTGTTTTTTAGTTCTAGTTGCTGTTGTCAGGTTGCTCTCCAGAGAAATGTCATCCCTTAAAAGTACCCATAGCGTGTGTACACGTTCTGTTTCCCCACAGGTCTGTATTTACTGTTCTTGTTTGTTTGGTTGGTTGCTTCGTTGGTTTGGGGTTGTTTTTTTTTTTTCAGCTAAGTTAGGTGTCTAGTGAGGACATCCTTAGGGGCTGTGGCAATATTTTGGGGGTCCCGGAAAGTTCCTGGGCCTCCCCAAATCCTACCTACTGGTGATTGATGCCCCAAATTTGCACCTGAGCATAAATAACCAGTAGAAGAGGAAGCGTGCGGTGGAGTGTTTCTACCAAGGGGGAGAGATCAGGAGAATCCCATGTTTCTAACTTCAGAGTTATATTCTGGGCCAGCTCTGAAAGTGGGGAACACCTTGTTAGGAATCGTTTTAGAGGTTTGTTGCTAAAGTGCAGAGGAGAGAGAACATCCCCCCAGGGATGGCCTGGGCTCTGCTCCCAGTTGCTGAGCTCTGTGTGACCATGGACTTGGTTCATACTTTTGCTGAGCTTTAGTTTCCCATCTGTAACAAGGAGGCTCATAGTACTCACTTGGAGGGTTGTTGGGTAGATGACATGAGCTGGTAAGTGTAAAAGTAGCTTGCACAGTGCCTGACACATGGTAGGCACTCAAGAAATGCTGCTTCTCTTCCTGACCTTATGAATGGGCTCAGAGTGACCAGATAACCAAGCCTGGGGGATTTAAGATCTCAACATATGAGCCACCAGCCCACACCAGCATTTGTCAGAGTGCCCCACGCAGTGCATGTTGCCTGGCAGTGGTGGGAGGTGAAGGAGAAAAAGAAGACCTGGTGTAAGCTGATTGGTAACAGGCACCCATGCTGTAAGGAGCACCTGCCCAGCCACCCAGGCCCCGGTATCTTAAAGAGGCACTGCATCCGGAAGGGGGAGTGAGCGCGCCAGAGAAGCTCCCAAGTACTCCTGGCACAGGAACTGCTCGGCCTGCTCTGCCTGCCACTCACAGCCTGCCTTAGTTATTTGACTTCCCTGTGTCTTCATTTCCTCCCCTGCTGAGGAGGGTTGATTCAGCATCCCTCCTCTGACCACCATGGCACTATATTTAGTGTCTGAGTAGAGTTGTGGCAAATGAGACCACAAGCTCAGATTCTAGCCCCTGCTTCCCTGCTTAATAACATTGTGGCTTCAGGCCAGTCTCTCAAATGCAGTTGGCCTCCGTTTCCATAGCTGTAAACTAGGAAAACACCTCCCTCACCAAGTGATCCCTACATGGTTCCCCTTGCTAAGGTTTTATGCTCTGCCCCTCGCCCTTCAACGCCAATTACTTTTGGAAGAAGGTCCTTGGAATTCTGAGCTGCCCTTTATGGAAAGCATCCTGGCCACAGCTACGAAAGCAGATACAATTCATTGATAAAATAGAACCTGACTAATGATTTGCCAGGTATCTGCCCTCAAGGGCAGAGGCTGAAAGAGACTCAGTGTTGTCCATGAGGACACCAGGTGCTAGTGTAAGCCTGAGAGAGCTTACCCACCGTGGCGAGCCACAAGTGACCGTGGCGCTCCACACTGTCTGTTGGGAGGGTATTGGCCCCTTAAAAACCATATTGGAAAATTCCCAACAAGTTCTTTCTAAAACTGGAACAGGGCACCACATTGGGTATTGGCATCTGGTTCAATCATTCACGAGGCATCTGTGCTGAGGTTTTAAATGCAGGACATTGATACTGTGAGTATGAAAATATCTCAGTGAATAAGCAGGGGGAAGGTGAGGGCTCTGAATTTTGACTGAAAGGGAATTGCTTGAGAACCTGGTGGATTTTATCTGTGGAAAAGTAAGGAGAGAGAATTGTGGAGACACCAGGGCTCCCCACACTTAACAGAGATTTTTAGAATGCCAAGAGGTACGGTCTCCAAGCAGCCGCTCAGCTGGTCTCCCGGATTGTGCCCTGGGGTCACACGTGGATGGTTAAGGTGTACGAGGTAAACTAAGGTCTTAGGACAGCCAGCTGCTGAGCCCGTGGTCTGGACTTCCTGTGGTGGAAATGGAAAAAAGGAAAAGGATTTGGTTTTTTATTTCTTTGGTCCTGGGGCCCCCAGCTTGCCTTTTGAGATCATAGGCAATGGCATGGGGCTACTGATTCGTGCCACAGAGCTTCCCAAACACCTTGTTTCTTTCCTCTCCTTAGAGGAGTCAGGTACGCTGCTGAAGTGCCCAATCACGGGAGGGGGCTGCAGGCTCTTCTGCATGATTCCCGTCTGCTGCAGCACCTTCTGGCATTTCAAGGTAGTAGAACTCAGAGTTAAGACCACAGGCTCTAACATCATGACCAGATTTAATGTTTCCTAGATTCATGACCTTGGGTAACTCATACCTCTAAGCCTCAGTTCCCTCATGGGTAGAATATAGATAATAGTAGTACCTCTCTTAGGGCATTGCAAAAATTGAATGCTATAAGATAAATCAAGTGTTTGGTAGCATGTCTGGCACATAGGAAAGTCTTAATGAATTACTATTACTATTGGGCAAAGGACCAAAGGATTGATACCAGAGGTTGGTGATCCCAGAGCACTCACTGAGGTTGTGTTTGCTATAGTAGGCAGTTCATTCTTCATGGGCCTTCTGACAGTGAGTTTGTTTCCCTTCAGTAGGTAAGTGGTACTCATATTCAACATTAGCACCATAGATTGGTTTGAGCTTTCCGTCACACAGTCTGGAAAGAAATGCGTTGCATGAGCTCTAAACTACTGCGTCCTTTCACTATACCTCAAAGAAGTGATCCTAAATCACTTTTTAAATTAATTTTGTTTAAGCTAGACAGCAAGTAAATAGTAAGAGAGTGGCTAAGGAATTTAGAGCATGTCAATGATTGAATATTACCATTTCAAATGACCTGTATATGGGAGCTAGAAATGTATAAATGGCATAATGTCGGCTGAAAAAGAACACTCCAAAATAGCAGTTGATTACAGTCTAATGTACAGATGTTACCACAACTATGTAGATTAACAAAGAATGAGAAACTTTGGAGAGATGGACTCTCCAAATTTTTTCTCCAGTTTTTTCTTCAAAATTGCTTCAGTCTATGAAATATTTTAGCAGTGAATAAAGAACACAATGTTCTATAAAGTCTGGGCAGGGCAAATAAAATTTAAGTAATTATAAGGATATATCTAAGGTATTCCCTTGACTAAAACAGGGAGACGAAAAAAAATGAGTAAGCCCATAGTAGGTGAGGGCTTATATCAGAATGACAGCAAAATAAACCTAGAACACTTTACTCAGACATTCTCTGTGCACAGCAACATCTTTTTACAAAAAAACTAAGACCCAGGAAAAAAAATACAATAAAATTTAAATCCAAAAAAACAGAAGACAGAAATTAAGACCCTATCACCAGCCCACCCCACCTCTCTGCCAAGAGTCAAAACCCTGTAAGTAATCCGCAGACAGGTCTTTACAGACTAGAGGAACACAGATTGAATAGGAATCGGACCTTTGTGGAGAAAAAAATCTCCTCACTCTGCCTGACCCAGGACCAGCTCTGCCCACTTTCAAAAGCTTAACTGAGTGAAGTGTGAAACCCAAGTGAAGCTCTCATCACTCTGGCCGTGGTCCCACTTTATTCTCGCCAGCATCGGTGGCTGTCAAGCTAGGTCTCTGTGGAGCTCAGTGGACAGATGTACAGATCTCTTTGTGAGATATCTTGAAATACTAGTAGATTTAATTCAGTCTGAACAATGTGAAACCATTTCACAAGTAGGAAATGCCTTTTAATCTGTTTATTATAATATAAAATCACACAAAAAATTGAGAGTAAAAGGCTCTCTTCAAGTTTTGATGAATAATCTCTCATATGCAACTTGTTCTTTCAGTTGGTCATTTGTGGAACTAAACTATAGAACCAAGAAAAAGGCTTATTCATTGATTTGATTTTTTGTGAGTTTAGCAGCAGGATCACTACCCAGAATTCTCTGGGAAGGGGATTTTAGAATGGCTGGTCTGGCCCATTCATTTTGTCCTTAGTGGCATCCTCCCTGAGGATTCATCTCTGTTTATTTATGTTATTTTAAACTCTTAGTGCAGCAAAGTAAAATTTCTTTTTGTTCTTTATCAAGCCTTGTTTTCCAAGCAGAACTGAGGAATATTTCTGCACAGCCTTCTCCCCTACCTCCTCTAGCCAGCTTGAGCAAGTGATAGCAAGTGAGTGAAGGAAGACTGCAGACAAATCCAAAACAGTAGTGGTAAAAAGCAAAGTCTTATTTTAGTTTTGGGAACCTCTGCCAAAAAAGAAATTGCTAAGCAAAACATTTCTGAAGGGCAGAAAAATTTGAAGTGAGATGACTTGGTTCTAGTCTCCACATTCCCTCCAGCTAGTTTTGCCCTGCAAGCTGGTAACAGAGGACCTCTCCAACTGACGACCTCAACAGTCAGCAAGGAGGTAGGATGAGCTGACTTTTAAAGTACACTTCTAACCTTCAGTCATTCTAATTCCTGTACTTGCTAGTTTCCTGGTTCCAAATCACAGTACACCTCGTTTCCTGCCTTCCTGAGAAGTGGGTAGGCCCCATTCTTTGTGGAGCCATTGGCCCTGACCTTGGTGGATCACCTCGACATTCTGGGTCTTCTCTGTCCAGTCAGGCGTGAAGAAGGTAGAGATGCCTGGCTGCTTTCTGCCTGTCTCACCGGGGTTGTAAAGGCCAGTGAAATTTTATGAAGGCTGAATTCCTCCAAGGAAGATCTGCCTGAGTAAAATATCTCAGTACTTCAGCTGTAATTAGTGCTGTAAATTCAGGAATCATGAGGGATGAGAAGAGAAGGAGCAGGTGTAAGTATGCCTTGTATTTATGATAATGGGGTGGAAAGAAGCCTTAGAAGCTATCTAGGGACCCACTTCATTTACAGATAAAGACATAGAAACTGAGAAAGTTTAAGTGGTGAACTCTAGGCCATAAGCCTACTAACATGGTACGGTTAGAGCTGGAGCCTAGATCCCCCGCCTAAAGCCCATGGTTCTTTCTGCTACCTCAAAACAGAGGCCCTGGAACTAGCTCTTGGTTTTCAAAACCTTCAACAGGATGGCTCTGGAAACTGAGCATGTATGCACAGTCTAGTCTGATTCGGTGCAGAAAAATTACTGTAGAATCATTCCTGGTAGGCTACGGTTAACACTGGTCAGGTAAAAGATACCCAGCAATCACATGACCCTCAAAAATCCAATTTCCCTCGCAACTCTCACTTCACCAGAGGACTAGAGTCAGTCTGCTTTGAGACAACTTGGTAGGCGCTAGTAAGAGCACAGAGAAACACCACAATCCCATTTCAGATAGTCAGGGTTAGTCTGGCTTTCTTCGCCTAGGTCAGGTGCCTGGAACAGCAGCCAGAAATGTCTCACTAGTGAGAAAACCCTGGGACTCAGCGTGGAGGTGGAGGGAGAATGTGGTCTGCCATCTTCATCTCCCACCCCGTTCATATCGTGTTCAACCCAGATTTCCAGACTTGTGATCTCTAGTTCTTCCCTTCAGGACATTTGTTATCATTTCATCTATTTATTGAACACATATTAATTCAGCATTAACTGTATGTGGTGCCCTATAGTAGGCACAAAAGGGCCAGAGAGGGCCCTTAGGATTCCAGAGCCTTTGTGTTTTGGGGATCTAGGATTCCTTCTGTAATGTGGTACAAAGTTGGGCATGTACAAATGTGCATTCGTCTTGGGAGAGGTCCTTTGATCAAATCTCTTACCCTGTAACAAATAAGAACCACCTCAAGGGTAGACGCTAGAACTTTACTTCATGCACCTGCTGTCCCAGTCAAGTGCCCTCATCCTACTCACTGAGTCCAGATCACGAGGCTGACTGAGTGTGAACAAGTGAGACATGTCTGCCCAGAGCTCTGGTATTTTCTATTGCACCTCAGGAAGCTGTGCCTACTCTCTTCTGTGGATTCTGCCCCAAGCATTGATGTCTGCATGTCCTGGCTTAGCAGGTTTAACCCCAGATCCCAGAGAGCCCTGGAGAGGCCACAGGTGTGACATGTAGACAGAGGCCAGGCCACTTCTGGCTCTTGAGGACTTTCTCAGTCAGCCCTTGCTGGTCCTGACCGTAGTGACCTTGCTTCTGGTCTGGTTCAAGAATGTCCTATTTATTCTCTTGAGAGTCCCACCCTGCCCTCTGTGCTGAAGGCCCTTGTAGTCTCTGAGCAGCTGCCTGGGGGTCACTTTGGGTACATGGTTATCCCACGGTGTTCGGGTGACACCTGGTGTCCTCCCTGCTACTGCTGTGGAAGTTGTTTTGCAGAAGGGGGACCTGGTGAATGCCTCTGGTGAAACCCTTGGTCCGGTTCAGCATGCTGTTTGATACAGAAAGTCAGAATGTCATTGCTAGTTAGTGGGAGAGGAACGGATGTCAAGACAAACAGTACTCAGGAGGTAAAGAAGAGAGGTTTAAATAAGTGTATTTTCATGTAAAGTTACTGATTGGAGTATCCACTGGTATTGAAGGAAACATAATTTTTAAAGTTATAATAAAGAAGTTAAATAAAGGAAGGCAGTTTCTCATTCAGAAAAGAAAAAGACAAACCGTAGCCAGAGCTGAGGCTTCAGGGAGGCAGGTGTTGTGTGTGAGCGTGGCATGAGTGTATGAGAGACTCACTTGCTACCAGTGATGTGCTGAGTTCTATTCTTTCTCCCTCTGCAGAGAGAAGACACGCTTCAATGTGCAGACCTTCTTCCTCTCCAGCGTCTCCACCCTCCAATTCCAGGACATCACTAGTACAGGTGAAAACAAAAGCCTGTCTCAGCGGCCATAACTCTGCCAGCAGCACCTCAAAGCCATTCAAAACGCCCAAAGACAATCTACTTACCTCCAGCAGCAAACAGCACACAGTCTTTTCTGCAAAAGGATCAAGGGACAAACCATGGTAAGTGTCCGGCGCTGGCAGCCAGCAGCTCTCTGTCCTCGCTCCTTGCCCCTGTCACCATAGGAAACAGTGTTTACCCTCTGGCTTAGCTCCTGGGCGTCCTGTCTAAGGAGGGCAAGGACAGAAAACACACATGACAGGGTGAGGCATCAAAAACATTGGAGGGAACACGGGACCTTAAACTGCCATATGCGTGACAGGAGAATTTTTCTGCTCCTAAGAGCTGAGCCAAGCTGTGTCTAAGAAAAGGGTGCTGGGGAAGTACTCCATGTCGGTTCGGTCACCTCTCAGTCCTCCACCCCAGTGAAGAGAAGCTTTGGTGTAAATACTCAAAAGCACAATCAGTCTGCTCAGCAGGGAGCCAGGCCAGGCCTGCGGTCTGGGGAGGCAGGTGGCCCCCTGCACAGCCTCCCTCCTGTGAGCAGCGGGGTCTCCACTCCTGGAATGGCTGCCAGCAGAGGCAGGAGATTGGAAACTGACCACAGGCGGAAAAGAGCAAATGCAAGGAGAATGGCACCCCTTTGTTGGTTGCAGGTGACTGAAAAATCAGAGGCTTTTAATTCATTTTTTTTAAATCTCTGTCTTCACCAAAAAGTCAGAGAAGGTTACCTGTTGAATGGACAGACGGGAAACTAAGGTGAAAATAAGAACAGGAAGGAGAGGATGAGTTCAGGCAGACCTCAGGGATATTGCGGGTGCCAGACCACCGCAATGAAGCAAGTATCACAACAAAGTGAGTTATAATCTTCGTGATGATAGAGGATCTTGCCTTCAATTTGTACAAAATGCAAAATCTGTGAAGCGTGGTGAAGCAAAGCACAGTAAGACAAGGTATGCCTGATGCCTGTATCTTCAAATGCTGAGGGACCCAACTTGGAAAACTTAAGGATGGCCTTATTACAGGGCTCCTAGCTTTATCTTTCAGGGATCATTGTGGAGTCTGGCTTATATATTTAAAAATGAAAAATATTCTGTTTATCAGTGATAGTTAATTATACTTAAGTTTGTGCCTAGAAAAGCCGGGGACTGAAATCAAGTGTCACTCGGTTTGTCACTGCACACTGGAAACTATGATGACTTTATAAAGAACCAATAATGCCAGATCAAGTAAAGAGCCTCGTGGCAGAGTGGAAAGGTTTAGCCACAGCTGCCAAGGAGAGGAGTCACCTGTCATGCCAGGTGACCTGTGGGCCTTGTGGACAAGCTCTGCTCTCTTCTGATCGTTAGGATCTCAGGCCCAACCTGTAGGAGGATGTAGCTGGTCAGGGAAGAGCCTGAGAGTGACGGTGGCCTTGGTGCTGGGCCTCTGGGAGGGAATCGTCCTCTAATCGGTAACCTTGGAAAGCACTTGAAGATTGTTCATTGAGGTAACATCACGTGTCCTGCTGTAAGCCCGAGCTCCAGAATTACTGCCTGTGTACGAATCTCAGCTAGGTGGCTTTGGACAAGTTGCTCAATTTCAGTTGCCTCAGTTTTACTCATCTGTAAAATGGGCTAATAATAGCACTATCCCACGGGATTGTGATGAGGATTCAGTGAGCTGTATTTTATACAGTCAGCAAGTGCAATGTCTGGAGCACAGTACATATTTGATAAATATTTGAGGTAATCTTATCACAGTCGTGGGTATCAAATGTGCTAAAGGACAGAGCCCCTGTACCTGGAATAAAGGTTGAGACGTCAAATCTCCCTGAAAAAGTAGAAAAGTGGCTCTGACTCTGACTGAATTTGAAAATGGAAAAGGATACCATCGGCCAGAGTCCAGAAGTGAGCTACAGAGACACCCAGTGAGGAAAGCTAGGCAAGGGGCCCAGGAGGAATAAGCTGAAAAGAGACTCCAGGGTCTCAAAAGATCATAAAATGAAGACAAGAAATGATCGATGATCAATGTGGCCCCAGGGAGATGAGCCTCAGCACCAAGAATCCTCCCAGGAGGCAGGCCTTTGGGGAGATCACTGGGGTTAGGTCAGTCTCCACCTTTGATTCAACTAATTCAACACACACTTGGTGAGACCTGTTGTGGGCAAGGCCCCTTCAGCTGGAGGCAGCAGGTACTTGTGAATGATATGAAAAATCTACCCAGGGCCCAAATAGAAACAACCAAAAGAAGTACAAGGAAGGAAATACCTTATAAGAAAAAGACTCCAAAAACGAGAGCACTTGCCTTGTGTGAAGAACAGAAAGCCAGGGGGTGGGCAGTTTACCTGGTTTGAAGTAGGTAGGTACTCTGAAGACAGACCCAGGGGTGCACCACGAAAGAAGCTCAGCACTGACTGCAGCGGTCTCCTGCCTAATCTCACCTTCAGTCAGCCAGGCTGCAGACACGTGCTGAGAAGGCTGGCAAGACCCGGCTTGGAGACTTACAGGGCTCAGCCTCAGTTCAGGGAAGCGCCCCCAGAGAGCAGTGTGGAAGAATGGACACAGAGCTAGAGGCAAGACGCGCCAGTTCAAGGGAGCGCTCTTCTAGCGGCTCAATGGGATGCTGCCTGGTTCCTGAATCACTTAATAAAGCCAATTTAGAGCTTTTGAAAAAAAAAAGAAAAGAAAAGCCAGTTCAGGTTGCAATTTGGTCACTAACTTCCTGTGTGACCTTAAACAAGTTACTTCTTTGAGTGTTGTTTTTGAGCCTGCATATTTTGTGATTCTAAGTCATCATATTCCCTCAAAACTTCTCACAGCTTCCTGAATTAAAAGTTTAGCCCCTCGGCCCCACGTAAGGGACTCTCTACAAACTGCCTGCAAACCCCTGATCCAGTCCTGATCGTACAGTGCCATCCCGCTACTCCAGCTTCCCCAGTACAATCTCCCCTGGTACCTCTGTCTAGAATATCCATCAGTCTTGACTCAGCCGCTTAATGAGCACCTATTATAGCACTATGTGTCAACTCTCTAACAAGCACTGGGGTTGTATAGGGCCCACTGATGTTGTCCATGGAACGTTTATGCCAATAGAAAAAAGCCTGGATACAGTTCAGGACCAGGTACCCAGTTGGCCAGTGGTCTTCGCCCCCTACTCACTTCCTCAATCAGGCATTCCTAGTGTAATGCATAACCTGTACAACTGCACGCTGCAGCCCTGGGGATGCCAGGTGAAATAAGATAGTCACTCTCGTAGGGAGTCTGTAAAAAGACGTAAGCAAACATGGAGTACAGTGTGACAAGAGCTAAGATACTAGAACTACAGAAGGTCGCCTAACCCAGGCTGAGGACTCAGGAAGGGTTTTCAGAAGAGGTCGCACAGAGCTAATCTGAAAGATAAGTAGAAATGAGCTACACAAAGAAAAACATATTAGAATAGTAAATATTAGATTATATATATTTTTACCACAATTAAAAAAAATTTTAAGAAAGTGGGAAGGGTATCCCAAGCAAAGGAAATAGAGCGTGCAGGAGTATTTGCATGAGGGGGAGGCAGATGAACTGGGTAGGTGGGCTGGGTAGATTATAAAGTTCCACCGTATGCACTAAGTTCAGGAATTTGGACTACCCCCTGAAGCTGCATGGAGCTGTTAAAGGAGCAGTTTTTACCTGTAGTGAGATCACTCTGACAGTGTTATGAAGGATGGCTTGCCACTCAGGAAGCAGCAAGAACAATGAGGATGCTTTGGTGTATAATCCAGGTGAGGCATGGTGATGGCCTGGACCAGGCAGTGATAGTGGGCATGTGCAGAAAGGGCTGGATGGGAGAAATATTTAGGAGGAAAATTCCACAGGACTTTGGAGCTGCTTGTGTGGAGGTCTTGCCGTAAAAGGGAAGAGTTGAGGATGATGTCTATGGTCTTGACTTGGACAACTGGGTGACTAGTCCTGTTACTTCCTCAAGAGAAGGATAGAAAGGTCCAGAGCTTAGGGTGCAAAGGAAAGGGTTAGTTCAGCTGAGAAGTCAGTGGAGTTTGAAGTATCTGAGAAACACCTACAATCTACATAGGGATGCTGGTGGGCATTGAATGTGTAGACCCAGAGGTCAAGAGGAGGAAATGTATTGGAAATGGAGATTTTAATAATGTCAGTGTAGACGTGGGCATTGAAGCCATGGGTACTGATGGAGCCTCCCAGGAAGCTACGAGGCCTGAGAAGAGCAGGGGCCAAGGTCAGGGCCCTAGAGAATGGGGGTCTGGGGAAGAGGAACCTGAGGAAGTAGGGACTGCTAAGCCAGAGTTCTTTGCACAGCATTGTGTGTCCTCTTTCTTGGCCCACATCCTCACCGATCCGCACTGCCCATCCCACTGGCCACCTTTCTCTCCAAGCCTTTCTCTCGTTCCCTTCCTCCTTGTCAGCCGCCTGATATGCTGGTGTCTCTTTTTAAGCCCAGTGGCACTTCATTTTTATGTTACTTGTGACTCTTTGTGATGCCACAGGCTAGGCTTACTCTATTCCTTCTGCTCAGTAGTAATTGCCAGACCTCCTACATGGTAGGTCCTCATATTCAGCAAACACAGGCCCCTTATCAGTAAGTATTTGCTGAATCGAATGAAATGGATCTGATCATTGAAATGGATTGTAAGATTCCCATTCCTGGAGGCTGTAACTTTTTATCTGCAGTTGTTTAGACTAGCACTATACAGTGCGAATATACTATGTGCCACACATGTAAATTTGTTTTAATTCTTACTCAAGAACATGCTTATTGATTTTAGAGAGAGGGGAGAGGAAGGAGGGAGAGAAACATCCACATGAAAGAGAAGCATCAAACAATTGCCTCTCATACCTTGTATGTTACCCGATGGTGCCCTGACCAGGGACCAAACCCACAACCCAGGAATGTGCCTGGACTAGGAATTGAATTCATGATCTTTCAGTTTATGGGACGACACTCCAACCAACTGAACTACACCTACCAAGGCCACACGTGTGATTTAAAATTTTTTTTCTGATAGCCACACTGAAAAAATGAAAAAAAGGCAAAAATAATTTTAATAATATATTTTATTTAACCTAACATAACCACGGTGTTATCATTTCAACATATAATCACTGATATAGTTTATGTTCTTTTTTTATGCCTTCTAAATGCTCTGTACATTCTACACTTACTCAGTTTGGACGCCGAATTTTCATCAGAAATATCTGACCCGTAGTCAGATATTATTTAAAATTTATGATTATAAAATAGATTTCCATATCCAAGTTGTTCCAAACATACTTTTAAACATTTCCTAACAACTGAATCAAGCACCTATTTTTAAATTTTAATGAATTAAAATTAAATGAAATTTAAGATTGAGTTCCTCAGCCACATTTTAAAAGCTCAACAGCCACAAATGGCCAATGGCTGCTGTCCCAGACAGCGCAGCTGTGAGCACCGAGGCCAGGTGACCCTGGGCCGGTCTCTCTGGTTCTGGGACTCACAGGCATGTTAAGGTGGCTCCTCGCCCTCTTAAATGTTGTGCTTCCCACAGGAGCTGTTGAATCCAGGGGGGAAGGAGCGCTCATTCCTTTCTCTTGTTAGTCACAGCTGGGTGTGTGGTGGGGCAGGCCCCGAGCACCCCATCCGGCCGGCAGTCTCCCCTGCTGAAGTCCTGCTCCTCCCCTCCAAGGGAGCTCTGCGTTGGCCCTGAAAGCCGAGAAAGCACCGGTTGCTTGTGGCTTTTAAATTAAAATTGACAGCAGGCCGGGGGCACTCTCTCTCAAGTGGCTCAGATTCACATGTACAGTGATACACGCCAGTGCTGAACCCAGGCGACCTCCTGGGACCTATCTCACACAAACTTAGGTGGTCTCTGCGTTTGTTATCTTCTCCCTTCTGTGTCTGAGGAAATTAAAAATAACTCTGCATAAGAAGAAAGGGGGAGACAGAGAGGGCATCCCTGTGCTACTGAATATGTGGCCTGCAGTTCTGCCCCCCGTGGCATTCCCTGTTGGCCCCACACTGGGTTCTCAGAGCCCCTCCACCAGCTCGCTGTCCTGCCAGGTAAGGCAGAGAGGTGGGCAAGATGAGGCTGTCCCCAGGTGGGAGGCAAGAGGGAGTTAGACTCTTCAGCTCTTTTGAGCTAAGATGAGTATTTCAGACTTTACTTATGAGTCCCTGCTTGGCCAGGGGACCGGCCCCTTGTACTGGGACTGAATCAGCCAGCCTGACTTTCAAACCTACTGTCACCGCTTCGGCTCTCCTTGTCCAGCATGCTGAGCCACTGGGGGAACGCAAACCCGCTGATGTGAGCAGGAGCGGGCAGGAGGCTTTCCTCCCCTGCATGGCTTGTTGCCTTCTCCTCGGGCCTTATCAACCCACACACGTGTGCTGAATGCTAAATATGCTCAGCTATTAAAAATGCAGGAGACGAGCCTGCTGCTCCAGAAGGAAAAAGAACCAGAGCAAGAGAAAAATCAGCAGGCGCCTGGCCTCCTGTGTGTGCTGACAGTGTGGTGGGGAGGAGACCAGCTCCTCCTCTGGTGCTTCCATGGGAGGCGTCTCCTCCTGCAGTGCTGGGGGCTCAGGCTTGGGCAGGAGGAGTGCTCTGGAAGCCTTCCCAGTGCTTTATGGAGAGGAAATGATAACTGAGCAGCCCTGGCCGAGCGCCTTGGGAGAAATGAGGCTGGCTTATCGCTTCTTGCCTGGTGCTGGCATGAACCGGGAGCAAGAGCCAGTACTGAAGGCTCCAGAGAGCCATCTCAGGGCTTCGTTACAATCTGGGAAACTCCACAGACCCCAAGTGCTATGGATGCTTCTTGCGACCTAAGGCCTCCGACCACCTTACTTCCTCAGCAGGATTCTTGCAGTGGCCTCTACCTGGTCCTCTTGTCCTTTGCACCCAGCCCTGCCCACCCTCACCTTGCTCAGAGCGTTTGATGGCCCTCAGTTGTTTGCCCACGGAGCATAAGTTTAACCTCTTTGTAGGTGGGTATATGATCTGGCATTTCTCACTTGTCCAACTGCTGCTGCCAGCATTTTAACCCTTTCGTTTCATACTCCAGATGTCCCTGTCTATTTGTAGCTCCTAGAGCGTGTCTTCCATGTGTTGGCACGTGCTGTCTCCCCTCCCAGGAGCAGCCTCCCTGCCTGTCCTTACACATGCTTTAAAGTCTCCATAAGCATCGTTTCCTCCGTGAAGCCTTCCTGGACTTTTTCTACAGACTGAGGCGCTCCTCCTTCTAAAATCCCGTGAACACTCAAGATACCAGTTTAAGAGCTCCCTCATATATTGTACTTATTTGCACCTTTATCCTCCCCTGCTTCCAGTTAGACTTTGAGCTCCTTGGCATCCCCATGTTTTAGCATGGAATCTGGTGCCCAGCAACTATTTCATAAATGAATATATGATCACTGAATGATGGAGTCTGTGGAGTAAAACTGCTGCTTTTCCTTCCTCACAGAGATGTTTCTAATGCTGAAGGAAACCACAGACATAAATAAATATCTTTTGAATTCTTCTGGAGAAATCAAAGTGCCAGCTTCCATCAGGGAATTATTTTTTCCCTCATTAGAGTTAGGAAGGGAAAACTGTGGCCCTGGATGATAAGAAGGAAAAACCCGCAGTGCTCTAGCAAGAAGGAAAAGCTATTTTCTTTTAAATTAAAGAGGAGGCAAGTACAGGGCACCCCATACCACAACCCCTGCATGGTGTTTGTGCCCACATGCCAGGATGCACTCAGCCACATGAGGAAAACCCTAATCGGAAGGAAACTGAGGAGTTGGCGTGGTGTTCCACAGAAGCCCCTCCCTGGATTCCCACTTACAAATCTAGCCTTCATACAAGAGACAGGAGATGGGGCATTCTGAGGTCAGTTTTGCCTCTAGTGCTGTGGGTTTGGGTGTCAGGGGAGAAGGAATGGGGCAGCAGATGAAGGAGGGAAAGTGAGTGGACAAAAGGCTACTGGGAGTTACTGTGGTGAGCCGTAGAGGGGAGGAGTAGAAAGGGCACGAGGGTGAGAGGGTGGGGTGTAAACAAGCCAGAGTACTCAGGCACCCCAAGGAATAATGTCCCGGCCAGGACAGGAAGGCATCAGGAACTTAAACGTTTAAGTGTAACATGCTTGCTAGGTTTTCAGATGATCAAGGTAAGGACAATGGACAGCTCCTTGGGTATGAACTCAGCTGGCCTTGCTGAGTCACAGAAGTGCTCAGAAATAGCTTTCTGGCCAAGATGGAGGCATACGTAGATACATTTTGCCTCTTTGTACAACAAAAAGAAGGACAACAACAAATTTAAAAACAAAAAATAATGAGAACTGCCAGAAAATTGAACTGTATTGAAGTCCGACAACCAAGGAGCTAAAGAAGAAACATTCAGACCTGGAGGAGGGGCAGAATGAACAGCCAAGCAGAGAGGACTCATGGTGAGGCGGTGGCTGGCAGAGCAGGCCTTCCCACATTGGAGTGCGGAAACACCAAGAGGAACAACTGGGGAGCAAGACAGACCGCACAACCCAGGATTTCATCATGGGGAAATAAAGTCTCAAAACCTCTGACTGTAAAAATCTGTGGAGGTTGTGGCAGCGGGAGAAACTCCCAGCTTCACAGGAGAGTTTGTTGGAGAGACCCACAGGGTCCTAGAACATACACAAACCCACCCACACAGGGATCAGCACCAGAAGGGCCCATTTTGCTTATAGGTAGTGGGGGAAGTGACTTAAAAGCCAGTTGAGAGGCAAGCTAGTGGCATTGTTCCCTCTCAGACCCCTCCTCCACATACAGTGCCACAATGCAGCAACAAGGGTTATCCCACCTTGGTGAATACCTAAGGCTCCGCTCCTTACCACATAACAGGCATGCCAAGACAAAAAATAAATGGCCCAAATGGAAGAACAGATCAACACTACAGAAAAAATACAACTAAGTGAGAAAGAGATAGTCATCCTATCAGATACACAGTTCAAAACACTGGTAATCAGGATGCTCACAGAACTGGTTGAGTATGGTCACAAAATAGAGGAAGAAGTGAAGGCTATGCAAAGTGAAATAAAGGAAAATGTACAGGGAACCAACAGTGACAGGATGGAAACCACGACTCAAATCAACAGTTTGGAGCAACAGGAAGAAATAAACATTCAACCAGAGCAGAATGAAGAAACAAGAATACAAAAGAATAAGGAGAGGCTTAGGAACCTCCAGGACAACTTTAAACATTCCAACATCTGAATTATATGGGGTATACCACAAGGAAAAGAGGAAGAGCAAGAAATTGAAAACTTATTTGAAAAAATAATGAAGAAGAACTGCTCCCATCTGGCAAAGGAAATAGACTTCCAGGAAGTCCAGGAAGCTCAGCAAGTCTCAAAGAAGTTGGATTCAAAGAGGAACACATCAAGGCATATCATAATCACATTACCCAAGATTAAAGATGAGAGAGTCTTAAAAGCAGCAAGAGAAAAGGAGAGAGTAAACTACAGAGGAGTTTCCATAAGGCTGTCAGATGATTTCTTCAAAGAAACTTTGCAGGGAAGAAGGGGCTGGAAAGAAATATTCCAAGTCATGAAAGGCAAGGACCTACATCCAAGATTACTCTATCCAGCAAAGCCATCACTTAGAATGGAAGGCAGATAAAGTACTTCCCAGATAAGGTCAAGTTAAAAGAGTTCATCATCACCAAGCCCTTATTATATGAAATGTTAAAGGGACTTATCTAAGAAAAAAAGATGATCAAAAATATGAGCAATAAAATGACAATAAACTCACAACTATCAACAACCAAACCTAAAACAAAAGCAAGCAATTAGAACAGGAGCAGAGTCACAGAAATGGAGATCATATGGTGGGTTATCAGTGGGGAAGGGGAGGGGAGAAAGTACAGGGAATAAGCATAAATGGTAGATAAAAATAGACAGGGGGAGGTTAAGAATAGTGTAGGAAATGGAGAAACCAAAGAACTTATGTGTATGACCCATGGACATGAACTAAGGGGGGCAGGGAATGCTAGGGGAAGGAGTATGCAGGGCGGAGGGGAATGATGGGGAGGAAAATAATGGGACAACTGTAATAGCATAATCAATGAAATATATTTAAAAAGAGAGTAAGTGCTCAGAACTAGGGACTAGAGTCTAGGTACAGAAAATATAGGCTAGGACAGCTGGGGAAGGGGAAAACGGCATGAGAGAGGGAGTGTGAGCCACAGAGATTAGTAACCACGGTCCTTCATATTTGCATAGCACCTTGTAATTTTTAGATACTTTCACAGCCCCAGACTCTTTATTTTTTTTATCCTCATCCAAGGACATGCTCACTGATTTTAGAGAGAGGAAGAGAAGGAGAAAGAAAAGGAGAGAAACATTAATGCAAGAGAGAAACGTCAATTGGTTGCCTCTCACACACACCCCAACAGGGAACCAAATCCGTCCCAGGCGTGTGCCCTGACTGGGAATTGAACCGGCAACCTCTTCATTTGTGGGTCAATGCTCCAACCCACTGAGCCACACTGACCAGGGTGCCCCTGACCCCTTTGGGACTCAAGTCTACTTGGTGCTGTAATGAGGAAATGGAGGCCCAGGCTGATGAAGTGACTGGTTAGTGGTAAAGCTGGGACTCTACCTCTGGTCTTCTCACTTGTGATAGAGCTGCCCAAGGTCACTTTTTTGCTGAATGAATGCCCTGGGGTAACCTTTCTAAGCCTCAGGTTTCTCATCTATAAATCAAGGGTGAGGAAGAAACACCATCTTCCCGCATGATTGTGTAGCTGGCTGCACACCGCACGGCAGGTGTTGAGTGTGTCCATGTCAAGGGAAAAGGAGAGAAGAAACCCTCCACCCTCACTGTTGCCATCTCTCTGGCTCTTCTGTCAGGAGGAGAGACAACTGCAAGCTGCTCCTTACCTAAAGCATTTGTTCTGGTGGAGAGCTGGTTTAGTTTTTATTTGTTATGTGATTTCATCTTCATTGAGGGCATTAATTAATTCATCAAACATTTAAAGCTCTTCCTAAGTGCCAAATAATGTGTACATCATTGGGATGACTTTGTAGCAAAATAGACACTCGGTCCAGGTTCCTCTCCTGAGGTAGCTCAGGGTCTGCTCAGGCCACAGAGAAATAAAGGTAAAAGCTGGCCATTTGATGAGAGAAGTGTGGCAGAAACCCCGAGAAAGAAACAGTCAGCACTGGAGAGAAGAGGATCTCATCAGATCTGGGCAGATGGGGGAGTGTTCACCTGGAGAGGGGAAGAGGGCACTCAAGCAGAAGGAACTGTCCAGACCACGCAAGGGTCCAGAGCCAGGCGACGCTGCGGCTGGGAGAAGGTGCCCTGGTGGGAGCTGTGGGTGAGCCAGGCCGTGAGGTTGAACTCTGTATCTAGGCAGTGAGGAGCCCAGATACAGAGTTCAGGTAGTAGCTGGTAGCAGGATGAGGTTTGCACTGGCGACTGAGTGGAGGCCGGCTCAAGCACAGAGAGGCCAGGTCAAAAAGACTGGTGGTAAGGGTTTCCATCAAGATTCAAGCAAGCATTGATGACAGGCCTGACCTGATAATGCAGGTAGGGACCTCTTTTAGCAGGTAGACTTGAGTGACAGAATGTCAGGAGGGGCCAAGGTTTCTGACTGGAGTTTTTTAAGAAATGTAAAGTGAATTTAATTTGGGACCAAAAATGCCCTGCGTTTGCTGTCAGTCTGTGTGAACACTACACTTTTGAAGGCTTAAACAGTGTGCTTAGCGTCCCTGGTAGAGGTGGTTTGGGTGCAGGGCTGTCTGCCCAGCCCTGAATTCCAGTACAGAGGAGGCAAGAGCAGAGTAAGTGACAGGACACTTGGGAGGGAAGGCACTCCCTGCAGCTGTTCCTCTGAGAAGGAGGCTGGGGAACAGAGGTGGGGTACTGCTGATAGCCAGGGGTGCTGCGCCGGTTCCTCATTCCCAGCGTGCTCAGAAAGACCTTACTGAAAGCAAAGGCTGAAGGTGTGAGCCCAGGTCCCCAATCCTAGCCTTCTCTGGCAACAGAAGGGATGATGTTCTGTGAGGAGTCCTCTTCTCTCAAGGACTAAAGGGAGACAATATATGTCTTGGCTGCACTGGTTCTGGAAGGTGAGGGACAGGCCCAAAGACAGGGCACCCTGCTGCTCCAGCAACGGGAACCAGTGACCTCTGGTGGCTGCAGGGGGAAGTGCTCCCGCTAGGGGCTCCCAAGCCGAACCTGTCAGTTCCAAGGCTGGTGCTTGGCAACAAGGACACTTGGGGCTCTGTCCCATTCTGCATCAACACTCCTTCTCGAATCCACTTGCTTCCTGACCTCTGTTCAGAGGTCCTGATACCATCTATGCACTGCTGTGGGTTTCACTGGGTGTTCTTTTTAGTTATGAGGACTTTAATTCTCATATGTGGAAGAAAAGGCACTGAACAGGTATAGTTGGTTTGGTCTAGTGTTGTCTTAACTCCCTCCCGAACTGGCCACCTATCACTTCAGGCCAGCTGGTCCCAAGTGCACTCCAGAGAGCCTGTCCAGCATCACCTGCCCTACTGTGCCAGGTCTCTGTTTCTCCCTTTTTATCTTCCTCTCTTCTCTGGCTTGCTGGTCTTTTCCCTCAGGCTTAGAATGTCAGGACACAGAATTCCTGTTGAACTCCTGGCAGGTTTGGGGACTACTTTCTGAGTCCTGTGCCTCAGGAAGCCCTGATTAACAGAAGTGCTGCAGATTCTAACAGAGGCTGGTGCTGGGCCTCCTGCTCCCGAGAAATCTGGAGCTGCCTAGACAGGATCACATGTTTTCCTGGCCTCCAGAAAACCTGGTAGAGTCAGCAAGGACCCTCATTGCCTGACATACTTCAGGGTTATGGAGACAACATGTTTGTATGCAAGGAGCCTGGAGCTCCTACTTACTCTTCTTCCAGAATGTGTTGTGCACGTAAGAGCACGAGCCACTGGTCCAGGCTTCGGCAGTGCCTGAAAGGCCAGGGGCTGAGCAGCAGGTGGGATTGAGAAGTAGGAGTGAATGCTCCTGGAAAGGGGCCAGTTGAATCTGGAAAAGCTTCCCACCTAGTTCTGTTTTTCCTTTTCACTACAGCCCCCAGAAGTGGTCATCCACTCCCTGTGAATATAGGGGACTCCCTGCTCACACCCATCTGCTGCCTGGGCCATCCCTCCCCCAGTGGTACAACCCGCAAGGCTAACAGGACAGAAATGTTCTTTTGTAAGAAATGTTTTAATTGATTGATTTTAGAAAGAAAGGGAGGAAGGGGGAGAGAGAGAGATACATTGATTTGTTGTTCCACTTCCTTATTCATTGGGTGATTCTTCTATGTGCTCTGATCACTGGGGATTGAACCTGCAACCTTGGCATGTTGGGACAACATTCTAATCAACTGAGATTCCCGGCCAGAGCCAGGACAGAAATTTCTGATGGTAGTGATGACTTGCACCCCAAATATATATATATATCCCCCAAAGCATCAGGGTCTGTGGGAAGTAGATGACGTGATCCGTTCTTCTCTCCTTTTTTTTTTTCTATTTTCAAATTATAGTTGGCATTGAATATTATATTAGCTTCAGGTGTACAGCATAGGGTTAAATGTTTATATAACTCACAAACACTCTCCCCTTTTTGTTCTAGCTCAAATTTATTTAGGTCCAACTACGTGCCCAGCACTATGCAAGGCACTTCATACGTATTATATCATTGAATCACTTCAAATATCTATTTTTTTAATTTTATTTATTTATCTTTAAAGGGGAAGGGAAGAAGAGAAATATCAATGTATGGTTGCCTCTCGTGAGTCCCCTGCTGGGAACTGGCCTGCAACCCAGGCATGTGCCCTGATTGGGAATCGAACCGCGATCATGTGGTTCACAGGCCTGCGCTCAATCCACTGAGCTACACCAGCCAGGGCTCAAATATCTATTATGATCGTCATTTTACTGATGAAGAGACTGAGACCCAGAGTAGTAAGGTCCCAGGGTAAGCCAGGCAGGGCAGCCACAGATGTCGGTGTGGTTTTGCACTGTATGAAGCTGTCCCACCAAGGGGGCAAGGAAGAGCTGAAAGCAACACTCATCCGCTTGGCCAGCCACCCTTTATCTGATACCCACGGAAGTCATGGACTCACTGAGGCCCTAAAGCTGAGAAGTCAGATGTTTCCCCACCATAATGCATCTGGCAACAGAAAAGGCAGGAGAGGTTCTAGGTTTGCCTCATTTCAAAACCTGCCTTCTGAACCGTTGTCCTAAGCTGTCTTGAAACACCCCTTCGCATTCTATGAATCGCCAGAACAGGGACAGTGCGCAGACCCTCAGTGCAGTCCTGCTTGTCTTCCCTGATTCTATGTACTTGTTTCTGGCCGCTTTTACAATTCATCCAAGTCAGCTTGCTCACTTCTCCCCTGCTCCTAACTGTCTTAGGGAAAGTCCCACATCATTCTTCCCAGCGGCTAATTGCCTCTCCTGCCAGTTGAGGGAGTAGGTCTTAGCCCATTATCCAAGTCCCTGATAAAGACACTTTAACCTCCTTGGCTGGCAATAGGCCCCTGTGAGCTCTGCTGGGTACCCCTCTGGGCTGGCACAAGACTCTACTAACCAATTTTTCCCCTCTGCTGCCAGGGCTCCTCACCCCCAATAGCAGTGTGGTCTGACCACGTATTCCCACTGAGGTGTGCTGTGTGGAGGGGAATCCAGAGCTATGCCAAGACCAGGAGGGACTATGCACAGTGCTTCCTTCCTGACCGCCAGGTCTGACACTTAGCCGCAGAGTGTTATGAGATTAATCTTGCAGATTTTCTGACTTCTGTGTTCTGTGGCTAGGTACCCTGTTTTCTCCATTTTCTCTTTGCTTCAGATGTTTACAAATTGGCTTTCCGAAAGTTTCCCAGTATTTTTCTACATAAAATAGACCATTTATTCACTTGCCGGAATTGATGTCGTGGGTCCCAAGGCTGTTGCACCGTGGCAGGACTTTGCAGCTCTGCCAGTTAGGCGGATTCGTAGTGATTGCCTGACTTCCGGCCTTCAAGAACGCCCCAAGTAGTTCTTCAACTTAAAGAATTTAAATTTGATGGTGAACACACAATACAATGTACAGATGGCATATCATAGAATTGTACACCTGAAACCGGTATAATTTCATTAACCAGTGTCACCCCAATAAATTCAATAAAGT
The DNA here is from genome assembly GCF_014824575.4 of Sturnira hondurensis. Classification (NCBI taxonomy): domain Eukaryota; kingdom Metazoa; phylum Chordata; class Mammalia; order Chiroptera; family Phyllostomidae; genus Sturnira; species Sturnira hondurensis. Next base: position 745,665 of record NW_028081945.1, read on the forward strand.
TAAAAATAATTTAAATTTGATATAAATAATGTCCTGATAGCAGTCCCCAAAATGCATCTATGAGACCCACATAGAACTCCTTCTCTGGGAGTCTTTGAAAGGAGGGTGAATCCCTTTTCCTCAGCTTGGCTGCAGTGCTCCCACTGCTTGGAAAGCAAGAGGCTAGGTGAGATGGCCCTCTCAAGGCTCTGCCGGTGAATCAGAGATCCTCAAAATTCTGCACATGGGCTTTTGTCAGAGGAATCAGTGGGAAGAAATCAGACAGCTGAGAACTCTTATCAGACACATAACCCACAGCACAAATACCATATGTCTTCAGGCTCCTGCCTGTCAAATCTATCTTTCCCCTGCGCTGGTAAGTGGAGCAGGGTTGGCAATGATTTCTGCAGGACTCAAGATTTTCTGAACCATTCTCTTAAGGCTTATCTGTTGCTGATAAAAGAATAAATCATGGTCGCCAGAAAAGCAGCTGGCCCAGTGACAATTGGTGGCACCGTAAGATTCTTCACCTCTGCTCTTTTGCAGTCATCACAGGGACAGGGAGGGGAATCTTCTTGGTGCCAAGAGAACCATTTTTCTTAAAGCCTTGGTTCAGAGAGATAAATGCAGACTGTCCAAGCACACAGAAAGAAGACACGGGCAGCCAGAGCAGCGGGAAGAAAACTGGGTAGACATCATGTCCACGTGGCAAGGAGGGTGAGGGAGGGCTGTTCTCTCTGGGCCGTAGGATCCCTTCCCAGGACAGAGACTGGGGTGCGGAGGTAACAAGGAGGTAACTGCTCCCAGTGTATTGGGCGCAGCAGGGGACCAGGCTGCAGCCGGGCTCCCTGAAGGAGTTCATTCCAAGCGAACAAAACAGGCATTATGAAAGCAGCAGGGGAAGAGTGGGGACTCGTCCTTCCCTTTCAGATACTGCTCCTCGAAGAAAGGACAATCGTGAGTTGATAAATGCAGCTAATTGTTACACTTCTGGAGTGTGTAAGTGCATCGCTTAAGACTGAAAGGCAAGGAGCTTGAGGGGCTTTGACCTCAGGGGTAATCACCAGGCTTGCCTGTCACCTAAAGCAAACAGAATAGTAAATTGCTTAGTTAGTCGTCTAGGTGTCACCAGCTACCCACCCCTCCCAGTGCCTAACCTCCACAGGAGGTGTTTGAGTTACTGTGATTAGACACAGAAAAGGGGGAGACATCTGGACTACAAAAGCAGGGGTCAGATTCTCTTGGCTTCTTTCCAAATGGAAAAAAATTAAACTTGTTATTCAGGGTCCACTGTCATCTGAAGGAGCCGTTACCTGCCTACTGGGACAGGGACACTGCCCTGGAGGGGAAAGGTAATGTCGAGGAAGTGAGGAAAGGAACACCAAGAGAAAGCAAGAGACAGCTCTGCGATACTGACTCCCAGACAGCCACACTCCCAGACTCCCTGGAGTATAGACACACGCAGGGACCTGTATGTGGATGAAGCCGGGCCAGGGGCTCTCAGCAGCTCCTTATGTCAGCCAGAGCGCTTTGCGGAAAAAGACTGAACCTCTGAGATTGCTTTTCCACATTGTGTGGCACCATCTTGCAATCATTTCTTCCTTTGTTCATCAGTTGGGGCTGTTGCCACTAGCAGTGGAAAAAGGAGGCTGAACACTCAGACCAGCCAGTGGCTACCGGTAACACTGGGGGCTGAGCCCTGGCTGGTGTGGCTCAGTGGATTGAGTGTGGGCCTGCGGACCAAACAACCGAGGTTCGATTCCCAGTCAGGGCACATGCCTGAGTTGCAGGCCAGTTCCCAGCAGGGGACCCATGAGAAGCAACTATACATTGATATTTCTCCCTCTCTCCTTCCCTTTCCCTCTAAAAATAAACAAATAAAATCTTTAAAAAAAAAAAAAAACCTCTGGGGGCTGAGAGGAGTAAGATCAAACAGGCATGATTTTCACTTGCCCCTCTCTCTCATTTCCCCTGGGGATGTGTTTGACACTTCCCTTCTTTTAACTCTTAACTTCTCAGCTCAAGCCAGAGACAGGCCACCTTACAGGGGAAGCTCAAAACCTTTGGGGGAGAGTAGGGACATCTTAAGGGGGGAAATGCGGACTATACTATGAGCATTTGAGAACCACTTGGCTCAGTTTTAAAATTCATTTCAGTTTATAAAATTGTTCTGGATTATTTTATCCCAGCATCATCCACTGAGCTCATAAGCACTCAGCATGTACCAGGGCATCTCTCACAGGAAGTGGAGGCCTTCCCAGTGCTACGCCGGCTCAGGCAACAAGAGCTAGATCTGGAACGTGAAGTTCCTAACTTCCTCTCCCAAACTCTCTGGCTTCACGAAGCAGTATGTCAGAGAAGACCACTCAGGTGCTAGAGCATCCTCTCACTGGCTGATAGTCCATGGATTCACATCAGCATTTGAAGTTCAACTTCTTTTCTCAAGAAATAAAAGTCGATAGATTAGAACAAGAGTGACTAATCATCAAGAACTTTTTAAGCAGGCTCTTATGTGTTTTTAAAATCAGGGTATTGAAGTAAAATTTAAGTTGTGTGAGTTTTGTAATTTGTGAGAGTATGTTTTAGTTTGCACATTTTTTGAAATTTTTAATTGTGGTAAAATACACATTAAATTTGTCCTCTTAACCATTTTAATGTTCTGCTCAGTTGTGTTAAATACATTCACACTGTCGTGTAGCCAATCTCCAGCACCTTCATCTTGCAGAAGTAAAACTCTGTAGCCACTAAACAGCCCCCTACTCTCCCCTGCCCCCAGCTCTTGGCAGTCATCCTTCTACTTTCTGTCTCTGGGAACCTGGCCACCCCAGGTGCCTCGTACAAATGGAATTGTACAGCATTTGCCTCTTTGTGACGGCTTATTTCACTTAGCATAATGCCTTCAACATTCAGGTATCAGAATATCCTTCCTTTCTTTTCTTTTTTTTTTAGAATTCCCTTCCTTTCTAAGGCTGAATAATCTTCTGTTGTATGTATAGATCTCACTTTGTTTATCCGTTCTCCAGCAGTGGACACTTGGTTGCTTCCATCTTTTGGCCACTGAATAGTGCTGCTATGAACACAGGTGCACAGATATCTCTCCAAAACCCTGACTTCTATCATTTGTGTCCTTTAAAACTGAGTGAAGGGGTGATCCTAGAAGTACATGGTTTATGTTTTTGCATTTGTTACCATTTGAAGAAAATCAGGAATGCGGCACTAATTTCACTAGGTGATATCTTTACAGCTTCTTAGTGTGCTGACTTTTCAAGGGCTCCTCATGCTGTTCTTTGGTAATACGTGAGTGCTTTGCGAATCGCCATTAAATAGAAAGTAGCAGCTCTGTCTCAGTGATTGGGACAGTGATCAAGGGTGAATTGGCAGTGACTCGTTGTTTTGCTGGATACCACTGTTCCCGCTTCCCCTCCCAGGGGACTTGAAGTGCGCACCACCCTTCCCCAGCCGGGAAAGCATGTGGCCCTAGGATGAAGTTGCTGAAGCCCAGCAGCAATCTGCTCTACCACTAAGTGCCCTTCTCACTGGGAGAGACCTATAAATAGCCTCTGTGATCCTGTTTCAAAGTCAGAAAAGAGACTGGGGCGGAGGGGGTGCAGAAATAATTACACGAACAAATGGATCAAAGAAATGATTTGTGGATAAATCCTAGGGAAGGAGAGCCAGCGAGCCATGTGAACAAATAAGATTTCCCCCCTGTCCAAACAGCCTCTTTTCCATTCCCTGCATTGTCTGCAGGCACGTGTACGCCGTGCTCTAGATCACCTGGCATTCAGATACCTAAGTCAGCTCAGCAATGATGGAGGGCTAAAGTATTAGTGCTCTGCCCTCCTGCAAAGAGGAAAGAAAATCTAGTTCAGGAACCAAAGCAAAGCTTACTCATCTTTTAAAACCCAACACAGGGTCCTCCACAGTCCCCCAGAAATAGGGTCCTCCTGCATGAAATGCACTGAAATTAAATGCATAACCATTACAGGAGAAATAGCAGGGAAGTGGCGCTTAGGTGACAGATTCCGAAGAACACACGCTTTTGTGCTCTGTCTTCTTAAAATTCATCCTCTCACCTGCCAGCCTTGAGCATTGCCTATTTACATAACTAGCTGCCTAAAATGGAATATTAGATAATGTTACATGGCAGCTCACTTAATTTGAGCCCATCCCCAGGATGTGAGAGTGATCCAGGAGCCCTCGACAGCATGCCACGTGGCGTGCTGGCCTGCAGCCATGCCTCCATGTGGTGCGGGCCCATCAGCGCGCCCCAGCTAAGCAAATGTCAGGCCTGATCGCCGATCCCCAGGCGGGAGACCAGCCAAGCAGCAGTGGGGAAGGGGTGTGACTCAGCAAGTGGCATGGTGTGGTGCACTCTCGCCAGGTGACAAACAGCATCTCTTCCTGAGCTTCACAGCAGGCTCCGTGTTCTTCCCAAGGTGCTGTCTCGAAGGCAGCTGACAAAAAGGGACTGAGAAGGGGGAGCTGCAGAATCTACGGGGACACTGGGTAAGGGAGGTAATCAGTCAGCTCTGATGCCACCCCTGGCACCGTGCCAGCCTCGCACCCCTTTGTCCTCTCCGAGGCACCACTCCCCCCTCCATCAGAACTGGAGTCATGCTGCTCCCTTACAGGAGGAGTATAAATAAGTGATAAGGAAGTGTTCTGATAGCGGTAATCAGGTATAGCTTCTCAGCAGACTCGATGTATCACAGAAGGCAATTGTGCGTGTTTTTTCATTTATTTTTCAGCGTTCCAGTTCCTGTAGTCAGTTTAGAGAAAATTCCTAACCTGGTGAAGGCAGACGGTGCCCATGTCAAAATGAACTCTGCAACCACTGCTGCAGTCACCGCCTGCTCCACCTCCTTCTCGGCCGTCTCCACCCCACCCTTAATTAAGCCGATCTTGATGTCCAAGTCAGTGCCACCTTCCCCAGAGAAGATCTTAAATGGCAAAGGAATTTTGTCCACCACAATAGACAAGAAACACCAAAATGGCACCAAAAACAACAACAAGCCTTACAGAAGACTTTCAGGTATGTGTCTGTACCCTTCAAGTCTGGCTCATGATTAGACTGAAGTTGAGTCATGTCCCATAACCCAGGAGTGATGTGTTCTTATAATTAAGCAGGTCTGTTTCATTTTAAGAAGGACATGGAATTTACCTACAGGCAGGACACCTACCTAAAAATGCAAGAAGAGCTGGTTCTCCTTTTCCCAGGCCAGATGAGGCTCTGCCCCAGCTCAGTGCTTAGCGGGAATTACCCCGGTGACCCAGAGATCAGCATGCTCTGCACCAACCACAACAGCCTGTGGATTCTGAGGGTCTTATTATCATGCTGACAGGCTGAACTGCCCCTGGGTTTTGTAGAGGCCTTACCACCATGAAGCTGGACAAGCCACAGTGAAATCTCACAGTAGCTCAGAATAGGCGTGGGACAGTCCCCTCAGTGACTGCCCCATAGAAAGACACAGCCTCTGTCCTTTGGCCTGGTTGGTTTCCAGGTTGATTCTGTGGTCTGTGGCTACAACTGCCTCCTCTCGTAACCAGCTGGAATTCCTATGGGAACACTAGGTTAGCGCAGCAGATGAGGAGTTGGGGGGTCTCTCGGGTGCACCCCTTCATTGTCTGAGCGGGCACTGGGGAGGAGCTCGCGGCCAACCTGGAGAGCAGTAGCTGTCCTCTGCCACGTGGAGGCCACTTGCTTGGATTTGTTGTAAAACTACATCTAGCAGTTTCTGCTTTTTTCAAAAGACTCAAATAAGTTTCATAACTTAGTCACACATCGTGGGCATTTATCTGATGATGACAAGGGGAAACATGTGGGACCACCCCATGAGAAGGAAACTAGATTTCCCAGTATGAGCACACTTCTTAAGCACCCCCAAAATTGTGGAGCGTTTTTATTTTCTACTTTGTGTTTCTCTGTACTTCACCTTGTACTTCACTATTTCTACCTTATATCTATAACTTTTTAAAGAAATTACTTTTACAAGTACCTTCGCCCAAAGCATCCAAATGACAAAAGTGTTATACCTGCAAACCTCCTCACATACTATCCACCAACTATCAAGAAATAAGGGTAGAGCCTGGAGTCCTCGCTGCATGAGGGGAGGCCTCACTGTGTGGACGGGAGCCCCGACTCCTGGCTCTTCTCCTGAATAGCAAGTTCAGTTCCGGATGATAGGCCAGGCCGTGCACAGTGTCCAGAGGCAGCGGTCCTAGTGGCAGAAGCATGACCGTGGCTTCTAGCCTGCACCCCAGTCTGAAGTGGTTTGGGGATTTTTTGCTGTTCGTTGGTGCTGCATTTTGTTGGTTGTTTTGTCTCATTGGGTCTTTTGCTTCTATCTCGCTTTCACACTCGGCAGCCAGTGAAACAGCCTGCTCAGCTCCAGGCCAGCATGAGTGCTGGTGTGGATCTGGGCATGGTCCGACTTGGACAGGTGCAAGGGAAAGAGCTCCAAGCCAGGCCGCCCGGGGCCCGGCACCCAGGCCCTGCTTGGAGGGCGGAGAGGGCTCTTAAGAAATAGGCATCTCCAGGTCTAGCCATTTCCTATTCTTACAATTGAAACTTTAAATAAGAAAAAAGAAAATTAAGGGCATGAGGCATTTTGAGAGCCAACCAGAGAATCTGTCTTGGGTATGAAAGTGGTTTTGTTGCACATATTGCCATTACTACCATCACAACCACTCCAGGTCCCTCAAACCTGTTATTGCATTTTTAAAAAGATTTTATTTATTCCGTTTTACAGAGAGGGGAAGGGAAAGAGAAAGAGGGAGAGAAGCATCAATGTGTTGCCTCTTGAGCACCCCCTACTGGTGACCTGGCCGGCACCCCAGGCGTGAGCCCTGTCTGGGAATCGAAGCAGAGACCCTTTGGTTCCCAGGCTGGCACTCAGGCCACTGAGCCATACCAGCCAGGGCCAAACCTTCTTTTAAAAGTAGAACCCATTCATTGAGTACACTCAGAGTTTATTCCACCAACATCAGAGAGTTTTTTAGACTAGGTAACCTCTTTTTAGTTTACAGCCATCCAGGGTTCTTAAGGACACCACCGCATTTATACACACCCCTCACCCACCCGGTAACTGTCTTCCTGAATACCCAGAAGAGCTGCGTCATTCCTGTTTCGAGGGAAGCAGGTGCTTGCTGGATGCCTCCCAGAAGCAGCACAGGCCATGTGAGGGGTGGAACTTTAAGGCCTAGAGGGAGGGCCTTAAGAGATTGCCCTCACTTCCCCTCATTTTCCTGGAGAGGAGAGCATTTTTGTGATCCAGAGGGGACAAAGGATCCAAAATGGGCCTAAAAAGAGCAAGTTCCTTGAAAGCAAAGTGAACATGACCCACCGACAGTCCAGTGGGAAGGCAGACAATGGGGAAGGCCTGGCCTCCTTACAGCCATCCAGGAACACTGCCTGCCTTGCCCCTTCCCATTTGGAGCAACAGGCCCATGCTGGGAGCAGAGCAAGCTGAAGCTATGAGACTGGCAGGCTCTGCCTTCTATGCACCTTCAAGTTCAGATTTGCATAAGGTACACACCCAGGCTTTTCCCCTGCCCCTGCCTGTGACACCTCCAAAATGTCTCTGAATCAGGTAAACAATTTTTCTAGTCAATTTTTCTGGTGAATAAGGTTGTGCTGGGCACTTTGCAAAGCAGGAGAGAGGCAAGGTCACACTGACCTATCCAGGAACAATCTCCCATTTAAATGGCTTCGACTGGTAGGAAGGCAGGGTGGGGCTGGGGAGATGTGATGTACTCTTGGAGCCACCCAGGAAAAAGTGGCCCTTGGGCCTCAGGTGGCACTCCCGGGGTCTGCAGTTATCTGTGCCCAAAGGGCCAGGTATCTGGAGAAGCTTTTCAAGTGAAATCAAGTGTGAGAGCCACATGGCTCCTCCCCTCACCGCCCAGTGCTCCCCCCACCCCATCCACCCCTGTGCCTGTGCCGCATTCCTCATCCCTACTTGGGAACTCTGGGTACAGAGGGGTGTCCCGTTTTCCCCTGAGCGGTTCTTGAAACATTTTAGCAGTCGGTTGGGGAAAACAAAAACAGATTGCCTGACAATGTCTCACTTGTTGGTGCAAATGTGCATTTTTTTAATGTAGTCTTAATGCCAAATCCTATTTAGTCTCCTTTTTTCTTATATTTTTTGTTTGTTTCTTAAACCAGAGAGAGAATTTGACCCAAATAAACACTGTGGAGTATTGGATCCCGAGACAAAGAAACCTTGCACAAGATCCCTCACCTGCAAGGTATTTCTCTTTCCATAAAAAATACTTCCTGCTCTCGCTGGGGCCTTTGTCGAAATGTTTGCATGCCACTCTCTGCACACGGCAGGGTGTGGAACCTAGACATGACCCCCAGCTGTTCTTTGTAAAGGAAATGCTTTCTTCTCTTCCATGGTAGCAGAGTGCCTGCCTCAAACTGGCTGGCTTTTTAAGAAGAGGGAGGAAAAAAAAAAAAGGCATCCCCTGTTACTTGTGAGGCCAGACAGTAAATTGTATTTATAGGCACTCACAGGCGGTTCTAAACCCTGCTACGTTTTAATGTATGCGGGAGCGGCAGCGCGGCGGCAGCGCCCTGAAAGACAGTCCCGCCGTACTCCTGATCGGCCACACTGGGGTGGCCAGGGGGGCAGCTGACCCAAGGCGGCCACCACTGGGTAACCCCCAGCCGCATATTTCATACTGAACTGCTAGTGCGTCTTGGGATTGAGGCTGTGGCCCTGTCTGCTTGGTGGCTCTGGGTATCTGGGCCAAAGCAAGCCTCCCACCTGCACCTGGATTAACTCTAGACTCCTTCACGGTGGCCTTTCATCAGAGAGGTTGTCCTGGGTTCTGCACTGAAGCTCATCGTCCTGTGCCATTTTTTTGGAGGAAGCTTTGGCTTAACGCCAGGAAAGTAGGGCATGGTTGCGTTTGTGTGGTCTCTGCCTCTTCCCAGCCGCAGAACAGGAGCTGTTGCCTTGAAGTTGACTTTTCAAGTACCTCTAAATTCCCATGAATCGCTGCCTCTGAAATGGAGGGCCCAGAGAAGCAGGTTTATGTGCTGATCAAAGAGGCTGTGCTTTTCATCTCTCTTCTTCTTAGACACATTCGCTAAGCCATCGGAGGGCAGTCCCGGGCCGGAAAAAGCAATTTGACCTTCTTCTGGCAGAACACAAAGCCAAGTCCCGGGAAAAAGAAGTTAAAGATAAAGAGCATCTTCTGACTTCAAGGGAAGTACTTCCAAACCAATCCGGGCAGGCACAGGACCTTCTGCCAGGATCTTCAGGAAGCTCTGGGCCAGAACCTAAAGTCGCATCCCCTGCAAAGTCCAGGCCACCTAACTCTGTGCTTCCTAGGTAAGTCTCACCATGGCGATAGGAGCCCAGAGTCCTTGGTCGAGTGACTCTGTCTTGCTGGGTTGTATGTGGTCTGATCACGTGTTAAATGGAAGTCATCATAGTCCTGCCATGTAAGGCGGTTTTGCAGTTTAAATGAGATAATGGGCATAAGGGTCTCAGCCATAGTGTTGAATGTCATTATCATTGTCATCATCATCATTCTTCATAGCAGACCTATTCCGAACAACAGTAAGCTGAAAAGAAAAAGAAATCCTTGGGTGACACATCAGCCACCAGGCAACTTCCTGGCTGCTTGGGATTTCAGATTAGTTGAAGATTCCTGGAGCAGGGAGTGCAGAAAACCTGGGTGAGTGGGTAGTTGGCACCTGTAGGAGCCCATTTGGCACATATTTTGTGAGTTTTTTGCACAACACTCCAATTCCTCAGGTGAAGGGAAAAGTAGCATAACAGAGACTTTTTGTTCTTATATTTCTGCATACCCAGATAGCTGAGCCTCCTGTCTGCGGTTTTATTTGGTTGTCCTGGACAGAAAGGAAAGAACAGAGAAGAGAGTCAGAACCCATTTGGATTAAGAGATTTAAAATCCCCATGTGGGTTTTAATGGGCAGTGGACTGACTGCCACGCTTAGTCACAGACCAATTTCTAGGTAATAGGACAGGGAACTGTTTATTCAGAAACACTTACTGAGCACCCACTCGCCCCATAAGCAAGGTAACTGTGGTAGGTACCCTCTGGCAGAGGTGCAGAGATGAATGAAACTAGGTTCTGCTTTTCAGGAATTCAGAATTTAGAACATGAGATAAGATTCAAATATTTATAATGTCATTGAAAGGAAACGTTAACGTTATAATAGGAGAAGTACAGGTCCTGGTGTTACTGATGGTTTTGAATGCATGCTCTGTGCATCTCACAGGGGCATCTCACATCTAACAGGAGTTGGTTTTTAAAGCAACAGCAGATATTTGGTGGCAGTTGTTACTGATCTACCAGGTTCTTGCCCTCATGCCTTCCACCTTGGAACAAGCCTGACCCAGTGTGGCAGTCGTGGTCCCTCTGTAGGAATGTCCAACCTCAGCTCTGGCATTCTGGGGGAGCAGTTGTGGAATCGCGGCCCACACATGTTTCCATCTTCACCATTGTCGTGTTGTGGTCTTCCATTTCCATGCCGCATTTCTTGCCACCCCTCATTTTGCAAGATTATTTTATATTTACTTCTACTATAATGTGGATGTAAGTGGAGGATATTACCATTGCTTTAGAGTTGAGAAGACAGTTCTGTTCCAAGTTTCTAGGAAAAGCTTCAATTCTGTACAACATGACTTTCAAAATACTTCAGGGTGTAGAACTTTCATACCCACAGAACCTTACATGGTACCCAGTATACAAGCAGACTTGCCTCCACCTAAAGCCAACTCAGCCCTGCTCTCATTACACAGGTACCCAGAGCCTGCTGTCCCCACAACCCTCCAAGGGATCACCTTATATTCCCCAAAGATTCCAAGGAACCCAGTTTGAAAACCCTTTTACTGTATGATTTTTTTTTTACTTTTTTTTTTTTACTGTATGATTTTGACTGATGGAGGCACTTCTCACCCACACAGTGGTACCTGATTAACAGAGAAGCCGGGGACAGCCATTAAAAAATAAAACAGGCAACAGAGCCTTAATAGCTTCTTCTGCCTGTTCCTTTCTGGTTTAGTTTTCAGAGGAATGTTTGTTGATGGAGAAATGCCAGATGTAGGTGTTTTCTTACAGAAGCAGAAAAAAGAGAGCGAGGTTAATCACCAAAAAGGATGTCTCTGAAAGGAAGGGGGGTGCAAAGGAGAGCATCACAAATGTTGCTAACAGTAATTTTTGAGGACGGTTTTCAAAGTTGATATAGACACCGAAAAACTCAGGGTGGACTCTGGTCCGGTGTTGATAGGAAATAGCATTCTCATATAATCAGAGATTAAAAGAGCATGAGTTTCATATTATAATTATATAAAACTGAAAATGTTTATTTTACTTGTATTAATCACATATATCTATGTAATTATAATATCTATATAATAGATATTTCTTTTTTAATATATTTTATTGACTATGCTATTACAGTTGTCCCAATTTTCCCCCTTTGTCCCCCTTCACCCAGCACCCCATTCCCTCCAGCAGTCACCCCCCCTTAGCTCATGACTATGGGTTGTGCATACAACAGTAAGTTCTTTGCCTTCTCCGTTTCTATACTCTTCTTCACACCCCCTGCCTATTTTGTACCTACCAGTTATGCTTCTTAATCCCTGCCCTTTTGCCCCATTTGCCCCTTCCCCCTCCCAGCTGATAACCCTCCCTGTGATTTCCATATCTATGATTGTGTTCTTTTTCTGGTTGTTTGCTTAATTTGTTGTTGTTGTTTTTAGATTCAGTTGTTAATATTTGTGAATTTGTTGCCATTTTAATGTTCATAATTTTGATCTTTTTTAAAAATAAATCCCTTTAACATTTCATGTAACAAGGGCTAGGTGATAATGAACTCCTTCAGCTTTACCTTGTCTAGAAAACACTTTATCTGCCTTTCCATTCTAAACGACAGCTTTGCTGGATAGAATAAGCTAGGATGTACCTTGCTTTTCATCACTTTGAATACTTCTTGCCAGTCCCTTCTTGCCTGCAAAGTTTCTTTTGAGAAATCAGCTGATAGTCTTATGGAATCTCTTTTGTAGGTAACTCTCTGCTTTTCTCTTGCTACTTTTAAGATTCTCTCTTTATCTTTAATCTTTGGCATTTTAATTATGATGTGTTTTAGTGTGGTCCTCTTTGGGCCCAACTTGTTTAGGACTCTGCGCTTCCTGGACTTGTATGTCTATTTCCTTCACCAAATTCTTTCAGTATATTTTCAAATAAGTTTTCAATTTCTTGCTCTTCCTCTTCTCCTTCTGACATCCCTATAATTCACTTGTTGGTACATTTGGAGATGTCCAGAGGGCCCTTATACTATTCTTGTTCTTTTGAATTCTTATTTCTTCTTGCTGTTCTGGTTGAATGCTTGTTTCTTCCTTATGTTCCAAATTGTTGATTTGAATCCTGGCTTCCTCTCCTCCACTGGTGGTTCCCTGTAGATTTTTCTTTACCTTATTTAGTGTAACCTTCATTTCTTCCTTTATGTTGTTGCTATACTCAATGAGTTCTTTGAGCATACTGATCACCCGTGTTTTTGAATTCTGCATCTCATTGGTTGGTTATCTCTGTATCATTTTTTTTTTCTGGAGTTTTGTTCTGTCCTTTTATTTGGGACATGTTTCTTTGTCTCCTTTCTTGGGCATCCTCCCTGTGTGTGGTTCTGCGTATTAGGTAGAGCTGCTTTGACTCCCTGTCTTAGTAACATGGCCTATTGTGGAAAAGGCACCTGTAAATTATATGGGGCAGAACCTTAGGTAATGACCAGGGTGGGGGCAACCCACTTCGCCACTTTGTGGCACTGTGTGCGGGGAGGGCTTGGAGAGGAGACAATGCTGCTGCCTGGCTTCTGGAGGTTTACAAAACACTTGCCCCATTTCCAGTCATTTCACCCACTTCCAGGATGCAACTGACACCCTTCCAGCTGTTGCCCTGGTAGTGAATCCCAGCATGGGTGGGTTTGCACACATTCTAAGTCCATGTGGGCCTTTTACATGGAGTCTCCTAAAAACCTAGCAGTTTTTTCTACCGCCCCAACCCCCACTGGTTTTTACAACCAGAATTTATGGGGATTTATCTTTCCAGCACTGGAACCTTGGGCTGTGCACTCTGGTTGGGGACTGGGATTGCTCACTCCCAAGGTATTTCTCCCAATTTTTATATACCACACGTGATAGAGATCACTGCCGCCTCTCCACCCTGTACTGTGCCTCTACGACCCTGCCCCTCCTACCCATCTGGATGAGTGTGGCTTTTTTAAATCCTTAGTCACCAGAGCTCCATACAGCTCAATATTCTGATGGTTCTGGATGTTATTTGTTTTGAGATCTAGTTGTAATTCTTTCCATGGTTGCCCTAGGAGGTGAAGTGTATCTACCTATGCCTCCATCTTGACCAGAAATCTATGATAGATATTTCAGTTCCATTAATTATCTATAATTGGCAAAAAATAATATTATCACACATGAATAGAATTATAATAGTCCCTTCCTTATCCCTTTTGTTGGAAATATTAATGTGTGTGAATTTATTTCTTTTTTTAAAATATTTTTTATTGATTATGCCATTACAGTTGTCCCATTCCCCCCTTCATTCCCCTCCACCCTGCACACCCCTCCCCCACCATTCCCCCTCTTTTCATTCATGTCCATGTGTCACAAGGTCTTTAGATTGTGTATTTCCCATAGTATTCCTGCCCTCCCCCTGTCTATCTATTTTCTACCTACAATCTATGCTACTTATTCTCTGTATCTTCTCCCCCCTTCTCCTCCTCCCACCTCCCTGTTTCTAACCCTCCATGTGTTCTTCATTTCTATGGTTCCACTCCTGATCTAGCTGTCCTCTTAGTTTGCTTTTGTTTTAGGTGTGGTTGTTAATAACTGTGAGTTTGCTGTCCTTTCACTGTTCATATGTTTTATCTTCCTTTTCTTAGATAAGTCCCTTTAACATTTCATGTAATAAGGGCTTGGTGATGATGAACTCCTTGAATTTGACCTCATCTGAGGAGCACTTTATCTGTCTTTCTATGCTAAATGAAAGCTTTGCTGGATAAAGCAATCTTGGCTGTAGGTTTTTGGATTTCATGACTTAGAATACTTCTTTCCAGCCCCTTCTTGCCTGTAAAGTCTCTTTTGAGAAATCAGCTGACAGTCTGATGGGCACTCCTTTGTAGGTGACTGTCCCCTTATCTCTTGCTGCTTCTAGGATTCTCTCCTTCATTTTAATCTTGGGTAATGTAATTATGATGTGCTTTGGTGTGTTCCTTCTTGGCTCCAACTTCTTTGAGAAGTTGGGACTCTGTGAGCTTCCTGGATTTCCTGGAAGTCTATTTCCTTTGCCAGACTGGGGAAGTTCTCCTTTATTATTTGTTCAAATAAGTTTTCTACTTGTTGCTGTTCCTCTTCCCCTTCTGTTACCCCTATAATTCACATGGAATGTTTCAAGATGTCCTGAAGGTTCCTAAGCCTCTCCTCAATTTTTTGAATTCTTGTTTCTTCCTTCTTTTCTGTTTGGTTGTTTCTTTCTTCCTTCTGGTCCACTCCCTTGATTTGAGTCCCAGTTTCCTTTCCCTTACTATCAGTTTCCTGTGCATTTCCCTTCATTTCAATTAGTTTAGCCTTCATATGTTCCTCTAATTTGTGGCTAAAATCAACCAATTTTGTGAGCATCCTGGTCACCAGTGTTTTGAACTGTGCATCTGAAAGGCTGGCAATTTCTTGGTCACCTAGAATTATAGGCTCTGGAGCTTTGAGCTGTTCTTGAGTCATAATGTTTAGTCTGTTCGCACCTGTTATGTTTGAGGGATGGAGCCTTAGGTGTTCACCAGGGCCTGGCGACCCAGTCGCTGGGTATGTGGGGGCAGGGTCAGAGAGGGGAAAAAATGGCACTTTGCTCTGCTCCGCCCTCCCTCAGATTTCTGTCCCCTCTGTGGCTTCCCACAGGCAAATTGGGCCCCTCTGGTGCTGGTTCCCAGGTGTGTGGGCCCGTGTACTCTCCAGGACCCTGTGGGTTTTTCCAATGAACTCTCTGTGAGCCTGGGAGCCTCTCCCGGCCTCTCAACCCCCGAGAAAGTCTTTCCAGTTGGTGCTTTCAGGCTCTAATTCGCATTGCTGGGGCCCTAGCCTGCGGTATCTGTCTCACTGTTCGCTCCTTTGCTTGGTTTATCTGCGCACGAATGTGTGACCGCAGTCAGCCAGCCACCCTGTGCCCTCACTGGGTCCACCCGTCACCACCCCACGCCTGGGATCCACCAACTGCCTCCACCTCCGCTCCTGGGTCGATCGGACGGAAAGGTCTTTCCAGCCCGACCCCGCTCCACCGCTGACTCTGCCCCTCTTACCGGTCTGGCTGAGTGGTTCGTTGTTGTTGGACTTCCCTGCAGTTCAATTTTCACTGTTTTGGCTGCATCTTTGTTTCTAAAACTTCGCTGTCTTTAAATTTATTTGTGGGAGGGGGCACAGTGTTTCCACCTATGCCTCCATCTTGGCCGGAAGCCCTAATGTGTGTGAATTTATTTCTTACATGTTATTTTGATCACCTTGAAAATACTTCAGCTTTCATATTTTTGAATTGCAACCCACTCTTGTCAAGGGTTCCTAAAAAGGACCTTGAGTCTAGAATTGGAAGAGTTAAAGTTAGAGAACACAGGTCAGAACAGAATTGAAAGTGTGCATCGCAATTCTGTGTTTACTAACTAGATGAGCTTGGTCATGTTTCCTAGTCTCTGTAGCCTCAACTTGCTCATCTATAAAATGGAGGTAAAAAGAATTTAGTGAGATAAAGTACCAAGCTCATAATAAGCACTGAACTAATGGTAGCTGTTAGTAGTAGTGGTATTCAGTGGGAAAGCATGTGAGTAAATAGACCTTGATAGTCCCTGATTTCCATTTGCCCATCTTCTTGCCTCCTGTCCCCCAACCCAGGGGCCTTTAAATAACATACATATGTACTCTGTTTCTTTGCTCCTGACTCTAAGGGAACACATTACTTGTCCCAAAGTACCCAAGGACTATGGACGACCAGGCCAGCCATACTGTCCAGACCCTGTTGGAAAGAGAGAGAAGGAGGTAGAGTTTCAAGCTGGTCTCTGACAAACTGGGCTTGGACCTCTGGGAGGGAGAGGAAAGATTGGCTGTGGAAGCCAGGTCTGACCAGATCTGGGCACATTCCTCTTTGTCTTGAGAGTGCTCACACATCTAATCTTAAAGTATAAAATGGCAAAATCCATTGAGTTTTAGACTGACAAGGGACAGTGAGGAGAGAGACAGAAGGTCCTAGATACCTGAAAAAGACTAGAGATGTGTACGGAATAAAAGCAGCTTCAGTTTTAAATAATTAGGAGAGTGTTATTGCTAAATTGTAAGCCGTTTCTCTCCTCAGCTTATATTTGTTCCTGTGCTTTTTCTACATTCTTTTCTCAATATGGGGAGGCTTTGAAGTCTGATTTTCACTTCTTATTAGCTTTGCAAGCCACTTCCTCATCTAAGAAATGTACATAATAGCCCTGGCTGGTGTAGCTCAGTGGACTGAGCACGGGCCTGTGAACCACACAATTGCAGTTCAATTCCCAGTCAGGGCACATGCCTGGGTTGCAGGCCAGGTCCCAGCAGGGAACTCATGACAGGCAACCATACATTGGTATTTCTCTCCTTCTCTCCTTCCCTTCCTCTCTAAAGATAAATAAAGAAAATCTTTAAAAAAAAGAAATGTACATAATAGTTAAATGCACAAAGGCAATGGGTAACTTGGATGAGAAAGTGTAGGTAACATGCCTAGCACATGGTAAGAACTCAATTAAGGTCAATTGCCTTGTTCTCTCTTCTCCAAAGTACTCAGACAGACTGATGCTCATGTTTCCACAAAGTGGCGGGCATGGAGACTTTCTTTATGTTTCTCTGAGTGAAAACGAACCGGCATTGTTATCACATACATTGTCTTTAGACCAAACTGGTAAATGAAGAGGGGAGGGATGATGTAGTGTCGAGGGAGAATAGGTGGATGGCGGCTTAACAAACTTGAGTGACTTTTTCCACACTTTCTCATTACTAGTTGTCTGTTTCCCCATCGATTCTCACCAAGCCCTAGTTTCTCCTGAGAACAGCTGGTTCCAGTGAACTCCTCCCCTCCAGTTTCCACCCTAGAGTGCAGTGATCAGAGATGGAAGGTCTTGTAAGCATCTACCGTACTGTCATCGTCAGGAGGGTGCATGCATCCTGAATGAAACAAGCCTCCGGAGAGATAGATTGGGATCACTGCCTCTTCCATGTGTCTCTGTGCACGTATGCATACCATCATGCAGTCATGTGTCTGCCTTTGCCCTCTGAGCTGATTTTGTTCTAGGACACAGAGGTTCCATGTTCATCTTTATTCTCTGGCAACTAAAACTTGCTATTGGGTGTTTCAACCTTTTTTGTTTGTTTGTTTGTTTGTTTGTTTGTAGTAAGGAAAGGTTTATTGATCAAGAAGGTGCCAACTGAGAAGTTGGGAGCCCTAGTGGTACTTCAACTTCATCTTAAGAAAGCACAGAGTTCAGTCTTCTTTTATGCCAAGGGAAGGGGAGATGGGAGTGGCGAGAGGTGATTGACTACCTCAGACATCTGGGTGCTGCCAGTCAGGGTCTGAAGAAGATTGTGCTGGTTGCTGGGAGTCTGGTCTCAGTTGCAAGGTTCCTGTAAATCTTTGATAAACAACCCTCAAGCCACAAGCAGAATTCCTCTTAATGATTAGCATTATATTGGCAAGTCTAAGTGGAAGCTGTTAGCCTGAAGGCCATGGGAACAACTCAGGCTTGGAGTTGGAGAGGTCAAGCATTTCACTCTGTCACATTTACCCCCTTTTTTTGTCATTTATTCCTCAGTACTGAGGGAAATAGGGCAACCAGGTCCAGGTTCAGTTAAGAGGGAATATTAGCTTCCAAGGTGGAGTCAGATCCGCCTGCCCATTGTGCCCCATTTATCCAGCTTGTACAATCTCACATGCCCACCTCTTCTGTGATGAGCCCCAACCTCAGAAGGAGCATTTCGAGGGTTCAATTTAGACAAAGAATAAAGAGTAACTTTTATTATTATGCCCCCAAGACCCAAACCATGAGTTGTCCACTGCACAGACACTTCCCTGTTCAGCTAACAAGTAACATAAAACAATCCCGTTGTTTAAAGACCCACATGTCAAGGCCTGTGCAGTGGTCTGAGTCATAGAGCTGGGGCAGTAGAACAGGCTGAACAGCTGACTAATACGGGTTAAATTCTCTAAGATATAGTTAGCGCCAGCTGCTCAGGTAAGCCATCTGTGAGGCTTACACCACATTAGTCACTGAGATTGTTTAAGCATGAACTATTGTGGCAATTTCTTTGAAATTTATATTATATAAAACTGAAACTAAAGATAATGGACAGCACTAGAATCTAATATCCACAAAGGTATATTATAGTTCCTATTGAAACATAATTTTCCCTATAGTCACCCCCACTTTTACCAAAGATATCCAAATGGAGACCAATTTATCTGCAAAATAAATCTAATCTCAGTAAACTTGTCCTGATTATTTGTATAATTATTAAATAATAATTAACCACATGGGACCCTTTAAATCTGCTTTGCTGCAATTTTCCTCAGGAATCTTTAGATTGAACTTTAAAAAAAAGATTTTATTTATTTATTTTTAGAGAGAGGTGAAGGAGGGAGAAAGAGAGGGAGAGAAACATCAGTGTGAGAGATCAGCCACCTCTCATACACGCTCCCACCGGGGATGGAACCCACAACACAGACATGTGCCCTTACCAGGAATGGAACCAGCAACCTTTCACTTCACCCAACCAACTAGATGACACAGTTGGACGACACCCAACCCACGGAGCCACACCAGTCAGGGCTCAGATTGAACTTTAGATAGCCACTCAAAACTGAGAAGCCAAGCCATATACTTACCATCAAATTTTGATTACAATACCTACACATTTGGGTGGATCCTCCTCTCTTCTCAAGGTCCCCAACACATCCTGAGGGTCTTTCCTTGCATCTTCCAGGAAGCAACCTTTATTTCTCAGCAGCCTGGAACGTCTGCTGTGAACCATGCAAACTAGATACCAGACTGTTTTCCCAAAGGGGCTTTATTGGCTTCCAAAGTCAATCTTTTTTTTTAAATTCTTATTCAAGTATAGTTTTCTGTTTTATATTCCCTGCCCTGCCCTCCCCAGTACTCCCCACCTCCCTCCCATTTCCTCCCCCCACCTTAATTATTGTCCATGTGTCCTTTATACTATTCATGTGAGTCCCTCCCCTTTTCCCCTATGATTCTCTCCCCTCCAAAGTCAATCTTAATTCCTCAGAGTCTTCTGGTCCAAGTCTGCACATGTCTCTTTCAAACGTGACATTCCATTCAAAGCCTTGATAATAAAACCAGTCTAATAGATTCTTATTTAACTTACATTGCCATGAAAATAGAAATACTCACTCATTATTGATTCTGCAGGGATCAAGTAGTGAAAAAAATAAATATTTCAATTCTGCTTACAGATGTATAATTTACCAAATTGCTAAGTCATAGGTAAACAAGGTTCCTTTTATCTGAAAAACAAAAAGATTAAAAAATCAGCAATGTCAAACAAAAAGTCATAAAAACTGTAACCATTCCATCAGTTCATTCAGTCCTATGTAATTAAATTTGCTGTGTTGAATCCAGTTTTTCTATTAGTTCTCTAGACTTTGCCTGATAATTCCAAGAAGTTTGCACGTCTGTCAAGACTCGTGATTTGCTCAGTAAAGTGGATATCTGATCACTAGAGATTGTGGAAGGCATGTTCTAAGGGGGAAATGATGCGTGCACTGGCTCACAGTGTCCACGGCATCATGGATGAGACATGAGACAAATTCACACGGACTACCGAGTCCTCTGGAGGAAAAGGGATGGCACAGCTACTCCCTCAAGGGGGAGTGCCTCGGAGCAGCCTGACCACCCTCTCAAGGGGAGAGAGAGCGTGTTGACCTTTACCTAGACAGGGTTTTATTGATTTTTTTGCACAGGAATTCAGGTACAACTTATTAATCATTGTCAGGCAGTAAACAGTAGATAGTATACAAAGAACCTTTAGGGCTTCTCCTAAGTCAGGGTCTGTCAGCTAAAAGGCTACAGAACTTTGGGAACATAAACTTTTTTCTGCTTGGGCCTTTTTCATTTAACTAAAAACATTCTCAGCAAAGCAGGCTTCACAGGATTGAGGAATTTTTTCTCATCCAGATCGCCATTCCCAGCACAAGGCTGCACCACCCTCTGTCATTGTTTTCAGGCTTAAGTCAGGCAGAAGAAGCAGATAGCCGAAGAATTCTCGGAGACGTCTCACAGACAGACTGAGGAGTCAGGCTTTGTCAAAGCCGGGGGGCGAGGGTCCCTCACCCCTTTTCTCCATAGCCCCCCAAGTCCTTCCCTGGGGCCTCCACGTGATCATGCCTGTCTTAGGTCCTTCCCCCCTTAGGGAATCTTACCCATCATTGGCTAACTGATCAAGCATTGGAGGCCAGTTATGGAAAAAGGAGCAGAAGCGGCGCTCCTGCCAGGGAAGATAAACTTTGTCTCCTTAGTGGCTTATGGTCCAAAGGTCGCTCACTCAGACTTAGCCATTGGGGGTTTCAGCTCCTGAAACCAAGCAGGGCAGTCCTCAACAGGGAAACACAGTTTCTGACAGTTTCTTTGCCATTGTGAGGGCTTCAGTCTGTGACAGGAGAAAGCCTCAACTTACCCAGAAGGCATACACACAAAAACAAGAACATATTGATCACCCAAACCAAGTGGCAGTTGGATGAAGTCCAGCTTAAATAAACTATAGTGGATGAGGAATGCAAAAACTCAAAAAATACCAAGGAGCCAGGTTACCCAGGGGGCCATCTTGGGTTTCCCGTAGCCCCAATTATTCGTTCGATTTACATCCATTGTTTACCGACCTTAATGACTCTGATTCAGGAACACACTGTTGCCATGTTATAAAAACATCAGGATGGCAAAAGTCTGGCAGTGGGTCATTTTTTTGTGGAAATAGGATGGGCTTGATTCACTGGAGCCACAATCTGATGCTCGGGGTCAGTCGTTTTAATGTGTTCCTCAATTTTTCTTATAAATATTTTATTTATTTATCTTTAGAAGGGAAGGGAAGGAGAGAAATATCAATGTATGGTTGCCTCTCGTGAGTCCCCTGCTGGGAACTGGCCCGCAACCCAGGCATGTGCCCTGACTGGGAATCGAACCGAGATTGCGTGGTTCGCAGGCCTGTGCTCAGTCCACTGAGCTACACCAGCCAGGGTTTAATGTGTTCCTCAATTTTGATGACAGACATCTTATTTCAGGACATCTCAGATCCCCAGCAACATATTTTTGGAACATTTATAATATATACTTATAAAAATACAACATAAAGAAGACTCACTGTTATTTGACAGTGCTTTTTATATATTTTCTCCTCATCAAAATAAACTTAATTACACCTGGCTGGTGTAGCTCAGTGGATTGAGCACGGGCCTGCGAACCACATGATCGCGGTTCAATTCCCAGTCAGGGCACATATCTGGGTTGCAGGCCAGTTCCCTGCAGGCCAACTCCCAGCAGGGGATGCACAAAAGGCAACCATACATTGATATTTCTCTCCTTCTCTCCTTCCCTTCCCCTCTAAAGATAAATAAATAAAATATTTAAAAAAAATAAAAAAAAAACTTAATTAGTTTAACATCTCTCCTTGTAAAGAGAGAAAACAAATTTTGGGGGGGTCTTTCATAGGCCCTCTGGAACATCTCAGGTGTTCCCAGGTCAAGACTCTATTTATAATTTAAATTTTGGAAGTTTGTCAAAATATATCAGGAGATTTTAGACATCTGACTACATAGGATCATGTCATTATGAAGCAATATGCAATTATCCATCTAATCAAAGTGATAATAGAAAATTTCAAACACAAATACAGAAGTATAAGTTGGTCTGAAGGTTGTGGGTTATTGATAAGCTGATTAAAAAATACAGAAGTTTACATAATTATTAACAAAACAGTTCTTGGTATTGATGAGGTGCCATTTTCTTAAGTAATTAAGGACCTGGTTAAAACAACATAAAACACAGAAAACTATTTTGATGAACACAGAATCTTTGTTTTCTAGGCAGAAGATTTTTTTCCAGTATCAGTAGCAGACCAATAGTCCAAGAAACTTTGTCTTCAGTAGAGAGAGAAGATCACACTATAATTTTGCATCAGCTTACTTTTTATGTTTAAATTTCTTTTTTAAACAAATTTATATAGGCATATAGTTCAAATACTGCCTAGTACTGAAAGACATAGAATGGAAAACAGTACTTCCTGCTATCCTGGGACTCTTCCTACCCTCTCTGTTTAGAGCACCTGTTTTCCTGGATCACAGTGCCTTCCTTCCTCCCTGTTGGTTTGCTTCTTTATTTTGAAGGAGTATCTCCTCCATTGGCTCCTGGGGAAAAGGTGCACAGGAGGTCAGTTTTTAGAATCCTTGCACGCTTAAATGTTTTTTTCCTACCCTCACACTTAATTGATCACCTTTCTTAGCAAATAACTGGATTGAAATCATTTCAATTTGGAGTAATATTTGGATATTACTACAGAATTTGGAGTAATATTTCCATTCACTTCTCATATTAAAAGGTTTTTGTTGAAAAGTTTAATATCATTCAAATTCACACTTCTTTTCAATGACCAGTTTTTGTCTCTGAAGACATGCTTTAAATATCAAAGGGACTACTCTTAATATAGGTATTTTTTTTCATGTATTGTATTGCATACTCAGTAGATTCTCTCAATCTGAAAACACTTGTTTCCGGGATATTTCCCCGTCTTTACATCCCAGAAAATTTTCTCTACACTGTTGTCTTAATTCTCTTTCTTCATCTCATATTGGTTGGATGTCGGACGTTTTACTCTGATCTTTTCATTGTCTTAACATCTTTTCTCCTGTTAATTCTCTTAATCTCATATTCCACTTCCTCAAAGATTTTATTTTCTAAAATACTTTC